>NC_071105.1:12488000-13154000 GCF_024256425.1 Clarias gariepinus | reverse complement strand
GCTCTCGGAGCAGATAGGTTTAAGGGCCTTGCTCAAGGGCTTAACAGTGGTGGTGCTGGGGCTTAGTAACCCAGAGGCTTAACCACGTGAGCCACACAACCCTGTTGATACTCTTCTTTGTTGGTTAATTCGTAATATAGTATGTTATTCATAACGAATGACATACTACATTACAAGGTGTATTTATTACCAGAAATCTCTGTAAATATGTGTATTTGGACATCACTATGTGACTCTCCAGATTTTGCAAAGTCAGTATTACATGTAGTGGTATTAGTATGGTACTCATTTCTGATCATTTGGAACCACAACAGACCCAATATGAACTCAGTTAATAGGTGTCAAGAGCTAAGTGGCATAACATGAAGTAATTTATAACAAATACTACACCACTATAATTTTATTAACTATATTCACAGTTTATAGAATCATATTTACATCCCCAACTAATGTTTTGGGCTGTCCAGCTATACAAATATGCTGATGGAATTTAATCCAGTACATTTCAGATTTACTAAAATTTAAGAACTTTAATGTATACATTACAGTATGTATGCATAATGTGTCTTGTGTATTTGTGTGTGTGTGCTGTGAATTTGTGTATTAAAGTGGGGAGTCTGGTGCAGGAAAGACAGAAAGCACGAAACTGATGCTGCAGTACCTGGCAGCGGTGAGTGGACAGCGATCATGGATAGAGCAACAGATACTTGAAGCAAACCCCATACTGGAAGGTAGTTCAACCATTTACACTGAATTAAATATTAAAGGAAATTATCTATGTATCATGGGTTGCTTTTTATGATGCAGTGTAAATATTGGACTAAAATTATCTTTTGTTTGTCTAGCCTTTGGTAATGCCAAGACTGTTCGCAACGATAACTCAAGTCGCTTTGGGAAGTACATTGATATCCACTTCAGTAAGGGGGGTTCCATTGAAGGAGCTCGAATTGAACAGTACCTGCTGGAGAAATCTCGTGTTTGTCGACAGGTAGACCATAACAAGTTGACACTATGTTTAATAAAATAGTTTTGGAGATATAAATGACATTTTAAAACTTGTCCAGGCTCAAGAAGAGAGGAACTACCACATTTTTTATTACATGCTGATGGGCATGCAGGCTGAACAGAAGAAAATATTGTCTCTGGGTAACGCTGTGGAGTACAACTATCTGACCATGGTATGATGCTATCACACCTGTGTTTTTCATAATGGCAAAGATAATGGTTTGAATAATGGCTTACCTAGTCATTGTGATTTTAATCCAGGGCAAGTGCACTTCCTGTGAAGGACGAGATGATATAAAGGAATACGCGCATTTCCGCTCAGCCATGAAGATCTTGACTTTCACAGAGAACGATTCCTGGGAAATTCACAAGCTACTTGCTGCCATCCTCCACTTAGGAAACATGGACTTCGAAGGTGAGAAGGCCTTCAATGGTTAACAGTAAAAATCTCACAGGGTCACATCATTTGCAGTGAAAATGATATTCATAGTATTTCTGTTTTCATTTTCATTTAAGCCACCATTTCAAACAATATGGAAGGATGTGATATTATCACTTCTACTCATTTCAAAATGGCTGCCCAGTTGTTGGAGGTAATTCTTTAAAAATGTTGCATTCAAATATTCATTATTCTCCTTTGACATTATGTCCCTAACTGGTTTCATATGTTTCTCTGCAGGTGGACGTCAAGACTTTGGATGTAAGCTTGACTCAAAGATCCTTCATGACTAACAGGGAGTGTGTGTCTAAACCTCTTTCCTCGGCCCAAGCAAGTGATGGAAGGGATGCTTTTGTGAAGGTCAGGACTCAAATTATCATTATGCAGAATTCATTAATTCCATCTCTGTTCCATTCCTGTCAGCCTTAAATGAAATATTTCTGCACCACTTAACATGGGGGTAATCATTCTACACAGGCCATCTATGGAAAATTGTTTTTGTGGATTGTGGAGAAAATCAACAACGCCATTTTCAAGCCGCAGGCTGAGGAATCTGATACTCGTCACTCAATAGGTCTGCTGGATATCTTTGGATTTGAAAACTTCAAGGAAAACAGGTTTGGTGAATGAAATCGAGACATGCATCGATGATATTTGTCTCATATTCTGTTTATTTATTTCTAATTTGTGCGGCTCTGTCTTTCAGCTTCGAACAGCTGTGCATTAACTTTGCCAATGAGCAGCTGCAGCAGTTCTTTGTGAGGCACGTCTTTAAGATGGAGCAGGAAGAGTACACTCAGGAGAACATCGTCTGGAAACACATTGACTATGTCGATAACCAGGGCACTCTCGATGTACTGGCCACCAAACCTCTAAACATTCTTTCTCTTATTGATGAGGAGAGCCACTTTCCTAAGGTACAAATATACATTCATTGATGTTTACACTACACACACTGTCTTTTGAAACAGGCATTTATTATTAAAAAAAATAAATAAAACTCAATAAGACATACAAATTTCCTAATTATTTTCCTGAGTAATTTTATTTTTATGATACAATGACAATTTTAAATTAATTTTAATAACTACATGCTTTTTAATGCTCTTCTAATTGTTTAAGATCGTGACAAATTAGTTCCTGTTATCACACTTACACTATAAAAAAAGGAGTCTTTGCCTATTTAGAATTTCACTTGGTCCTTTGTGCATGGAGCATTTTACATTTGTTTCTCGTGGGTTTCCTCTGGATACTCTGGTTAACTTCCTCTTAGGACATGTAGTCTACATTGATTGGTGTTGATTGCCTTTTGTGTATAAGTATGAATCATGATCTTGTGATTGAGATGATTCTTTTCAAAACATTGGCCCCCTTATTCATGTACAATGCCTTGTGCCCCAAGTGCTACGAGCCCCCTGCGTCCCTACACAGGATAAGCAGTATATATTTTATAAAGATATATAGTATAGTATAATATAGTAGGGTTTGCTTTGCACTTATATGCTGTATGTGTAATTATTCACTGGTGTGGTTTTCTTTAATTCCAGGGCACAGACACCACCTTGCTGCAAAAGATGTTAAAGTTTCATGAGAAAGGCAAAGTTTACGTCCCACCTAAAAACAGTTATGACACGAATTTCGGAATTGAGCACTTTGCTGGGCCAGTGTATTATAACTCGAAAGGTAAATGGAAATGTCTTGCTTTTTTTGTTTTAGAGCAAAATTAATTCATTTTTGATGGGAAGTATTGAGAATTATTTCATTCTGGTCCTTTTTCAGGTTTTCTGGAAAAGAACAGGGATGCTCTTAGTTCAGATCTCATCACATTGGTGGAAACATCTTCCAATAAGCTCCTCAAACAGATCTTCCACAGTGATCCTGCTATCACTGGGAAGAGCAATGCCAACCCCAAAATGATGATCTCCTCCACGACTTCCTTGAGGGTAAATTGAAATTAGATTTGATGTTTACTTTCTGTTAAAAGGTAATTCATATAATGAACTGATAGGAGCTTTGCTACTAATGATACTATCCTTTCAGCAAATAACAGACACCAAGAAGCGAGTACCCACATTATGTGGACAGTTTCGTCAGTCTCTGGACTCCCTGATGAAAACTCTGACTGCATGCCAGCCTTATTTCATTCGCTGCATCAAACCGAATGACTTTAAGAAACCCATGGTATGGACATTGCAAAAATAATCTATTTATTCTTCTGTATGTATTAAAGTGTAAATAAATTAGATAGCTTTAAGTTGATTGGGAAATTGGTTTAATTTATTATGTTCTCATTCATGCTGTATTCTGTAAAATCCAGCTGTTTGACAGAGAGCTGTGTCTGCGCCAGCTGCGCTACTCAGGCATGATGGAAACTATTCGCATCAGGAAAGCTGGCTACCCGATCCGTCACACCTTCCAGCAATTTCTGGATCGTTATCGTGTCCTACTTAACTCTGTTATCTGTGACCCAAAAACAGTGAGAAATACTTGTCCTTTTAATTCTAAAGACACGTAAAGACATGGCTTGAGTTTGAATAGTACAACAAAAATGCACACTATTATTAATACGAACATTGAGAACGTGTTAGATCAAAAAAATATATATTTATTCTAGGAAAGTGCCAAAGCGTGCAGTGAGAGTATTTGTGAGAGTGTTCTTGGTGCTAGTGATGACTGGAAGATTGGCAAAACTAAGGTGTTTTTGAAGGTATGGTCATTTAACATGTCATTGCTGATCAATGTATACTGTGATTTATGATCCAATGCTTAAATAATTTGAGCCCTTTTATAGGATTTCCATGATACAATGTTGGAGCTAAAACGAGACAAGGCGTTGAACGAGAAAGCTCTCATTATACAGAAAGTCCTGAGAGGATACAAGCACAGGTTAGCTATTCTTTAGCTAGTCTTTAGAGGTTACAACCACATACTGTAGACATACTGTTTTGTTCCATGCTCTATGCTAATCTTCCTGACTGCAGGAAACAGTTTCTTAAACAAAGGTCTGCAGCAGTGGTTGTGCAAAAGCATTGGCGTGGACACAAAGGCAGAAAACTCTATAAAATGGTGGGATATCAAGAACTGTGATTGAATGGCTCTCAATTAGTCATACTTTTAGAAAAGATGTCTTTGATATGTTAGTGTCCTAAAATGTGGTGATGATATTTACAGGTCCAGCTGGGATATACTCGTCTTCAGGCCACCGTGCGCTCTCGTCAGTTAGCACTCCAGTACGAACTGGAGCGTAAGGCCACCTTGCTGCTGCAGGCGCAGATTCACACCTACCTGGCCAGGAAGGAGTTTAAGCGAAAGAGAGCTGCTGTCATGCTCCTGCAGGCTCATGTCAGAGGGATGCATGCCCGGAAAGCTGTCCGGAAGATGAAGAATGATGTGGGTTATTAACATTACAGCGTCTCCTGATGCCATAAAGACCTATGAATATTGCACTGCACCTTCAGTATTTATGACATTCTCTCTAAATGGCGGAGTATTGTCTTTCAGTGTCTTATTAATGATGTGGTGTTTTTTTATGTTGAAAAACATAAACTCATTATGTCTCTGGTTCGTAGGACTTTTTGTCACTGCAAGAGCGCAGGGCAGAGGAGCTAGCTTCTCGGGAGAGACAGAAAAAGTTAGAGCAAATCCTCCGCCAGAAGAGAGAGAAGGAAGCAGCTGAACAGTCCGAGTTAATCAATGATCAGGAAATGGTGGACACAATCTTTGGCTTCCTGCCCAGCCTGGTGGGAGGACAGGAGGGTCAGGCACCTTCAGGTTTTGAGGTCAGAACTAAATATATTAGGCTGCAGAATTTCACCCTAATAGTTTCTTGAAATGTTCCATGATAACTATTGTTAGTTGTATCGGCATTTCTATAAGTGAAATTATTTTAGGCTAAAATAGTCTATATTTTTATACCTAGGATTTAGAAGGAAGACGGGCTGTGTTGGAGGAAATTGACCTGGATGATGCTCCTATGGTGGAAGAGCTTCCTGAGGAAGACTACGATGATCTGGATGAGTACTCATTCTCCAAGTTTGCATCTATGTATTTTCAAGGTGCTGCTACACCCACTCACATCCGTCAGCGACTGCGCCAACCCCTTTTGTACCATGAAGACGAAAACGATGTGCTGGTAAAGCAGCTTCTTGGTTCATGAGGAATGCGCCAGTTTGTAAGCACTGCTGGATTTACTGTAGCACAAAAACTAAATTTATATTTAATTTACCTGCTTTTTAGGCTTCTTTAACAGTGTGGTGGATCATCTTAAGGTTTATGGGAACTCTTCCTGAACCTAAAGCTCAGAAAGTCCCAACAAGCAGATCAGCATTTGCTGATTACTCCCTACAGCAGGATGTGGCATCCAGGCAAGACAGACGTCTCAGCCACATGGTTGGACTTGACCAGGTAGGTTTAAACTCTACATGTAACCTAGGGACTTATTTTCAAAAGAAATTCTTTTAAAATATTTTTATTATTATTATTATTATTATTATTATTAAACTAAATTGAATTTTATTTTATTTGAGTAGTTCCTTTTAAAATAAGACAATGTTCAAAATTCCAAGTGCCACTCAAGTCAAACTGGGACTTGTGATGAAATTTCTTGTGAATGAAAGTGTAAAATTGAAAATTTCAAGCACACTACAGTTATGAGACTCATTTAAAGAATGCTGTACGTCCACGAATGACGATCCTATCCGAGGTGGCTCAGAGCCCACTGTAGTTGTTCCCGTTAACATTTAGTGGGTGGAACGCTTGATCCTTAAAAATGGACAAATAACTTGTCACCAACTTGTAGAAGAGACACATCTGTCCATAGGGACTGCACATACTCACTCACGAACATCCACTTACATATTACAGGACCTCAGCTGGGAGTACTTGCCACATCTCCCGTACAGTCCTGACTTTGCTTAAAGTCATTTTCACCTGTTCCACCTAAGCAATTAAAGGAGTTCCTAGGGCAGCATTTCAGACATGAAGGAGGCACGACTCATGGTTTACTAAAGAAAATGTTCTACCTTAATGGTATCCAATTACTAGTGAATTAGTGTAGCAGGGGATTATACATGAAAATGACAGGTATTTGTTTTATTCTCATAACTGTGTTCTGTTATTTTGCACAATCAAAAGTCCCAGTTTGACATAAAAACCCCTCGTACTCTTCCAGAAATAGAGTTTTAGACTTTTAGATTCTTTAAGAGTAATCTAGATGTACCAGTAACAAAAAGTGTCTGAACTTACACATGTGCCAGTGAATATAGTTTATTGTAAAGATGATGCATTTCTTCTTCTTCTTCTTTTTAAGAAACTGTTAAGAAACAAAAACACAAAGAGAGACTCTTTAGCACCTGAAGTGCCGCCTCAGAACAGAAAATCCTCAACATTTACAGATCTGCTGTCAGGAAAAAGGAAAACATCGACCATGACAGAGGAAGTTGTATCGGCTCGGAAAGCTTCCTCAATACCATCAGAAGGTCCCAAAAACAGAAAGTCTTCTACCTTTGCTGATCTTCTGACCCGAAACAGAAAGACCTCCACACTTCCTGAGGACGGGTTCTCAAATCGAAAGGCATCCCGAAAACCATCGATCATTGAGGAAGAGGTATAACCAGTGTTGGGGATATTACTCACAAAAAGTAATATACTACAAATGACTAATTACTACTTTAAAATTGTAATTTGATTACATTACTGATTATTACATGTAAAACGTAATCAGATTATTAATTACGTTACTTTTAAGTTACTTTGAAAACATCTGTCACGGCGTGCGCCTGTGATGGGCGTGCGCCTTAACGTGTTTACGCTCCTCGCTCACTCCGTAGGCTCCCCACGTATTCAACCCCCTCTTCTGCAGGTGCGTGAGGGGCGGGGCCGCTAGTTCGGGCCAGCTGGCGCTAATTAATGTTAACGAATCTCGGGCTTTCTCTGCGTTTAAATCCTCAGCTTTTTTTCCTTCCTCCCTCCTTTAACCCTTTTTTTTCCCCCCCTTTCCCGTTTCCTTGTAAATAAAATTACTCCTTTTCCTGTAAGACCTCGCCTCGTGTCCGTGTGTCTGTGGTGCCGCCCGAGCAAAAAAAAAAGAAAAAAAAAAGCGAATCCGGTACAACATTAAATGTAAAACTATAAAGCTGTCCGACGATTGATTACAGCGCATGCGCGTTAACTGATGCCGCCGCGCAAAACGTGATTTTTAAATGCATTTTATGTAATTTTCAAACACTACTTTTTTGTATAACTCTGTGTATAACACATGTAACTTTGTAAATGACTGCTTAATATGCATTAACTACTTTAAAATAAAAGAATAAAAATTATTATAGTATAATCTTGCTAATATGATCCAATCTGATAATATTTAGTGTACTAACATTAATTTTTGCATCTACAGCCAGAGGATGGCTCTGAGGTTTCCAAAACACCTACTGTACAGACTATTACTGAGGAAGAGGAGAACATGCTTGAAGAAGGACTCACCCTTGATCGTCCACTCACATCTCTTGAAAAGTTGCACATCATTGTAGGATATGGCATTGTCAGACGTGACCTCAGGTGAAAGAAACTGTTAATAAAAAAATATGAAACTATCAATAGGTTGGTAAATAGATGTTTATACATCTTTGGTTTCTAATTCTTAGAGATGAGATCTACTGTCAGATTTGTAAGCAGCTCCAAGAGAATGGGAATCGAAGCAGCTTCTTCCGAGGTTGGATTCTCCTTTCTCTGTGCCTTGGCATTTTTCCTCCCACTGAGCGCTTCATTAAAGTGAGTCAGGCACTCCCACTTTACAGTTGTAACTTAGTTAAGTTACAGTTTCCTTATTAGTTAAGCTTCCTCCTTTCAGTACCTGCAAAGCTTCATTCGTCTCGGCCCTGTTGGATATGCTCCGTACTGTGCAGAAAGACTGAGGCGCACAACTGCCAACGGTGTTCGTGGAGAGCCTCCCAGCTGGCTTGAGCTACAGGTAAATAGTCTTCCATCATATCTCCTTTTTAATTTGTTTTTAAAATAACATATGTTTTATTAGAGACCCTCACTAGTTCTTTGAATTGTTCCGATTTTATTTTTTACAATTCCTAAATAAATAAAAAAATGTTATGTGTGATCTATGATTTTGTTGACATTTCATCAAGGAGACAAAAATCTTAATACAATTATTTAAACAATGCAGATTTAAATTACTTTAACCAGAACCAATAATCAAACTAGCCAATCATGGACATCTTTAAACACATGTATATAATTGACAGCAGTTAAAAAAATAATCTCATAAAATTGTGAAGTACTGCTATAAGTGATATACACCAATCAGCTATAACATCACCACCACCGCCATTTGAATTGAACAGCATTGATCACCAATTATACACCAGTAAACTAGAGAAAGGATCGTGGGCATCCAAAGCTTATCTGCTGCTCGAGAGCACCAAAGGTCAGCCCGTACAATCTGTTCCCACAGAAAAGACAAAGCAGCTCAAAAATGCTTAACAAAGTCAACGTTGGCAACGATAGAAAGGCGCCGGAACACCCAGTGCACCACAGCCCACTATGTGTTGGGCCCAAAACCACCAACCAGTCCTCCAAACTCCCAGATCCCCAAATCCAATCAGCCACCACTTGTATGTGCCATACAAGTAAGTCTGATCCACCCTGCAACCACACAAAAAGTGAATCCGCATCCAATGTCCCAGTGCCAGACACCATAGCACACCCACAGTCCCTGTGGAGCCACACCCTGAGGGGCCAGCGCCGTCTGGTGGCACAAGGGGAGACCAAAACCTAGGTGGTTTTAATCTTAATGGTTTTAAAGTTATGGCTGGTCAATGAAATAATTTTAATTTATCCTACATTTAATATCACCCTATGGGCAGCAATATACATCTAAATTGTCTACACCTCTTTGGGCTTATTTGAAAAGTTATTAAAGATAAGCTTTTACAGTTCAAGCTAAATGTAATTTTACATTCCAAGTACTGTGATCTGTTCCTGTATTTATTTTTGGACCCCCTTTTTTTTCACTGATTAATTAGGCAACCAAGACTAAGAAACCAATGGCCATCTCTATAACTCTTATGGATGGACGAACTATAAGTCTGCCTGTGGACTCAGCATCTACTTCTAAAGAAATCTGCCAGATTCTCTCACAGAAAATTAAACTGCAAGACACGTTTGGATTCTCTCTTTATGTAGCTGTTTATGACAAGGTATGCCAAATCTCTGGTCCTTATTATTATATATTCATTAGATAATATCTAACGTTTTTTTCCTGACCAGACTGCTCAGGTAAAGTGTATACTTGTGTGCCCCAAAGGTATGGTCTCTCGGCAGTGGACATGAGCATGTGATGGATGCCATATCACAGTGTGAGCAGGAGGTAAAGCGGAAGGGCGGGCAGGAACAGCATGCACCCTGGCGTCTCTACTTCCGCAAGGAGATCTTCACCCCCTGGCATGACTGCAGCCTGGACAGCACCAGCACTGAACTTATCTACAGACAGGTCATTAGAGGACTGAAGTATGGAGAGTACTCATGTGAGAAGGTAATTGAGCCAACTGACCTAATTTGTTCATTGTTATGGTTTTCTTTGGATTTTTGAATGGAGAAAAGCTGGAGAAAGCTTAATTGTTTAAAATGGTTTATATTTGGCTTATGCAGAATAATTTAAAAAGAACATAAATGGTGATGCATTTTAATGCACATAGCAAAAACAATGTTAAAAATCAAACAATCTGTAGCACATCACACATTTTATGGACTAATTAATATATTTTACTATCTGTCACAGGAGGATGTAATTGTCCAGTTGGCGGCGAAGCATTTTTTTGTGCAGTATCGCTCAGATGACAGTATGGAGAAGGCTAAGAGTGTTGTCCAGGATTGTGTTACCTCCAAACTATTGGAAAACAAACCAGAGGACAAATGGGTTCAGATGGTTCACACAGCACATGTTCAGGTACAACAAATGTGCTTTTTATATACTTTTTATAACTTTTGGAGTGTTCTCAGTAACAAGTTCTCAGTTGAGCAAGTCCTAGTGAAGTGAAGAAGCTTTGGCTGAAAAACAGGAAGTTGCACAGTAACTACTTAGGTTTTACTTTTGTCTGTCAGGGTCCATATATAAATTCAAATACCAAAGTTGATCATGTAAAAGCAGAAGTGGTGGACTATGCAAGGGAGAAGTGGCCAATGTTCTTCTCAAAGTTCTTTGAGGTGTCCAGGATTTCAGGTAAAACTACTGTATATTGTGAATAATGTGTTATTATAAAGATAACGGTACATCAAAAGATTTTTACATCACATTTGATATTAACAGGCCCTGCTCTACCCAAAAACAAATTTATCCTGGCTATCAACTGGACGGGAATAACCTTCCTGGATGAACGTGAGAGGAAGTTTCTAGAACTCTCCTATCCAATGGTGAATGCTGTAAACACCAAGAGGTAGATAGCAAGCCAACTAACTTTAGACTATACCTTCAACAGATTTACAGTTACAATAATCCACTTTCATCAACATATTTAAGCATGTGATTGATCAGGTGTTGCCTAACAGTTCCTTTCTATTTCTCATCCTAGAAGCCAAACTGTCTATCTGCATACTCTGAAAGGAGACTTCACGCTAAGCACAGTCAGTGCTGCAAACATTGTTGATCTGATAGTTCTGTTCCAAGGTGGCCTAACAGAGCGCTCTCAGTATGCTGTAGCTCTGCATGAGGTCAACAGGCAAGGTCAGCTGCCTTTAAAATCCCATAACCTTTCCAATTTTCCCTGATGTCTGACTCCCAGATCTTCCAGAATATACAGTACTTGGTTTCATATAAAATACTGAACTGATGCTGTCTAAGTAGCACTGCCCCAAAGTTACACATTTTGGAGCATTTAATAGCTTAAGTCAGTATCCATCCATCTATGTTATTTGTGTTGTTTTCTAATATTTCTCAGCAACAATTCAGCAGGTGATTTTTAAAAATATATATTTATTATTTTATTTTTCAGATGATACTACCTTTCTTAGCTTTAAAAAATCTGAGCTCATCATCCTTATCAAAGACGATGAATTTTCTTCCAACCGTGGCTGGGTGAAGGGACAGAATGAGAGAACAGGACAAAAAGGCGCAGTACCTACAGATGCCATCTACATTGTTCCAACTTTGACGAAACCCACTAATGAAGTCTTGGTAAGGATTTTCTGCATAATTCACAAACTTTACCACTTGTTTATATAACCCTTTGTAAATCTGGGTTGCAGTTTTACTGTAATCAATAGGATCAGCAGATTATGACTTCTTAGCAGGTAAACTATTTATTAAACACAGTTCAATGATTGTGGTTGATGTGTTTGTCCAGACTCTGCTCAGCATGTCCCCAGATCAGAGAAAAAATATGATTAATGATACAATGAAAGGAACCATTACAGACAGAGTACCTCCGGCAACACTTAAAGAGTTCTCCATTGAGTACTTCAGGTACCTTCAAAAACTTTCTCTTTTTTGTAGAATTAAAAATGTTATTGAATTTATAATGAGAAATATAAAAATGCAAAATGCAAGGAACACAAGATTTTCTTTTTTGGAGTATGACATTATTAACATGCTGATATTTTCACAGCCACTTAATTACTCTAACCAGTTATTATAACACAATACTCATGCACATTTTTTCTTTAGACCTCCCACCAAAGATGTGAACAGGCAGGTGATTTCAAAAAACGTGGCACCTGAAAGGCTATGGGCACACTCCAGAGAGCCCATCAGACAGCCCCTGCTTAAGAGACTGCTAGGAAACCCAGAGCTCAGCCATCAGGCCTGCCAGGCCTTTACTGATATCCTTTACTTATCAAATCTTACTTAATTTTTGATGCATGATAATTTATTTGAGTGAGGATACATGCCAATTAGCTAAACAAACCATGCACCATATGAATTTGGAATTTGGACTTTAAAAGGAAATAAAGTAATGATTGAGAGTTCTGTGCAAACGTTTTGAGGCGCCCCTTATTTCTTCATATTTTGCTTTCAAAGAGCAAGATGTTATGGTATTTGAATGCAGTCTTGACGGACATTTGGCGCTCATTTTTGGCAAGTTTCTGGCTCTCATTTTTAGTCCGGTCCAATAAACTAGTGAGAAACAGATGAAAATGATCTGAACATTTTTTTTTATTATATCTTTAGGCACTTTGTGACACTTCTTTAATGTAATTCTTCTTTAATTCTTTAATGTAATCTATATCATTTCATTTAATGTAATTTAATATAAAGAAATTAAAACTGCTTTTATAGTGCAGTTAAAACTTGCAATCTGCCTGTATCATAGGAATAATTATTAATGTCTGCATGCCTCGAGTTAAGATAAGCCAGAAGTTTAGTAATAAGTATACTTAGTACTTACTGGTAGTATATACTGGTAGTAGTAATAATATATTTATGCACTGGGTATAAATTCCTTCATGAATTTCGCTTGCACCAATCCTAAAGTACATGGGTGACTATCCCACCAGACAAGTTCAGAGTGCGCTGGAGCTCACAGACCAAATCTTTGAACCAGCCACGCAGAATGAGGCACTTAGAGATGAGATCTACTGCCAGATTATGAAGCAGATGACAAGCAATAACAACCGGTAAGAAAAACTCATGTTAGTGGAAAACAGATTGAATATTGACCTTATTTATTGCTCTGTTAAAGTTATCTACAAGCTGAATGAAGAGCTTGGAATGTGTTCTGTTTAAATTGCACACTTGCAGTTATGAAAGGACAGTTGCACATAATTGTGCAATAGATCTGACACAGCCAGCTTGGTGAACTTGGTTGTACCGAGAATCTTAGCTGGAACAAACTTTTAAAAACTTTTAGACTTAAAAAGTCTACCTTTAATCTAGCTACAGCTCTTTATGATGCATTTTTAAAATTTATTGGAAAGTTTTTGCACATTGATGAGTAAACCCAGTTAGACACTTCTAGTGTCGGACTAACTGTCTCTTCTATAAGTATATAAGTAGGTGGTTCTTGGCCTTGTCTAGTGATGTGTGACACTGTAACTAGTTAATAATCTTTAATTATAAATATGCTGTTTTTTGACCTTCAGGCACAGCATGGATAAGGGTTGGCATCTTCTGTGGCTGTGTTGTGGTCTGTTCCCCACCAGTAATTCATTGCTGAAACATGCACAGCGCTTTCTGGACACCCGGCGGCGAGAGCAATTAGCCTCTGACTGCCTACGCAGGCTGCAGGGTGCCCTGAGGTATGCACGACACACCATGGAGAGTGTAGGAGACCATGCTGAGATCTGTTTGTGTATAGATTAAAGTCGTGAGAAATCACATTGACTAGGTAATAGTTACCCACTAAGACATGCACAATATCTGAGAAAATTATTTAGAAAATAAATGATTGGGATAAAACCTTGCAGCTTAAAATTCCACACCAGTAATTTGAGAATGCTTATGAATGGAGATTTTCTTACAAGCTTTAAACTTGCATAGCATGGGCCTAAAACTATATCCCTGAAAGCATGTTTGTTATGCTCCTCAGTAATCCCTTATAAGCAAGTGACCAAATAGAGCTGTTGTTCTATCATAAATACAATAATGCATCTGAAATAAAACTCCAAACAGTATAAGACAGAGAAACTTCCTTCAGCGATTGTAACACTAATTTAAACCTCAAACTCATCTGTTCTTAATTATTGTATTAATATCAACATAATAATAAGACATACAGTATATTTAAGTTTAGGTGTCTTGGTGGCTTAGTGGTTAGCACTGTCGCCTTGCAGCTCCAGGTTCTGGGTTTGATCCCTCCCTCGGGGTCTGTGTGCATGGAGTTTGCATGTTCTCTCTGTGCATGGTGGGATTTCTAAGGGTACTCTGGTTTCTTTCCACAATCCAAAGACATGCAGATTAGGTTAATTAGCATTCCCAAACTGCCTGTAGTGTGTGAATTTTACCACGGTTGTAAAGTAGATCATTGTCCTCCACGGTTCCTAGTTGATGGACCTGTTGTATGTACACAGTATCTACAGTATGTTGCATATCACATTATGACGGTTTGGCGGTTCTTTGGCATGTTTGTGTATTCTTTTCCTCAGAATGGAGCCCAGGAAGTTTCCTCCTCACCAGGTCGAGTTGGATGCCATTCAACAAAACCGTGTTAAGATCTTCCACAAAATCTTTTTCCCTAATGACACCGAGGAGGTAATGCAACACAAACTACCACATTATTACATAAACTAATTAACAAAACAAGGCCACTGTTTGTAAATCTGGGACCCAGTGATGTTGAGGTCTCTCTTTTCTGAATAGTCATTTGAAGTCGCAAATAACACCAAGAACCGGGATTTAGCCAAAACGATCAGTGCAAAACTCGGGCTGATGTCAGATGACGGCTTCAGCATCTTTGTAAAAACGTCAGACAAGGTAAGCTATGACCGTTGCTAGGGATTACCACAAAACTGAAGAGTCACACTGGATGTTAACTGGCAGTCTGTTGCATCTCCATGCAGGTTCTGAGTTTGAATGAGGCAGACTACTTCTTCGACAGTCTGAGACAGATTACTGAATGGTCTAAAAAAACTAAGATGGTTAAGGATGGTGAGTACATAGGAGTATAGTGACTACTGTACTTGGGTATTTAACAAAATTTTGTGGATTTCTAAATTCATCCTTTTTTTCTGGATATTATAATTGAATAATTACAACTGGTATTTTATTAATGCTTTACCATTAGTGATTAGGCCATGGCTAAAAGTAAGGCTTGTAATTTTTTAAGTGTGAAATAGGTGGAAATTTACATAAGCTTCTGAGTGAGCTACACCAGAGGATCTGCTACAGAAGCCCCATTTTTTTCCTGTTTAGAACTCTTGAGTCACTATGCTAATGCCATTTTTTTTATTTATTGAACACAAAGAGGGTATTTTTTTACCCTGAATTAGTAGAAGATCACAGTAGAAATAATGTTTATATATTTATTATACTTACACCTTGTTTTTCTTTATTTGACTTGCAAACTAATCCTGCAACAGTGTAACGTCAATTAAGAAAATAACCAGTCCCATTTGCAGTAATTTATTTGCCATGTGTTTACATGATTGTGCAGGAGGACCAATGAACATTTCATGTAAGGTGTATTTCATGAGGAAATTGTGGTTCAACGTAGTCCCTGGGAGAGATCAGGAAGCAGATCGCATTTTTCACTATCCCCAGGTGAACCCTTTCTTCCCAACCACATGTGATTAATTTCTAATATAAGAAGGGATCTGAGGAATCTATCAGTTTAATGATAATACTCATTATCATTATAACACTAATATAACACTAGTTCTCTTCGTGAATAGGAGTTACCCAAATATTTACGTGGCTATCATCGCTGCACCAAAGAAGACATGGTACAGCTGGCTGCTCTCCTCTTCAGGGTTAAAGTAGGAGATGATAAATCCCAGTTTGTCATGATTAGCAAGATGCTGAAAGAGCTTGTGCCTAGTGATCAGCTTAAAGCCATGTCAGCCGAGGACTGGAAAAAGGTGAGAAATTTTGTCATCATTGTCTCTTATTAAACCACAGTGTTTCTTAATGCTCAGTCCTGATTGGTCTGATGGTGTTTATTTTCTATAACACCGTCTGTGACTGCAGGTCTACTCCAGGGCAAGTACCAGGCTTAGTGCTCATAAGTATATGCTATTGTTTTTAGACAGTAGTAATGCCTCATACAGGGACTTGTCTGGTGGGTGCTCCACATGGACAGATTAAGACATGCTTGATATATTTTTTTGTTAGTTTTTTTGCTTTCATGGGAGGAGTATCCAGTTTCAGTTTTGTAACAACCAAAGGTACAGCTGTAAATATACAGTACATTTTTAAAGACAGGAAAGTCTTTGATAGAGGACTTTGTAGTGTCTAAGTAACATGACAAGCATTTTTGCCTTTTTTTCTTTAGCACGAATAAAGCTATTGTAATCTTCGCTTATACAATTACATATTAAAAAAATGCTCTATGACTTAGTCATAAAAAAATTGCCTTGAATTGTAAAACAGACGAGTAAGCTGATATGTCAGCAAAAGCAATAAAAGAGAAAGCATAATCATGGATATAAACATCATGTGAATAAGGACATACTTAACGGAATAAAATTTTAATGATTGTGTCATATCTTTGTTAATTATTGTAGGAAGTTTAAAAATAAATGTCCTTTATTGTAACCACAGCTTTGAAATAATATGTTGTTCTTCAATTCATCTTCATTAGAGCATAGTTGCTGCATACAACAAGCAGGGAAACATGATGGCAGAGGATGCCATGGTGGGCTTCCTGAAGGTCATCTTTAAGTGGCCCACATTTGGCTGTGCCTTCTTTGACGTAAAGGTAATGAAACGTGACCCTATTAGGTGAGAAGACAGTATCTGCTTTTATGATGTGTATTTAATACCCGCTTGTGTTCTTTTGATGCAGCAAACATCTGAACCCAACTTCCCTGATATTGTGAGGCTTGCCATCAGCAAACAGGGGGTTACGATCATAAACCCTAAAACCAAGGTAAATTTACTTTTTTTGTTGCTTTAATTTAATGCAATGCAGTGATCAGTTTCAAATAAGCCATCACTAGTCAGGACTGTGATCTTGTCCTCATTGATCTTTTAACCATATGGGTGTGCAGCATTGGCGATGTCGTTTAAGATGCCTGTTGCTTCAGCGTCATCAACAAAAAATGCAAAAAAAAAATTATCAGCGAACATTAAATCAGTGAAGTGCCAGTTTTCATCGTACCGGACACCCTGCCTGCCCTCGAATGCCTTCCTCGTGATGGCGTCAACGACACTATTTAACAATGTTAAATAGCAGCGGTGAAATCGTGCAACCTTTGCCTGACACCACTTTTGACTGGAAACTCTGCTGACCGTTCGTTGCGAATGCAGATGTAACTGCTGGAGCCACTGTAAGTGCCTTGGAGAAGGCTGGGCCGATTTAAAATCTATGAACACAATCACCATCTGTTTATTGCAGCAAATTCGTTTCTATCTCATCAGTGCAACCACGCCCTGGCCGAAATCCAACTTGTTCCTCCCTGATGATTTGTTCTTAGTGCTTCTATGAGCGCAGTTGGAGGATCCTCATGAACACTTTTCCAACTATTGAGAATAGACTTATTCCATGATAAGTCCTGCACTCTGTTCTGTCTCCCTCCTTCAAGAGTGGAATGATGATTGCCAGATCAGCATAAGCAGCGAATGGAGATGTTGGATCAGAATATTGCCTCCTCCCTTGAGCACCTAGACTGGTACTCCATTGATACCAGGTGCCATGTTGGTTTTTGGCAGTTTGATGGCCATTTTCACCTCACTGATTGTGGGTTCCATGTTTCTTGCTGGCTCTTCTGAGGCTGAGATGGCTTCTGGGCTTCTGGGTTGACTGGTGGTCCCAGGGGTTTTTTGTGGTTGTATATTCCTTGGAAGTATTCTTGCCAATGTTGCACAGATTCATTGGGAGAACTGACAAATGTGCTATCTGCTTTCCTTATGTTGTTATATATATATATATATTTTTTTTTTTCCCCGGCTTATGTTGTTATTCTTTAATTTAAATTTCCTGCTGAGGGGCCTAAGGGTGCAACTGTATATATGGGCATCCTCCGATTCTGCAGCCATGTTGTTCAAATGGGCTTTGCGTTCGGTTCTCAGCTGTTGAGACCTCTGGACTTCTCATAGTTGGTGAGCTTTGCTCGTGTATGCTGATTCATCATGTCCAGACTTTTGTCAAATATCCACATATTCGGATCGGTAGGCCTTGGCGCATTCCACAATGGTCTTGGAGTAGATATAAAGACATGTAGATATTAAGTACTATTTGCATTCAAATTTTCGAGCTTGTGATTTTCACGAATCACTTCTCAAATGTCTGTTCCTCATTTTTAAGGATGTCCTAGCAAAACACCTGTTGAATACGATTGCAAGCTGGTGCAGTGGGAGCACCTACTTCCACATGACTGTAGGCAATCTGGTTAAAGGAAACAAGATTCTGTGCGAAACCTCTCTGGTAAGTAATAAAAATAGCTTTGTCAGTTTTTTTAATAGCAAATTTAAACCAATAATAAAAATCTTTTTTTTTTTTTTTTTACTTTATAAGGGCTACAAAATTGATGATTTGTTGACGTCCTATGCCACCATGTATTTGAATGAGAGAAGAGGACAAAGAACCAGGAATTAAACAGGAATTAACTGAAACATGGCCTGACCAGGATTTCAGGATTTTTGCCTTTAAACATACAAACTTTCACTTTTGATCTTTACGCAGAAAATTATAAAGTATATGGTTAAACAAGCTTGCTATGAATGTAAAAGAATATGTTTTGTGATTAAAATCCTCATATCAAATCATTGATTTGTGCGTGAGATTTTACATCTTTTAGATTAGACTTTTTTCTCTTCTGTTTATTGTTAAGATGTTTAAAATAAGTCTAATGCGGTTCTTTTTCTGATCATTTATTTATTTATTTTCAAATGTAAAGAGTAAAGTATCGCTAGGCTTTCTATGTCACTTGCAAAATAATGATATATCATTATAAAAAATTTTAAATGTTGCTTTGGTAAAAATGGCCAAATAAAAAGAACATTACTCATTGCTTACTGGTTTTACTGGTGCTTATTTATATGATTATAGACCCAGTGAATGATCCTTTGGAGTGATGTCTGGGAAGTTTGTTTAAATTATTGTGAATTCAGAAATAGAACTGTATTATTAACAGTGTTTGAGAACATTGAGAAATTTGTCATGTACCAAAAGTAGACTGTCGGCTTTTCTGCTTTTGTGTAATTCCCCTTTATACTGGTTTAAATGGTCACATCACACTGTTTTTCTTTAGAGCAAAAAAAACATTGCCATGGTATAAAGAGAGGGGTGTGTTTTAATGCAGATGCTTGGATCTAGCCCAATTAAGACTTGGCAGTGTATGATCAGACAAAGTCTAGAGGCGGACAGAAAGCCTAGATAGTGGTGTTATTCAGAAGAGTGAACTGTATTTGAATATCGATGAGGGAACGTCCGATTAGAGCAGAAAGAGGCGATGTGTGTACTACACAGCTGTGACATCCAGAATAAAAGACAGATTATTAGAACTGTTGGGCCTCTTTTACACATCTGTCTCAAGATCATGTGACAAGATTATTTTTGCACTCCTTTGCCCCGGTCTCTGATGATCCCCCAACGCACAGCGGGACCCAAAGCAACAAGGCCCCCATCCAGTCTGAGCGCTCTTGTTTTTTTCTCAGTCTGTAGGCATTCCTTCACAATGAAGTGAGCTCTGGGGGGTTCTCTGTCTAGTTGGAGACATTAACAGAATGGACCATCTCATCAGCGTTATCCATAAACAGGCCTGTCTAACGCTGCCTCTGTCTTCAGTGTATTGATATGCCCGAAGCCTAAGGCATTTTGGAAGGCCTTTTATTTTTCAGAAGGACTTTGGAGCATGGAGCTCAACTCTGTTGCCATGGTGCAGTGTCCGATCTCACATTGTAAAGGAATGTCATTATTCGATGTCGGCTGAAATGCACCTCATCTTCTGACTCAAGCCTTTGTGGCATGCACAAGTGGCTCTCAGAGGAGAATGGCATTGCAACAAAAAAAACGAGATCAGAGGTCACGCCAGGGCCTTCCCATTGGACTTGCTTTTGTGTAATCAAATTTGTTTCAGGCACAAAAAGCGCCATAGTAAAATATCCGGAAAACATGGCAGTGGAGAGGCAGTGCAGCTCATTGGTTCATTAGGCTCGTCCTCCACCTGGTCTCCACTCCTCCACAAATGCTGCATGCGAAGAAGCTGCTGGATAACCTTGTGCTCTCACAGCAGCTTTTAACAGCCCCACGTTCAGATCCAAACTACACCCTCTCTACCTCTTTCTGCTGCACTCGTCCTAGTCTGCACTGCTGAGCAGACTTGAGAAGAACCAACATGGGTGAGTGTTCATCTCTTTTTAATTTTTTTTAGCTTTTTCCTCTTTTTTCTAATTATTTTCATCATAACTTTTAAATGTTCTTAAACTTTTGAAATTTGGATGATATGAAAATAGTTTTCAACAAATAATCTGATGCCTAAGGAAAATATTATTGACCATAATAATTGTTATGACATGAAAGACAAATTTTCCACTTGTGCACTTCTGGATAGATGCTAAATGCATTTACATAATGAGAATAAAGTTGGATCTAATCTAATTTCCTCCTTCTATTATTTAGTCATTTTCTCATCTACGTTTTTTGAGTGTAATTACCTACATTAATGAAAATCCTAAAATCAGGGGATTTGAACACATTATTGTAATAATTTATATGACACATGAACTGGACTATGTATAAAATCTTAATGAATGTGTAACATTCTTTATAAAATTATGTAAATAGCATTTTGTTGTTTGTTTCAACAAGTTTTCTACAATGAGTTTTTGAAAGTTATTTGCATATAACACTAGCCACCCATGTTGGCATGTGCATAAACGCATAGAATCAGAACTGTAATACAACAATGTCTGACCTCATAACAAATATCAATCCAAGGTTCCCTCACTCCCTTTTATTGCTCTTGAGAATTTTCTTGCACATTTACAGCAAAGTTCTCCCTGTTTTTTTGATGGCCATTATGGTGGGTGTCCAGTTATGGAATGTGTTTTTGAACAGGCAGCTGTTAGTTGTAGGGCAAGACTCACTCTGTACTCATACTGTATTTTTACCCAACATTCATGCTCCTTCCCCTGAGAAAATGCCTTAGTGTAGAGTCTCACACATTGCTTTAGTTTTTTTTTTTATCATGTGCCCATGGACAAGCGCCATGTCCGTGTACACAGTACTCAGCTCACATACTTCGCCTGCTCTGTTCATGAGAATGGAGCCTAAGGCATCCTGCCGAAGCAATAAAAGTACAACCCGGTGTAACCTTTCCTCTTAACAGCAGTGTTTTGTAACGGTCTTTAATTTTTCTTCATTACTGAAGAGCTTGGATTGCTGTGGAAATTCGCCCCCATTACTACGACCTACTCAACATCTTTATAGAACAAACCCCAAGGATTTGAAACACTCCTTACTACACACCCATTTCAATTTTTCTTTGGATGTTTATTCAAAGAAATATTCATGCATAGCTTAACTGTTTCTCCTCAAACCAGAAATAAATCAATTTTGAGAGTTCCTTGGCAGGAGTTTTTATACTTGACGTAAAAACTTTTGTTTTATGCCTAATGTGGTTGTTTTTTTTTTTTTTTTTTTGTATTATGTACCATTTTTACAATTTTGTCTTATTTTTCACCTTTTAAAATCTCTTCATCATGAGTTTATAGAAATGTACACTATTGCAAGTGGGGGAAATTCAGAAGCGGAAGAAGTTTTTCTCACAAAATCTCAATCATTATAAATTCAGCATGGAAAAAAAAGCAGGGTGCAGCACTGGAGTCCCATGATGAAGGCGTGGCCGTCATATACAACCCACCACTCATTAATGAATATCTGCCCACATCTGCTCTCTTGAGACGATATTTCTGATTTCTCTGTATCACTGGCAAATGCCCAAACAGCTTCCTGCTAAAATGAGCAAAACATTTTTTAAACCAAAACATTTACTCTTTTCGGAAACATCTTGTGAACTCTGTTTGCACTGGCACTAAAATGTTAGAGCCTAATCTTGACCTTGAAGAGGATCCTAATGTTCTTGGCATAAGATTTGACTTGATTGAAAATGTGGCCTTGATTGAAAATGTGGAAACTCAGACAGAAAGTGTGTGTTTTTTCCTAAAATTATCTACAGTACTAATTTTGACATTTTAATTAAAACTCATTATTTATTACACCAACTGTTTGAAATCTTTTTATTTTCATCACAGCATGAGATTCTGAAATGTCCTGAAATGACTTAAAATATATTGCCCTAATCATTGGTTTAACTCTCTCTTTTTTTCCCAGTCATGAGCATGGAATCCTCTTCCACTCTGTTTCCCACACTGCTGTCCAATCAGACGACTGAGAGCTGTAAGCCTGTAGACAACACAGTGGAGAATCTCGTCTTTGGCCTCTACTACATCATAGTCTTTCTTCTCGCTCTGAATGGCAACAGCCTTGCCCTGTGGATCTTCTCCCGTCAGAGAGGAGCCTCATCTCCTGCTAATGTCTTCTTGATGCACCTTGCTATAGCTGACCTTTCTTATGTTATTATTCTGCCTCTAAGAGCCACCTACCACTTGACAGGAGGTCACTGGCCATTCGGTGAGGGTCCTTGCCGTGTAGCTGGCTTCCTTTTCTATGTTAACATGTATGCCAGTCTTTATTTCTTGGCTTGTGTAGCAGGGGATCGATACCTTGCTGTGGTTCATGCTGTGAGCTCACTGAAGGTCCGCTATGCCCGCTTTGCCCATATAACCAGCTTTGCTTTGTGGGCGCTAGTAATTTTAGCTATGTCTCCTCTATTGCTGACCCAGCAGACTATAGAAGCAAACGGCTCCACGGTGTGCTTGCAGTTGTACAGGGAGAAAGCTTCCCGCAAAGCCTTAGTCTCCCTCATTGTTGCATTCCTTCCTCCTTTCCTTGCAACACTCTCCTGTTACCTGCTCAT
The DNA here is from genome assembly GCF_024256425.1 of Clarias gariepinus. NCBI lineage: Eukaryota > Metazoa > Chordata > Actinopteri > Siluriformes > Clariidae > Clarias > Clarias gariepinus. The sequence goes on along the minus strand of NC_071105.1, from coordinate 13,130,977 downwards.
AGTTAACAGTCTTAGAAAGGGTTTGAGGATGGAGCCAATGCTAAAGGTGCGAGCATTGCGCACAATCGGCCTGGTCATAATCATCTATGTGGTGTGCTTCCTGCCATATCATGTCAGCCGAGCCACATTTATCCTGGGTTACGGACATCCGGATCTCTCCTGCCAAACACAGCAAGGTCTAGCTCTCGCCAATCGCCTGACTTCTTCTCTGACCTGTCTGAATGGAGCTCTGGACCCACTGGTCTACCTTTTTGGAGCAGAGAAATTCAGGGCCACCGTGCAAAAACTCCTGTGCAGGGATAAATCAGGTGGATCTGCAGCAACCAGTGGCGATCTTAAAGGGACACATGAGAGTTCCCTGAGTGCAAAGTCAGAGTTCTAAGGAAACCTGGTTTTAAAATCTATATGTGTCATCTATAGGCCAGGCTACATATCCTATGTGCTCAATCTGATCCTAAAGTACATGGACATTGGGTTTGGGTGTGTAGACATTTGAACATAGTTAAAAGTGTAGACTGTCTGGCTTGTGATTTTCTTAACCAGAAGTAAAAAGAGGAAGTTATGCAAATGCCAAAGACAGTTGAGTTATTCTTACAGTTTGTCTGAGTGTACCTGAGCCTAAAAATAAAAACGGAAGAAATGTTTGTTTACTTAAAAGTAAATTACATAATTGAACACCATTCTGACCATTAATTCATAAGTTACAGATAAAGACCAGTATAAGCTCTGGATCCACTCTGACTCTGACCAGAACGCACCATGACTAACAGATCCCAGAGTAATCAGAAGAAAAAGTCATCCAACTTTTTATTCATTTTACTAACAACACATGTTTTTTCAAAATTTGAATTTTAAAGGTTTAACTAAATCAGCTTTTTAGTTTTTGCATTGCATTGTTACAGTTTGACAAATGCATTTATTTGACTTATGCTTAAAACCTAACACAATGACATGTAAAGGTTTCTAAATAACAGCTGTTCAAGAAGCAGGTGTGGAAGAAATATCTCCAAGTGAAACAAAGCCTGTATACAGTACATATGTTTTATTAGCCAGTTTTTAAACTGTTATTAGATACTGTTTTTTTTGCCAGTCTTTAACTTAGTCATGTACCAGAAAATCATTGCTAAGCAAACAATGCTGCATTGTTATCTCAACTGATATGTGTTCAAAATGTTTTTTTTTTTTGTTTTTTTTACCAAGACTGTTGTACTACATCAAGCTTTTTTTTACTCTGCAGTACTTACTGTATATGGCTATGCAATTCAAACATATGCATTGCATTGCATAACAATGTGTACCTCTATATAATTAATCACCTTGATCTGCTTATTTTGCATCTATGACTGTGAATATGAAGGTATTTATTATCCTATTTCTTTGGATGTTCCAATTTTCATTACTGTATAAACTGTGCTAGATGCACTATTTTGTAATCATGTGTAAATTAAACTGCTATTTTTAGGTGTTTTTTTTTTTTTTTTTTTTTTGAGAGCTTATGTGGAAGTTGCACCAGCAAAGCACACTGCAAAATTTTCATGTGTTTTATCACTACATACTGATTCTCCTAAATGAAATAAGAGGAGTAAAGTATCAAACTGTTTTTTTTGTAGAGTATTTGTACAGATATTTACTAGAGTAGCGTATAGTGCAGATATTAATATTGTATTAAACTGTAAATATGAACTCAACAATTAATATTTTATACCTACAAAAAGAAATCCTTTCTGTCTGCATTTTTGGTCTTTTTTTCACCCTCAGGCACATTATAGGGTAAATGCAGTGTATGGCTGGAGCATGGAGACTTTATATTGGTAGCACGGTGCATCATATGCAATAAAGTATCTATATATATATATAGAGAGAGAGAGATAGATAAAGATATATAGATATAGCTATATATAGATAGATATATAGATAGAGAGCATTCAAATCCCTCCATTGTTTTCCATCTTTGTTTTGTCAGAGCTGATAGTCCCATGTGACCCGTTCGGACTAGCAGTAGAATGCACTATTGAATGTGCATTCTACAAGATGAACGTGAGACTGTCATTTATTAACAGCATGTGGGCTTTCACATGCACTCTCGCCCACATTCATCAGTGTGGCTTTTGCTACTGTGTGCTCATGAATGCTGAAAGAGAGAAGGAGTATGGAAACCCCCATGCAGTAAGTGCACTTGGGTTCTCTTTTCATATCATGTGACTCAAACTGTAGATTGTCAGCAGAAAGTTGCTTTCTTTTTTCCTTCTCTCTCACTTTCTCACACATCAAGGCATCCTCCCTTGTCACTGCTACAAAAAGACGTAGGGGAGTCAGAAGAGTGTTGGTTGCCTATCATGCTCTCATGACACCTACACACATTTGACTTCAAATCATGTTATCGGCAGGTATAGAGCGTATTATGCATGGGACACATCATTGTTTTTTTAAAAACAAAAATATGAAGCACTGAGAAAGAAAAGGCTGGGTGGGATTTTTTTTTATAATATAATAAACTATGGACATAACATAGTTACATGGTGTAAAAACAGTATTAATATCAATATAAGATTTAATATTTTAATTAATTGATTTTAACATTAACAGCTTACATTCAACATTAAAAGTGGAACTCATGACTCAGACATGTTGATATGTTGTATTTCAATTGCAGGCAATGCGGTGATGAAGTCTTACCCTTAAAAACTCTAAAACTGTACCCTAATTTATTCCAAAAATAAATAAATAAAAGAAATACATACAGAACATCTTCCGAAGGTTATGATTTTAACTGAGGACTGATATAGTTTCTAATGACCCTAGGCCCCTGCCCCATCAGGCTTTCCTCCTTGCCGTGTTTAGTGTTGACTACTTTGTGATTCTCGTGAATGAATTAAAAGGAGCAGTACGGTCTAGTACAGTCTTGTACAGAACTCATTAACTAATTAAAATTTAAATATTATGATAAGTGGTTTAATGGGAAGTCATTGCTTTCTTTTCTGTTTTTTTCATGACAAATTAAGAAGATTTTAGATTGCATTAATTCAAAAAGTTGAAACTCTCAATATATACAGTAGTCCAAATAGGTGTTGGTGCAAGTACTAAAGAGACCATCATCAGGGCTAAATAAAAAGAAACCTGTGAGAGCGATATCAGAAACTTTGAGTGGCCAAACCACCTTTTTATTACATTGTTTAAAATAAGGAATGCATTGGTGAGCATAGCAATCCCAAAAGCCTTGAAGATCACAGACGACAACAAGTGTGGATGATCATAGAATTCTTCCTTGGTAAAGAAGAGCCCCTTTATAACATCTAGTTAAGTCAAAGAACACTCTAAAGGAGGTAGGTGCATCGTTGTCAATGTCTATAATCAAGTAGCGTCATCATCGATATAAATACAGAGGGTTTACCTCAAGATGCAAACCACCCATAACTCATTTATTCTTAGATTCAGATTCATGAGATTGCTGCTGAGGTTGTTACATTCAGTCATTCATCTTCTAAAACCTTTATACTGTTACAGGGTGTCTGGGAGCCTAGAGCCTATCCCAGATCTCTTCAGGCACGAGGTGGGGTACGCTCTGGACAGGGTGCCAATCTATCTCAGGGTATGCATACACTTTTAAAGCTGCACTCATTCACAGGACAGGGAGGCTAATAAACCTAATCGGCATGTTTTTGGACTGAAGAAGGCATGCCTCAGGTTCGTGGAGTGGTTTCCTCCGGTTGAGTACCCGGAGGAAACCACTCCACGCACCTAAGGCAGAAATCGACCCTTTGACCTTGGAGGTGCGAGGACACAATGCTAACCACTACGCCTCCGTGCAGCTAAAACAACTAATTTCTAACTTGTATATTTAGGAATGTTGTCACATTTTTTTTAAATAGTTCGTAATCAACATTATTGAATTAAATTTAATTAATGACTTTTGCTCCATACTGTACTTTTAACTTGATTCGAACTTTCTTTTTTCCTGTGATTTTAGACATGAACTATGTTAATATGTTGTTCATGCTTTAATATTAACCAATATTGTTCATGGTATAAATGTTACTTTATTACATTTATTACATTACATTATTGCAGCCTACAGAAATTGACGGTAGAAGCTTAGGGTTAAAGGATCATGACCTGCTGATGTTAGACTTGGACTTGAGGATAAATGTCTATGAGACTGTTAGTCTATAAACCCTGGCCACCTTTAAGGAAGGTTCACTGTAAAATGGAAGTCTATGAATGTGGTGCTTGTGTCTGTGTGTTGTTGTCTAGTTACTCAATATTAGACAATATGACAAAAAGAGAATCTTTTGAGTTACAGTAAGAGGCTAAGAATATGCATTTGTATGTATTGCTTGGTTAAAAGGGGAGTATGCTGATAAAGGGTTTCCTGTCCCGTGATAGGAATTTGCATTTGTTCGTGAAGCTCATGCCCTACAATATTATCTTAAATTAATGTTCATATGCATGACTGATGCAAACAAACACTGTGTTGTAAAGGTAGTACTATTAAGCAAAACCTGTCTGGATAGACAAACAACATACATGTCTTATGCTATTATGATAAGCTAGTATGCATATGTGTGGTCTGTGTAAGCACAGCTACTGCAGTTGCAACTCAAGCTTTTTTCACTACCTTCTGCAGTTATGCACTACTGTCTTGCCTGCATGCACTTATCACTAACCATCAAAGCTGCAAGTAGCAGAATCTCTGCCCTGTACATTATACATATATAGTTATTTGTATTTTATTATGCATTCCTGACATCAGCGAAATATATTCATTTACTGTAGAGTAGTGTGGTTATATAAAACTAAACGTACACAAAATTTTTACTAACATGTTATATATTTCTGCTATGCAGTGTGTGTAAACCAGTGAGCTCTCTGGCCCTCTCTCTCTCTCTCGCACACAGAATGAGGAAGTTCACCCTTGCGTTTGTGGTAGCTTCCTTTTTGCAGCTTTCGCCTCTTTAACAGGAAGAGAGACACAGAAAGAGCCAGTGTGTGTGTGTGTTTGTGTGTGTAAGAGAGAGAAAGAACGAGCGGCACTCTGACGCAAATAACGCCATGAAACGGGCCTTGGAGGGACGCTAAATCTGACCTCGAGTTTTACTGAAGCCATACCAGTGATCTGAGGATTAGTTGCGGAGAGAAGAGGTCACTGGACAGGATGTCGTCCCATCAGCCTTGGTACCATGGCAATATCACTCGGTCTATGGCAGAGGACCTGCTCTCCAAAAACGCCAAGGATGGGAGCTTCCTCCTCAGAGACAGCGAGTCCATACAAGGAGCTTATGCCCTCTGCGTGCTGTGAGTACACCGCTCTGGTCACCCAGCTTGATCATTTCTGCTGGGCCAGCTAAACATGCAGCAATGCTAATGTGTACCAAAAACCAACACAAATCATAAAAAAGAAAATCTAGTAAATCAAGATGCAAGAAGTTGTGCTTTAATCTTAAAGTTGTGTACCCGTCATCCAACCCACCTCCCTTGTATTTTTTTTTTGCTTTGGCTTTAAGGCTGTTTGCAAAATTTATCAGGTTTCTGTTTTTTTCAATTGAAGACTTAGTCATTTGTTTCCATTCTTGTCATGCACAGAATGAAACTCAGAAAAAAAACTTGGGGGAAAAAAGAGTCATGAGTGCTTGACTTAACACTACTGAATGTAGCATGTCTTTTAACATTGTCCTAATGGAAAAGAAAACTAACCTACAGTATATTATTGACGGAGACCTTAAGCATGTTTTTGCATGTCGCGACAGTTATGTAAAACGGTATATGACCGCTAACAAGAGTTGTTCTGTGCCTTTTGTCCACCACCTGAATTTATCTGAGACTCTCAGACATAAACCTAACAGCTTCTTGTACAATTGGAAATTATCACTTCTTATGTGAAAAGGTTACTAAAACATGTAGCGGTGGTTCCCTAAAATGATGCATGACAGCCCTGATCTTAAGTGACGCTAAAAAAAAAAAAAAAAGCTGCTTGATTTTGTGGAAGTTCAAGTTACATAAAGAGTTTGCCTTAGCTAACACGCTATCCTGAGTTCAGTACAGTTGTGCAGTTTTTAAGCCACATAAATACGTGCACTTGTCATTACAGTCTAATGTGCTGCAACCTGGCCTGCTAAATATGTTTATGCAAATTGTGTCTAATAATAGACACCAGCAAGTATACAAAAGTCCTAAGCTTTTCCGAATTTCAATGAACTCTTCATATCTGTGAAATGACAATATAAGTCATGCAAGTTACATTTCCTGTTTGTTTAATTCCTATTCATATCTGAAGAAATTAAATAAGCAATTCTGCATGTATAAGCATATTTGTGACTGCTATTCATATGTTTTTACACATTAACAGCATTATGAAACAGCATTATTTTCGTACATTCACAGGTACCAGAACTGCGTATATACTTATAGAATTCTACCCAATGAAGACAAAAAGCTTTCTGTGCAGGTAAGAGGATGAAGAGATACATCATCTTAACAAGGTTGGGTTAGGGTCTTAAAATGAGCTGATCTGAAACTAATAATGTAAGAAAATACAGTATAGTGCTCAAGATTAAAGACCGAAAGATTTATTTCCCTTTCTTAAAAAAATATTAATTCACTAAATATACTGTGAAATTCATTCATTCATTTATTTATTTATTTATTTATAACAGAAAGCTGGTGATTTTTTTACATTTCTTTATTTATATCACCGATGTGTATAAATAAATTAATTGTAATACAATGTGGTTGCCATAGTAACCAATAAGACTTTTATGGCAGGTTACACACATGTGTACAAACACACAAAAACACGTACATACATAGATACATAGATACATACAGTACATACATACAAGGCTTTAGTGTCAGCATGTTATCCCTTTGTAAGTTTTCCATCAAACGGGTTGAACAGTATGGCATGTCATTTATTGTCATTTAACAATAAGAAACGAACTACGTTGGCAAATTACTGTGGTGTAATTTATAAATACTATAAATTGTATTATAAATACAAGTGGTCAGGACAATGAAAAATAAATATTGTGATGGTAATGCATCATACCATAATGGTATTGATTACTTTTTTTTACACAGCATGGTCTACTGTGTTTATTTATTACGTATTCATTTGTGATACTTGGTTAAGAAACACTATACTCCACTCTCTGTTTTGATAAGATTCCACCTCCAAAAAAAACATGATCTATGGTGTATATTTTGTTGATAAATGGTACATTCTTGTATTTTTGCATTGCGAATCTCTTTAAGCCAGATGTGTGATTAATACTTAACTCAGTATGCCTCAGTATGACACCTGCTGTAGAGTCACAAGTTGCTTGTTAATATCGTTTCGCAGCAAGCAGCTACAGATATCTAACATCTTATAAACTTTTAAGGGTTTGGTTAAGTGTGTTTTTTTTCTTTTCCTTTTTTTCTGATCATGCAGCCTCATGGCAGCTGTCTTCTCAGCTGCTGTGGACACCCTGCCTCTGGTGTGTGGGTGTCTTGTCTCTTTAGGCTGCATCTATTCTTGCCTCTGTACAGCTAATACTGGGCTAACAGCGCAGCACTGCAGCTGCAACACCCCTTGCTGCATTCATTGTTTATTGTGAGAAACAGTGCAAAAATGAAAAGAAACAAATCGAACCTATTAAAACTGACTTTGTACACATATATATGCATATATACTGTATATATAACTTGGTTCTCAGAAATACTCTCCTTGCAGAAGTTAAGGTTACATGCAGTAGGTGCACTGTCATTTGGCAAACTGTAGAATAATCTTTAATATCTGTCTGCATTATAGTTCTTCCTCTTTTAGCCCTGAACTGTGGCAAAGCTTCAGTTTTAAATTATCCTTCTGTGTGGGCGTAAGGCAAGCCACAGGGTTCCTCTTGCACTGGGCCCTGAATGGAAAGTTTCTGAAATGCAAGTTTTTCATCTCTCATTAGGGTTGATAAAAAGTGGTTAGCAGTACATGTTGAAATGTGTGAAAAGTGTGTGGGAGACACTCTCTTTTAACATAGCTATGGCTATAACTGACAGCCATGTTGCAACCAAGAACACTAAAATGGACGCCAACCCAAAACGCTGTCTTAATTAGAACAGTACAGCAAGCTGTGTGCGTGAATCTTTATTTCCCCGTTATCTTCATACCAAACATCTGTATGTAACCATAAATGAGTGCATAAACAGTATGTGTCTTAGTTCGGTGTGGCCATCACAAGCCCACACAACAGTCACGCTTCACCTCGGCACATGTTTAACAAGATTGGAACTGTACTAAAGGGACAAACACCCTTTTTTTCACGGATATTCCCTCCCTGTGGAAGTGGTGGGGAGAATTGTATAAACATGTTGCTGCCTTGTTTGGTTGAGATGTGGTGATTGGGAAGGCCATCGCTTATGGTAATATTCATCCTCATATTTTAATTTCAACCTCCAGGACTGAGGTTAGAAACTTTTACTTTAAGGGGACAAGTTAGCCCAAACCAGAATACTGTACTCTTAATATAGGGGTCTCTGGTTTATATCATTTTCCTCTACTGGAGTTTAATGAGAACTGCCATACTTCATGCCCTAATGACCACAATCATTTGAGAGATCTTTTCACGCTTTGAGACCAGCTACCACACCCTAACAGATTTCTTCCTTCACTCATATCAGAAAAAAAAGAACTTGTTTAAATTAAACAGAACATTAAAGCTACTTTTTGTTTAATAAAAAAATATATATCAGTCTTTGTGATTTTATGGTGATTATTTATACATAATAGTTTATCAAGATAATTAATATGCAAGTGAGCTCCATAGTTTATATTTAAATTTCAATTACATTTAACCATTAAAGTTTCTTTAACAAGCCTTTACTGCTTTATGTATGATTAATAAATGGTCAGTTAGCTATTTAGAAACCGAGGCAGAGAAAACTTTGCCACTTTCCTCCTTTGTTTGTTTTGTTAAATCCCTAAAATAGCTTTCCCTATGTTTTTAGGCATCTGAAGGTGTCCCCATTCGGTTCTTCTCTGTGCTCTCAGATCTGGTGGACGCATATTATAAGGAGAACATGGGTTTAGTCACACATCTGCAGTATGCTGTACAGAAGGAGGAAGAGCCAGAGGAAGAACCAGGTAGGAAACAAGATTGGTACAAACATGACTGATGCAAAATACCAGCAATTGTGGAATTTAAAGACACTTTTTTTTTCTGTACGCATTGGGTTAGTGTCAGTTCAGTTTATGCAAGCAAGAACCTACTGTCTGCATATGCAATGGAGAATGAGTTATTCCTTTTTTTTTTATCTCCATACCCACAGAGCATTTCAGTTTACCTCCTCAGCTTCCACCACGGAACCTCCCATCCAGCGAGAGTAGAGATTGCCATGTTGAGCCTGTAAAGGCAATAGAGCAACCCCGTGTGTCCATTGTAGACACTTACCTTCAGCGGTTGCAGATCGTCGACTTGTCACAGTAATACATGTTTTATAACATAAGTGATCTATACCACAACATCTCAAATTACTACATCATTAAACCATTAAATTATTAAAATTAAATGATTTATAGCATAATGTTTAGCAGTACTTTTATATATAACTATAAAAATAATGATAATGAGCATATAGCCATATATTTGCAATACAATATACAAATGGTGTTTAGAACAGAACACAGTTGTGAGAGTTAAAAACTACCTTTATTTTTCTATATAACCCTTTGGTACAGTAATGCACTCATCCCAGCAATTCACAAAAAAAAAAAAAATTGGACTTCAAGCTTCACATATATATGAATAATCTTATAGATAAAACAGCCTGGTTTGGTCAGGCCTCCGAGTGGCGTAGTGGTAAAGTGCTCGCCCTATCATCCGGGGATCGCTGGTTCGATCCCTGGGTGATGCTGTTAACCTCTCACAGCCGGAGGCCTAGAGGGAGCTGATAGAGAGAGCTGATTGGCTCTCTCAGGGGGGAGGGATGAGAGGTACTCAGTGCTCCCACATTAATGACGACTCCACAAGCCAATCAGGGGCGTCTGTGAGCTCGCGCAGGCGGAGGGAGCGGATAGCGCTGTTCCTCCGAGTGTGTTACGCCGCCCCCAACGAGCGGCTCGAAAAAATGGTCGGTGACGTCACGTGGATCGGAGGAAACACGTGGGTCGGTCTAAGGCCCTCCCGACTGATTGGCAGTAGAAGCTTAATGTGGAAGCCGGGGTGGAATTGGATACTACTAAATTAGGGGAGAAAATCGGAAAATTCGGAAAAAGGGGGATAAATTTAAGAAAACAGCCTGGTTTGATCACTAATTTATGTTTTTGCGGAACAATACACAACCACATATTGCCCATCCGACTCACTTGCACATTAGAGAAACTTGACTGGGAGTCATCACCATCACTCCTGATACAGTCCTGACCTTGATCTAAATCATTTCCACATGTTTGGGCCTGGGCGGCCAATGTTTCAACATTGAGAAACCTTTGAGCAATAATAAAATGCGGGAATGAGTACATTAATGTAGCAGGGGATTACAGAGAAATATGATTAGTTTGTTTTTACTCTCATAATAGTGTTGTGTTATCCTGCACAATCAAAAGTACCAGTTTGACTTGGACACTCCACTTTTAACTAAAAAATGTAGTATTCTGTAGTATTCTGCATCTCTATCAATTACCAATTGATTTGTTTACCATACAGCATCTCTGAAGATCATCAAAAGGCAATCCAGGATTACTTCAGCTCTGCTGTAGGTCTGGATATGGAGCAAGTACATAATGGAAATCCCACTCTGCCCAACCTGAAGAAACTTCTCAAGACCATCTGCAAGAGCCTCAACAGGTATAAATCTTCTGAAATTTCTTCAAACAGCGTTTTTTTTTTTCTTCTGTTAACCAAAACATATTATTATTATTGTTGTTATTATTGTTATTATTGTTGTTGTTGTTAATATTAACTTGTTTACAGTGAGATTTCCCGTACACTCCCAACTCTCGAGGCCTTACAGAAAATTGTAGATCAGCCCATGTCACCTGGAGCTGGGAAACTTCGAGGACAGGTTACTGTTACTTACAAGCTAAAATGATTAAAATTCAAAAACAAAAAACAAAAAAACAAGAAAGTAAAATCTCTGTGATTTTTACACACTATTCTTGTTTTTGTTTTAGATCTCACTTGATGCCAGCCAGTCTGTGGGTTTTAGGCTTGAGCAACTGACCAAACTTTTGTATTCAATTGAAGACAAGGTGCAGCATTATTTCCCTTTTTGCATGATTCATGTTATACATAGTTTTTGTTTTTTCAGGCTTTCTTAATACTACTCTGTTTTAAACTATGTAAGGATTAATTGACAGACATTCTACTTCCCAGGCTAAGAGTACAGTATTTGAATCTGCGGGATATGATGGAGGCCACAGGAAGTCACTTATACCACCTGTAACATTCGAGGTAAAAAAACGGGGTTTAATGGTAATAAATATGGGCATGTAACCTGTATATTGTACTATATAACAGTAGGTATATAATATGCACAGAATAAGACACTATGTGGTACACAATTAAAACAACCTAAATAAGCAATGATGGTGGTGTGGTGCCACATGAAGGAGAGTTGATTTTTTTCCTATAACAGCACATCTTGACATTATTATCTTGCATCCTGTAAAGGTACTGAAAACCAACAAAACCCTCTGTCTTGAATATTTTTCAGTGAAGGAAATAGTTACCACTGATTGTTGTACCATTGATGCAGAGAAATGCTTTAAAATCCTACATAAGCTTCCTCTCATATTAACATTTATGCACATTCTTTCCCATGAACATAACTGTTAGTATAGAAACAGGAACATATTAGAAAGCCTAATATGGAGCCTATCCCAGGGGAGTTAGGCCATGAGGGAGCATGCACCCTGGACAGGGTCCGATCCATTGCAGGACACACACACTATCATTCAAACACTATGAGCAATTTGAGAGCGCCAATTAGTCTAATCAGCATGTCTTTGGACTGTGGTAGGGAACATGCAAATGCCATGCACACAGATCCGAAGCGCGGATCGAACCCAGAACCTGGAGGTGCAAGTCGACAGAGCCACCTTCTAATTAACTAATCAGAATCAAAAAATTTTTACATCGCTGTGATATGTGTATAAAATATACAGTACTATGCAGAAGTCCTGAGCCACCCCTCATTTCTTTATATTTTGCTTCCAAAGAGTCAGACTTTTTTGTATTTTTATGTAGTCTTAAGGAATAGTTCTCCAGACTTCCTAAAGGATTTTTTTTGGGTCTCTTTTTCAACAAGTTTTTGTGTGTTACTTAAATCCAGTCCCTGTACCTGACCAATTTCAGAGGTTTTTGTTTGTTTAATCGCACAGCAACCTATGAAGCATTCAAGTATAAAAAAATCTACCTTAAGGGATGAACCAGTAAGAAACTGGTGCAGATGTTGACAAAAAATCAGGCCAGTGATTAGTATACTAATGTACTGATGATGTTTTTTGTTTAATTGAATCTATATCATTTCATTTCATTTCATTTCATTTCATTTAACAGGAAATAATGAGGCGTGGCTCAAGACTTTTGCACAGTATTGCCTATTAATACATTACACATTACAAGCATTTCAAGCCTGCCCATATATCTGATCTTGCTCTTTGTGTGCAGTGAAAATGTGAATATGTTCCTCCATCTGGGTGGTTGTAAGCTTAACACTGTTTCTATTTAAAAAAATAATAATAATTTAATGAGAAGACTGATTTCTGTTTGTATACTCTTTTCTGTTGTAACAGGTGAAATCAGACTTATTTGGCATTTCAACCAAAATGTTCCTGAAGGTTGATGTAGAAAGTGGGAAAGTTTACTTCAAGAAGTCCAAAGATGGACCTGAGGACAAATACTATGTGCACAACAAAAGTATGTCTTTGCTTTTAAATCAAATGTCTGAAAGTGCCCATATGTTTACTAACCATTTTTCATTGCCCTAGTGTTTCTTTCATTAAAAGTGACGTATTAAAGCCATTGGGTTACCATATGCAAGATGCCTTTTTTTTCTGATTTGCAAACATGCTGCAACAAGTCACCATTTTCTATCAAGTATTTAGGGAAGTCATTTGTGTCAAATTAGGTTAATTTGGAACTTAAATAAGATGAAATGACTAATGGCATGAATGTGTTTGTCATTATGTAGTCTTGCAGTTGGTGAAGTCCAAAAAAATGCACACCAAACTGGAAATAATGGTAGAGACCGAGAAGGAAAAGACCCAGCGTAAAGAATTTGTCTTTAATGACACAAAGGTGAAGCGAAACAATGAATATGTTTAATCTGAAGTAATCCTTAAATAAAATTATATTCTTATATTATTTAAATGTTTGAATTATTATTTTAATTAATTTCAATTAAAAAAAAGTCACAGCATACATCGACTTTGGGATTCAGGCCGCACCTGCATTTAAATATTTGTATGTCTGAATTTTTCAGAAGAGGGAAGGTTTCTGTCAATTACTTCAGCAGATGAAAAACAAACATTCAGATAAGGCTGAGCCAGATATGATCAGCCTGTTTGTTGGCACATGGAACATGGGTAAGTGTGTCACACCACTAATTGCTCTATACTAAGTTTCTACTTTAGAAACCTTAACCCAACTTTATACCCAAGACAGAAATTCTAACCCTTTAGCTCAGTTCATAATCTAACTTGAATACTGTTGACTTGACCTAAGAATTGCTTATAGTCATAAAAAAAAACAAAATAAGCTTATACTAGTATAATAATTATAATGTTAATATGTTAATAATACTCTTATTAACAATATTCTCAAACGTTAACCATACTTAGTACTGTGAAAGGATAATGATTAAAATCAACCTATGCTGTTTCTTTAGCTCTTTCTGTTTAGGGCCCTAAATCCCTGCTTATCTTTCTGAAGTCAGTAATGCCATGGTATCCCCGGAATATCTGTTCAATTTAATCTCATTGAGTGCATTGAATTTTAGTGAAACATTCAAAGTGCTTTCTTGTTTGCAGGTAACGCCAGCCCACCTCCCAACATTACATCCTGGTTTCAGTCCAAGGGGCAAGGGAAGACTCGCGATGACACAGCAAGTCAGATCCCACATGATATCTATGTCATTGGAACGCAGGAAGATCCACTGGGAGAGAAAGACTGGATAGATATAGTGAGGGGAACGCTCAGGGACATCACAAACATCAGCTTTAAACAGGTACAACACTTCATATATGGTACATGAAAAAAAGTTGACATACTACTCCTCGAGATAAATTACTTATTTTTTAAATAAATGAATATATATATATATATATATTTATTTATTTTAAAAAAAGATAATTTCTCTTGAAGGAGGTAAAAGAGGCAGGTGCTCAAGCCTCAAGGACTCAAGATGTCTTTGTGTGCGTGTCTGGTGAAGAAACCCTTAAATATCTTGTTTCATGTTATAAAACACCACATAATTTGGGAATATTTTACATTTTAATAAGATGCATCAATTCCCTGCAGTAAAAAAAAGTGTGTAGTTTTCCTAACTTTTTTTTTTAATAAAATGTCCTCCCCTTGCTACCATATTTTTTTACCAGATAGCTACACAGACACTGTGGAACATAAGAATCATTATTCTTGCCAGGCCGGAACATGAGAACCGTATCTCCCACATCTTCTGCAACAGCGTTAAGACTGGAATAGCTAATGCTCTGGGTCGGTTAATCTCTATCCTAATGAATAAAATATTATCATAATTGAGAGTGGATAATTGGATATGACTGGAATACAACTTACATCTTTATTTGTACATTTGTGTTTGCATGTGTTCAGGCAATAAGGGAGCAGTGGGAGTATCGTTTATGTTTAATGACACCTCCTTTGGGTTTGTTAACAGTCACTTGACCTCAGGGAGTGAAAAGAAGATTAGGTAACATCTTAAATTTATTCTTGTGCTCATTTTTCAGAGTAATATAACTCAAGAATGTAGATAAGAAACCAATTAAGTTTTTTTTTTTCTATTAAGTTTTGATAGAAGAGTTGCAATTTTAATTCTTGCTATATTGATTTTATTTATTGTTTTACTATGCTCGACAGACGAAATCAGAACTATGTTAACATCCTGCGCTTTCTGAACCTGGGAGATAAAAAACTAAATCTGTTCGACATCACTCATCGCTTCACACATCTTTTTTGGCTTGGGGATCTGAACTACCGCATTGACCTTCCACCACTGGTAAATATAAATGAATTTGTATTCATAAACATCCAAACTGCAAATCAGTGTACTTTTAAGTGTAGACAGTATTTAATTATGTGAACTGGAATAGTTCCTTAAATGTGAGAGCTTTATAGCCTTTATTATTAAACTAAATGATTAAGAACTAAACCAAATATAAGAAACCAATTAAGTTACTAATCATTGCATTTGTTTGTCCCTCAAACTTTTGACTTTAAACTGTGGACATCTATCTGTTTCTTTGTCATTCTTTCTTCATGATGACTAATGCAGAAAACACTGACTAAGCACAGTTAAATACAACATATGCTAACATAACCAGACAGGAAGGCACACTGGCTTTTGTCCTTTTGTTTTGCATTTTCCAGGAAGCAGAGAACATTGTGATGAAGATCAAACAGCAGCAGTATCAGGAACTGTTAAACAGAGACCAGCTCAACATGGAAAGGGCAGATGGAAAGGTTTTTCTATTCTACGGTGAGAACCGAGCCTTTCCTTTCTTTCCCAAACAAACGCACAATACCCAAGAAATTCAGTTGTGGCCCAAACTTACTCAAGACGTACAACTTGACAATTTTTGTTTCAAACTCCCTCTGCGTAAAAAATCCAGTTCACACATTAATATGGAACATATAAAGACACTATACATTATTTAGCTATAAAACATACTTCACTTCTGTCCCAGAAGTATAATATAAAACGTTTGGACAAGACTTCTTATAGCCTAGACAGCATGACTAATTCAGTCCTGTCACAAACTCTTTTTACACTAAGGCACAGGAGAAGTTTAATTCTTGCCCAAACTTACTCATCACTATACAACTTTAAATTTTGCATTCTGGCCCAAACTCCCTAACACTAGAAATTCAGTTCTGGCCTTACCTAATACAATATTATTAAACTTTTTGATCTATGCCAGATTCTTTCTGTATTAGACTACACAACTTATTTAGGTTGCTCTAGAAAGGTCCACATGTGTAATTCTGTTCTGACACAGTTTTTTTTTTTTTTTTATCACTATGCAACTAACTCCCTCTACACTAAACCAAATGAGAAACTCCATTATAGTTGAAGTTTATTCATACAAAATTCACGTATGACCAAAATACCTTTACAAAAGGCCACATACTGTAACAATTGCAAGTTTGTATAAAACACACTGTGTATGATACAGTTATTCTCTGGTCCAAATTTGTCAGTTTGCTTAAGGCTTTGTGAAAACTGATTCCCCTTGAGTCTTTTGCATGACCCAAACTACTATTTATGCTTCTTTACAAAAATATTACAATTCCAAAAACAAAAGGAGCAAATTCTGAGATCATTCTTAAAATACTTCAACTTAATTTTCCATGTGCATGTAATTAACATTACAGTTGGCCTATAACTGAATATTTTATCAAAAGCAGTGCTGTTTTTATCAACGGCAATGGTGTTTAAATTAGACTTTAATTATGGCTCTTCACTAAAATCACGTCACAGCTTTTTGTTGACAAAGATGTGTTTTGTTACATTGCAGGTTGATTATGTAGCTTGGTATTATCATTAATGTCATTAGATTTGTAAAAAAAAAAAAAATGACAGGTAACAAAGACAGATCTTTTGGCATGATGTATTAGACCTTTCTGAATAGTTTTAAAAAAATTTATGTAAATTGTTGTGAAGGGCTTATACTGGTCTAATATTGCCTTATAAATGCATTTTTTAATCATAATTTCTCCTTCTATCTACGTGTTTTCTTTTACAGAAGAAGAAGACATCACGTTTCCCCCAACATATCGTTTTGAGCGAGAAACTCATGAAAGATATGTCTACACCAAAGCCAAAGCAACAGGAGTACGTATATTTGTTGTCATTGATTTTTAGACAGCTTAATAAAAAAAAGTCATAGAAAATATTTCTTTTTTAAACGGGTTTTCATCTGCACAGCCAGATATAATGCCCCCACTGTACTTAGCTCCAGCTCATTCTGATAAAAAGTGTAATTAGTACTATGCTGTCTTTCACAAAATTATTTTAGGTTTTGACATGGTTTTAAGTCGTGTAAATGGTTAAAATATTAGAGGTCATTCGCTTACATACTCACACATACTCCTCTCTTTATTTTACCAACAGACTAAATATAACTTGCCCTCATGGTGTGACCGTGTGCTTCGAAAGACCTACCCACAGGTTCATGTGGCTTGTCACTCGTATGGTTAGTTGAAACATTTCAAATATTGAGTTTTTTTTTGTATGGTGGGAACTGGTGCACCAAATACACATTATTATATCAATTAAAATGTTATTTAAATTGTATTCTTACAAACCATTTCAGGATGCACAAATGACATCATGACAAGTGATCACTCACCTGTATTTGCTACATTTGATGTTGGAGTGACTTCACAGTTTGTATCTAAGAGTGGTATGCTTTTTTTGCAATTTATCTAAACACGTTATACACACTATATGACATTTGACCATCACGCCTACATGGGCTATTGAATATTCCTGTCGAAATTTAACCATCTCTATCAAAACCTTCTCTGTTATAAAAGCTAAATTATTCTGGGAAGGCTTTTCACTAGATTAAGTGATTTAGAATTAGTGATTACTTACCGTTCCAACTTTAATAAGCCATGTCTTCATGAACCCCAGATAAGGTTTACATCTTTCAGTTTTAGTGAAGGGAAATCGTAATACTACAGCATACAAAGACATTAGCCATTAATTTCCCTGAATAGCCTTTATACAGTATATTAGAATAAAAGTGACCATACATTATCAGGGGCTCATATCTATTCATTTAAAAATTTAAGATTGTCTTTAAAATGTCTTCCATTTTACATGTCTGTTTTGATAAATCCAGTCAAGCTGACAAGTAAAATTGTGTACTGGCAAGTTGAGCCATGTGGAACATAATGCTGCATTTTTTAGGCTTTTAAGATTATTTACTTAGGCAAGAAGTTTGTCATGAGCCTCCTCTTATTGGAATAAGATGGTAATTAGGAAAATCTTAAAAAAAAAAAAAAGAGGCAAACAACAGCCATAAAAATACTTGGTAACATGAGCCAAGCTGGGTTATGAATTTGTAAGGGCTCCTCTATAACTTATATTAAACATTAATATATACTATAGATCTCATTATAGTCAATGACACTAAATTAAATATATCATTCTTGGATTAAGAAACCTTGCTGAGCTTAATAGATGCTGTAGTAAAACACACATTGTGGCTCAATTTAAATCCTCATTGTTTTTAGTCTTGTACATTGTTATTAAGTCCAGGGGAATTTGAGAATCATAAGTGGTCAGATAATTTGTTTAGTTAAACACTGTCTTAGATAACATGTTTTTTTTTGTTTGTTTTTTAATCAAGCTTAATGTGACAACCTGATATCAAACTGATAGCGTCAGACTCATTCTCTGTATACTGGTTTGGATGACCTTTAGTTTCTACCAACCAGTTAACAGAGTTGTTTTGGAACTCTTTAACAAGTTGCACCAATTCTAGATATACTACAATATTTAACCCATTTTGAGGGATATTATTGTCATTTTGGTGCTTCTTGTTTATACTTATGATACTATATTTCAGATCCTGAATTTTGTCTTTTTGTACTTTCAGATCCAACAAAGGAGTCTCAGGGTGCAATCAAGTTTATGAACTGCGTTGCTATTCTTAGGACTAAATCTAAGACAAAATTTTTCATTGAATACCACTCAAGCTGCTTGGAAAGTAAGGGTACTTTTTGTACAAAAAATCTGTTTGTTATTGAGTTGACAGATTAAACAGTAAATTTTTTAACCCTGTATTCATAGAATTTGTTAAGAGTCCTGAGACAGATAATCAAGAGAACACAGAAGGTTCCATAAAGGTTCGGTTTGCAACACATGTAGAGGTAATCTGCTTTCTATTATTCATAATACAGTATGTGAGACTAAATCATGGAACGATATAATTTTTTTTCTCATTTATTTTACAGCTTACTACCATCATTTCAGACCCAGAATACTTACTAGATCAGCATATACTCATCAGTATAACATCAACAGACAGTGATGAATCATATGGTAAGTGTGTTTCAAATATCAGCATGCTTTGACCTTATGCTAACCATATGCTATTATATTTCTGGCAAATGCTTTGGAATATATATTTGATACATGCCATAAAAAATAAACAAATAAAAGCACATAATGATGCATGTAATGAATATGGTTGTAATTATGTAATATTAATTGAATGGTTATTAGCAGTAAGAGAGGCTTCAGTACAGATGATTATGCACATTCCCATTTCCCAGTAGCATGAAAAGTTGCTTTGGCTTATTAACCTTAAAAAGAAAATAGGAAAGGCTGGGTAGGTAATGACTGTTTATGGCTGCTATAACATAGTTATAAGTAAGTTATAAATTATATGTAAGTATTAACAGGGCCTAATTTGGTGGGTTTCACTGCAAAACACGATAAATGGCATTTCAAAACTTTCATTCAATCTGACGAATTATATTCCTGAGGCACTTTTTTAGTCATGATAAATCCTTCTTTAAGAACTTACTATAGTGAATGAAAACATTTTATAACAAAACGTGAAGGTTAAAAACAGCCAATCCCATGACTTCTTTCTGTCATATGATCAATAAAGCAAGCTTAATAGCTGTGCAAAACATCAGCTGCCATTTTGGATAATAATGTAGCCAAGGAAAAGGACTTTTTCTTGGCTACATTATTACTACTTTTTCTTTTACAGTATGTTACCGCCGTTGCTATTGTAAATTAAACTTTTTGTATGGTTTTTAATGGTTCGAATGGGCTTCGATTTTTGTAATTAAAAGGATTTTATGTACAATAAAACTTAACACTTTTTCCCTACTTCCAATTTGCTGAATTGCATGTTTACTTTGGCACAGCTACTGGCTGATTTATTGATTTTATTGATTAATTTGATTATTTTTATTATTATTTTATCTGTTAAAATCCACACTCCACTCTCCAACAATTATTGGCCACAACGATTATAATAATATTATGTCATTTGTGCTTTTAACACTTTAAAAACATGCAAAATGCAAAAAATCTTCGGCAAAAAAACAACAACTATCAAATGGGTTTATCTGATTTTGCAGTAAAACCATCACTTTTCTGGCAACTATATAAGGTTGCACCATCTGAGGAAGTAAACTAAATAGGTATTTTTTCTTGCACACACTCTTAACCTACAAAACCTAAGCACAGTTTTAGGTTTGCTTAGTTCCTTAAATCTAATGCAGTCCCTAGTGCGTTATGTATTTTAGATCCATTTTAAAAGGTAAATTGGGTCTTTCCACATGTCATATTTTTTTAAATGTAGCTTTTACTCATTGCATTAGTGTGTTTGTAAATGGAATTACTTATGAATGAACAAGTCATCACTTATTTGACTTGCGTGCAGGAGAGACATGTGTGGCTCTGCGGGCTGCAGAGACAGCCTACACTGAGTTTACTGTCCCACTTACACATCATGGTGAGCAGACAGGTATACTAACAGGAGGCATCCAACTACGCACATCAGAAGGCAAACTGACAGAGAAACTATATGGTAAGGGAACGAACACACACCACAAACCTTTGCGGAAATTTTGTGAAGCGTGGATGTGTATGCTTAGACCCCATTATATGTAAAACAATATTTTTTTCCTCTATACAGATTTCATTAAAATTGGTGATGACTCAGGAACTGGTAAAGCCAAGTCAGGAGATCATAGCAACAAGTAAGGGTTCTTCCTTCATTTTACTAATAAAAAATATAATCTATAATATAATATAATAAAATATAACAAACACTGGAAATTTTGTCTACAAGAAAGTTATGGAATTATTAAATTTTTCATTTGATCAATATTGTAATGTTAAAGCTTCTTATTCAATTATTTATGTTAAAGCTTTTTTGTTTACTGAATCAAAGTAATGAGATTACGGAATTTATAAAATGTCAAGAGAAATTAGGTCACAAGACAGTGTATAGTTTGTTTTCCATTTCTTATGAACAGATAAATATATTGCATAATTATTTTTTACTATATAACCTGCAGGTCATCAGCCTTACCCACTGATTTTAGCAATCCTAATTATATGGATGTTGGTTATAAAAGCAGCACTCAGTCAGGGTGGAACTATACAATGCCCAGCAGACCAGGACACTTGGCTAAAGACACAGCTACTGGCAACACGTCACCAAAAAAGACAGCATACGATCCTTCTGTGTGCAGCCCAACAGGAAAGCTGACTAGTCCAACGTGCGTACAACTAGACATTAACCTATGCAGTTGCTTGTTTTACAGAAAGTTATAGATATAGTTATAGAGTCCTCTATCAGGAACATATTCTACTTAATCTTTCAAGAAGAACAACTACACATGCTGTACTTAGTAGAGGTAGCTGTAGAAGTATAAATTTTACAGACAGAAAATACACTTTTTGCTTTATTTTTGGCTATGGGCTGTTTTTTTATTTAGTTGCATAATTCAGACACAAAAGTGTCTGACAGGTATTCCCAGACTGCCAGGACAGTTTTTGTATGGTGTGTCAACATGATTTTAGACTTCAGCATTTTGCAATTTGTCAGACAGCTATATAAATCAAATCTTGGTAGTTGACTTGACCTGAATCTTTTTCATGTAAAAGGTTAGATTCTGTTAGTCATCTCAGACATTGTTTCCAGTCAGCATAAAATGATTTTGCGTATGTTTGTGTGTGTTAAAAAAATATCTTGTTAGATCTGAAGATGGGCAACCACCAGAAATGTTTGACAATCCCCTTTATGGATCAATGGCGAAGGCACGATCTGGAAAGGATCAAGAAACGCCGCGAAAAGAGCACTTGGGGATCCCTGAGATTTTTGCGTTTCCAAAAGGCCCTGAGGCTGAACCTGATCGTGCACCTCCAGTCCCAACACCTCGCGCTCGCTCATTCACCTGCTCAGAGAGCAAGGGCCAGAATGCTTCCTCAACGTCTAGCAGCAGCAACCACAGCAGCAATAGCAGTCTACAGCCTCAGTCCTTTAGCAAGAAGCCTGTGGTGCCCTCTCGCTCTGAAGGAGGTGGGATGATGTCGGGAAAGCCACCATTGCCTATAAAATCTCGCCAAGGACCACCGGAGCCCCAGTCAAAGCCCAGAGACTACAGAGACTCCTCGGAGTTACCAGGCAAGATTCGGCCTCCTGCCAGACCAGGCCAGCCGCTCCATAAAGATGGTACGACACATAATGCACTTTTATTATGTTTTAAACCAATCCAAAAGTAATGAAGTTATGAAGTGTCTAGTCAAAGCAAATGGACTTGTGTAAAACATTCACAAAATGTTTAGTACTAGTACTGAGTATTTTTGTTAACTCTTTAAGGTGCAAGTACAACCCCGCCACTGTGGAGGGCCGGTTAGAACATGGGAGGGTTGTGACAGGAAGGGCAGCCGGTGTAATAACTGTGCCAGATTTCGCAGAGCAAATTATATGATATAATGACCCCTAGGACAAAAGGGACAAATCTCCAAGAAAATATGTTACCTCTTTACTTTAGGGTATTGTGCATAGTGCTCCAAGTAAACTCTTAATGAATGACGTAAGTGCATTTTTAGGCATTTTCTGTAATTGTAAATGGTTGATTCAGAACCAATTCTGTAGGCACAGGCAAGGTAGGAATATATCCTGGATGAGATGCCTCACATGCATTCATGCAATAGTTGGCCACGATTTACGAAATTGGGGAGCACGGAAGACACATGTGACATGGGAGAGTAAGCAAAGCTCTACACGAATGTTACGCTTAGGATTGAAATAGGAACCCACGAGCTGTTGGGCGCTAACATTATTCTGGCAAAAATAAACATTTATAATGGCAGCGCCATTCAGTATAGATAACATCAGAGTCAGTGACATATTTTTGTTAATATAATGTTGAGCATCATGAAAACAGATTTTGTAGCACCACTTCTGGTGCATGTACAGTGGTTCCAGTTGAGGAACCACTATGTGAGCATTTCCAGACACTGTGTACAGTTAGTCTACTGACCTCACTTTAGGAAAGAGTGCTGTATAACAGTGTTACATACTGTAACAACACAAATAGGAATATCTTTTCAAGTGTGTATTTATTTGTGTATGTGTAGCTTTTTGTTTTTATTTCCTTTTATAGTATTTTTGTTAGTACTTATAAGTTGAAATATAAGTTATAAATGGGCATAATACCCTTATAACAGTTATGCCTTACGTTATTTATAATGTTAGTTGTTTTGATATTTAACTTCACATCATAATGGCAATAATTGTCATAACTTATCCCATATACAGTACACCAGAAGAACAAATATTCATATTAAAGGTTTATCGAGGAAGGGTGTAGCCATATGTACACTATTTTTATTTATAAAGCACATCGGAATCGGTCTGATTTGGCACACATGCTTTCTCTGTGATTATTGATCATGATTTATTTATGATTGCTATTGACTCTTCTCTCTCTCTCTCTCTCTCTCTCTCTCTATCTATCTATCTTTCTATCTATCTATCTATCTCTCTGTTCCCAGTGCATCCTGAGACAGCGCCAAGTCCAAAGACAGGTCGCCCTCTTAAATGAGCCTGTCTTTACATTCTCCAGTTGGCCATCACTGTAGGAGTTCTATACCACACTGGAGACTTCACACACACTGATTGTGATAAAAGACAATCGTCCGAAGAGGCGCATTAAAAAGCTAGACCAGCTTTTTTGCCTTATGTGTAGCACTCTTTAAAACGTAAATAAAAAGCTGCAGCGACAGTGCCATGATCTTGCACAAACTCTTTTACTTCTAACACAAATGAATGTACAGTGCACAAAATGTATCACCAGTTAAAGACAATGCATAATGATGAAACTCAGCACATTATCATTCGTTTCTTATGTGGCTGATGCTTACTGATCTACATTAACATCTCAGTGCTTTTTTTAAATCCTTGCTAGATGGACTTTCCAAGTAAATCAATACACCCTGTGTACTGTGCAAAAGTGTTGATCCGTCCCTCATTTCTTTGTATTTTGCTTCCAAAAAGTCAGACTTTCTTGTATTTTTTTATATAGTTTTGACGAATAGTTCTCCAGGCTTGACTCTCATTTTGCGTCGAGTCCCTGTACCTGAGCAGTTTTTTTTGGTTGTTTTTGTGTTAAGCCATTCAGTGACCTACAGTATGCATCATTTAAGCATAAAAACCATCTAACTTAAGGCATGAACCAGTGAGAAACAGGTGCAGATGTAGACAGGCCGAAGATTAGTATACCGGTGATGCTGAATTGTTAGAACAGATGAGAGAAGAAATGAGGTTGCTGCTGAGGTTGTTACATAAACAACCAATTGTAAGTTGTATCTTTGGGCATATTTTGAAAAAAAAAAAGAAAAAGAGGGGTGGATTAAGACTTTTGCATATTACTTTACATTGACAGTGTAAATTCCCTGGTGCTGTCCTGAGATGAATAGAGAGTAATTTATGAAGCAGAATAAGAATATGAATAATGAATAAATGAATATAATGCAATAAGTATAACAATTTTTGCAGTGTTCAGATTATTTTTAGGTTTCGAGTATGTAATCCATGGAATTAAGCAGCTATTGACATTTATGGGTGTTAGCTAAAAGCTGTGATCAGCCAATCAGCAGTTACATCTTGTGCATTTGCCCCTTGCATTAAAACTCATTTCAAATGTCTCATTTAACACAGTGTGTTTGGATTTGTCTTTTTCTTCCAGCTTTCTGCTCATGCCAGCTGTCAGTACTGATAGAGTGAAACACATTTACACCCCAACAGCTTATTTAGCTGCTATTTTATCTAAAACGTAGGAGAATGAAAATGTTTTAAGTTAAAGTAGAGATGATTTGTCTACTGCTGCATGAGGTTGCTGAATGTACCTGAAATAAGATACGTTAAAATGTTCTGTTACTCTTTTTGCGTTCAGCAAATCGTCAGGTCCTTTCAATTCTAGAGTTCTGATTGAAAAGGGAGAAATTAATCCACTTGTCGCTTTAGAGATGTATGAATACATGCAACCAAATACAGTACACTTGAATTAGTATGATTATCCAGTTAGGTACTACATACAGATGTTGCTGCAATCCTTAGTAATATTGTGATATGGATTTGTCTTGTTGTACCAAAGCAAACTGTACATATCAGCCCATTTCATCTTGTTTCTTTCCTATATGAATGGAAATGGAAAAGATTTAGTAAGTTTATCGCAGCATCTTCCTCTGAATTTACATTTCTAATTTAAATGTCATTATGATTAGCATTCTAAACATTTAAATAAATCATTCGTCCACTGACACTACTAGATTTGGTATGCCTTTGCTTGCCTTTTTGATTAAACCCATAGGTAACCTTTTTGTGGTCCTTGTGCTAGAATGCTAACATTTTTTGTTCCTTCCTGTTCGTGCAGGTGAAAAAGTGTCAGCAGATTTTGTGTGTGTTGATTGAACTGCAATGTTTTTTTGTTTTGAAATATCTTAAATAATGAAGCATAATTCTGTTAAAAAATAGATGCAAATAAAAATGAATGTAAACTAAAATTGTATGCATCTGTATATTTATAAGCAGCGTGTGTGTGTGTGTGTGTGTGTGTGTGTGTGTGTGTGGGAGCAAAAGAGAGAGAGAGAGCAGAGATAGAGACTCCTGACCTTTCGCTATTGTATTATTTCAGTGTTTCCTTGTTGTTATAATTTATATTACTATTAAAAAACTTTCAATGCTGTTACAGTACTGTGACTCTTATATCTGATTAACAAACAAACTTATCTGAACTGAATTGACAGACAGACATTTAGACCCAAATGTGAAAAGCATTAACTAAAAAATAACTAGAAAAATAATTTCTCTAAAACTTCTAAATGTATTGTGACTCAAAGTTTTGGCCTAGATCATTATGATGACCATATTATCTTTTTTTAAGCAAATGGTGGCATGGTGGCGTAGTGGTTAGCACTGTGGCCTCGCATCACCAGGTCGAGGGTTCGATTTCCGTCTCCGGGTCTATGTACGTATTAACGTTTTTATTGTTGTCACCCGTCCAGGGTCTACCACGCCTTGTGCCCTAAGTGTCCCGGGATAGGCTCCAGGCCATCCCATGACTCTGTATACAGGATAAGTGGTTCAGACGATGAATGCATTAATGCGTCTTCATGTTTTAAAAAAGTTTGTCTAAAAAAATATATTTATTTTTGGTAACCTACACAGTCAAACTTGATATCTGTGCAAATGCTGCCATCTAGTGTTGAGAGTACAGAGTAACATTTCTGGCGCTTTTGACTTTTATTTTGAATGTATAATTTACTCACACAATTTTATATGCATCAATTAAATATTAATAACCTCAGGAATGCAAAAGCGAAAGAATAAAACATATCAATTTATTTTATTAGTATCAAATCATTAGCGTTGTACAATGACAGGTCGCACATTTATGACGATGTCAACATTGACCAATTGGAGGAAAGAACGAAACAGCGGTCTAGTTTTTGACCAATGGGAAGCGGTTTGGTTGCTAGTTGTCCGTATTTGACGACGCAAGCTTGTGCACAAAACAGCGCGTGAAAATGGTGAGTTTATGTATTTTGTGTGTTAATATGAACATTTTCAGGCGAATTTTTTTTAAAAGTTTTGTTTTGTAAAAATGTTTAAAATTGAGAGTCCGAAATATATTACTTTTACTATATGATTAGTCTTGAGAATGTTGTACGAGCTAGCTAGCTTAATTAGCTTAACGTTAATACACACATTCACGTAATAGATGGCTCGCGCTGCCTTTATGTTTTATACGTTGTAAACTAGGATAAAGCACTAATGTACAGAGATATTGATCTGATGATGTGAGCCTTAATAAAGTGCTTTCTGCTCAAAGCTACAAGCATGTACCATGTCAAGCGAGTGAGCAAGCATGTCATGCAAGGACACAGAAAACCTTCAGAAAGCACCAACACAGCTGAAGGGTCTCTTTTGCTTTTGTTGCAGTTTCTATTCTCACCCCATGTCACACGAGTTTCTTACATTTTTACATTAGTCTCCCTTCCAACTCTAGAAATCAGCCCGTCATGTGGACTGCCTTTAAAATGCCCCTAGGTGTAAATGAATGTCTAAATGTGTGTCCTTAGTGCCCTGCATTGCTGTATGTGTGTTCCCTGTATCCAGTGATAAACAAGTATAAAATACTGAAGATGCAAAGATTAAATAGTACTAGGCCTGGGTACTAGGGATGGGACTCACCAGGCACCACTCGATATGATGATATCGTGATACTTGGGTGTCAATTTCGATGTGTAATGCAATTTTGAATCATTATGGTTTCTTAAATATCATGAATTGATTTAAAAATTTTCTATTTTGATGCAATCCTGAATAAGCGTTTCAGGAAATCGGCTTAAAAATCAATTGTAATCAGAATCTAGAGGAATAAATGGAGGTAACATGTGGTTCTGCCCGTGTGCGGATTCTGACCCTGCATGCGACCATCACCTGTGAATAAAATCAGCAATCAACTTGCTGCCGCCCCTCATGCTGTTACTCTGTTTCACCAGATATATTATTACCTCACAGTATAACATAAAAAGTGATGATTCTGTCAATTGTTACATTTGAATATGCTGCCCTCTGTCTCACCGAGAGGGATGCACGCTAAGTGGGATTTCAGTAGCTTTAGTGGGGGGCGTTTGTGACCCCCTTACATAATATCTTACAAATTTGATGCCTTCTGCTATTTGTACAAACCTCACCTATCCGTACAAACAAACAGAATTTTATATAAATGGTAACTTTTATATTTTGATTTTTGAATCTGGATGAGCTCAAGAAAAAAAAAAAAATAATAAAACTAACCTGTACTATAATTTAAGGGACCTTTAAGTACTCTTTGGATAAATGTAAGAATCCCTGCTCTAGATTATTGCAGAAATAATCATTATATATTTATTTATTTATGGCACGAAAGCTGTATTGATATTTAATTGTGTGCTGTCATCTTTGTCCTACAGCTTTTCTACTCGTTCTTCAAGTCCCTAGTCGGGAAAGACGTTGTGGTAGAGTTAAAAAATGACTTAAGGTAAAAAAACATATGTATTTTTTATTTTATCTCCCTTTGATATGCTCCAGACCCCTTAAACCCTACACAGTATAAGTGTTGTGGAAAATGAATAATATTGGTAATGCCTAATATTATATGATTATAGTGAGCGTGATTAGCATTTTATTGTCATCTCGCAACATGTACTAAGGCTGCTTTAAGAATCTGTCACAGCTTGTCCACTAACTTCAGTCTCTTTTTATTTGCAGCATTTGTGGAACCTTACACTCGGTAGATCAGGTGTGTTTCTATTAATAATAATAATTTTCTTTATTGTGTATTCGTTTCCATAAGCCACAGTATTTAACGCTGTCCTTTCTTCTCACAGTATCTGAACATCAAACTCACAGATATCAGCGTCACCGACCCTGAGAAGTATCCTCACATGGTTAGTAAGAGTTAAAAACGCATCCTAAAAGTCTCTTTAAATTCAGTAAATTCTGCTTAGGCTGATTTTGTCTTTGCTGTATTTAGTTGTCTGTGAAGAACTGCTTTATCCGGGGATCGGTCGTGCGCTACGTTCAGCTCCCAGCCGATGAGGTGGACACACAGCTGCTACAGGATGCAGCACGCAAAGAAGCCATGCAGCAGAAACAATGATTCATCTGGTTGCTTTTGGTGGACTTGTTTTAAAAAAAAAAAAAAATAACAGCATTGGTTTAACTTTTTCTTTTAAGCTCTGATTTTGTATAGTATTGATTTATAAAATGCTGTATGTTTTTTCAGTACATGTTAACTTGAGTGGCTGATATGTAGACAAAGGAGTTTCACTCATTACACTTCAGGTGTGGTTGATGTTTTATAAAAACACCTGGGGTTCCTTGGGTTTTGACTTTTTCAAAGTTAAGTTATAATACTTGGCCCATCATTGTTTATATGTTTAAATAAATTTTATTCCTTTTTTTTTTTTTTACTTAATCAGAAAAAAAGATGGATCCCCAAAAACACAGTGAAGTGTTTTGCTTCTGTTCTGTTGAAAATAAAACTAATATCATATTGAACAGCTGTGGTAATGCTTCAATACTCATGACTTTACATGAACATTATCTGGTAAGACCCCCATCAGGTGCACTTTTCCACAGCAACTTGTGGAATTTCTAGTTGTCTTTAAAAACAGAGGGTCTCTGTTCGAGTGTCAGCTGGGCCACGTATTACAAAACTGGATTAGTAGATTCGGGTGTCTTGGGAGCATGCGTCTGTGTGAGATTTCTTCCAGTAGTACGTGAATTGGTGACTCAAAATTGCGGTATGTGTGTCTTTAAGTGCATGGTGATCCCATCCAGGGTGTATTCCCTTACCTATTCCAAGATAGCATCTGGATTTTACATGACCAGGATAACTGTTAAATGAGGATGAATAAATCAGTTAATAGTGTTTTTGGAACTATAACATGAAATTTGGTGCGGATGTGTGTTCCTCAGGGTGCTACGTAGAAAAAAAACCTGATTTAAAGCATAATTGCTTTGCTCTGGTCCAGGGAAAAACCCTGTCCTACACATTTTAATGTTATTCTCTCGCCCACCATGTCTGATTTGACTAGTCAGCTAATTAACAGCTTAGTTAACATGGCTTTGTTAGGGCAGAGAAAATAAATTGGTAAAACTGGGTGTTAAATCAGGGCAGACATAAAAATGTGCCCTGGAAACTCCAGGACCAGGACTGCTAAGCTGGGATCTAGTGCAGTTTTGCTTAGTCCTAGTCCTGGACTATCCACTGCTGATTTTTATGTCTTCCCTGATTTAACACACCAAACTCTACTCATAAGATTATTCATTAATGAATTTTGCATAGGCTTTGTTAAAGCAGGAAACATCTGACACCTGATGATTATGATTAAACTTTTAATGGTGTAAGGTGGGAAAACTAACTGGACCATTACTAGTGAACGCTGACAGGCTCTGGGAGAGCAAAAAAGGTAGAAGTGCAATTAAAGATTAAGTAATGTCATTTAACAGAAGCAATGCCACTTTGGGGTTAAGCGAGATTGTGTTAACTTGAATTTTAGTTAATCATTTAATTATACATCTGTAAGCTTGCATTGTTGGAGGGGAAGCATTTAAAGTTAGCTGATTAAGTACTATGGTTGCTTTCATGTTGAATTCTCCTTCAGAGTTTAGAGATGCCCAGTCAGGCATTGCGTTTTCTCACTTCAAGTTTCAGTAACTTTGCCATTATGGATAGAAAGTTAAATGTTGGTGGAATTTCTCACAGATAATGTTTGCTGCTTTAGCAGTGCAGCTAATCTATCCTTATTCTAAATCAAGGGAACGTAAGAGCCTTGCTTGTTTTTATGATTATTTGTTTACACCACAGATCCTTTGCCCAAGACCAAAAGCTAATATTATCTGCTAGGTTTGGACTTTCTACTCATTGTTTGTATGAAATATTATCCTTAACTTCAGTGAAGCAACTTTTGCTAAGATTGTAGTTGTCCTCCTTTAGTAAAAGGGTGTTTACATGGCCTTTAGCTAATTTGCATAGAAATGCATTGAATTCTGTTGCTTACTTAATATCATGACCTATTATAAACTGTATTTACATGTTTATTTGTAACACTTTTTTTTTCTTCTTTTAAACATGACCAAATTTTACCAGCATTAGCCGTCCAGGATGAGTCAACAAAGCAGAAATCAACGGTCATACGTTACCTGCCAACAAATAATAATAATAATCACACACTTCAAGTTCTGGCCCGTGCATGTGCTCCCAGAACCTGATGAATGGTCTTCTTTAAAACTGTTCCTTGGAATCTTAACCCCCGCCCCCTTTCTCCTGTTGTTGTACATTCAGCTGACTTTATTTTACTACCATAACGTTGCTGAGTCTAGACCTGACCAACTGAAGCAACTTCATATCATAACTCTGCCTCCAGAGGCTTGTACAGTGATCATTCTGCATGCATCGCTTCATGCACCTCTCTTCTCTGGATCGCGCTGGAATTGGGTCAATCTGAACTCATCAAATCACATGATTTTTTTTCTTTCCTCCAAAGCTTTTTTTTGTGTTGATTAGATTTATTAACAAGTGTGCTTTTCTTTTCTTTTTTTTTTAATGACCACATATTTTTAGATGCAATCCTGTAAGTTCTCAGCACGTTGTATGCTTTTACTTTCACTTTGCTTTTTACCATGCAACTTCACCCAGTTTCATCTCAATTCATGATTTTTTTTTTTTCCAACCACATTTCTTCCGCAAAGTTAATGATTCAGCACTATCCAGGTTTTGATAATGAGTTGAAGGGTTCTTAACCCAGTTCCAGCAATTTCAAATCTCCATAGTTGATTTCTTTGCTTGATGAAGCCAAGTTTTTTGACCCTTCTAAAATGCTGACTGTTTTTGGGGGCCAGGCAGTATATTTTACTTACAGTATATCATGAATGCAGGGTATACTACAGATGACTGGTGTTTATGTGGGGTGTTCAAGTGAAACTGGGACTTGGGATGAAATTTCTCATGAATGGAATGGATTCACATTACAAGAACACGGTCTGGAGTCCTTTACAGTTCTGACATTTTACATGTTTGAGTCATTAAAGGAGTTCCTGGGAGGCCAGCATTCCTGATGTGAAGTAGGCATCACATCATGGCTCTGGTCTTGTGAGAAACTTTTCCATCTTGGTGTCCAAGCAGTAGTGAGGTGCTGTGATAAGTGCATTAGTGTAGCAGAGGATTATAAAAGGAGTTTTTACTCTCATAACTGTGTTCTGTTTTTTTTTTTTTTTTTTTGTACAGTCCTAGTTTGACTTGAACATCCATGATATTAGTTTTGTCAACTAGCAGACAAAAAATTTAATTTTTTTTTAACATTTTCCCCATGCACATGTCGACCAGATTCTATGTTTGGTTTTTCGACTTGCAGAATTTTAAGAATAATTTGTGGTCACTTTATTATTATTATTTATTTTATTTTTATTTTAATTCAGAAAGCGATCATCATGGACAAGAGTTTTGGCATGGAAGGCATTATGCAACATCCTCAGAATGCTTCAGAAACCAGCATGAATGAAGACCAAGTATGTGCTTTTCATATTTCATCTGTGAATGTACTTGATACATACTTTAATATGTTTGCACTTTAAATCAGCATTTTATTACCTTAAATAATATGTCTCCTTTAAAAATGTTTCTTGGCATTTAAAACTTTTTTTTCCTCCATCTTTTTTTTTTTTTTTTCTAAGATTGAAGGAAATTTCAGTGACAGGCCTGTGTTTAACTCCTCAATATGTGACCTATCAGATGAAGAGGTATACATAATGACAACTTTATTGTTGGATCAGCGGTCATAAACTTGTTTGTTTTGGGGGCTTTTTGTTGGTTACTTGCATGCTTGAATCTTTTTAGATTTCGACAAAGAAAGACAAGCACATGAGGCTCGGCCCTGAAGACCTCAATGACACCATTCCCTATAATTATTGACTGGCAGCATCCATAAAGTGTGTCTTGAAATATTTTCTGAACTTGCATGGAATGTTTTTATTAAACTGAACTTTTATTTAAATTTATATAAAAAAAATAAAATTTATAAATAATTACCAAGACTGAATATTGTGATTATAACATACGTGTTTAAGTTTCGGCAGCATGGTGGTGTAGTGGTTTGCACCATGGGCTCGTACTGCCAGGGTCAAGGTTCGAGTCTGTGTGTGTGTGGAGGTTGCATGTTCTCCCAATGGCTAGGTGGGTTATCTTTGGGTACTCGGGTTTCGTCTTCTCCCACAGTCCTGAGACATGCAAGGTAGGCATTTCCAAATTGTCCATTGTGTGTGTTTCTGCCTATATGTTCCAAGCCAGGTTGAGTAGTGAGGTGCAGAAACATCTATTTGTAAAAAAGGTAAAGTGAATAGCCATCCATAGTGTCCATGGAAAGAAAGAAATGAGCTTTTATTTTTCTTCTGTAGATGCATCAACTGATGTGCTAAAGAATTGTAGGAGCATTTTTGTTTTTCAGTGAAGACATCCGGCAAGAATGGCGGTGCCCAAAAAGGGGGAAATATAACCATCTTTACAGTAAATTTAAAGGGATATGGTACCTTTTGTGGTATTGGACATACAATAAACTATTGAAAGCCAGTTACTGTACCCTTTGAATTTAAATGGTTCAATTCATGGTGTTGGCTACTGATGGGGCCACTTTACATGCCAGTATATTCGCTTTTTGTCTGTCATTTGAAACTATTGTTTAATGCGTAATCCTTGTAATTTACATTAATGGACACATGGGTTTAAGTTCTTTAATCCACTATGTTTTCAATTTTGCAGTTGATTTAATTCAGTGCAAATGAGCTTGAGGCTCAGTTACAGCAGTGATCTTATGCTTTTCCTTATAATACTTCATCATACAACACCTATAAATAATATGCAGTATATCCCACTGACCATGAACATTTCATCTGTGACACAGAAGTTACCAAGTCTGCACACTACACTCTTGCTGTTTTTCTTGAATTGCATTAATTCTTTTTCTATACCAGCAGCTCTGACTGTTGTAATTCAGCTCACATGTTCATATGAATATGCATGTTCTAGTGCATTGTTTCTTTCTGTAACTCATTGACTGTAAATAGCTGCTAAAGTGCAACTGATACTAATTAACCTCTTTTGCAAACAATTGGATGTAACTGTAAGTGGAACAAGGTATGGCATGTCATTCTTTAATAAATAATCAAATTGTTGGTAAAAGGTTGTGGTATGAGAGGAATGAAACTCTTTAGGATGTACAGTTACTGGAAAACAATTACACCATTCCACTGTTGATTATTTTCCTATAAAAGAACCGTGTTCGCAAAAGGGAAATAAGAAGTTGGTGGTGCAGTGTTTCTGTTATGGGTTTTCACTACCTCCTGGATGTGCAGGTTTAGTTGCTTACTTCCTTTTTTTTTCGTGTGCGACTCTCTAACAACTTCACTATTGTTGCTGCTTGCATATAGCTTTTCCATTGCGTGTACTTACATGACCATTCAGTAGTCTTGGTTCCTCAAAGTCCTCTCCTGGAGGACCACACCTCTGCTATCACTGTGAGCCCACAAAGTCGTGAAGTATATAAAAATACCTGGAACGCTAAGACGTTTATCTACACTAATATCCCAATTCAATTCACTAGGGTAGGATAGTTCCCTGTTAAGGAACCTAAGTCTAATGTAACTGGCAGTACTATGGTTAAACTTGGCTGAGTTGTGAGAAATTGACAGAGTAAGAAGGACTTTGAGAAAATGCACGTTTAGAGGAATTCATGCCTCGAACTGTTAAGTGTGTGTTCCTCTTTTTCTGAAGCTGTGGCGTGGAATAATTTACATTTATTTAACAAACCCTTCCAAAAAGTGCTTTCATATCGCTCTCTCACCTTCATTAACAATAACATGAGGTGCACTAATATCTCAGCATGTCCTCATGATTGTGTTGTCCTGCACTCGGGGTTAGAGACCGGGCTCAACACAACATTCATACGCCTGATGTGCTCAGACCAGCTTTAAAAAAAATCCCTTCATGGCATTCTTACTTTGTGCATGTTGTACTTAATAATTTTTCTTTTTTTTTTTTTTTTGGCTCCTTGCGGTTTCCAGGGACTTTTAACACGGATACTTTTTTACTTCCTCTCAGCAAAATCTGTGTTTAACCCAAGTATATTTTAATCTCATTGGTACTTTCCCTACTGTTGTCCTCAGTTTTAAATTCCTCTTAGTATATTTTTATGTTCATACAGAATTTTAGTTTTTCCTGTTGCCTTTGGCTCGTTTGAGAGATACGTAGGGCTACTTTGTGGCATGTGTGAAAACTGATAAAAATGAACTGAAAAAACCTGCGGTGCTCCAGCATTTGACTTTGAATGCCTGGCTTCTAGTAAAGAAAAACTGCTTTATAAACAGTCCAGCTCCTGAGCTTAACTACATGCAGAGAAGGGCAAATTAATAATAATTTATATAAATATAATATAGAAATAAGTATTCTCTCTCTCTCTCTCTATTTGTATTTCCCTCTATAATAGTAATTTCACCGAATGTAATGAGGTATTTTATGTGAGGGTGTAGTTCAGAGTAATGGAGTCATTAAATTCATTACATGTTAAAACAAAGAGGCCTTACTCCAGAATTGTACATAGAAATTCAATACTTTTATTTTACATTCATACACATATACAATTAGCTTAATGCATTTTAGAAAAAGCCCAATCCCAAACAGAGTCTTAAAGATGCACAGCTCGAGCAATAATAATCTTGCTTTTTTTTCTTTTAAATTTGAACTGGTGAAAAGCATGTATAAAAACATGTACACACATGAAATGAGGGGAAAAACAACAAAAACAGGACAAGTGGTGTCCTTCGGCTGTACCTTAGCAGAGTAACAGAAAGCAATTCAGTCACCACTGAGAAAGGCACCTTGAATACACAGTGTGTATACGTAGAGGGCAAAAAGCGCAGTAATACAACCTTTACTGTAGCTTCTAGAACAATGACAAAAAATGTAAACCTTCACTTGCTAACAAAGAGTCGCGTTTCTATACAAACACAGTTGAAGTGAAATAAGCCTCGTACCGTAGCCGTATCAGTTTTTAATGCATATTTTAATTTTTAATTAAAGATTGGCTCTGCCAGCAGAGCGCAATCTTGGGAATATAACTATGCATTAGATCACACTTCTTTGCAGTTTGTTACTTTAATGAACATTGACCTGTTGCAACCCATCTCATGCAATGTTTTACACTTTGAGAGCAGCCATTATTCTCATATACAAATAAGCCCAATTATAGGCACAGCCAAAATGTGACTTTGTAAAGGAGGCCATTCTAGTGTGGTGTATCCTGTACACATAAAAATCTCTGGACACAAGTCTTTACACTGCCATAAAATATACCAACCTTCGATTAAAATTCCAATACTTTCCGAAAAAGTAACTTCTTTGATATAAAATACTGTATTCTCAAAAATTGGATTCATTTTTTACATTCCACCCTCCTTTTTTTTTTTCAACAAAATAAAGCTTTTTTAATAACTGAAAGCTTAAAAACACTCAACATTACTGTATATTTATATGCAAATATAAACATTAAAGTGACAAGAGACCTTATGTGGTTCTATGTTCACATATAGAGAAAACCCGTAGAATGGCATTAAATGCCTCGATTCTTTTACATTTTTTTTCTTCTTCTTCTTGTCTGATCAACACAGTGTGGCACTACAGTTTTAGATGATTGTCCAAATAGGGCTCAGAGGATGCTGTGGTTTGGCCCTGTGTGTGTGTTTTGTGTGCGCGCACACACATTGTGTGCATGTTCAGCAGGCCTTGGTCAAATCGGGCAGATCTGCTGTGGACACACGGTACTGGATCTTGGTGTTGGTGATGGCACCATGCTTCTGTCGCAAGTGCAGCCGAAGCTGGCTCTTATGGCGAAAGTGCAAGTTGCATTTCTCACACTGCAGAACAAACACAAAACCTTCGTCAAGACAAGTTCAGGTATTTGTATTACACTTCATGTTTGTAAAGCAGTTTCTCTCTGGTTAAGGTGCTTCTCGCTGTACTCACATGGTAAGGTTTTTCTCCTGTGTGTATGCGCAGATGACTCTTAAGCGTCTGCAGGTGCCGGAATCGTGTGCCACAGATTTCGCAGGGATATGGCTTTTCTCCCGTGTGGATCAGGACGTGGGCGCGCAGGTGAGCCACCTGGACAGGAAATATTAAATGTTGTAACAAAGGTAGTTTAGATTCTAAAATCTGACTGGTAAGACTTTGGATGTGCTAGATTTAGTGTATTAGATAAACTAACAGTCTAAAAATAATAACAACTCACGAAAGTTATAAGGAAGTACCTGAACAAATCGAGCCCCGCAGGTCTCACACTTGTATGGCTTTTCTCCAGAATGGATGCGCGTGTGGGTCTTGAGGTTAGCTGGTCGATTGAACTGTGCGCCGCAGATGTTGCATCGATACGGCTTCTCTCCTGTAAAGTGAACAGGAGCGCTTTAGGGATAGATCTATAAACTGCAGCAGAAGGTCCACTGAGATCATTGTGTCTTTCTCTTTTACCTGTGTGTACCGTCTTGTGGCTCGCGAGGTTTCCCTTGTAGCGGAACGCTGCTTGGCAACGGTCACATTTGTATGGCTTGTCGCTGTGCACCTGAAGCATGTGGCGTTTTAAGACTTCCTCCTCTATGAATTTGGAGTCACATTCGTTACAAAAGTAGGTACCGTTTTCTGTACACGAAAAAAAAAAAATACACAAATGATGAAATTATTTAGGTATGTCCACTGAAATTTAAACAGTACATTCAAATGGTTTAGGTCTAAACCAGGGTGGAAACGTTTAATAGCTTCCAGTGCTGACTTAAATAGTAATATTAACTTCTTCTTATAATTATTATTAATTAAGATATTGCCAATGTTAAGTTTTGGTTGATCTGTTCCTTTAAATGCTTTCAATACACACACACAAAAAAAAAGACTCACCACAGCTGGAGTCGGAATACTCAGAGTGCAGCTCAGCCATCTCCTCGTTAAGGCGTGAGCCGGGAGTGTTGGGGCAGACATCCGAGTGTTGTGGGGATTGCGAGCCACACGATGTGCACTTTAAGTGACTCATATAAAGAGAAGAGTGGCCGTCACCGTTCCTCTGTGAACCGTCCAGACTTCTGACAAAAGAATAATGTGAGGTTTATTTGGTTTGTGTCTTTTTTGTTGCCTTTTACATAGCCACTTCTGGCATTGTAACACTCAGACATTTAACTTTGACAAATTTTGGCTGAGGAGGTAAACAGTCACGGGCGTACTAGAAGATAAATGACCAAAAATTAATTCTGGGTTTTGTTGATAGGCAGTGAGTATGAAATTTGTCTCTTCAATCACTGCTGGACAATTCTACACAGTGGTCCAATTGTTATTTCTCAGGATTTTGGATTACAAATCCAGACTATTGTAAAATTGCACAGACTATTACAAAACAACCGGTACATTTTGCATGCATTTAAAGAGATACAGTGGATATATCACTATAGGAATGGAGGCAGGAGTGTGTGTGGTCTTGCTATAGAATATCTTTCATGCCAGTCTTTCTTTTATCAGATTGTATGCGTCCGTGTACAAACCTGCCATTGTTTATACAACAGCTTGTGCGCTTACCTGTTAATGATATTGTTGAGGCGGCTGACTTGGGGCACAGTGAAGTCATCTCCATGGTCAGTAATCTTTGTGCTGGCAGCCTGCATGTCTGGATGCTCAGATTCGGATGAGGGATGAAAAGCCAGCCGCTGTGGCGAGCGCATCTCAGGTTCATGAGAGCTGCTCTCTTCTTCCTTGGTGCTTTGATTGAGCACGATGAACTTGTATTTTTTCCAGTTGCGAGCCTTCGGGTCCTGCATGCCATGTGGGGTCGGGGGCTGAGAGGCATGCGAGAGTGCGGCATTCTTGCTGCTGCTCGATTCTGTCGGAGAATTGGGCTGGCAGTCTGATTTCAAAGGGCTCTGCGGGCTGCCAATCAGAGTCTTGCGCCCACTGGACGCCATACCAACAGTGTAGGGCTGCTGGCTAAGCTCGTCTTCAGCCAGAGGAGCCTGTTCTTTACCCACATCCCTCTGATGTTCCCGGGCCAGGCTCGTAAAGCCGTGCTTTCTAGAACTTGTAACAACGGACTGAGCCAAGCCTTGCAGGTTCTCCCTTTTCATTTCGTCGTTTCTTCCCAGCACGCGGGAAGAGTAGGCGTCAGAATGACATGAGCTAGAGTGGCTGGCGTTGGAGCTGCGTGTGAAGTCGTCTCCTGGCGGGCAGTGTTTGTGTTGGAGGACGCCTCCTTTGCCAAAGTCTGGGAAAGTGTTTTTGGCGTCTGTCGGCTTACAGAGGGGAAAAGGGAAAGCCTGCATCGGGAACTGGCCATAAACGTGATAGGAGCTGCTGGGAGTGTTGACTGTGTTAAATATGGCACTATATGGCCTTCCGTCACGGAATGAGCCAGATCGTCCAGCCATGTTCTCCACAACCTCATGTGGTCTGTAACCATGAACATCTTGAGGTAAGAGCAAAGGGCTGACCAGGAAATCTTCTCTGGGCAATTTGATGGAGGAGTCGCTGTAAAGAAAAAAAATATTATTGTATTATAAAATGTACTAAACTGTATCAAGTATAAAAACAATATCATAGACGCTAACAGTAGTGTCTCTAATATTCTGGACACAACTATTGTTAACACAACACTACTACTACAGGCTTCTACTAAGAGCATTACCAAGTTCTCCAGGCACTATATAATCTGAGAAATGTCAAAACTTCCATTATTGTTTCTACAAAAATAATTTGCGACACATACCTAGACTTAATGAATCTGTGGCACGTGTCAACAACGTGGTCCATCTGCAAGTAGATGGCTGTGTTCATGACTGACATAATAAGGCTCTCTTTCAGCGTGAGACGAGAAGTGTACATAAACTCCAGGAGGACTGCAAAGCCTTCTGGGTCAACCTTCGGGTCCAGACTGATGGCAGTCATGGTGCATTTTAGAGTGTCCGTGAATATTGAGTAAAAGAGCCCACTGTAGAAACAAAGCACACAGCACAAAGCACAGTTTAAAAATGGGGGGTCTCCTCAAGTCTTAAGGTATAAAGATCACAAACTAGGATTCCAGTGAAAATGTTCTAAACAAAAAGTTCTAGACATGAACATCTTAAGCATACCTGCATGCCATGAGGACGGTCTTGTGAGCGCGAAACTGCTGTCTGTTGACAAGAATTGTGACGTCTGTGAGGATGTCTCTGCTGCGCAGCCGGTTCAGGTTGAGCAGGACATCGCTGGCATGGCGTGTGAACTGGATGCAGCTGTCTGCTGCACAAGACATTTTGTCAAGATCTGTAACGAAAAGTCAAAGCAGTAAGTTTTGGTGCTGTTCACTACCTACTGGAAAGTGAAAAAAACATTGTGGGAAGTGGGCTGGGCAATTCCTTATCAAGATGTAGACATGCGAAATGAACAATAGAAGTAATGTGTTAGGCTTAATCAGTACTTTTTATTTATTTATTACTTTGAGTATGTGTTGTACTGTTGGACATAAATGAATCGATGCAATCCCACTGAGACCTTTCTTTTCAATAGGGCAATGTAGTTATTCTTTGTCAGTAATTATAAAAAAAAAAGCAGTTAACAATATTCACATAGTTAAAAATTTTTAATAATTGACCGTTCTGCTCCCAGATTTAATGCTGTATAACAAACTGGCTTCAAGAAAATTAGGCTAAACTAATTTATTTATTCTGTTGCTAAAGTTCCCGCCTGTATATACGATCATAATGCACATATACACAGAAAACGTATATTCATATTATTTTACACCATTTAATCTCATTAATGCACCTTTAAATTGTAAACGGTGTATTTTTTTTTTTTTTTTTTTTACCTTTTTCTCATTGCGTTTTTTGCTTGTTTATTTGTTGTATAGTCTGTGAACTAGATGCTGTAACAATGCTATTTCCTTTTGGGATTAATAAAGTACTCATCTATCTATATTGGTGTCCAAGTGATAAACTGTAGTTCTCATAAGAGCCACGAGGTGGCGACAGAGACAAAATAATCCGGAACCCGAGGACATCTCTTCTCAAATGTTTTGCATTATTAACTTCATGAATTTTCAGACATTTTATAGGCAGGATTTTACACAGACTTTATATTTCAGAAGTAGAAATCGAATTTAAAGCCAGAAATGTGCTCTAACGCCGCAACAAACGGCTAACAAAAGGATGGGGGTTGGATGTTTTATTTACTGACTGATATAAAAGTTATCACTTAAAAAAAATAAAAATAAACAATCACATTAGACGTTTTGTTTTCATCTTAAACCGTGAGAAATATAATACGAGAGCTTTTAATTGTGCTGTAAACCTGTTTGACGGGGTTCAGACATTACGTATCGGCTTTGAGAGGAATTGCGCTTCAGTGTCCTAGCAACACTTAAACTCAGAAAGGGGTGCGCGAGCGCGCGCGCGCAGAGACATGGAAATCAACAGGTCGTTAATATCAGGACTAAACCAACATAGGTGATATCTAACATTCGTTACATATTTCATATGCATTTACACACATACACACACCGGGTGACTTAGGTAAGCTATTTCAAATATTTTTTACTAGCTAACGAAAACACCAGCTGAGCAGTCCAAAACATCACGTCCATTCCATCTAACCCGATCAGTTAAATGTGATTTATCTGATCGGGCTTACTGAGGTGTGATATTCCTCACTTCAAAACAACCTGTTGCATCAGAAGCACTAATTCAGAAACTGTTCAGGTAGCTGCTCAGAGGTAGCTGGATTTCTCCGCAGGCAGATGTTTAAACAGATTGATATACTGTATACACTATAATCATAGATATAAAAGCACTTCTGAATTTCAGGGTTTTTCCCCCTTCTAAACAGGGTCCTACACTTTAATCTCTATCTAAGCTTCTCATGTCGCTTTTCATACAAAAATATATCCAAACTCTTTCAGACTAGAAAGCACTTAGATGTGCGCAAAGCCTGACATGATCAGAACTTTATTCTCTACTTTACAATTTGCACACAAAGTCGTGTAGATAGTCGTGTTTTTTGTCTAATTGGCTGCTTTATCTCACTGTAGTCTGTTACAATTTTCAAATCGAATACGGTCTAACAAAACTTTGATTGTTGCCAATTAATAAGAAAATGCATTGATCAAAACAGAGCCTGACCACGCGTTACCATGGTTACTCCGGGCGGCATTCA
Source organism: Clarias gariepinus (assembly GCF_024256425.1). NCBI lineage: Eukaryota > Metazoa > Chordata > Actinopteri > Siluriformes > Clariidae > Clarias > Clarias gariepinus. The sequence continues at coordinate 13,088,969 of NC_071105.1, read as the reverse complement.
ATTTGCACAGCCCGGTCAGGCGGGTAACAACAGAGCGCGGTTTGGGACGCAGCTAAAGGCGGGATGAGGTCATGGCGCGTTTGGTCCCAAAACCCAGCATGTCTTTGGTCAACGACCGACTGCGCGCAACACACACACTGTCCCAAACCTGCACGCGCACTTTCTCATCACTGTTGCAACCACAAGATGTCACTAAGTGTTTAATATTGGTCGACCTGACCGCTTAGTAACCAACCCCTATCAATTAAAACACAGGTTCACAGTCATGGTCGTGGAGTACCCCGTGTCCTGCGGTGTGTTTTCCCCCCTACACTAATACACCTACTTAAAATGTAAATTAGCTAATTAGTGTTTTATGGTGGACCTGTTAATTAACAGGATTAATAACCAAAAAGGCGCAGGAAACTTTAATGAAAAACGACTTATTTACACTCAACCGAGCTATTCGTATTTATTAATTCTTACAGCATATTTATTGAGGAAATACTTTATCATTACTATTAATAATAATTTTAGTATTTAAAAATTACATGCACAGTTTTCTAGTCTAGTATCAAATCGAACTATACATATCAATATTAGTGCCCAAGTGTTGGCCGAACTCAACACGCAAGGTCTGATCCAGAAATAGCAAGCATGTGCGGCGGCTTCACCAACACTGATTTATGACCCTCATGCTAAATGCCAAAGTCTAGTGCACGACCTGTTTGCAAACGATTTAGTCCCACGCTAATAACGACGCAGCCCCAGAGCACGCACAGAAATCCTGCTGATGCATTTGTCATGAGAGCGAAACCTAGACCCATATGTCTGGCTGTAAAGCGCGCGCGCTGCTTACACGCGCAGGATTCCTTAGTAGGGATCGGGGAGCCGTTTGGATTCAGACCAACTTAACTTAGAGAGGGAAAAAAAACAGTTGTGGAACAAAAACAGCGCGAGCCGCTGAGTGCCAAGGTAACGGCTTGGCTCCTTTCAATAAAGGTCCGTTAACTTCGTTTAAACGCGCTCACTTTTTAGCAACAGGTTGATCTGGGGAGGGGTTTTTTTTGGCAAAAGTGTAGAAAAAAAGCAGGCTATGTGAATGGCAGAGCTAGCTACCAAATTAGTAACGTGAAGCGTCAACAGCACTGACAGCTCCGCCGTGATCCACTATTTAACACAAAACAGATGTCCCAAAAAAAGTACAAGCACCACCAACACCACAAGCGCGCTGAGTGTAAAAATCGCCCATACAGGACAAAATAATAAAAACGGTCATCAAACTGTCAGAAGGGTCAGCGCGAGACTCACAGCCCGAGCCCCGCGCGAGCCCTAATTCAGATTCAGACAGTTAACTTAATAAACAAGCGCACTCCACCACGCAATAATACCCCTCTAGACATTTCGGTGACTTTAAACTTCAGAGAGGTTTCTTCAGTTACCTAATCCTCCGGGCCAAACACATAAGTGAGCGCGTCAACATTTTCCCCGTGTTCAAACACACACACACACACGCTCGCGCTCTCTCGCTCGCGCCGCAGCCAGCCCACGACACAGAGCGAGCTCAAAAGCCCTAATAGTGTGTCTCGTGCTGCCTGCTGCTGGATCGGTCAAGGGCAAATACCACCACCACCACCAAAACGTCCTGACACAACATTCACACTGACCCGCACTTCAACTACTTCACAACAGCCTTAGCAATAAAACAGTAACAATAATAAAAATATTCTACAGAATATCTTTAACAAAACACCTGTGCGAATGAACAGTAGCACAGAACAAGCGGCACATTATTGAGAAAAAAAAAAGAATAAAAAAATCATCACCTGGTAGTGCTTTCCTAGAAACTTCTTGCATCACCACTTCTAAGAACCCCTGTTCTAAGAATCAGCAGAGCTCAATTCTCGGAATTTGAGCTTGCGGATGTACCATTTTTACAGGGCGGGGGTGTGAGGGATTTTAACACGCGTCGCTATTTCGTCTACCTCGACCCGGGATTTTTATTCATAACATTATATTAGATCATTTAACTTTATTGATTGATATTCCAGATTGGAAATGTTTATAAAAAACAAAAAACCTTTTAAATTTGATAGGATCAGGTGGCTAAGAGTGCGAATTGCTACCTCTTACTTGGATTGTTCCAGACTCAGACGGTCACGTGACCCGAAGAAAAAAGAAGCCTGGCAACGTAAGCCGTGGAGGCTACGTCCAAAGCCGCATACTCCCGTACTAAGTAGTATGTCAAACGCTATGGTGACACCCTATTTAGTAATGTAGTACGGGAGATGTTTAAGCCCAGCCTCAAAATTCTCAGAACTAATTTGCTATTCCGAGTCCATTCGCTGCCGTGTTAAACCCTCAGCAGCTATACACTACACCGAGAGTACACGGAGCTCCTGTTCATACGGACCGAGGAGCTTAAAACCTGTCGACCTTCTCATGTTTTTAGGTTTTATTATTATTTTGTTTGATTATTATTTTTTTTTAGAAATACGTTCCACTTTTCGTTTGGATTGCTGCTAAATAATGAGCAGGGCTTTTTATTTATTTATTTGTGTTGCCAGGATTAAGCTAAAGCCATTATTATATATTAGATTTTTTTTTTATTTCCTATACATCTTGGACTTTATATTATGTCGTGTCTCTGCCTGCGTTTGTCCTTGTCGAGCTTTATGTGTGAGAAAGGTGCATGGCATTGCTGTAAGTAATGATGGATATGCTGGTGTGAGCAAGTAAAATGTGTTTGTTTTTAACATTATTGAACATTTACACTAGTGATGAGACTAGTAAAGTAATGTTGCACAACAGAGTGAATTAGCTTAGGCTCCTGCTGTGTTAAATTACATGCTTCTCAACTAAACATTGCAACTGTTAATGCTGCATAAAACTATGAATTAAGTAATATCGTGTTGTGTGCTATATAGCATTTGGATTATATTTATATATAATTGCTAAGTTGGCTTAACTCTTTACCATAATTTAAAAATATGTCTAAACATTTTCTTGCTTTCTGAAAAGAGTTTGTAGAAAGAGGTTGTATGTTGTAGATAGACAGATTCCCTCCACAATCTCTATTATGAAAGGAAAATCAAGCAAATCACAGTTTTTAGAAGTATTTTCCTGATTTCGAACATTTATTGCACTAGGTACAAACATATGCTTTATTGCAAATTATGTCTTAAACAAGTTATATTTACTGCCCCACAGCATTAATCTTCTTATCTAGCATAGTTTTTAAGATATGATTGTACATGATAATCAAGGAATGCCTTTCTAACTTTATATTTTTAGAATTCATGTATGTAACACACACACACACACACACACACACACACACACAATTGTCACCTCACACAGACTTTACCTGACTTCGAACATATATTACACTGGGTACAAACAAATACTTTATTTCAAATTATGTCAAAAAGAAATTTAATTTAATCTCCCACAGCATCAATGCTTCTATCTAGCATAGTTTTTAAGATATGATTGTACATAATCAAGGAAGGACTTCCGTTCACAATGCATGTATGTAACACACACACAAACGTCACCTCACACAGTAAATGTATCTAAACAAGGTCCGTTCTAACTAGCACCAGACTCCCAAAGTCACACAGTGGCCGTGTCGTTAAGAAAAACCGCCCAGCGCAGAGGCGAAATCCGCAGGCATTCAGCTCTGATTTTACTCTACAAGACGACAGGACTTCCTCTTACACTTTTTAAACTGAGCATGAAAAGTTTGTGTGACAAGCCTATAGGGTGGTGTGAAAGTATGTAAGAATTGACGAGGAACAGCATCTGATAGGGCCTGAAGGGTTACTTTTAGAAAAGTGAGATTTTTATTATTATGATTTTTAGACTAAAATGTATCAATGTTTTAATTTGGGAATGCAGTAATGAAAGAACTTCACTATGTTTATAGATGTACACTGGGTGATGGAGGAGATGATTTAAAAATGGCTGCATGGACAAATTGTGTGGAATTGTTAAAAAAAACACAGATAAGCTTAAAACAAGTGGACTCGCTAGTATTTAGTTAGTATTTAGTGTGTCCAAACTAAATACGTTGTCCTGTGAGGTTTAAGGGCAGTCACGTCTTAACTATGACACTTGGAAAGTAGATAGATTTAGTAATTTTATGTAAAGTATTGTAATAGTACTACTACTAGTACTACTACTACTACTAATAATAATAATAAAGAAAAATAGAAATAATAATAAAAGCTATTATTAGTAGTATTATTAGTATTATTATTATTATAAATAAAAAAAAGAATTAAACCCATAATAATATAATCAATATGACAGTGTTTCAAAAGTCTCCACATACACATTTTTTTTACAAAATGAGACTTTATTTGGAAACCATTCTCTCTCTCTCTCTCTCTCTCTCTCCCTCTCTCTCATTTCTCTTTGTAAACACACACACAGACAGGGAGTCGTCTCTTCCATTTATAATGAACTAGTGTTAACATGTGTGGTGTTACACATGTAATTACTTTTCAGTTTCCTTTACTTTTTATTAAGTGCAGTAAAATACTGATTTCTATATGTTCTCCTTTTGTCAAAGGTATTCTGTGTGTGTGTGTATGTGTGTGTGTGTGTGTGTGTGTGTGTGTGTGTGTGTGTGTGTGTAAAATTCCCCCTAAGTATGAAGACTTCTTGGACACCCTGTATACGCATACGTATCAGATGGAGTATATTAATGTCCTGTTCTTTCCAGCTGTTGATGCATAATTGAGATTCCTTGAGCTTTGTAACTGTTTTATTTTTTTTCTTCTATTTCTACTTTTTTTTTTTTTGCCAGTCACGTTCTACATACATCACTGTCAGTGAATTGGAATTATGTAATTGTCTAAACAATGTTAAAGCACAAAATGTTCTAGATAAATCTGGCTTGCCCTTTAACCCATATTAGAGTGTGTTTAGCCTGGTGACCAAGTTGGGCAAGATTCTATAACGCAGCAGCAAATTCACCTGCACTTACATTATGTGTTACTGTATCAAAAGACTAATTAATGTAATAGCTGTCAGTTAACTTTATTTGATTAGAAGATTAAGCACTATTCAAGTTGTGGGAAAACAACACATTGTATGTCTGCGTGCTTCGACAGCACTCTGTGTGTGTGTGTGTGCGCACTGATTGCACAGGCTTGCATATTTTTCAACCTGAGACCTGTTGCTGACATGGCAGAGCAGCGCCGTCTGATATGAAGAGTCTGTCATTTTTGCCTGTAGGTTTGCACATATTTGTGCATGCATGCACCGTGTAATGGTAGAGGTAATTTTCATGTAATGTTCAGTGTGTGGGTAATTCGCAAAAACAAGCTTTCTACTTTTGCAGTGCTGAAAAAGCCTTGACCGCTTGACAGCTTATTTCCGAGAATATTACAAAACAGCAGAGTGTTTGGTTCATGTTTGTATGTACCTTAATATGTAATATAATTGTAACTATAATAATTGTTGTTATTTTTGTGCAAATATGACTTTTTCAGGTGCAATAAAGCAATTTCTATTAATTACTCTGATTTCAAAACTCTTTATTTACTTGCTGTCACAGATAAAGCACTTTTCAAGTGAGACAGTTTGGTAAAGCATTAAAAATCTTTAATCTATACTTTTAATCGATAATATGACAACATATGACACACATTTTTTTATCAAGTGTTATTTTAAGATTACTATTTTGTTAGAATTTTAAAATAGTTTAACCATTTTTTTACACTTTTAAAATAACTTTGCATGTATATCTGTATATAATATGTATAAAACAGGATACTAGTGGGCTATCTCTATCTTGCTGTGTGTAGGAGCTACTGTACTAAAGCAGGTTGAGGAATAGCAGTGTCCTAGGTTGCTTGACGGTGAGTAATTTCTCAGAATTGGATATTGCCTCGACATGCACAAGTTATCTTGATATTACACCTTATTCATAAAATCTCCAAATAGGTATGTGGCAATAATTAGTTATGAAATACCATGATACTTAACAGGTACAGCAGATTGTAAGTAGTGGAAAAAGTTTGCTTAATTTGAGCACTTCAAAAACACTGGTACAATTTCCATAAATTTTAGAAGCTCTAGTTGATGATGTATTCCTAATTCTAATACAACACATGTTTAAGAAATGAGAAATAATAAAGCACAATCCAAAGCCTATTAGAATTTGTTTATTTTATTCAAAATGTTTCACCTCAGAGCCACCTGAGGACTCTGACAGCTTAATGATAGAGGGTTGATGATTGCTGATAGTTTGGTAGGTAATGGTAGAAGAGCTGGCAAAACATCATTACTTGTAAGTTCGGATGAATTTCTATTTAAATAAATCATTCTAGTAACTCGAAAACAGTATCTGTTTTGGCATGCATTTTTCACACCTTGGTATTAAGCAAAGCCAAATATTTGACAATAACTATCTTTAAATACCACAATATGCAACACACCTGACTAACATTTCACAAAAACAAATTGTTTAAACATTTTACACTCCATGCATTTCCTAAAAAACTTTTTGTAACTAATTAAAAAAGTACCATAAAAGATAAACACACACACCCATACAACTGTTAAAACTACTAAATAAAGTGCTTGAGTTGACGGCAAGAGACATCTATTATTAGCTGATGTTGATGGTGGTGATGGAAGTGGGAGTGGTGACCCCACTGCTTTATTACATCACATCTTAGTCAGTGATTTTGCTCGTATCTGCTTCCATCACTTCTGGTCATTTAAAATTCCATTAATCTTTACTTTCAGTAACTGAGATTCATTTGTTCAAGTGACATTGCATTATACACCATACTGTACTAAGCCTGCACAAAAAGTTAACTGCAAGGCAATAAATAGTAATAATTGATTATAGAACCGCACTTGGGAATCGTGTTGATGTGACAAATTTTAGTTACAGGTCTGTACAGGGAAGGAGACATGTAGTTTTATTACTTTTTTATTACAGTTTTTTGATATCATAAAGCATGATAAAGGCAGTTATGATTTGAAAATGTCATCTTACTAAATGCCCTAGAACAAAACAAAGGGACAAGTTGTTAGCTGTTTAATTGTTCTGATGATCCAGTTTTTTTTTTTTTTTTTTTGTCATGCTTCAGGTTTCTCAGGACAGTCAGGTTAAAAGATAAAAACAAAGTAAGAGAAAGTGATGGAATTGACATAGATGGCTCCGTTTTTTTTTAAGTCACATTTTGCTCATTTTGGGAAAAAAAAAGAAAGAAAAAGCAAGCATTTCATGGTATACGGGCTTAAGTGATCTCCCCTTTCTAATCTGCGGCCACCTTATCTTATTCTCTGGTCGTCTATTTACAAAGAGGACCACATATTTAACTTGGGTTCAATGATTTGTGGACAGATGTTGTTTGAACAGCGCAGTGTATCTTCTCAACGTTTGTCAGTAGTTTTGTCTAGGAACACAGGGAAATCATTTAGTAAATAAGTTGTGCTTTTTTTTTGCAGCTGCTTTACTATGAGAAGGACGTTCCTTCAGTGTTTGAGTGTTCTGCACTGATATGGGAGTCTTGCTTACGTAAAGCGCCGTCTTTCAGTTCAGTGTGTTGCAGCATGTAGTAAATATCCCCAGGGTAAACACAGTGACCTGTATGGTCATGTGTGTGGCACCATCTGCCGCACCATGATATGTGGAAGAGACTGTGCTGCTCTTCATAAAGTACACAACTGCTCTTCTCCCTGCTTACCCTTTTACATCAGGCCCCTTTTTTCCATTCAAATAAGCACTTTTCACTTAAATTATTCATGCATAATTGCTCTACTTGTTTGACTGAACAAAATGCACACATGCATGAAGCCTAACCTGACTTCTTACACAAACATTTTCATTTTTAATCAGTGAAACTCAACTGGCAATAGCCAATAATACTGAGTGTTCAGTCTGGGAAAAATATATCACAAGCTGGTTTTGTCATGAAGATGCAGTGCAGTGCGGAGGATGGAAATAACATGTTAAAAAATCTCAAAAAGAATATTTTAACATCGTTTTTTTTTTTTTGGTTAAAATACAATTGTTCTATCATTATATTATCAATAAATAAATTCAATTTGTTTTTGTTTGCAGTTAGATTTGCTATTTAAACATTAATCACAAATGATTTATATATATAATTTATATTTATTTAGATATTTCTTATTTCTGTAAATAACATCACATGTTTTGGATCTCTGCTTATGCCCCTAAATGACTTAAACTGTTTTTGTTGGTGTGTTAGTCATGCTGGCTTGGCGCAGTCACAGGGCTATTAAGGAAAGAATGTGTGAAACTTTAGTACAGCAGTTGAACTCTTATAACCCCACAAGATAAGAAGCTGAAGATCAAACCAGCCATGTGGGAAATTCAGCCTTCGCAAAACTGTCAAACTTCATGTGACTTTTTTTTCCTCCGTCTTCTCACTCATGTCTTCTTTGTTGTTGGCCTAAAATGCGATATTCTGAAACGGATGATAGCAGTGTTGCCCGGTCATAGGTAATCTTAGGAATCCCTCAGTGAAACCTGCAATTATTAAAAATGAAATCGGAACCAAACGGTCGTAGGAGCTGGAGGGGAAAAAACTGCCTGTATTAAAAATTCTAGTCAAATTTGTGAGACTATGATAACTTTATACATTTATACTTTATAATCGACTCACACACACTCTTGTGCATTAGGACATCATTACCTCAATGTTGAACCTCTGACCTTAAGTCGATAGGTTGAATTCTTTTCACTGCAGATAACTGATTACGCAACTTTTCTGCACATGCACATGTCATTTTCATTCAACGCACAATTCCTCTGTCCTACATTGCGTGCTTTAAACCATACAATGATGCTTGCACTTCGTTTACATTTGGCATATCAGAGTACACATGTTGCCAGCATTGAGGTAAGAGAGACAGGAAGACGTGTTCCAAAAATAGTCTGTTTCTGCGCTACCTTGGCTAGCTGCATCTCCGATTGTGTGGGTTGATATACGGCGGAGTTAAAGCAGACGTGTGCAATACCAATCTTGAGTCCTTTCTTTTTCCCATCATTGTTTGCTGGGTTACAGCAGATGCACTGTTTGACATGCCGAATATCGGCGATGACAGTACGCCATGTTCACAGAAATTTCACCAGAAAACCACACAAGTGCTGCTAGCATTGTGGAGTTAAAGAACTTACTCACGATCTTCCGCTTAACACCAACTGACCTACTTTTTTTTTTTTTTTAACTTGTCTTGCCTAAAGGAGGAAACTAATTCAACTTTATAAAATGATTGAAAAGTGTTTGGTTTGTTTTCACTGATGTCTGGTGAAGTATTTCATTATGGTGATAGAAGTTGTGTGATGATGTTGATATAACTGAAGTTAATGCATTCTGCACTGTTAAACTGAAACCAAAAAAAATATTCTTAATTCACAGTCAGTTCTGAATACTGGATGATATTATGTCACAGCTTGTACCATCAGTGCATCTTTAACCTTTACACACCTGGGTATTTCTGTGTTTTTTCACACCTTGGTTCATTTCAACCCGCACTTAAATCTTTCATAAGCTTTGTTTATAGTGTAAAATTATCCAACCATTAGATGGACAAGAACTAAGCAAGAACAATAACACTTATAATCCTCAATGGAAGATATTTTCTCATAGGTGCAAGGACCATATCATATATTAAACATATTACAGAGTAATAATATGTTTATTACTAATTGTTGCTTGTTGGTTTATCATATTTGACTTAAAAAAAATTGGACCATACTCTGGACTTTTTTATTTAATGATATTACATTAATACACCAATGAATAATACATCATTTAAATTATATGTATGCAAATGAGAAATGTATGGAAAATGGAAAGACATATTAATGCAGCATGAGGGAATAAAGTGGTCCATGTCATCTGAATGGACTCCTTTTAACCTCGCTTGTCATGTCTCTTCTAAAGCAGGAAACGTTTTTCTCTCTGGTTTCTGCCTGCTTGGATCGAGCAACCCACTAAACCCACCCCAGGTACTTTCAACCCAGCAGGGAGAAGCATCTCTGAAATAATTAAGGCTCCGATTCAGCACTGCCAAAAAAGAGCTCGTTGAGCTCGAAAAACAAAGAGCAGCGTCAACTTTATTTCAACACACTCGGGGGGTTGTTTTAGGGCACACCGATGAGGCTGTGTGTAATACCCGGCTGTAAAGCATCTAAGAGATTTAGCGGGGAAATGTGTAATTTACGGCGGCCCCCTACAGTGCCCAGCAACATCCGAATAAGATAATTACTGCAAAACCTTGGCAAACTTCTTCACAAAAATAAGTGACCCACTTAGATTGGGAAAAAAAACACAAGAGGGTACAGTGAGAAAGGAGCCTCGATCAATGATCAGTGAAATTTTGTCTCATTAGACACGGTCTGATTGCTACCTCCGGGTCAGATTTGCCATGTGGCAAAAACCTGCTCCATCATGAGGGCGTGATGTTAATTCCCTCTTTTTCTTTTTTTTTAATATCGACTTTTTACTTGTGCAATTTATTACATCCCTGTTTGAATTAACATGCTCCTTATAAGCAAGCAGATGAGCTTCACACACAGTTTGAGTTGTTAATACGACTTCAAACATGTGTCATAACTCATGAAACAAGAGTATGCGTGTGCTAAATTGGTTGCTGTTTTGCACACTTAACAAAACCTTTAGCACTGGGAGCTTCTCAATGCTTTTTTTTTTTTTTTGTACATGAATGGCAAAAAATTTTCCCCCGTCTCAGAGCAAAAATTTTTTCGCCAGCTTCAGCTCTCATTGTCAGCGAAGACTTGAGCTGGCCTGGTTGTCAGAGGAATGATGCAACTGTGCTGTAACATCTGCTGCTAGCGCGTACGCCGAGACCCTCTCAGTTCCTCTTCAAAAAAGCCACTTTTTTGTGTTATGAAGTTTGCAGGAGGTTTTTCCTCCCTCTGTGTCCATAGAGGGCTAAGCTCTTTACTCCTTTTTTTTTTTCACGTCAGCAGTTTACCTCCAGTTAACCATTTTTTTTACTAGACCTGTTGTCCCTTTATTGCTAGTTGCCTTTTGTGGTTTAATGTTTGGCTTAGACATTTTGAAATGCGGGCAGTTTGACCTGAAATGTTGCTTTTGGATGCTGCGAGTGCTATTAACCTGATCGAAACAGGCTTAGAACAACATCTGAGCGTGAACTAACGTATTTAGAAGTGTGACTGGGATTGATTTATTATAAGCATAACATCAAAGAAGTTAGAAATACAGTTGCATAGATTTAAGCTGGAATGAGAACGTAGTTTTAATGTGTTGCTGTTGTAGTAAATGAAAAAGGATTAAATAGCTTTGGTAGTAGTGCTGGCTGAAAAGAGGTTTATCAAAATGCACTTGATTGAATTTTTTTTTGTCACCACTAACAACTCGTTCACATCGCCATGTAAGGCAGACACACCTCATAACCTAAGACTAAGAAATTGATTACGGATAACATTTAACATTAGACTCATATAAAGCTTCACAATGATTTACAGACTTCGATATAGTAAAGCTTACCCAGCAGAAATGTGAGATTTGTGCTTTCTGGCTTTATTGTATTAATAACATTAAGGGGAATGACTGTTTACAGCTGCTCTAAAGATCTAACAGAAACTAACATGTCTCATCAACTTTACACTTATATATATATCTCTCTCTCACTCACTATCCCAGGGGACTTAGGGCACAAGAAGGGGTATACCCAGGATGGAGTGCCAGTTTATTGTAGGGAACAAGCATGCACACACTCACACACTACAGGAAATTTGGAAACACCAGTTTACCTAATCTGCATGTCTTTGGACTGTTGGAGTAAACCGAAGTACCCGGAGGAAACCCACCAAGCACATGGTAAACTTCTCAAATAAAGACCAGAAGGTGGAACTCAAACCCTCGACCCTTGAAGTGTGAGGCCACAGCACCAACCGCTATGCCGCCGTGCCACTTTAAACATGTCTATAAATTCTCCAACATGTCATTGTGAAATTAAAATGTAAAAATTAAATAAAAAAGAGGCAAGGAATGAACCGGAGTAATATCATATCACACCAACTTACATCACAACACATCACATCAAATCATTGTTTACCTATAGCAAATACACCCTAATGTATTTTATTCTTATGCTTATTAATATTTCTCCAGAAATAAGCACAATGAATCAATCTACATGCCTGAAAGTCATTTTCAGCAGACATTTGTTGGCTGATAGCTGGTCTTTAAGCAATGTTTATGTCGAGATTATAAAATCAGCCACTTTTAGATGAAATTGTGCTCAGATTTTCAGAAACCATGTGCTGACATGAACCGTTCTCCTCACCCTGATCGATAAAATCTATTTCCCCGATAGTGAAAGTGCACTTTGTGCGCTCATAGAAGGGCAGATTACTTTCAGTGATGAAAGGAAGCTGTGAGTGTCAGTATTGTTATCAGTCAGCGTTGAGCCTGTTTTCGTCACTGTGGCATTGCTTGATGAGCATATAGTAGAGGTAGGGGGCTATTTCTCTAGTTCCTGTTTTCCTATTCATCAAATCGTGTCTTCTCTCTCTCTCTCTCTCTCTCTCTCTCTCTCGTTCTCTCTCCCCCTCTCTCTCTCTCTCTCTCTTTCTCTCTCCCTTTCTTTTCAGAGCAGTTTACTCAATTGTAATTCTCCCTCATAGAGATTTAGCAGATCTGTGGCTTAGTATCAAGAAAATGTCATCATATTGCTTTTCTGTTTTGTCACAAAATGATATTAAAAAACACAGTGAAGAGACTCTTTATTTTAGACATGCAAATAAGCGTAGTGTGCACAGCGTGTGTCTAGAGAGCATCGACTCTGGAAAGAGCCGTAGGAGTGTGATTATGAGTCATGGTCAGACGACTGAAGAGACACAATCTTACCCATGCACTTCTCACCTCTGCACAATGTTCTTAAATACTTAGGGTCAAAGTTTATATTTACATTAATGTTATTCTGCTTTTTCTTAAAGACTCTAGTTAAATTCCTCCCAATCTCTTATTTGCATAAGGTATTTATCTATATGTTTATGTATCTGTCCTTAATATGTTAATATGAGTGTCAGATATATTGTTGGAAGTGATATTTTGTTTGTGCCAATGCTGATGTTTGCAATCAGATATCAATGTTCTTTTGCTTAGAGCATGCTTACAAATTTTGACTTACAGTACGTAGACTTTTACTTTTGTTCCTTAGACCCGTTGTCAGACAGCAGATTGTGGTGGGGGTGCTAGCAGTCGGAGAGTCGTCGAGACCACACTGCAATTCTTCAAATCAGACAAAAGCCTTGACATGGAGGTAAAGCTGGCGTGTTCCAGACGCCTACAGTGTTGCATTCATGACACTCTGTTTCTGTGGTGAGATCGCGAGGCTCTCTGCGGTTTGACCCCAGCATTTTTCACTAACTCAGTGCATCAGTTTTTCTTTTCTTTTTTCTTTTTTTTTTTTACTCTTGCACTTGAATGAAACACATCTCAAGTTTTTATTAATCAACCTCTAGTTCACTGAAGGATGCTCCAGGTGGAAGTGGAATTGGATCAGGGCCGTGCTGTGGGCTATGCGGCGTCAGGGTGCATGTGCACACATCATCACAGGATGTCACAGGTTCGAGGTGCATTGCTGGGGAGTGTTGTGCCACTTCCTCTCCTAGGTATGAGCATTGTGACATTATAGAGGAGTGGGAACATTGATGCTGAACACTGAGAGTGGGTGGTGTGTTTGCGTGCATGTGCGAGGGGGGGTGGGAGGGTGTCAGTGCACACAGCTGTCCCGCTGACGTTACAGGCATCACTTGACTTCCTCAACCAAACAGCTATAACCGTGCTCCTGACATGGTTACTGATACATCAAGCAAGTGTTTAGCTGCATGCTTGTGGCTCAGGTTAAATATTTCAATGTTTGCTTAAAGATTAATATTTGTTGTTTTACAGGAACACCTTCAAAATTGCAAGGATAAATCCAAGAGGTCTTACATTTTGATTGAATAATTTACCATAATATCTACTTAAAAATGTATATTAATAAGTAACTAATACGAGAACTATTCCTCAGAATATCATATTTCCTGTTTCAACATGCAACAAACCCAAGGGACTTCCAGGAACAAATTTATTTATTTTGAAATCACATGACACTTTAATTACTCATATGTCAACAAGTAATTATGTGACTTCTTATGCAAAGTGGTTACACAAAAATATATTTAAGGCTTTCTTTGTAACCAGGACGGATGCACATGCAATATTCAATATTACGGGCTATTTTATGCATTCATTAAAAATAGGTTAAATTAAGTTAATTTATGTGCCAATTTGTAACACCAAGAAATGTGTGACTTTCATTATTAATAAATATATTTTTATTATAATGATGTGTTAAATCAAGCTCCTATTGACATGATATCAGGTATTACTCAAATGTGTATGGATTCCCTTTTGAGTCTGGCTCTTCTCAACATTTGTTCCTCATGTCACCGCAGGAAGTTTTTTCTTTTCACTGTTGCCTCTGGCTTCCTCATTAGGAAAAAATCAATGCAGCTATGTATTCATGAATCTATACTGTCCATATTTCAGTAAAGCTGTGTAAAGTATTATTTGTAAAGTGATTTTCAAATAAAATTGAACCCTCTGCTGTTCACTCTTAATGTATAATCATTGGGTCGTTTGAGACACTTTCTGTTCACCACTACTGTAAAAAGTGGTTATTTAATTATTGCTATACTATTATATCACAGTAATTATTGCTATACTATTATATCACCATGATGATTTAACAAGACTACCATTTTTATTCTAAGTTTAAACCTCTCCTCTGTTTAAATCTTCCCCTAAGCACTCTCATCAACAAAGCATTTCTCTTCCAGACCCTCCACACGCTGGATGCTTTTTGTTTTAAACACCTTATGAGTAAATCTTGGGAAATATTGTGTGAAAATCTTATATATATATAAACGATACTTTGATTTGATTCTGTTTTCACAAATCACAAAATACGTACTGTATATGCACAAGAAGAACTACATATATACACACACACACAAAAAAATGTCACCACATGGATTTTACTGAGCAAATAGGTAAGAGCTCTCAATTGCGCTTAAGCTGCTTATAAGTTGTTTAACCCTAACTGATGCACTGAGTAAACAAAAGACATATCTGTGTATCAAAACATTTTACTCTGTTCCGGGACAAATTATTGCCCTGGATCAAGCAAAGAAACAAATAAAGAGATTACTGGAATTATAAAATTGGGTGAACCAGTTGCACAAAGTGATGAGAATTCAAGGGATTGGGACTAAACTGCTGTGTAGCCCTAAGAAAATAGGGAATAATCAGGGGGGAAAACTGCCTCAATTTGCTGAGAAGAAGGAAAGATTGGAATTTTGAGATTTGGAAAAAGGTCATGTCATCTGATAAGTCCAGATTTACAAAATGATGGGTGCATCAGAGTGAGAAGAGTGGCAGATGAAGCGATGCACCCATCATGCTTTGCGCCTACTGTACAAGCATGTGGGGGCAGTTTTATGATCTGTGGTTGTTTCATTGGTCAGGTCTGGGTTCAGAAATGTTATGTGGCCCAAAATTTAGGTCAGCTGTTTACCTGAATATAGTGATATATATATATCGGTGGAGACCTAAACTCCACTTAGAATCTTTGAGCTGTGCTGGAGAAGGCTTTATGTAGTGGATTGACGCTCTCATAATCATCAAGATCTTGGAGATAAATTAATGTGAAATAAATGCTGTGACACACATAAGCTTATTCAGCCGTAATCAAAGTAAAAGGCGGTTCAACAATATATTTGAGTGTGTAACTTTTTTTGGTTTTGTTATCTTGATATTGTATTTAGACCATGCCAAATTACCTGAACTCAGCCTACAGTACTATAACTATACTATTATATCACAGTATTACTCACCGTGATGATTTACCAAGACTACCATTATTATTCTTTACATGCTACTCACTTGGCATGCATATGCTTCATTACTTCCTGAAGTGCTAAGGATTAGTGTATGAAAAAGGAAGTTCCTGTAATAGTTCGCTTCTAGCTTAGTGGCCTCTTGTTTCAAGGTGGAATGAAACTGAGAGTTAGAGGTTAGGCCTCCTAGCAGATTTGCTGTTTTGTTTGCAGAGGATCTTATCATGCAGGATGACCTGATGTGCTGCAACTTATCTTCTTGTCCTCAAATGTAAACTCATAAGGGCATTCAGCCAGGGCCTTCAGTAATAAACAAAATGTGGCAACAATTCAAGAGGCTCACAGCAGGAAAGAGGGCTTAACAATTTGTTTTTCTGATAGGATGTCTAATAGGATGTCTGATTAGATTTAATGTTATATATACAAAATTGAGGCCCAGAGACATGTTCTTACAGGAAGTCCAGAAGTGACATCTCTGTATACAGCCATTGTGTGATCCATGTTTGGAAAAGGAAGAGCTGGAACCCCAGCACTCTCCATTTCCAAACAAACTGCACAGAACTACTCAGTTTTTTTTATATGATATGTCACCATTGATACGGAGCATCCGACAACATAAGTACATGCTATTAGAGTTCTTAAATACTGTTAAAGTTCTTAAAGTAAAGTTTATTTTGGTTTTCTGTTATAATGTCGGTTGATTAAGAGGTCCAGATGTTATGGCGACATGGTTTAGTGGTTAGCACCCCCATGGTTAAGGGGTTGAATCTTACCTCCGGTCCGTGTCAGTTGGGGTTTGTTTGTTCTCCCTGTGCTTGGTGGGTTTCCTCTGGGTACTCCAGTTTCCTCACCAGTCCAAAGAAATGTGTTGTAGGACAGCATTTACAAATCGCCCATAGTGTATGATTGAGTTTAACTGTAAGTACATACATTAATCAGTCAATTTTTACATATATAGCTTGTCTCAAGACAAGCATCATAATGTGCTTTCCTCAATCGTAATCATAGCATTCCACAGCAGTAATCATGCAATCAAATAATAAAACTAATTAAAAACTGATATATATATAAAATGTAGATCATGAAATAAATGTTAAAACTAATCAGGTTGATAAGTTTCCCTTTGTGTCCTGTAATAGGTTGGCACCCAATCCAGGATGTCCCCTACCATACACACATCCTTTGGACTGTGTGTGTGTGTGTGTATATATATATATATTAATGGATAGATGGATGGAGGTCTAGATATCACTAAAAACCACTAACAGCTTGAAGCCATTAAGGGAAAAAGCTCTTATAAACTGTCATAAGACATGTGCAGTCTTGGCTAACATGTGGCATATGGTTATACTCTACAGCTAGAAGCTGTCCTGCCTGCTAAGATTCAACTGGACTGTGTTCCCAGTGTTTTTACAGATTCCTGTTGAACCTTTTATGTCCATCATATGCTGCCAAGCACCACTGTTGGTCGGAACATTATGTATGTGTTTTAACTTGAACTCGAACTACACAACATTCTTTTCAAGTGACAGTGTAGAAGAATAAAATGTTTGCTTAGCCAAATCTGACCTAATCTTCCTCCACCGCGAAACAACTTCCCATGAATCTGTCAGAAATTTGGAAGTAAATGTATTGTGACATGACATAACCTATTCGCCGATCCATTTATAACTTTGAGGAAAACTTATATGACGAATAGGAGTAGAGAGATAGTAATAAACAAGTACCGCCCATATTTCTGTTCTTGTAATAGGAACAGTTTGTTGAACCAAAAGAAGATAATTTCAGCAAGAATTTCAGCGGAACGAGAGAGAGAGAGAAAGAGAGAGAGAGGAGGGGTGTGTGGTGATGTTTTGTATGGGGGTGTGGGGAGGTGTGTGTGTTTGGAAATTACCCAGGAATGCAGAGGGTGTTTTAGATTTTTGGACTTTTTTTCCCTTGAGCTCCCATAAGAACTGTGCCACCTGGTGGATAGCAGGAAGCTGTGAGTAACATATCCCGAAGCTTTCAGCTGGAAACAATGCTTTTTTTTTTTTTTTTTTTACCAAATCAGGGAGGATGAATCTAACTAGTCTTATGCTTAGGTTTTATAAAGGTGAAATTCTCATGCATCTTCATTACGCAGTTATAATTCATACTGAACTTTTGTAGTGGTGGCTTCGGGTTTCTTTCCACACTTTTCTGGTTTGCAGCGTTACAAAGGAAGAGTAGAGATGACCATACAACGGACAGAAAAAGACTGTGAACAACGAATGGCACAATTGATTTATGCCCTTGTTTCATCCAATCATATTTCTGTAAACAGCTCACCACCCACTTATGCCAATAGTACCAGTGTGGAGGTTGTATTTATACTATGTGCATAATATTGTGCATAATATTATACACACACACACACACATATACTGTATATATATATATATATATATATATATATATATATATATATATATATATATATATATATAATGTGTGTGTGTTTTTTTAATATCAACAAGAAATGTGAACATGAATAGGTTTCACCTCTTTCAACTTCTAAAGCGAGACTTCAACCATCTTAAAACTAGATTTAAAGACATTAATATTTACATATACTAACTATTTATGTGTGAAATCAATAAAAAGTCACTTTTTGAACCCAAGTGAGTAGATTTGACTTTCTGGTTGTGTTTAAAAATGAAAATGTTTTGAATTATTTGCATGTAGGATAATCATTTGCTTATTAAACCGATACAAACTGGATTTTCAGGGTGGAAAAGGTAAGAATTTTGTAAAAATGCAAATTAATCCAAGCAAGATCCAAGTCTCAAAACAGGAAGAGTTGAGCAATTTACAAACAAAATGAGACAAGGTGCAAGAATGTTATATCAGAAACCAGATCAAAAGCTAAAATAAGGATACAAAGGATATAAGGCATTGTTAATGGCAGCAAGATTGTTTTGAATGTATTTAAATAAGTTGTTTTTCCAGCTATTGATTATACACATTTTCTATTTAGAGACGTTCACATAACTAAGATAATTGACTTCATCGTCTGATCTGATACCTTTCTATGAGCTATCATTTGGCCAAGTAGAAAGTGAAGGTGGGTTTTCATTGAGGGTCTTAGCCTGTGTGTACCACTGATTAATAGAAATATCTGTCTAAAACTGAAAGAAGCTGTGCAGTTTAGTGGTTTAGAGAAGAGTAGTTCAGCCCCCCAAGTACTCTGTTCCTTGTTTCCCAAATTAGTTCTAATCCAAGATACTGTTCCAATTTAGCTTTTGTTTTGGAGACACTACAGTCTCTCCAGGAAATGAGGTTGTGGTAAAAATGTGACAGGAGTCTCTTCTGGGCTTGAGAGAGTCTCAAGAGCCTTTACCATGGAGACCTTGGAGAAGGTGTGGGAAATGAGACAAATAATTTCCGTGCACATCGAACGAAGCTGAAATTAATGAAGCAAGTGGGTATGAACCAGGATATATATTGAGTATAATGACATGAATGTGCAAAATAGGTTCATAAAGATCACCACAGGGCTTGATGCCAGCTAATGCCTTAGAAGATAATAGCAGTAACCTAGTGGAAAAGTTGTGTCTTGAGCAGAAAAGCTCTTTCTGAATGAGGAAGAGATTATCATGAACAGGCCCTATAGTGCATGCACAATTCAATTTAAAGAACAAAATTGAATCCTCTTATATCCACAATTTTTATATCATATAGCAGACAGTGAAAAAGAGTAGAATCCTAAGCAGGTAAAGAAATTGACATTGAATTTAAATAAGCAACAGCATATTCTAGAGTATCTAAGTAATAATTTATAAGTCAGTTTTTAAAAGTTAGTAGCCTGCTAATGAAATAAAAAGTTGGAAGATCCAAAGCATTTCTTTTCCAATGTGAACAGATCTTCCCACTTAAAGTTTGGCCCTATTAAATTAATTCGATTTAGTCATAAAAGTTAAGGGATAAATGTAAAATATTTTGCTAAGATACAGTATTAATTTAAACACATTTTAAGTAGCCTAAAAGAAAGTGAGAGGTCAGGTTCTTTACCACAAAATTTAGTTTTCACGTATCAGTTATTTCCTGAAGAGTGTACCAAGACTGTGTGACATTACAGAATGGATTACACCACAGGAGCAAACGAAAATGGGTGACGAATGACGCAAAAAGGTTATCAGCGTACAAACATACCCTGTGTTCAATCTTGTGTAACTGGGGAGAGATTTTTTAATAAATGAAAAACAGCAAAGGCAAAAACAACATTTATTTTCACAGCAAATGATTTAGCGTGTATTTCCTTCCTGCTGTAGAATAAGCTGACTCGTCATTATGAGCATAAGAATTATACCAGGCGCGTTCAAATCAAAGTCTGGACTTTTGATTGTGCAGAAAACTACTTTCAGTTCTTTATGTAATATCTGCCACACTAATGCACTTATCCCAGTGTTTTACTAGTGCTTCGGAACCATCTAGGTAGAAAGTTTTCTTAGTATGCCAGAGCCATGATCGGCCTGCTTCACCTCTAAAAAGCTGGCCACCCAAGAACATTTTTAATGTTTACTGGGCGTAATGAGGACAGAAACAACTTCAGTGGGCTGCGAGCTGGGATTGTTACATATGGTCTTCTTCAAGATGTTTGCACCATTCAAATGTTTTACTCTCATCACTAACAATCTCATCACTGTATTGTGCCCGATGTCTCATGAAAACGTCAATCGGTTTTACAACCGTTATGACTCATTTCATCACAAGTCCCAGTTTGACTTGAATCTCCTCCACCTAACCACATTTTTTAATTTACTTAGGAAAGTATTTGTTGCTTAGTTGTTCAGATTTGTTCAGATTAAAAAAAAATTGTTTTTTTTTGTCCATTTTGAGTAATTATGTTACTTGTTAACCCCATCACTGAAAATAAATTAGTAGACTTATTTTAAACCCAAAAATGTACCTTGGTTTTTAAAGGCAAAATCCTTGTGGGGAAAATTATATGACTTTTTATCTCAGCTAAAAGATTTTTTTAAAACTTACAACCGATAACCTTACAAACTCCCTACAGTGGTATATTAATTATTATGGGCAATAGTACCTGGCATCATTTAAAAAATTTTTTTTTGCCATGTCTGTGCCAAAATCCTATTGGTAGGACCTAAAGCACTATAAGCAGAGCTTCGCCTATACAGTATGGCGTATTTGTGCTTCTACTTGACACATGACTTCACACTATAAAAGATGACTCACTAAACTACCTACACAGTTTTAAAATGCTGACACCAAACAAAATTTTCCATCTTTCTTTTACTCTCATGTTTTTTTCAGTTTCACAGCATTTTTAATATTTCAAAATTTCCATAAAGAAGGCAGGCATTGACCAAACTTTTCAATATTTAGACACACTACAGACACAGTATTTATGACATATGAACATACCTAACAGAATCCTGACGCGGGGCATTCAGCCAACACTGAAGCGATTTTGAGTGAAATATTACCGGTGCTCACTGTTGGAGTCATACTTATCAGTTTCCAAACATGATAATTGAATCATAACTAGAGTGGTCATGTCTTCCATCAAAAAGTAGTTAAGTAATTCTTGACTTTTAATTAACATTGTTTAAGATTGGATGCTGTGGTCTGCACAGCAGACAATCAAAGATAAAGAAGATTCTCTCTGAGATTGGGAGAATGGAATTTATAGGGGCACTTGTGATATTAGAGCTAAACCACAGGGAAGGGGGCGGATTCTGTCCCTTTTTGTTTTGTTTTATAACATCATTACAGGAACCCCAACAGATCATCTGGTCACCTCTAGCAGGGAATTCACCATAGCTAATAGCCCTGGTTCTTGCATTTTCCATTTTTTCTGGGGCAGCCCCTATGTTTGCATGTGCGTTTTACTGCATACAACATTATAGTTGGGCTGCTTAATCCAGTAGCACATTTGGACAAACCCAGCAACTGCACAAATCGTTCAACCGAAAGGGAGAAATTGACTTGAATTGATAAAAAGCCTCAACAATATCAACAGATTAAATGGCAGATGTCGGCAGTGATGGCTGTTTGGTGCATTGAATAGGGAAAAAATCAACTAGCTTTCAGTCACTCACTGTTATTAAACTATACAGTTGGCATCCGTCTCCACCCTCTGCAGAAAATATTGCAGTAGTGGTAAATGTGGAACACTCACAGACAAAATAAACATTGTACATATAAATTTTCCCAAAATGTTTTTCTGTCAATATAATAAGAATAAGACTTGATTTTATTTAAAAAGCTGTGTTCCCGTTGGGACCAGAAATTCAAAATTTAGATGATGTTGACAATGATGTAGACTCAATACCGGCTCGGGATTTGGACTCTGTGCACATTAGGCAAGTTGAATAGTCTGATGACTTATCATGTGTAACCTTGGAATAACAACAGCAGTAATGGCAGCATTGTCTGTCCAATTTCTCAAATAGCACCAACTAATCAGTTTGTCCAGTCTTGGCATTGTCAGACCCAGTGCACTCAGCAGTGGAACCAATTCTTTGGAACACCTGGAAATTGTACTACTTGCAACTCTGAACCATCTGGCAAGATCTGCTTGCGTTGTACCAAATTAAAGCATTCTGATGGCCAATCCAAGGGCATGGTAATATAAAGACAAAATCCACAATACGCACGTATTGCACGTACATGGTGCCCCTTAAGAAGATAAGTGTCAGGTTATCCACAATAAATTAACGCTCAATTGAGCATGATGGTAATTTTTTCACTTACCTGTGTTATTAATGTAACATGGCAAACAAAATTATGCTTTTTTTTTCTTATTGAAAACAAGACTAAAAGCAGAAAGACCCACAAACAAGCAGCAGCTAAAGGCAGCTGCAGTAAAGGCCTGGTAATGCATCTCGAGGGAGGAAACTCAGCATGTGGTCGTGTCCATGGCTTCCAGACTTCAGGCAGTCAGACAGGATTTTCATCCAGGTGTTAGGTAATCGTTATGATCAAGATTATGTTGGTTTGTTCCATTACTTGTGAGCCACCAAAATGTGTATGTGTGAAAAAGATTTTTGTAATTCCTGAATTGTTAAAGCTCCACTTTTGCCAAACACCTTGAATAAAAGCTGAATTTGCACATATATTAAGAATTTAATTTGAAATTCAGTATGCTGGTATACACAGCCTAAATGGCAAAAAAAATATATCATTATTCCAATATTTATAAACCTGGCTGTTATATATTCCAGGCTACAAACCCTGCATTACTCTGGTTCTAACATTGTACTGCCACAATATTTCATATATTGCTATGGCACATTGTATTTTAAAGAGAACTGCTTCACAGCACCATTTTGTTCATTGCTATTGCTATTTATAGCGTTTTATAATAGTGTAGGTAATATTACATCATTTCAGATGCCACATCACGTCCAGTTCTGCCAAGAACGTACCAGTTTAGGACTAGAAATGAGAAAATAAAAACATAATACCAATGTCAGTCACTGACTCTCTAGCTACATTACATCAGATATTTAGACATTACATGTTTTCTGCATAATGGGCATAATGGCTTTAGCCTCTTTCATTACTCCTCATGGGTAACATGTAATGTGGTCTATTTGTGCTTGCCCTGGTCTGCAGTGACCCCAAGGGAATTCAGTGTTAACAGGACAAAATGTGAAACAGGCTGATGACAGACTTGAGCCATTGCACTTCACATGCAATAGGCTCTATTTAACTTGACAACAGCCAGACATATTCATTCCATCCACAATGAGCAATGGATGCTGAAATTTTATATACATATTCATTTAAAATACATTTTGTTAAGGATTTTTTGGCTTCAACAATATTAACTTTTGCATGCTTCTCCTTCTTTCTTTGTTTCCTTGAGTCCTTCCTCATTGCTTATATGGCATACTTCATATGGATTGACGGACAAATAAAATTTCCTCCTTTTTTTTCACTCAGATTTCTATAGAACATGTTAATGGCTCATGTTCTTTGATGTGGTAGCAGATGTACGTGTACCAAGGTGTTCTGTGTTTACCTAGAGCATTTGGCTTAGGACAGATATACCTATTTGTTCTGTGAATAAACCAGAGCATTGTGACACTCCATTGTCTGTGTGTGTGTGTGTGTGTTTGTCTTTGTGTGCCTCACCTGGTCAGCAAGTGATCAGCAAACACGTAGAAGCACACGAGACCAGCAGATAGATTTTAAACTTAACCCCTTACCTCAAGTTTTTAGTGGTGTCCTAATCACAGTTTAGTCTTTTTTAGCAAAAGGGTTTAAGCGTTTTCTCTTTTCACACCTGTTTTTAAAGAAATTTTGCAATTGAGGTAATGCAGATTTTCACTCCAGGAATTGGCCAGGACAAGGCACTTATCACCCTCCACTGTGCACCACCCTCTCTCATCTCAGGGGTAGCTCAGTGGTTACGGCATTGGGACTATGGTTTAGAAGGTCCCAGGTTCAAACCCCAGGACCATCAAGTTACCACTGTTGGGCCCTCAAGCATGGTCCTTAACCCTCCACTCTGGATAAGGGTATCTGCCTGATGTCTAAATTTATTTAACGCAGTTTCCCTGGAACCAAAATCTCCCAAAACACAAAGAAGATATGCATCAAGATTTTTCTCCGTGCTGGAACCCAAGGAGTGGTATCAACTGGTCAGATAGCTAACTTACTAGCAGTCTTCTAATGAATAATAAAGACCTACCTCTTCAGCAAGTAATTAATTTTATTTTAATTAAATCAACTGTTTGCCATGTAATTGTCTTCCAAATGCCACAAACGTAAATAACAGTTTTAGTGCTTATTATTTAGTTATTTATTTTTCAATTCCCTTGACTTTTCTGTTTCTTACTGCACTAATATTACCTAACAATGTTTTATATGCTTGATAGTATTACAATATGTTATAATAAAAACTACAAAACCTCTTTGATAAATGCTGTAAATGTAAATGAGTCTCTTTTTAATGTTATGATGTTAAAAAACACTTTACTGTGAGAAGTTCTCAGTCTGCTGTTGTAACTACATCCACATTACTGGGAAGAGTTTCCATTGGATTTTAGAACATGCCTGTTGGAATTTCTGCCTGTTCAACTGAAAGAGCATTACTGACGTCAATCACTGATGGATTTCGAGAAAGCATGGCACACAGTCTGCATTCCAGTTCTTCTCAAAGGTGTTCAGTGTGGTTGAGGTCAGTTGAGGCCACCCTCAGTTGTTCCATTCCAACCTTGGCAAACCATGTCATAGGTAGAAGGGAAATGCTAAGAAGAGATCTGGGGTCCATTAATTCCTTTGTATTCTACAGCATACAAAGACATCTGTGTGCTTCTAACTTTGTGGCAGTAGTTTGGGGAAAGTTGTTCAATATGCAGGTGCATCTGAAAAAATTAGAATATCATCGAAAAGTTGATTCATTTCAGTAATTCAATTCAAAAAGTGACACACAGAATGATGTATTTTAAGTGTTTTTTTCCTTAATGTTTATGATTATGGCTTACAGCTAATGTAAAACCAAAATTCAGTATCTCAGTAATTAAAAGTATTACTTAAGACCAATAAAATTTTATTTTTTTTAAATGTAACACAGAAATGTTGGACTACAGAATAGTATGAACATATACTTGGTCGGGGCTCCCTTTGCATGAATTACTGCAGCAATGTGGCATGGCATGGAGGCGATCAGTCTGCAGCACTGGCAAGGTGTTATAGAAGCCCATTGCTCTGATAGCGGCCTTCCGTTGTTGGCTCTGGTGTCTTGCGTCTTTCTTTTCATAGATCATCTATGGAGTTTAAGTCGGGGCGTGTTTGCTGGCCAATCAAGCACAGGGATACCATGGATCTTAAACCAGTATTAGCACTTTTAATAGTGTGGGCAGGTGCCAAGTCCTGATGGAAAATGAAATTAGCATCTCCATAAAGCTGGTCAGCATAGGGGAGGATAAAATGCTCTAAAACTTCCTGGTGGACATGGTGAACAATAGTTGTGAGCTTAAAGCTTCTCCACCTCCACCTAAGGCAACACACTTCTCTAAACGATGGATGAGCTGGGAGACCTTCTTTGAAGAAGACTTCTTTTTGGCCCTTGAGAAAAAGTTCTACTGATGATCAGATGATTTTTTAAAACACGCACACATAAAAAAGAGGGAGTATGTACTTCCAAGGTACAGTACAGAGATACAGAGTACTTGTACAGATGTTCAACTTTTTTTTTTTTTTTAAATCCCTTTTTCTCCACATTCTAACAACTGAGTGGGAGTTTTTATATTTTTTGTTATGTTGGAAGGTTAACATATTTAAGTTGTTCTTTTATTTTTGTTAAAGCAACTCAAGCAGTACAGTATGTAACAGCTTCAATTTTTGATATACATACTGTATGTAACTCTCCTTAAAATATAAAGTGTATGCAAAGTGTTTGTCACACATAAATAGTTCAGTTGCCAAAACCTAAACTCAGTATTTATTTATTATTCTACCGCATTAAATATACAAGTAGGATAATAAGTGCAATAAGTTATTTCTGCCCTCTGATCCTGAAATGTTCAGCTCTGTAGGAGGATTGGAATTTGTTTTGCATGGTACTTTAGAAGCACCTGCTTTCATCTAAGTGAATAAATATGACCTTGATGACCTGTTTCTGTTGTTAAGTTTTGAAAAATCTAATACACAAACCATTATCAAAGATGTAGTTCTAAATTAGGTTTATTTGGTTTTAAAAAAAAACTTTCCCGTTTAAACATTACCTTTATGTGCTCTCACGCATGAATCTACATAGGTGGTGTTTGTGCGCATAACGTAGTTTTAGAGATGCAGTTTTGTGTTGTCGTGCGTATTCACATTGGGAGTTCATATTGTTCCTGTCTGTCTGCTGGTGCCGATGTCTTACTGATTATAGATGCAGATAATGTACATCACATGGTACAGTTTTGTCTAAACCAGTGTTGACAGTTTGCACAGAGGTTCCTGGAGAGATGAGGGAGGTGGTTGGGCTAAAGATAAAATGAAATGATACCGCTATAATTGTGATAATGGCTTTTCATCACCGCACAGGTGGCTGCAGTGTGATGCTGAGGCGGTGTGATCTAGCGTTGCTTTCTGTGGTAGCAGAGTTTCGTGTCAGTGCAGCACATGCTGACATGCACAAGGCTGCTATCAGCCGTCGAAAAGGTCACACTGTCCTCACACTTCATCATTGCCTGCGATTTCTTGCTTTGGAGACTGTATAGAATGAATAGTGTCTCTTAAGGATGCATTGTATTGTACTTGGCCTCTGAAACAAAATAAGTCTAAAATTCACTGAAATGATAATTTTAAGTTCAGGTTTACTTTGATATTCAGGTGCTCCATGTCTTGGCTAGATATTGTTTAGATTTTCAAGCATTCGCTCAGGACTACTGTACTGACTCAAAACATCAAACATGTCATTGACCTTCTAATCTAAAAAGAGCCACATCAGAAACTGCATTTCCTTTTTCAAGTGTCAAAGATGACTTTGCACTCAGACATGCAAAGGCTGTCTATTTATATAGGTAAAACATTGAAAAGCTCTAACTAAATAGTTAAGAGAGGATTGGAACAATATTATAGACATGTGACCTTTTTACTTTTTAAAACAATAATCTACAGCTGCTTTCTCTCAGTCTTTGACTCTCTGCACACTTTTGAGCATAAATCCTGGAAGAGGTTTCTTCTTTTTTTTTTTTTTTTTGCTTTCCCCCCCAATCTGTCATTTTCATCTGTCACCCCAGGGTGACATTTTATTGCTCAAAGGTTGCTGTCTGACAGCTCAAGAAATTTAAGGGTGATTGTGACTTGTTTTCATACAGGAATCAACTCTGTCAAAGAAGTAATGGGTGATTTGGGGCAATTTTTTAAGGTGATCTCATGAGCCAAATGGGGAAAAATGTAAATTCAATTATTTAAATAAATACAGTAAAAAGAATATTACAAAAATAATGTGGAGACTACGGACATCTGTTGAAATTTGTGAGTAAGAAATCCCAGAGTGCTTGCCTTAGATGAAAAACCTGACAGGTAGGGGATTACATAATAACAATACGAATATAAAAACATTATTTGGAATGAACAGATAACGAGTCCTATACAGATATGAATAGGAGCCTTTTTTCTTTTTTCTTTTTTTGAAAGCTTGCCAGAGAGGTTCAGCAGGACTAGAGTTGTACTTTTTCTAGTTTCGCGAAGGAGGAAGCAAGCGGTCATGTATGAAGCTTAAGGGGCAAACAAATGTCGTGTTCATTAACATTAACATACTGTACAGTGCTGCATAATGCATTTACTGTGTCCATTCATCCATCTTTAGTTTAAATTTAGCTTTGACCTGGGCATGGCATAAGAGAAAGATTCCTTGTGGCGTAGTCCATGCATAATGCTGTGTTTAACATTATGCATGTTTAACAATAATAATTTTTTGTTGGTATTTTTAAAGGAGTGGCTCAGTGTGCTTTACAAAAATGGACTGGATCAAAAATCGATAAGAGAAAATAGGGATGAGATATTTCACAAAATAATTTCAGTTTCTTAAATGTGAGTCTTGATATTGAATGAACAAATGCACATCATGAGAGCACAGAAAGTAAAAGTAGCTTTACCGATTTTTTTTTGTAACAGGAAACCTCGAGGAAGATAGCACTCGCGGATTTTTAAAAATGCACCCTTTTAGGCACTCTGTTCAATACTGCATTATAAAATAAACATGACTACATCATTAAATAAACATATTGGCACATGACTGAATCTAGATCATAGGTTAGGAAGATTAGGGCTGAGGCTTTAACACGCACACACAGACACGCACACACAGACATGCACACACGCACGCACACACACACACACACACACACACACACATGTTAGGTTCATATATCAGAAAAGGAACAAATTATTTCAATGGGATGTTACTCTTGAAAACCATATAAAAAGGTCACAGAAAGAGTTCCGGCTGAGTGCATGTAAATGTCTCACGCCCCAGCTGCAGTGTTATCTGTCTCGAGTTTGGAGAACACTGTGACCTCTTCCTGTTTGGCTGTTTGGGGGATTATTTCTTTCACACGACGGACTTTTTCACAACCTGTGTGGAAGTAACTGCTAGCAATGAGTAGGTGTGATGGAATGATAAAACACTACAGTCCATGTCCAACCTCAAGATTTAAAAAAAACTTACTTAACATTTGTGTGTCATACACTGACATAACAGGGGTTTGTTCTGATCGATGATCGATGATGTGTCATATGTTTACTAGTACTTTGTGCACTGCTAGTCAAAAGTTTTATGTTTTCTTATGCTGATGTTAAAATAAAACATCATGTGGTATGCAGTTATGAGAAAATAGACATTGACGATAGTGTGACGTCTTACCACCTCAAAGGTGGCAACACCTTTAATTGTACTCCTTTGCTCCAAAGTGTTTTATTCTTTTCACATGAGAGCAATTTGACCACAAAGACAAAAAGTTTTCACTTACATTTGTGTTTACCTTTAATGTTGTGGAACATTTAGAACAACGAGTTAGTTCCTGTTATCATGTACAATACTATATCATCTATAAATACTCACTCCATCACAAGACTCTCATTTGAAATGAATGAAACAGGAAAAAAAAACCCACAGCTTGTCATGTTACCGAGAAACCATAAAGCCTCTGTCCTGAAGAAGTTTCATGTTTTCTGACAAAAACATTCTGACTGTTCTGAAGCTCTGACAGTTGGGACTCCTTCCATAAATGATTGTTACTGTAATAGCATGCTCTGTCATGATTTAGCAACTTAGCTAATATTTTCATTCATTACTACGATGGTGAGTCTGGCTGTAGAACTAATCTGAATGAATTTTTAGAAAGGACAAATATATCATTTTGCTTTTTAATACACTTTGTCCATCTGTCAACACGCTTTCATATTCCCTCATTAAAAAATGTTTTGGCCTAAGCTGTCCTTCACTACCTTTTTGTAGGGCTGCTTTTACTGTAGGTGACCAAACAGGTGAAAGTCCGATGAAGCAAGATCAGGACTATAGGGAGGATGCTTTAAAACATCAAAACAAAGTTTTTATGGAGCATAAGTGTGCGGACGCGCATCGTCATGCAAGATCACAACGCCCTTGGATACCAGTCCTCTGCATTTAATCCGAAGTTCAGGCTTTAACTCTTTAATAAGCATCTCACTGTAATGAGCAATGTTGATTGTTGAAGCTAATGGTTGACTTAGGAACATTTTCCTGCTCCACAATGTTTCATACTCTGCTGTTTACTCTCAGGCTTGTAGTGATAAATCCATGTCTCCTCACCAATAAGATTCTCTTTTCTCTTAAATTTTTACTTCCTTAAAGTATCAGTCCAAAATATGGTCGGATATTCCAACGCTTCTGTTTATGCTCTTCTGTGAGATGTTGCGGCACCAGACACACCCTCAGACCACAACAAAAACAATCACTGCACGCTTTTCTGCTTTCGCGCAATTCACAAAATGGGGCATCAATTTTTTCTCACACCACATCACATCACAAATTAACTGCTGTTCACATTCACAGCTGCACAGAGGAAACAGTAGCCTCGAACGCACAGTGCTGATAAGATGTTTTAATATAACCGGTGTGCGGATAATTTTTGACTCACCCTCATAATTCATTATATAACTGATTTAATGTACATTGTTCCTATAAAATAAAAAAAGGCTTTTGTACAATTTCTCAATTCGATAAACATGAGCTACTTACTGTGGCTTTATTTAGTGTCTAATCCACAGTGTTACATGGACCAGTCTACCGTGTTTGGGTTCACATGTCGTCCCGATCAACCAAATAACATTCATCCTGTCATAGGTGTAGTAGTTCAGCTGTCAATATTCTAAGTTGTATGGTTGTTTTTCTCTACTATAACTCTGGAAAACACAATCTGAACATTTTAATCAGCAGCGTTGTTGCCTCGAGTCTACACTGAGTGAGTGTGCTCTGTTTCAGCAATAAGTGATGGACATAAAGTTTCTGCAAGCTTACACTGTTTTCACACTGTACTGTATATTTTGCTGTCACAGACAAAAACTACACATTGTAAAAAGATTTCTCGCCATAAGTTAAGGTTGCTGGTCTAAGATTGCATTCTGTTATATTAACCAGCAGCCAACTTAGTGCCATTTTGATGAACGATGACCAACAACAACATTAACATTTACAGCATAGTGGCAGGCACTCTACTGTAATGCAGAGAGACTTACATTTTATCTCATTATACATCTGAACAGTTGAGGGTTCAGGGTCTTGCTCAAGGTCTCAACAGTGGCAACTTGGTGGTGCTGGGGTTTTGAAGCTGGGACCTTCTGATCGGTAGTCCAACACATTACCCACTGATCTACCCCCGCCCCAACAAAGTTCTGGCAGTATCAGAAATTATGCATTAAAATCTCAGCGTAAATCCATCATGCTCGCTATAATCCTTGAGTTTGTGGAAATAGGATGTCACAAAACACGCAGGACAGCTACACATACAGTAGTGGTACAGTAGAATGTAATTAAGCTGATTGATGAGCTAGGCAGAGTGTATTAATTTTCCTTAATCATATTTCTATTGTCAGAGGAGCTTTATTATATGAAAAACACATTACAGCACATTCCGTTATAGGGTTTGGACATGAAATTTAGATAGTAAGGTATCATAGGGGTGTTTTCTGCATGGGGTACTATGATAATTTTGTTCCCTGGAAAGGTTCCCTTCATTAAGGAAAGACACAACAATTTTTTTTAATGGCCGCAGCATAATTGTATGCTCAAAATGCATGATTTCAGATATGCACAAACTACTTATCAACTCACAGCTATTGTGGGAACATAATTGTCTGTCTGGTGAGAACAAAGGAAGCAAACACAAGAAAAAATTTCACCTTTCTCATCTCATGTCTTTTTTCTCTCCTGCATACCATCATGTTCAAAATACATTGTGTTTTTTAATCTTCCTCAAGCAGGGTCAGACCCCTGTCAGAAGAATTACCTGCTGATCTGTTTCTCTTTTGTGTGTTTATTCTTTGTATGATAGCTCATCTTATGTCTTCAGAGGATGATGAAGTTCAGTTTGAAATACATTTGAACTTGCTTCAAAACATCTCGGCGCACAGAATTTATTCACAAGACATCAAGCAAATCAACACAAGGAACCTAATTCTACATCTAAATGCAAAGAGCTCGAAACCAACATCGGAACGCATCAATCGACTCCAAGTCTCCAGACCATGTTAAGCGCTTCCTTCTTCTTCTGCGTGCCAATTTCAAAAGCCATGGCCTTAGGCTTGAATTGTCTGCGTTTTCAATCTTGATGAATATTTACATGGCTAAACACTCAAATTAGAATTCATTAGCCTAATCTTATAGCTAGATCTAGATGCGGAGTTGTTTGATTAGTTGCTTAAGGACATGGGTTTTTGTGCTCGGGTTGTGCACCTTCCACCTTTTCTCTTGCTGTCTTTTCATGCCCGTGTCTGAAAAAATTATAGGCTTGCAATATAATAAATTCCATTTCTTTTGGGGTTCACAATGGATTTTATATAGAACTTAAAATAGTACATGCCATTTGTGTCAAAAATAAAAGCTTTTTGACCTGTTCTTAGGTCTTTGACCTAGTCCATCAGTGATTGATTTTCAACAGAAAAAATAACAAAAGAGCACAATTCTGCACTCTTTTTTTTTTTGATAATGTCTATTTTAAAGGTATGCTTATATTAACAGAAAGAGTCTAACCTTGGACTACTAATAGGACGGTGTACAGGTCCTAGTTTTGTTACAGATTTTGTGAATTATTTACAAGATTTCAGATTCTTAGCCTTGTTTTGAGATGAAATTAGAGCAACATGCAGCGCATTGTTACAGTGTCGCATTGAAACTGTTCTATCTTCTCTTCACAGTTGCTCGAGGTCAATTTCTAGCTTCAGAGGAAGTGGTATGGAGAGAAGCAAGTGCCGCTCAAAACGCAGCGCATGTACAACAGGATATCCGACCCTCAAACGTTAGCCTTATGTTGAGAGATGATAATAAAAAAAAGAGAAAAAAAAGTCCCAAGAGACTCACAATACAGATGTGTTTTATCATTACATTTATTCTGAATCTTGTTAAACCTCTACAATGATATTCAAAGTATTTTTTTTGTTTGTTTTTTGTTTTTTCTAATCTTGTTGTGCGATCTTTAAAGTCTATTCAAAGTAAGCAGGCTCTTAAAATACATTACGCTAATGTGACTAGCACATAGGGCTAAAAGCCACGGAGTGTTTACACTACGTTTCCTATTGCTTACTCACCCTTGCCGTGCCTTCCTGTAACCGTCCTACTTCACGGGCTGTAAATGTTTGTTGCTGAAGAAGAAACATTAATTGCTGTTTGATTGATGGCTGTAGAGAAGGCTTAATGCTGTGATGAGGTTAAATAGTTTTCATGTGGGTTTAAGGGTGTCGTTTTGATCGGCTCTCTGAGAGCACAAGAGGGCAATGGGGAGTCTGAGGAGTCACTACTCACAGCGAAAATTAGAAAATTGCCAGTAAGCAAAGTTGCAAATAAGCTGTCACACAGTACAAATGAGATTACCTTGTTACCATGCCCTGGAACTTAAATGCAGGGGGATACAAAACCAGCTATGGCAAAACAAGCACGACTGCCTGATTTATCTCCCTTCTTTATCTTTAAGCTGTGTTCTCGTGGCTGTTTTTCCACGCAGCATGTGCAAAACAGTTGCCAAAGTGCTTGAAGTGAGAGCTAATCAGGTTGTCTACCACATACAAAGTGAGGCAGCACCTTGCTTTAAGCCAAATCTGCATCTTAATAGCCCTCATTAGTTGTTATCATGTGTGGGGTTTGTATTAATTAACTGGCAAATGTAGTCTATTACATCCTTTGCTTCATGGAGATGGCTTTGTGGCACCATAGTAGTGTAATTATCATGTCAGAAGTAATGTTACATTGGAGTGTGTAAGGATTTGCCACCTTGAACATTTCCACATTTGCTGGAAATTATTTTGGGATTATATGTCAAGAATCTCCACAAAATAGCCCAAAATGTTAAAAGTAAGGGGAAAAAATATATTCACCCCTATATACCCAATAAATTACACCGTCCAGCCAACAAAAAGTCACCACTTGGATTTAAATAAGAGCATACTTACTAAACTTTCTTTTAATAATTCATACATTTTAGCAAGCAACAATTATTTTAACCCTACATTATGCAGTTAGAAGCCTCTCATTTCTTAAATAACCATGCCAGAAGTCGTATTCCATGGTCATGGAAAAAATGTTACTGTGTTTCAGAAGGGTCATATTACTGGCCAGCGTCTGCAAATAAAACAGCCCTGGAGATTGCTGAATGTGCTGGAATTAAGAACATGTGGTCTGATGAGTTCAGTTTAACCCTATTCCAGCGAGATGGGTGCATCAGGGTAAAAAGCAGTAAGATCAGGTGTAGTGGCCACTTGAGGCAGGGTGGGGTAAGTGGGGTACAAGCCTCTTGAGGCAGGGTTGTGATCTGGAGTTGCTACAGTTGGTCAGGTCTCCACGTAACAATGTGATGTGGCAATAAAATGAAGTCAGTTGACTACCTGAATGTACTGAATGACCAGGTTATCACATCAATGGAGTTTTTGCCCAGATGGTGCAGTCATGTTCCAGGACTCAAATAGTAAAAAAAAAAAGTGTTTTTGGGAGCATGAGATATTATTTTCAGATATTATGATTACATGAATTGATCACCACAAATTTCTGACCATAATCCCATTGAAAGTCTTTTGGATGTGCTGTAGAAGACTTTTGACTCTCCTGTAATCAATACAGGATATTGGACAAAAATCAGTGGAACTCTGGATGGAAATAAATGCTGTCAATTTGCACAATTCCCCGTCAACACACACAGTAATCAAAGGTAAAAGTGGTCAAACAAAACATTAGGGTGTAAGACGTTTATGGCCAAGCAGCAGAAGTAGTTGAATGGGGATTACATGTGTACAATTGCATTGATCTCAATGCAAATACACCTGTTCCTGGAAGGTCCTGAGTTTGTCAGAGAACATACCTAAACAAGCATCATTATAAAGACTAAGTACCTCGGGTGCACTCTAAGCAAAGACGGCAAGTCTGTGAAAGAGATTAAACCCAGACTACCCTCCAAGGCACAGTGGTGGAAAGTGATGCATGAGATGCCAATGTATACTATTCTGGCTGGAAATGCCAAAGCCTAGGTTCCCTGCGACGAGCTGCCAATGATAGGAAACAACTCCGAGCCTTCACTACCACTTGCCATCTGGCAGTGCTGTCGGTGTGAATTCTGTCTCTGACAATCCCTCTACCAGCAACAGTACATAACTCAAGTTCCGAATAGGTCTCAAGTTGATATGTTTTTTTTTTCTTCTTCTTCATTTCACTCATTCAGTTATTCGTATTTGCACCTGGCCATGACATATTCTAATAAATCAAGTTGGTTCTATTTCTCACAATAAAAAACAAGGCAGTAGCTTGACCAGGTTGTTACTAAAAGTGTGTTAACAAAATATTTTTTTTTTTGTCCCATAAGCTTCATATCTGACACTCATTTGCATCTGCATGATCTCCATAGGATGCCAGTCCTAATCCACACCTTTAGATCAGAAGCCGTATAAAAATTACTGAACAGGTTTTCAGCATTGCTGGGAACTGAGGCATATGGAAAGATGTACACAATAACCAATGTCTTTTACTTTTCAGATGGGCGTTTTTTGGTTTATCCTTGATAAAGCTAAAAGAGATTGGCGAATATTAAAAATGTGTCCTTCCTTCATACTGTAGGTGCACAAGGATTTGTGATCAACAAACCTCAGTGAGGAAAAACATTATATGATAAAGACCTTATGCTGTTTGGATGATCTTAGCTCGCCATCCAAGGTTTTCAAATGATAGCATTCTTTATTTTACACATTTATAAAAGCTGTTTTTCTCAGTTATGGTCACTGAGAACGAGTGATGTAGGAAAATCTCTTGTCAGAAATCAAGATATGGAGTGCAGTTAAAGTGCAGTTATGATCTTTGCATTGAAAACAGAAACATGCAAAGAATATGCAAATAACATAGTGTGGATGAGCGCTATCTGAACAGAGCAATCCTCATCTCAATGAATGCTAGCTGGAAAAAAACAAAACAAAAGATGAATGATATGAGTGGAAAGAAACAGACTGTCTGATACATCTGTATCTGTATGTACAGTTTACCAGATGCCTATAATCATAAAATAATATTAATGGGTCCTAGGGTTATACTGTATATGACATCTAATTAAGAATTCTTACCTTAAATCACAACATTTTCTTTAGGCCCAATGCTTTTTTAATGTTTTAATGTTTTATTTAAAGCTAAAATAATGATATATATATATATATATATATATATATATATATATATATATATATATATATACATTTACTAATTTATCTGAAGTTTGATCCATTTATCCCTTTATTTTAATCAAATTTCATTTAAAAAGAAATTTATCCACTCTGGGACAAATACAGAAATATCTTATCTCTTAAAATACAGATATTTTGTTGCGACTTTGCTTTTTGGGGAAATGCTCAATTCAACAAACTATATTACTGGTAAAAATAGGCATTTTATACAGGGTTGCCAGATTGTGGCTCACAAATAGCACATTTCTTCATACAGGTGGTCTGGAAACATTCTTGTGCACTAGTAATATAATTAATTTGCATGTAATTTACCATTGATTTAAGATAATCAACTACAAAGTTTTCCACAGAAACTTGGAAGTATTGAAGTCAAGTTATTACCACTTGTATGTAAGTGCACATTTGCATTATTGAAATCAGATTTTCATCCATTTTCAGTTTCTCCTTGTCTGGGTCACGATGGATCGAGAGCTTACTCAAGAAAATGTGCTGTCGATGTCCTCACAGGGCAGAGTGCACACAGGGAAGTTGGGCTCACCATTTTAAAGATCTGGAGGAAGGAATGAAGTGGGAGGAAGACAGGAAACCTTGAAAGAAAATTGACACTGAGGCAGGAAGGACAGGAAGAAACTCCACATGAATAGTGATCAGAGCGCAGGATTAGGCGTCACCGTAGCATAGTGGTTGGTACTGCTGCCTTGCACCTCCAGGGGGATAAGTTTGATTCCCACTCTGTCTGTGTGTATGGAGTTTGCATGTTCTCCCTCTGCTTGTTGGTGGGTTTCCTCTGGGTACTCTGGTTTCCTTCCACAGTTCAAAGATGTTCAGATTATTTGGTGTTCTCAAATTGCCCCGTAGTGTGTAAATGAGCATGTTTGGGTGTGTGACCTGCGATGGATTGGCACCCATGCTCATGCCCTAAGTCTCTTGGAGTAGACCACCCCACTCACACACACAAAACCCTGTACACAGAATAAGGCGGTATAGACGGTGAGTAAGTGAACAACAACAACAACAAAAAAGTAAACCATGCTTTAATTGAACAAATGGGTGTACACTTTTCCAAAAAACTATGACGTTTAAAAAACAAACAAACAAAATTCTTTTTTGCAGTGGCATTTTTCCTGCATATCAACTTTAGAGCACCACTCCTTTAAGATTGTGCACATGAAGATTAATGTGTGTGTGTGTGGATGTGTTTGCACAGTCACGCTGACCTTCTTATGGGGAACTGATTATTGCAGCATAGTTATTACAGACCACACACTGCCTTACATGGGCAACTTTTCTGGGGCTGGAATTTGCTCCTCTGACGTCACTGCCTGTTCCTCTCCCAGATTTGGGAAAAAAAAAACTTGTTTCACTTTAAGTGGGATCTGAAACCCAGATTTCATAGAAAGCGAGGTAAGAGAAAGCGAAATGAACTCAAGCTTTGATTACTCTATCTTTCATGCTTGTTTGGGATCCGGTCAAAAGTGTTTTACTTTGTTTCTTTCTCTGCATGAATCGTTCAGTCGAGCCGAATCGGAACCGTTGTGTCGGGGCGCGTTGAGAAAAGGTGAACGGGAAGGATTAAAAATGGAGGGCGTGGGCTTTGCACGGGATAGAGGAGGGCATTCATTTCGTTCTTGCCTTAAAACTGCAGCGTTTATACACGTCTCATTAGGGAAGTGTCGCTTTATTTGTGCTGAGACTCGGCTCGGTGTTGGTGAAGCCGGAGACGCCTCGCCGTCCCTATGGAGCGATACTGCGCTTACAAAGTGGCAAGAATGCGGAAGTGTAGGAGCACTGCAGATGGTCCAGACCCTGCTGCTCAAAGTGCACTTCATAAGTCTTGTATCGGATGTATATACGTACTTTCACCTGGATCAACATCACGAATGAACTACCTCAGCTAAATGCTAATGTTATTAGCCAAGCAGCTGCTTCCGAATGAAGCTTCAACTAGTTCCTAAGTAGCCGCTGTAGAATGTTGCATGGTGTTTATGCCCATTTCAGATCAAACTTTAATAATGTTGCATGGAGCAGATCACATCCCACAATTATATCAGTACAGTTTATACACACACATTATAATGTATGCCATGAACCTGTATCCGAACACATATACTTCAATATGGAGTTACTCCCTGTTTTGCAGATCTTCTCACAAGGCTGTCCACAAGATTTGCGAGTGTTTCTGCGCCCATTCATTCTGTAGAGCATTTATGAGGTCAGGCGCTGATGTTGGATGAAGATCGCCCGTCACTGGGGATAAGGGGTGTGATTGAAACGCCTAAAACCAATAGTTAACAGATTTGGCCCAATACTTTTGTCCGTATAGTGTTGGTACTTCTTTGCTGATGTTTTATTTCCAAGTTTTTAAGTTTAACGTTACTTCACTTTTACAACTTGTGTGTTTCTACCTTGGCGGACGGTGGCCCAGTGGTTAAGCACTCCAACATCCGGGTTCAGTTCCCGCCTCTGTGCATCCCTGTGCTTGGTGGGTTTCCTGCAAGTACTCAGATTTTCCTCCCACAGTCCAAAGACATCAAGATTAGCTTATTAATTGGCGCTCCCGAATTGCGTTCCTGAATTGTGTGAATGTTGACCGGACATCCTACCAAGTCGTAAAATGGGAATAGATTCATTGGTTGTCACCATTGGCTTCCATGGTCCATTTGAAAGTCCACTACAAAAGTTCCTAAATAGACAGATGGATGGATGAATAGATGGTTTCTCCCTTACCTATAGTGCCATAGGACAGGTTTATTTGTGCCATAATGGGTGTGGCACATGTGGGATTTATCCCTTGCTTAATCTCTACTGAAAGAGAGCAATGCAGCAGGGCTTTGGTTTATCTGTGCAGCTCTTTTACCTGCTCATCTATACACTCTGGTCTGTTTCACCTTGCATGCTAATATTGCTAACCGCTTTGAGGCATACCTTTGTTATACCTCGCAGTTTTAGGTGAAAGGTACAGAGACAGGGTGGGGGGGGGGTCATTATTGATTTGCCTTTAAGTCAGCAGAGGAGGTAGTCACAGATGTGAAATGAGTTCTGTGTAAAAGGTGTGACATTTTGAGGCATGTGATGTGTGGGCGAAAAAGTGTCGCGACTGGTAGTGAATTGGGGAGACTGGGAGGTTTATGAGCTCCTAGAGTGGCAGTCCTGAATTCAAATTTAAGAAGGTCCGGTTAATAAAGTTTTCCGAATTTCATGTTTGTGTTAGGATTCAGATCTCTCTTCATTCATTGTAAGAACTTTAATTTGAATGGAATACAAACAACAATTTTTAGTCATTCTTTAGTGAATCTTTGCACACTGCTTGGCTGTAAATGAAAGTGAAAGGGCTCTGGTTGTCATTACTGCGCTCTCAGTTCGGGTATTTTACATGCCCTCACCTCACACTGCTGCAGATATGTTTGCTTTACATTTTTGCTTTGTTACTACTACACATTTCATCGCTACTGCTTTGAAACATACGAGACAAACTGGTATGGAATGGAAGAATAAACATATATTGTTCATATACTGTACCCCGTTTATCTTTCCCTTTAGAATGGATTGCAATACAGCTTTATTGTTTTAGAAAGGTATTCTCTAATGTGTATGTGGTACCTTCCAGTAGTCATCGACACTGTTGTGTTACACATCATGTCTTTCTGATTGTAGAATGCTGGCATGGTTCTTGAAAGCACAAACTGAGGCGGCTGTACACATGGTTGGCAGGTTCTGCGTGAATTACAAGAGGCAAGCGAGGATGGCATGTTAAGGGCCTCTCCCTAGCACAATTTCTAGTGAAAGCTCTTTGTGTGAAGGTGACTTCTGTCAGCAAGGATCGTAAGGGTGTGGCCAGCAAGGCATGAGGTGTAGGGGAGGCCCCAATGTGCATCTGTAGCCAACATTTCAAAGAATCTGACTATACTTTAGAATGATTGACTGTAAAACATGGGGCATACCCCTTTTAATTGAGTGGACAGATAAACCATTTGTACCATGGAAATTTATTTTTTCCAAGCTCAGACATAACCGCGCCGTATAGCTGCACTACATTCTTGAACTTTGAGTCGATCGATTACTGTCTCAACTGTTAACCGTTGTGTGAGAAAAGAAGCTCCTTCTCCTTTGTTTTTCAAGACGACAGTATCAGTAAAAGAATAAAACCCATATGATTTACCCGTTCGCCTCTTAAATACCATTGCTACTGTATTTGCAATATTCTGCTCTGACATCAGTGCTTCATGTGGCCTTTAATGTCTCAGCGAACAGCGAAAACACATCATCACCAAATTACCACCAGGACCACTAAGCACATCACAGTTATTTCAATATAAATGCCTTACAGGGTGGAGTTATGCTTCTTCTGAGAGGTATTTTATTTCTTTTTGCACGTTTTCGCTGCATGAGGACACAGGAAGCTGTAGGTGCTGATGGTTGCGATCATATGAGTCACGCTAACCCACTGACATTTAATTCATATGCCTAATTTCACTGTTGTCTAGCTGTTGTGGTTACCGTTTATGTTGATATGTTGCATGCTTTGATCAGGCTTTTATAATATTGCAAACTTGATCGACTTTCTAAATGGCTGCGTGTGTGCTCCCACAGTTGATTTCTTTACACCAAGCTGCTTACCTATTGCCGATTCAGTCTTCCCAGCCTGGTGCAGGTCTACAATTTTGTTTCTGGTGTCCTTTGACAGCTCTTTGGTCTTGGCCATAGTGGAGTTTGGAGTGTGACTGTTTGAGGTTGTGGACAGATGTCTTTTATACTGATAACAGATGCCATTAATACAGGTAAAGAAGCAAAGAAGTGGAGGGCAGAGGAGTCTCTTAAAGAAGTTCTTACAGCTCTGTGAGAGCCAGAAATCTTGCTTGTTTGTAGGTGACCAAATACTTATTGTACACCATTATTTGCAAATAAATTCTTAAAAAATTCTACAATGTGATTTTTTGGATTTTGTCTCTCATAGTTGAGGTATACCTATGATAAAAATTACAGGCCTCTCTCATCTTTTTAAGTGGGAGAACTTGCACAATTGGTGTGGTGGCTGTCTAAATACTTTTTTGCCCCACTATATAAATATAAATATGTGGTTCTTATGTTTCCTTTACATTAGGAGTGGAGTAAGATAAAGGGCGTTGTGCATGACTTATTGCCAGCACCATTATCATCTTTCCCACATTACAACTCTCAAGTGTTTGACCAAGACTTATCTATCATTCAGTAAGGTCTGGTATTAATGCACTGCAATTGCCTGGTTGCATATAAAAAAAAAAAAATCACTTTTTTGTACATACTAGACATTACATGAGGCTACTGTTCCTTATATTGTCTTAAAAATGAGACTTTGTCGTTAGGGAAGCGCAAACACTTCTGTCACAGCTCAGTAAGCCACGTCTAGACGTTGTTCTTCTCTAAAGTAGCTAATGTGCTGAAATATTAATCTGTCCCCATACAGTAAGGATATTCAGGCTTTCACTTTGATGTGAATCGCAAATCGATAACATCAAGGCCCTAGCAGAACTCAGTCATCAACCCGAATCTCTCTGTCACTCGGCACCAAATGTTTGAACTTTTTATTACCGTAGTGAACGTAGACTTTCTTTCAAACCTTCAGTTATAAACGACGTGTTTGACAGGCTCGCCGATGCTTGAGTTAAAAGTTAAGTCTTGCCTTTGAGGCTGCCTGTCTTTGTTAGCTGCCGTAAGTCGCTTTGTGATTTTAATACAGCCTTATCTCGTACAGCAGCACCGTGCTCTATCATCGTGCACTTCCAGAATAAACAGAAGTGCATGTTTATTTGCTGGAAGAGATGGCGAATTAATTCAATAATTGTATTTTATTTATTTATTTATTTTTATTACTAAAGCCACAGTCATATCTTAATGTGAATGTGCTTCATTTGTTAAGATGTCCCGAGCGGAATGAGGAAAATGAAGTAATCTAAAAGTAGTTTCCGGATATATTTACATTAGTCAGTATATAAGTGTTAATTGACAACAGGCCTCGTTTATCAAGCCGGATATGAACAGCTTTATTCGTATGAGTGCTTGCACAAGAAATTTGGTATTCATAAAAATTTTGGCCATGGCACTCATATCCTCCTCGTGCTCCAATGTGCATTAACACATTAGACCAACTATTATAAACGCTGACTCATTTGGCTTCAAATTTTAATTTGAATATGGATTATACTGTCATGTTTAAATAGTTTATTTGTATTAATTTTTAGCATTTATCAGACACCCTTATGACTGTAAAAAAAAAAATAGGCTACACTGTAGTTCTTTGAGGAGAAAAATTGTTGAGGTTTTATTATTGTTTTAAGGTAATGCTGGTGGATAGCCATTAATAACTGGCACAGCTAATGGAGAGTTTAATGCTTACTTGTACTTATAATAATAATAATTATTAATATTATACTACTCAAGCACAGTACAATGATCAGACTCTTGTACAGTCCTGACATCGCTCCACACCATTTTTACATTTTTGGACCATTAAAGGAGTTCCTGGGAGGCCAGTGTTTCAGACGTGAAGCAGGCAGCCGGATCACGGCTCTGCTGTACTGAGAAAATTTTCTTGATGGTAAAGACTAGTGAATGGCTGCGATAAGTTCATTAGTGTAGCAGTGGATTCTATAGAAAGAATTAAAGTTTTATTTTATTATTCTCATAACCGTATTCTGTTAT
Organism: Clarias gariepinus; assembly: GCF_024256425.1. Taxonomy (NCBI): domain Eukaryota; kingdom Metazoa; phylum Chordata; class Actinopteri; order Siluriformes; family Clariidae; genus Clarias; species Clarias gariepinus. Next base: position 13,045,978 of record NC_071105.1, on the reverse strand, counting down.
TCTGCACGATTAAAATTCCCGGTTTTACCTGGTTTTGACCCTTTCATATTATTATTATTATTAGTAGTAGTAGTAGTGTATTTACATATTATTTGTTTGACATTATGGTACTATGCAAAAATCTGACCCTCCCCCTCAGTTCTTTATATTTGGTCAGGATAATGAGACAGTATACAAAGGTACAGTGATTTACTGCAACATGTGAAAACATGCATGTACCATTATTTTTTAACACAGACTAAAGTCTCCCAGGCAAGCTTTTTTCAAGCAATCTTAAGCAATCAGGAATAGTTCTCTAGGCTTCTTGAAAAAAAATTCCAAAGTGTTTCTTTGGATGTTTGCTGCCTTTTCTTCGATTTTCTGTCAAGATGATCCCACACTCCTTCAATAATGTTGAGATGCAGTCTTTGGTGAGGCCAGTCCATGACCGATAATGTTCTGTGTGTGTTCTTGTCTCTTTTTCTGTGGAGGTATGCTTTGACTGCAATGAAAGTGTGTCTGCCAACTACATTAAAAAATACAAGAAAGTCAGGCTTTTGGAAGCAAAAAATAAAGAAATGAGGAGTGTCTCAAGACTTCTGCAGAGTATGGTAGAAGTGAGTCAAAATAACTTCCACTTCTCTTTTCGGTTCCTACCCTAATTACTCAGTGTTCAAGTGTCCAGTGTAGTTATTATGCACAGTTAGGTAGGCTTCAGCATAACAGTACCTTACTTACATTTAAGGAGTACATCTGTGATCAAAAGTGTGCACATGTATGGAGGAATTTTTGCAAGCCATGACAAAAGTGTCATCATTATCTATTTTTTTTAAAACTAAAGAAAAGATGAATTGGATAAAGAAAGGCATGGTAAAATATATAATTCATATGTGGGTTTCCATTACTGTTGGCAAAAAAAGTGCAGTAACGTGCAGTTCTTTGAATGACCACTAGGGCTAGCCGGCTTCAAAAGTCAGCTAATCCATGAGAAACTAGAGCTCCATGGTAAAATGTCCAACTTGACAAAAGAAATAATCATGTTTACAGTCTAAAACAAAAAATGGTTTAGATCTCCATTGGTAGATTTCCTGTTTATGACAAGTGTAGGGCATTAATATTAAATGAATGTTAGCCACTTTAGCATTATAGCTAAGCTAAAGCTAAGATTTCTAACTTGTGGTATTTACTTGTGGTATTTACTGAGGTAAATAGGCTTACCAACCAACATCTTTTCAACCCATTTATTGGTTAATGGGGGTTTAGGTGGTTCAGCTCCCACCAAGATGGTGATAACCCAAGCTCCTACAGCTGAACTTCCAATCCTCACTTCAGAAAACCTATTAGTGATGTCACTTAGGGTTTGTCCACTTCCTGTACAGTCTGTGGTTGTAACTACTGTAACAATACCCCTAACAAAATGTCTTTGTGTTAGCTAGTATTAAATTGTACTATAAGAAAGAGACTATACCTTTTCTTGGCAACAAGCACTCAGAAGTTTGGTTTTGTGGGCATTCATTTGTTTTGTTCAGATTTGGACAACTATTTCGAAGCATCTTTCAGTTTAAAGATAAGATTACAGATTTGGTATAGCTTCTTATAAAAGACGGACAAGATGTATTTTCTTCCTATTCAATCTTTCTGTTGATTGGAAGTTGGTCTGTTGAGGGAAAAAAACATCCCGCAAAATCAGGGATCATTCATTGTACCTAACAGTAGAAAGCATAACCATTATTAATATTATTATTATTTTTTTTATTTTTTTTTTAAATTATTATTACTACCTCAAACCAACCTTGAAAAAAGATGTAACAATGCTCTTTCATTGTTTCATCTGACCAAAGAATAGGGTTCTAGTCCAAGTTTCAGTATTGTCACACCAACACCAGGCTGTTAGGTTTGTGGTTAGATGAATCAACAACGTTTTCTTCAGCACCCTATCCAAATAGGCCCCAAGGTAGTGTCTCATTCTGCATTGTGGACATTTAGTGACCCCAAACTGCAGTCATCTCCTCCAAACCTCAAACCGTAATATTTGGAGAAATGGTTGTCTCTTTGTTTACTATCCTCCTCACTGCACGTTGAGTCAAAAAGCACTTTCATTACAACTTCCGATCATGTTCATTACAGCTCTGTTCTGTTCAATGTTTGCTTTCGTAACAGACATGGCCGTTTGTAGGTTTGTGGCTGTTTATAACCATGGTTTATGAGGATAAACACACTTTTGTTTGATGAACAACTCGGGAAATTTGGCTTCTGTGTCCCTTTGTATTTATAAGCCAGTGAAACAGGAAGTCATGGATGACTGCTTAAGAATTGCTAAATGCACAAGTGTGCTAAAAGTAACATAGTAAAAGCAGAAATACTTCAATTCGGTTTTGTTAATTTAGGATTTCTAGGGATTTATTTTTTGAAAAAAAAAATCAAATAATGTTTGATATACTTTAGTTTCGATCATTTTAAAGCATTCCAAATGGGGTTTCAGAAAGCGGCCAACAATCCATTAAACTTTAACGTCAGAAAGTATTGACCTTGGCCATCCAGCTGAAGAATTTGCGTTGTGGAAATGAGGGCTACTTTGTAAGCGCAAGTACAACTTTCCCTCCTCGGGTCTTACAGTACAGTGGTCAGTGTACAAAAGGTCACTGTGGTTGTTTTTGTATAATCCAATATACAGCTCATTTGCCTGTGTGCAGTCTGTTCTAACTCAGCTCTTGGTTGAAAAGTACACATTTTTTGTATTCATGTATCTCTCCCATCCTAAATGCAAACAATGTATAGAATGTTTTGCATCGATGGTGGTAGAGCCTTGTATAGGTTTATGCACCCCAGGCCAAGCATGTCTGATGAATACGAACAATAAAAAAGAAATTGGAATAACTGTGTAGTTTCATCTATGATGAATTTATAATAAGAAGAAATTTGGTTCATACCCAAATTAAAAATAGGGAAATGTAACTAGTTGTCTGGCTGTGATGCTACAAGTTAATCAACTTGTTAGCTTAGTGAGTACGATCCTAAAGCAATCCTATAACAAACAACTCGTAAGCTCACTTTGTTCAGACTGTCAGCCTAAATCCGATTGAAATCTTTTTAAAATCAGATTGCTTTCATTTACAAACACACTGAATGTGCAAATCAGAGGCAGTTTTAAATCAGATTCAGATCGGATTCCTGAAGATGTGTCTCAGTCTGGATGCTCTACCTGTTTGGATCAGATTTCAATACATCACTTGAAAGCTGACATGGACATTCAAGTTCACAGGATTGTATGGATCTATGGTGAAAACTCATTTAAAACATGATGTGGGGACATGATAAAAGAAATTAAGTATTTTGTAGAAAGCGAGGTCACGGAGGGTCTTTTTCCGCTTTTGGCAATATAACTGCTAAGTACGTATGTAAAAGCTTCACCCTTAAATTTTCCAAATGAACTGTGTTTTCAAGAAGAGCGCCTGGCTTAACCACAGTATGGAAATGGAGAACAGCAGTCCCTGGACAGAGGACGACATGAAATGTCTGATTGTACTTTGGGTAGATGCATCAGCACAGACTAAGCTAAAAAGAATGTACAGTAACAGGGTGATGTATAAGGAAATATCACGGTGCATGTGAGCCTTCAGCAACATTACCAAGATCCAATGCAGACAGGTCAGCAAAGTGTCAGATTTGGGCCGCCGGTCTGAACAGAGTCAAAACCGATCTGATCACTTTCAGACCACACTGGGGACAGCCAGTCTTAGAAATCAGATTTGTGGAACAAATCAGATTTGCCTGAAATCTGAACAAGTAACGCTCTGGTAAATTTTGCTGTTGGTGTAAAGCAGGGTGTTGTCTTACTCTACTGATGCGATAGCTAGGGGTATAATCGTTGACATTTTCATGGTATGATGACCTAGTCTAAAAATATCATGGTTTCACGCTATCATGGTAGTGATTAATTGTTTGAAAAAAACCACACAACCCAGTGGGTAAAATAAAAGAATAATGTATGACAAAATCATACAAAAGTACAAAAGTCCTTTTACACAAGGGGAGTGGTGGCTGAGGTGGCTCAGGGTGGCTCTAGGTTGTTGGTTTGGGGATCTGAAGATCTGGGTTTGAGCCCTGCTCTCCGTGGGTTGCCCCACCCCTTACTACCCAGCCATTGTATGCAGTGCCGGTCACAAACCCGCTTAGAAAATGGGAGGGTTGAACCATGAAGAGCATCCGGTGGAAAATCTGTGCTACGTAGTGTGCTGATCGGATGGTCCTCTGTGGCGAGCTCTTTACTGGAGCAGCCGAGAGAAAGTATTAGATGTCACTTTGCACAAAAAGATTGAAACTTATGCATAAAATATTTTGTTAGACAGTAAGGTATTTTATTGTTACGTAAAATAAAAGGAGCCGAAAAAAGTGTCAAAAAACATAGAATAAGCTAGACGTTGGTTAAGTTCTTGTCAAGCGTCATGTTATTCTGTGCCTTTGATAAAGTTATTGATATATACTCGGATTGACGACGGAAGGTACAGTAGCTATGTATAGCATTCAGAGCATTAGTAGGTTTTTACAGCCAAAGGGTGTTGAATGTACCCGCATCCCTGATGTGGAGAAACAGAGCCTGCTGTAGTATTATCAGGTGAAGCCCTGAGGGAGAAGTGTGGCAAAATCTACCTTATGTTTCGCAGGAGTCCCAGGCAGACGCAAATGGGATGAGAACCACTGTTGAAAGGAAATTAATTGGGTTAGGAAAAAAAAATGGAAATGAACAGAAGTGAATTTTTATCAGTATTTCGAAAAGGTCAGTGGTGAGGTAACCATGACATCCTTCCTGTAAGCATACATGGTTGTGACTGTGTGAACACATCAGACTATTGTACTAGATTTTTTATTTTTTTTTTTGGTATCGAACAAAAAACAAACCCTGACTAAACCGACATTTTAATTGGCCTTTAAATTCAATCTTTTTTGAATATGAAGAAACGGTGTGCACAGACAAAGCAAATGAAAAAGTTTGCTGTTGAACAAACCACAGATGTGTTGAATTGACGTTGCATCATTAATGGTTATAAAAGCAAACAACGTTTTATTACAAATTTTCCTTTCTTTTTTCCGGTAAATGAGTTGCATATAGTTATAAGCTGGAGTCCTGCTCTGCCGAGCGAAATAGAATGAGCTGTAGGATGATTGAAATAAATAGGGTACCTTAGGAGGTGATTAAGGATGTGATGAAAGAACAGCTTGCTTTGACGTACGCAAGCGTGCTGTGAGATTACGTATATGAAATCTTTTGGGAAGGACGGGCTGTCCATTAAGTGAGGTTTTCTTGGATGAAAATAGCTAAGTTTCTCATCTCCTGTTCTGCTCTTCGTTTATGTGTAAGAATAAAGTCTTCATGTCTTTCTGTCTCTGGTGCTACTTTTAACTGACAGTCAATAGCATCTTTTTTTTTGTCTTTTCCTTTTTCTTCTTCTTTTCCTTCACGCATGCTATCATCCATTCCTCACCGTAAGATCAATGATTAAATGCAGCACATGGCAGTAACTAGCTTTTGATTGTGTATTCTGTTGGTTGAAAAGAGATCCATTCAAATAGAATTTAATCCATTTTCTTTTATTGGTCATCAGATTCCAACCTGCGTCTAATCCGGCCTAGTCCAGAAGACACACCGCTGGATTGTTGTGGAAGAACAGAGCCGTTGAATTAATTTACCTTTAGAGGTATGTGTTTTCTTTTTTATGTGGTGTATACCTGTACTATCCGTAGTACCCGTGGTTTCAAATGATATTGTTTGCTTCAAGGTTTATCCGCCGGTGCATCTGTAGCCTAGTTGTGTGTTCAAATCCCATTCTTGTGTTTGAGGAAAGATTTACGCCTTTAGTTGCTTGAGTGTCGCTGTGCAATAACTGTTCCTGCACTCTGACCACAAGCTCCTAACCCCTAACCCTTAAGCCCTAACCATAACCATAACCTAGGGATAACATAAAAAAAAAATGTGGCTTTGAAGGAGAAATACGAGGCGCGTTCAAGTCAAATCAAGACTTTTCTTGATTGATTTTGCAGAATAACAGAATGCAGTTGGAAGAGGAAAACCGGTGTTTATTTCTAGTTGTAATCCATAAATTATTTAACCTAACGCTGGCCTCCCAAGATCTCCAAGTGTTGTTGAATGATTGTGTGTCCAGTTTCCACAGCCAGGTGCGTCTCTTTCTTTTAGAGTCTAATCACTGTACTGTACTGTGCCTGAAGTCTTCGGTGAATGTTAAACGATTTTACGGCTACGTTGACAAGAAAGTCCCGGTTTAAATCGAACACCCTTGTAAAACTGTATGAAGTGGAAATGCATAATTTAATGTTTCCCCTTGTTGGTTGTCTTGGTGTGTTATTGATTATATACGACATTGTGAAGTGGAGAATACAGCTGAAAGTGTTCTGCATTCTACCAGTTATTTGATGGCATACAGTACAGCATAAGTATTCCTTGTATTTTTATGGTGTACTGGTGTTTGTTGAGCTTGGCTTACTGCCATCGAGTCTTACACGTTCTTCCGGTGTCTTTGTGGGTTTCCTCTGTGCTCTCTGGGTTTATCGCACATCCCATGAACATGCTGTTGGGTGGTTTGGCTACATCAGAATGCCCCACGATGTGAATGAGTGTGTGATTATGTGTCTTTATGGTGCTCTGCGATTATATAAGTGATGATCAGTACAAACCCATGATGTCTGATGATGCTTCAGTAGAAATGTCTTAGATGTAGTAAACCTCTGGCATGGCAGAACTGTGTGTATTGTTTTCATCTCACTGAGGCTTGCATTTGCTTGTTACTGATAACCATCATCATCGGAGTGTGTGGATTAGATGTGCTAAAATGGTTGTCCCATATAGAGGTTTTTTTTTCTTTCTGTTCCTTAAGGTGTGTTTCTTTCCCTTATCTGACCAGCTCTCCTCAAAGGGAGTGCCAGGCCACGTGTAATTATGCGTCCTTAATCACCTGAAGTCCCTCGATCTGACATTCTTTAACCTCGCTGTAAATGGGTTATTATTACTTTTGAAAACCCCGTCTGTGGTTTCAGTCGAGAAAGTCTTTATTTAGCATTGCTCGAAAGTGAAACACTATTTGGACAGTTTTATAACCGAAGGCAGAAGAGAAATAATCCCTCGGTCACATTTCATATTCATTTTAAATACAAAGAACAAGGGGGAAAATGAAAATGAAAAGATCTCTATTTTTATTAAGAGTGCAGTTAACACAATAAATGTTTGATTGTTTGATTTTAAAGTTTATATCAGGCATTCTATGAGATTTATTTTTTTTCTTTAAAGCAATATCGCACTACAGGAAGGGCTGTTGTACTGAATATCAGCACAGCGGTGATGTGCCCGTACTCAGTCACGAGAACGCAGCCCAAGTGCTGAAGATCTCACAGTCGTACTGATATTTAGTACAACGGCATGCCCTTGAGTGTGATGTTGCTTTTATACAACAGCTCTACAAACAGCATTTATCATCAACAGATTCTAACTAGTTTCTTTGTTGAACCTGTTTTCTTTTGCTCTGGGAGTACGTATCCTTCCACAACCAGGGGAACTAAATAACCACTACTTTTACAGTATCTGGTACTATGTAGGCAAAAGGTGACCAGACTAAACCCTAGAGGTGATGGACAGTCCTGAGATACATAAAAGATGTATTTTGTATTTACAGACGTATTTTCTATACAGTAGGTTAACTTGTGTGTTTCTGGGTTGAACCCAGAATAGCATTAAACGGAAAGCTAGCATGTTAAGTCCCTTTTTCCACACACCAAGTAGTGCCCTTGATCAAGGGTTTGAGAACCATTTTGAATTCAGGTTCGTGTTAGAAGCTAGTTAGCCTTGTAGTTCGTATTAGCCACGAACAAAACAACACGGAACGTTCCAACCTACTTCCACCCATACTGGCGACCGACAAGTATGATTAACAATTGTTAGAACACCTGTGATGCGGAGTGATGTGTGGAGTTAAACGTCGTAAAACGCCTCTCGTCCAATCAGATCACTCGATGACACAAATGTGAATTGCCTGTGTAAGAACAAGCCATGAGAACAGTTTCAATGCTCCCAAAGATTGATGCCACAAGTCTCTTATTCTGTATTATCGCCATTCGTAGGCAAGATATTTTCTCAGTTCCTGGTTTTATGATAGTGGTTGAATCTAACACTTTTCTCCGAGGTTTCCCCATTGGTGTTCATTTTGTTTGAGATTTGGTAACTCTGAGGCTTGCTGCATTACGGACCTGGACACGGTCTTCCAGGACGACACCACACCCTCCAGGACAGAAAAGTTTCATTGTAGCAGAAACCGGATGGATTTTAATGGACACATTTTAATACAACAGGTCTGTCGGTTTTCCCTTTAATTTATCCTCTGTCTGTATATCCAAGTTGCTCTATAAACGGCCACGTCTGTGGGGTGTGCCAACATTTCCATTTACCATTATGAGATTGCGCTTCCTCAGTGTGAGCCTGCTTGCTTAATCTCATGTCTTCAGAATGAAAAAGATAAACGACTATGATGACGAGCCACATTTTGGACATGATGAGTATACAGTCACATGTAGTAATAATAGTAGTGATGATAAGACAGAAGTATTACATAGACTACAGAGGTGTGCTCGCGCTATATATTTTTTTTCTCTCTTTCATACACACACACGGACAGAAAAATTGTGATGCTTGGCATTTCTTCTGGTGCCAAACATTTTTGTGCCCTGATGAAAAGCTATGCTTGTAGCCTGCCGAGCACTCGGCTTGATTGATGAGGGCTGCAACAGCTTCCATAGTCGGCCAGGTCCTGCAGCACACACACTCGCACACGCTCACATGCGCACACGTGGGTTTACATTTATGCTGAATCAGCCAAACCGACAATGATTGCGGTACTTTGAGCCGATCAACATGAGGATCTGGCGGTGGATTACGCTGCATGTGTCCCGCATGTATTTAGGCTGATGCGCCTCAGCAGTTGGCAGGGGTTTGCGGTCATGCCCAGGTTGCACGATTAACTAAGGCTGTGTTTACATGCAATGTTTACATGCATTACAGTTCTTAAAGACCACTTGGCTTAGACCGGACTGCCTTTCTCATAACCCTGTGCAATTATCAGCCTTTACTTGGCAGCTCCTCAGACGGCACGAACCACACGTTTGGCTTTCAAGTGGCTTTGGCCAGTGCGGCCAGCGAGTGGCATTCCAGGCAGCGAGAGCAAGCCGAATCAGTTTTTGCCCCCAAATCTTTCTCCCATTTTTGTCTCCATATTTGGAAATGTTTACCTCCTTGTGGCTACACAGTGCAGGAGGAAGACTGCATATGAGTCATTTGAACAGCATAAGGGCCTGCCTGTGGATCCTCCTCAATAAAGCCATAGTGAGTAAGGCTTGCTCTCGAGGCTACACACACGCGCACACGCGCACACGCGCACACACACTGGATACATTGTGAGTACCGAACATAACTTTTTTTTTTCAAAAATCCTGAACGTTGTACGTGTCTTGTCCCTATCCTTTTAGTCTCACCTTCTCAGCAATTTTCTCTCTCTCTCTCTCTCGCTCTGTCTGTCTGTTTGTCTGTTTGACTTTGCCTCTCAGCTAATGTAAGAAGAGTAGAGGTAGAGGATGTGGTTAGTGCCTGGCTGTAAGATCGGACGTGTTTCATTCATTGTTTGCTGTGATGGTATGGAGATAGCAGTCTTGCTGAGGTGTTTGGGCATGTATAATAGACTAGCTCGAATGGAGCAACCTCCCTTGACCGCTTGCACTTCATCATGATGTATTTGTATAATGGGGAGCATTTCTATGCATTTTTTAACTCAACAGGTTGACTGAATATTTCAATCACCTACTAATGATGTAATAGGTCAGTTGTCTTTGTTTGGTTCCTGTTTATTAACCGTCAGGTCTGATCTTCGTATTTCAATGCTATTTATAAAATTTACACTTCGAACTTGTTGGAGTAAAACATTTGATATGAGTTTGAAAAAAAAGAAAAAGATAAATGCATTGTAATAGAAAATAGGGCAGCGTTTGTTTTTATGACTAAAAAGCAGCTTTTGATTGTTGTATATAATAAACAATTTCTAAATGATCACTTTCTTATACTGTATACAGTAACTCTCTCAACATTTATGTTTTTACATAATATCAATAAAAAACCATTTGTGCTTTAGGTCTGAAGGTTTCAAACAAAACGTATATACTATAAATATAGTTGGCAAATATCTTTAGATTTAACAAATTAGTAATTCATATAAAGAATTTTTTATCGCAGGACGTTATATATCACTATATTATCAGGTTCATCACATCACACACAAAAAGTGACTTATGTACACTTTCTGCCCCAGAGCAAGTTTTGAATGTTACTCACATCTACACATTTCACATTTCTAACTACATATTTATTTCTCCAAACCGCAGAAAACTGTACAAACAAATGTATGTGCAATACTGTACCGTCTTATTTTCTTTTGATCTTTTTGCTGTTACATGTGAAATGTTTTTAATCTTCCCGGGTCACGCTGTTCACTTGTGCAATATGTTAAGTGCAAAATCATCTCTGCTGTTTTAATATCTCTAATGAACATCAATATCTAATCACTTATGTTATTATGTATGCCCTTTTACATATTTATATTCATCCTTTATTACTTTCATTCTATTTGTTCCATATGGAGGGGCACTTAATTTCGTTGTGCACTGTGCAATGACGATAAAGAGTCTGTCTGTCTAACTCTATATTAGAAGACAATGGTATGGATACAAAGTTTTCTTTAAGTTCAACAGTCTTGCACAATGTGAAAGCATGCAAAATAGTCTAAGTACAACTTTCCTGGAAATTCATGAAAGCCAGTTTCATCATAGCATTTGCATTGGGACTACACTTGATGATTCTGTTCTTCTGCATCTACTGACTTTCACGTCATTAAGTAATAATTGAATAATTACATACGTTTTTTGTTGGCGTCAGTGTTGTTTTAATGTAGAAAAAACATTAAATAAGAAGGTGTGTCCAAATTTTAGACTGTTTTCGTATACCTCCTCCTCTGTCTATTTCCATCTCTGCCATACCATACATGGTATTTTCTGTGTTTGCTTTTCTTCACTTGCTTCTCAGAAGCTAACACATGGCGCTGCTTTTTCCTTTTTTTAATAGATCCTGTGATGGTCCTGCTATTAGTTGTTCTTTGTGTGCGTGTTCCTTCTAACCATATCCACGTGTATTTGTGTTAATGCACCTGTTGGATACTTTGATCAGTGGTACTCTTATTGAAAACCAGAAGCTAAGGTCCAAGTGGACACTAATGGATCATGGCATGAGGACTTTTCGTGCCATACGTTTATCTGGAAGTGCTTTTTTTTTTCTTTTTTTTTGGACCGGCCAATTTGCAGACATTAAATATACAGAGATATGGTTTATTATTGATGGTTTAAGTTGGCCATCTGGATTGCCTGCTCTGTTTTCATGTGTCTAATATAAGACAGGGAGCACTTTAAAAAGAGCAGCAATCAGACTTTAGTAAACATTGCATTCATAAATTTATTAACTACTGTAGCCCACCAGGCAACTAAAAGCTCCAGTGTGCTGCTCAGTCCCATGTTTTTTGTGGCCAAGAAAAGTTAAAAAGTGGTAGCTAATTTAATGTAATAACATACTGTGTACTAGCTGGCTTGTTGACTCTAATGGAAACAGTCATGTTTCGGTTCAGGAACAAGATCATGTTTGTGTCCTAGCCAAAAAGTCACTCAGTCATGAGCTGCGGTGTTTGGTTCTCGCATCACCTATACATGCATAAGGTTTTATATTGTCGGTGTGTCGAAGGGAACACTCCAGGCAATCCTCACATGTGATTTAAACATACGCCATGTTGCTGCCAAGTTCGTCCCCAGGCTACTGACCCAGGAGCAGAAGGAACATCATTTCGAATTCTGTCAAGAACTCGGTCGATGTGTCGTGGATGACCGGCCCATCGTGTCAAGGATCGTTACCCGGGGCGAAATTTGGGTGTATGCATACGACTCAGTCTGACAACAGTCTTTACAATGGAAGAGCCCATCATCCCCATGACTGAAATAGGCAAGTCAGGTGCGCAGCTCGACCAAGTGCATACTCATCGTCTATTTCGACATTTATGGCATCGTGCATTGAGAATTCATTCCCATCTCAAAACTTTCAAAATCCGAAAATGTTGATACCTTATATTACTTTTGTAAATCTGTCAATTTGTATATTTTAACCTAAATTCTATCATTAATTTCATCAAATTTTAATCTTTCTGTCCTATTCTCTCTTTCCATTTTTAAAGATCAAAGATAGTAATATGATCTAGATGTCCCAGGCGCCTTGCTATTACATTGTGATGCTATTTACCTGATTTACACATTGTACTTCTGTGCAAATCAAAATGGCTGAAAAATACCCAAATTTACAAGGTACAGCACAGTTACTCAGATAAAAAAAAAAAAAGTTTTAAAGTTCAAACACTCACTTAAAGTATGTACAAGAAATATGTTCTAAAAATCTGCCTCAAATATGTCACAGATTTTAGGTACTGATGGTAAATTGGTCTTCTTTTCAACAAAAAAATGTGGGGAAAAAATAGGTCACTAAGAACAGCTTTATTCCTTACCACTCTACCGTCAGCTACGTAGTTTAATAAGAAGAGAATCTACAATCTACAGTTGTGGAATGTTAATACCTAGTTCTCTCAATACAAACTGTACAAACCAACCAAAGGACTTGTCACGTCTAGTAAAGTTTAGTCGGTATGAATTCATATTGTTACTGTAAATCTTTTGAAAAACTTACATAACTGTAGATGTTTGTAGTGATGAAAATGTAGCAAGCGGAAAATAGAGAATTTTCTTGTGAAAGGGAGCAAGTAAGGTAAAAGGTTTTGGGTGAAAAGGAAAACTCAAGTAAAAGGCAGATGCTTAAAAAAAACATCAAAGTAAAAAAAACTTTAATTACCTGGGTCAAGTCAGGCAGTTCATATGAAATTATTTCTTTCCATCTTAAGCACTGACATTACTTAAAATAATGTCAAATTGTCTGTACTTTTTTTATATTCTTTGATATTCGTTAACAAAAAAAAAAAATTAACATGTCACTGTAAAAGGCTTGAATACCTCTGTAGATCCGCACAGGTTTCCTGACTCGTTCCTTTCCATAAAGTTGCACTGATTTTCCCACTATTGATTTGTTTTTACTTTTATCAGAGCATGATATTTTTTTTCCATATTACACTTGTGCATGTGCTATTTTTGCCACTTTTCCTATCAACGCGGATCATCTCCAGGTCACTGTTTATTATAGTTGCTGTCTGGGAGGAAGCGGCGCAGTTACCCAGTGTTTTGTCGTGTTGCATTCAGCAGGTTTGCTCGTCTCAGCTGAACGCTAACGTTTCCCGTGAACAAGGCCTTGTTCGGTCTGTGTACATGAAGTGCCGGAGAATACTATCAGTACTTTTTGGCGTGGGTAAGACTTGATGTGTTTGGACAGAGCAGAAATAATACCTATCATTCCTTTCAGGAAAACGCACGTCTCCAACTCTCTTTTAAAGCATAAGTGGCCCATGTTTGGGCAAAGAATTTGGTGAATGCAAATGAAGCTTAGCTCGTAGTGGCGCCACATCTGGGGATGGGGGGTGGAAGGGGGCTGCACATTTCTTCTTGACTTTTTTTTCTTCTTCCCCTGATGAATGGCTTTTATTTCATAATGAGCGAAGGTTTAGTTTATTCTGCTATAAGGTCTTCGAATTGCTTCGTGCTACTAAGGTCTTCGAATTTTCCACCAAGTCTTTATAAACAAGTCAATCACGTGCAAGTGTTTAAAACACTGCCTGATTTTATAACAATAGGATGCAAACCTCAACTATTCTAGTAATTGTATTTGGGGGAAAAAATCTGAGACAATTTGAAAGTTGGCAGGAATTTTTGCAAATCTTTCTTTGGAGTTTTGAAGCGCTTAGACTTCCTTAAGCATGTGCCATGTTGAAGTATCGGTATCAGGTGTGTGTCTGATGACTTGGGCACACAGGACTGTCATCTCTAGCTCAGCGTCGGCCTCTTCATCTGTTTGAACGCTCTTCCCTAGCCCATGTTCCAGCAGAAAAAGGTGGGGTGTTAATGGGATTTTGTGTAGCTGACAGGGGCAATGTTCTCGCAGTGAACGATAGAGCAGTGTGATAATCCCATTAGCTTTGGCTCGGTGCTAAGCAGGCCTGTACCGTTTAGCTTCAGGCTGGCTGGCTCTTTAATGCTCGCCTTTTTTTTTTTTTTTTTTTTGATGATAGTGTGATTTAGATTCTTTCACAGCTTCTTATCTTTCATCTCTTGCAAATTTTTCACTGCCAATAAAAGAGGCCATGCATCATGGCTTTTAGAAGCATTCATAAATGCCACTTTTGCAATTTGTGCATTTCTACCCTTGTGTAGTTTTCTTTATCTGCAGAGTAATCTTCACAGGATTACTTCAGATGTCTAATTGTGACATTCATTGGCAGTTTCTATCTTTTTTTTTTTTATACACGCTGCCGCAGTGACACGAGTTGACTGGTGTTAAGGCTTCATGCGAGAGAACAAAGACCTCTGCGCTTTTGGAGACCCAGGTTGGCAGCAGTACAGTAGAACAGCAGGTGGACTTCAGTCTCAATGAATAATTAACAATTTAAACGTTGTCAGAGGTGTCGGGTAAAAGAACGTTTCTAGCACGAATCTGTTTGTGCCCTCTCTTTAACAATGCACATCAGAGATCTGAGTACAGTTCTAATGTCTCTAGTTTTCAATTTAAAGATGTGATTTTTGCTGCTAAGGGTCAACTTTGGAAGCTACAGGATGACGGAAAATGGGCAAACAATTTTTAATGCATGGTTATGGGTGCACAAATACAAATAGAAGTCAAGGCTGCGTCCCAAACCTCATCATTTGGCTCGGGGTTACTGATCGGAAGGTCGACGGTTCAAGCCCTAGCTCTACCAAGGTGCCATTGTTGGGCCCTTGAGCAAGGCCCTTAACCCTGTCTGTTCCACTGGCGCCATTTCACGGCTGACCCTGTGCTCTGACCCCAGCCTCCTACACTGGGCTATTCAAAGACAGATTTTCACTGTGCAGTAATGTATATGTGGCTTAAATGTGGCTAAAAATTTTTAATAAAAATTAGGGCTGATGCCAGTGGTGTAGAAAGACAGTACTGAAGAATGTAACAGTGTATATTATAGGTGTGCTTCATCTACTTATTACAGAAGTGTTTGGAGACTACAATGACTTTATAGTCCACATGATCACAGTTAACACTGTAGGGAAATGCTCAACATCCGCTTTTAGCCACAGTCAGTTATTATCAAGCACTTATTGTGACCTATTGTGATTAAGCATTCTCCCATCATGCATGTGCATAAACGACATCAATGAACGAGTCACCGTTGTTTGTTAGCTAGCTAAAAATATAAGCCCTGGCTGAAAGAAAAAACTCCTCTGTTATCTCATGGTGTGCACTAGACCACAGGGTTGCATGTAGGGGCTTTCCCCGAGACCTGTGTCTCTTTGGGGCTCGTTAGAATAAAAAAAAATAAAATACAGAGAAACATATTAACAAACTATTCTGATTTCATATTTTCCTAATTCCTTTAGATCCAAAGTCCACAGCTATCTATCATCTGTTCAGCGAGGAAAGAAAAACCTCTGACCTTATTCTTCCTACAATATATATGCTATTGTTTGTGGCTCCTCCCAGTGAGCAGGTAGCAGACTTCTTCTTTCGTGTCTGAGGTTGGGGCACGATGATGATGTAAACATGCAAATCTTCTGCAACTTTCAACACACACTAATCCTGCTCTGACTGTGAAGTACTATTTTACTGTTCCAGGATTGTCCGGGTGACTCACACAAACTTGGGAGCATCAGATTATATTGTTTACCGACTTAATAATCATATGCTTATAAAAGAATCCTATACAGTTTGGCTTTAATCGATGTCTTTGTGTCAAATGTGGAAAAAATCTGAGGCCTCATTATGCGTAACACGTTAACCTTATCCCCAGTAGCTTTAAAGATTTTCAATGGAATATACCCTAATTAGCCATAACAATAATACCACCACAGGGTGAATTAAATAATATAGATTATTATTTATATACCAGTAAAATGATGATAGGATCATCATGGGGAAAATAGGGCTGTCCATCTGAGCCGATCTCACAGGTTGTCATTGTATCATAGCCTGCCTTGCATAAGGGGGCCCAGCAGCCACAAAGTTCAAGGTTGTCGATCCAGACTCTATATTATTAATGAAAGAAAAATAAGGCTAGTTTATGTGGTTCCTGCTTACTACAGTTATGGTCCCGAAAAAGCAGAAGTCTGATGAATCCTGGCTTAAGTAAAGATTATTTTAGGGAAGTTCAGTAGTTCAGCTGTACATTTGCGTTCTATAGTTCATCATGCAGGCCATTTAGTTTCAACTGTTCCTCCAATGACCGAGTAGAAATCAGGAAGTGAGAGGTGCACATTTCCCCTCTTGTTTTTAGACATTATTATTTAACTTTTCAGTTTTGCAGGTTACTGTAGCGACTGCGTCCTTGACAGCAAATCTTCTCGGCGCTCGCACATATGCGGAATACAAGAATGGCGAACGTTTCTGAATGTATCAGAACTGATAATGTGGCATGTAGAAATGATCGTCTCCTTTAATGGAAAGGTTTTTCTCGGCCAAATCCGACTTCAGATGACCCTTAGGGAAACAGGTATTAGGTCTGTTTCTATTATATCATCTGTCTTATTGGATAGTAAGATCCAGTCGTATTGGATCTGAAATTAAAAAAATATATATTTTCGGAAAAATGGCTGTAAATCCAGGCTTTTGGGCCACACTCTGTGCGTGAACCAGAGGCAGTGTTACTTTGAATAAAATAAGCGTGTAAACCTTAAAACCGTGCACCATGATATTGCTTAGAAATCGTATGCAATGCATTTAGCATGAGTGTCTTTTACATAATTGATGTGTTCGTTCAGAGTAACGGAGGCCACTAGACATATTTAAAATAAGAATCAAGTCTTTTGGAGCAATCATACACGTGTGTGTTTTTTTTAACTTTCTCAGATAGTGCTGCCAGTCAAACGATCATGAAATGATTTTATTTAAAGCTGTGTATTTTCCGGGGGTATAACTTGGGTAATCATTGGGGGGAACTTTTGTGCATTTTGTGCTGCCTGTTGTTTCCAGCTGCCTAACAGTAGCTGGTGAGTTTCCCTGAATCTGATCTCTGAATTGATTTCAAGTCTTCTTAAAATGCACTACTAATAGAAATTGTTTCTATTACACAACACAAAAGAGGAAAATGGGATTGAGAGAAAAAAGGCTGAGAGCAATAATGGGTTATTAAATAGATGAGCAAAGTGTTCTGGATTCTATAGAGAATGCAAATCGCCTTTTTTGCTGACTTTATTGGCATTTTAAAGAAAATTTCTGCGGTGTTGGCTCCTTATTTGCTTAGTGAGGCTCTAACTTTTGAACTTAATTATATAAGGGCAAGTTACTTGTAGGTGGGGGTTACACTGATCAGCCTTAACATTACCACCACTGGTTGATCAACTATTCACCAGCAAACTGGTGACAGGATCATGGGCATCCAAGGCTCACCCATGTCCATGGGGGACAGGAACAGGGCAGCCCATCCGATCCCACAGGAAAGCCAGTAGGGCACAAAATCACCAAAAAAGATCAATGCTGGCAATAATATAAAGGCATCAGAACACCTGGTGCCACATACAAACACCCCATGGCTACTGACCCGGCTTCTGAATTCCCCAATCTTAATTCAATCGAGCAACCATGGGATGCACCACACAAGCAAGTGCAATCTACCGAGGCCCCACCCTGCAACCCACAACACCCAAAAGATCACATCCCTAAAGGCCCTGCGGAGTCACACCCTGCGGGGCACAGGGGAACCCAAAATCTAGGTGGTTTTAATGTTATGGCTGATAGTTGTATGTAATTTGTACGTTTTAATTGCAGCATGCCATGTTGGCGATACTTCTCTCTGAATTCATCCTGACTAATCGCAAACACTTTAGCTGGGTTACATGGCAAGAATTGCATGTTTTCTTTGTTTGTTTTTTTGCTGCAATGTACAGGTGACAGATTAAAAGGGAAAAACTGTTGTCTTTTTTTTTTTTCTGCCATGGATTGGGATTGCTTCACCTACTACAAAGAATTACAACATTGGATGAAACTGTCTACCCTGACAGGCGTATTGTCTTTCTTACACAAGACAAAGGGTCACTGAATGGTTTGATAAGCATAAAAATAATGGTCTAAGAGCTCTAGACAGAGCACTCAGCACCATCATCAAAACACCAACTGGAGAGATATCTGTCAGAAGAATGCCATTTATCCCTGCAGTACCATTCCAGAGACTTGTACAGTCAATGACAAGGAGTGCTAAATCTGTTCATCGCCCAAAACCTTACTTAGAAACGTTATACAGTTTTTCTAGTTATTGTTTTTATTTAGTAATTTGAATACTACAGGAGCAATAAATGATCTGCACACTGGTAATATTAAAACATCTGTTGGCTCACACTGTCTTATCAGCGCTTTCCGTTCAAGGCTACTGTACAGGTGTGAACGTGTTACGTCAGTTCATTTGTAACTGTGGTGTGAGCAAAAATGGATGCCCCACATCCGATTTGAACGAAAGAAGAGCAGCGTGCAGCGATTAGTTTTTCTAAATCCGACTTTAGATGACCCTTAGGGAAACCGGTGTTAGGTCTGTTTCTATTATATCATCTGTCTCATTGGATAGTAAGATCCAGCCATATTGGATCTGAAATAAAAAAGAAAATATTTTAGGAAAAATGGCTGTAAATTCAGGCTTTTGGGCCACACTCTGTGCGTGAACCAGAGGCAGTGTTACTTTGAATAAAATAAGCGTGTAAACCTTAAAACCGTGCACCATGATATTGCTCAGAAATCGTATGCAATGGATTTAGCATGAGTGCCTTTTACATATTTGATGTGTTCGGTCAGAGTAACGGAGGCCACTAGACATATTTAAATGTTAAGTGATTTAAAATAAGAATCAAGTCTTTTGGAGCAATCATACATGTGTGTGTTTTTTTTTGTGACCTGAGTTGGTGCCGAAACAACTCGTGGAAGAGTTCAGATATTTGCAGACAGAATTTGGACCGATACTCTAAAAAAGGTGAAAGTTTCTTAAAGAGAATCATTACTGGTGACGAGACATGGGTTCATCAGTGCGGGCCTGAGAGTAAACAGCAGATTATGGAACAGAAACATCCTCAATCGCTGATCAAGAAAAAGTTTAAAAGTCAACCATCATCTGGAAAATGGATGTTTATAGTTTTCTGGGATTCTCAAGGCACATTATCAAGAAAAAGGTTTAACAATCAACAGTGCTCATTATAGTGAAATGCTCATTAAAAAGGTGAACTTTGGATTAAACGCAGTGGACTGATATCCAATGGTGTTGTGATCTCGCATGACGATGCACGTCCGCACACTTCTGTCGACTTCTTCTTCTTCTTCTTTGTCTTTCGGCTGTTCCCTTTCAGTGGTCGCCACAGCGAATCATCTGTCTCCATCTAACCCTATCCTCTGCATCCTCTTCTCTTACACCAACTAACTTCATGTCCTCTCTCACTGCCTCTTTGGTCTTCCTCTAGACCTCCTGCCTGGCAGTTCCAACCTCAGCATCCTTCTACCGATATATTCACCATCTCTCCTCTGAACATGCCCAAACCACCTCAATCTGGACTCTCTGACTTTATCTCCAAAACATCTAACATGGGTTGTCCCTCTGATGAACTCATTCTTGATCCTATCCATCCTTGTCACTATCCCCAGGAGAACCTCAACATCTTCAGCTCTGCTACCTCCAACTCTGCCTTCTGTCTTTTCTTCAGTGCCACTGTCTCTAAGCCGTCGAGCATTGCTGATCTCAACACTGTCCTGTACACCTTTCCATTCATTCTCGCTGATACTCTTTTATCGCACAAAACACCTGACACTTTTCTCCAACCATTCCGACCTGCCTGTACCCGCCTCTTTACCTCCTTTTCATACTCTCCATTGCTCTGGACCGTGGACTTTAAGTACTTACTGTAAAGTCCTGCATCTTCTTTACCTCTGCTTCCTAAAGCCTCACCGTTCCTCTTGGGTTTATCTTATTCACACACATGTATTCCGTCTTGGTGCGGCTAACCTTCATTCCTCTGCTTTCCAGTGCATACCTCCACCTCTCCAAATTTTCTGCCACCTGTTCCCTGCTCTCGCTACAAAGCACAATGTCATATGCAAACATCATAGTCCATGGAGACTCCTGTCTAACCTCATCTGTCATCCTGTCCATCACCAAAGCAAACAAAAAGGGGCTCAGTGCCGATCCTTGATGCAGACCCACCTCCACCTTGAACTCTTCTGTCACACCTACAGCACATCCCACCACTGTCTTAGCGCTCTCATACATGTCTTGCACCACTCTAACATACTTCTCTGCCACTCCAGACTTCCTCATACAACGCCACAGCTCCTCTCTTGGCACCCTGTTGTACGCTTTCTCTAAATCTACAAAGACACAATGCAAGTCTTTTATTACCTTCTCTGTACTTCTCCATCAGCATCCTTAAAGCAAATACTGCATTTGATGTACTCTTTCTAGGCATGAAACCATATTGCTGCTCACAAATGCACACCTTTGCCCTTAACCTAGCTTCCACTACTCTTTCCCACAGCTTCATTGTATGGCTCATTAGCTTTATGCCTCTGTAATTGCCACAGCTCCGCACATCTCCCTTGTTCTTAAAAATCGGCACCAATACCCTTCTTCTCCATTCCCCTGGAATCCTCTCACTCTCCAAGATCTTTTTAAACGAACTAGTTAGAAACTCTAATGCCACCTCTTCTCATCAGGACCAACAGCCTTTTCACACTTCATCCTCTTCAACGCTCTTCTCACCTCACTTTTACTAATATTTGCTACTTCCTGTTCCACAACAGTCAGCTCTTCTACTCTTCGTTGTCTTTCATTTTTCTCATTTATCAACTTTTTAAAGTACTCCTTCCATCTTCCCTTCACCCTCCTGGCATCTGTCAGTACATTTCCATCTCTATCTTTAATCACTCTAACCTGCTGCACATCCTTCCCATCTCTATCTCTCTGCCTCGCCAACCTGTACAAATCCACCTCACCCTCCTTACTATCCAATCTAGCATACAAGTCCTCATAAAGTATGCTCTTTGTTTGACCTTTGCCACCTCTACCTACACCTTATGCTGCATTTCCCTGTACTCATGTCTAGTCTCTTCAGTCCTCTCAGACTCCCACTTCTTCTAACCTCTTTCCCTGTATACACTCCTGGACTTCCTCATCCACCACCAAGTCTCCTTGTCCACTTTTCCCTTTCCTGATGATACACCAAGTACCCTCCTACCTGTCTACCTGATCACATTGGCTGTAGTTGTCCAGTCAACTGAAAGCACCTCCTGACCACCCATAGTCTCAACTCCTCCCTGAAGACTACACAAAATTCTTCCTTTTTCAGCTTCCATCACTTTGTCCTCTGCTCTGCGTTTGTTTTCTTCACCTTCCTCACCACCAGGGTTATTTTACACACCACCATTCTGTGTTGCTTGGCTACACTCTCCCCTACCAACACTTTGCAGTCACTGATCTCTTTCAGATTACAACGTCGACACAAGATGTAGTCCACCTGAGTGCTTCTGCCTTCGCTCTCATGTCACCCTACTGTATGTTCCTGCCTATTCTGGAAGAAAGTATTTACTACTGCCATTTCCATCCTCTGTGCAAAGTCCACCACCATCTGTCCTTCCACATTCCTGTCATGAAGACCAAACCTGCCCATCACATTTTCATCACCTCTGTTCCCTTCCCCAACATGTCCATTGAAGTCTGCACCAATCACCACTCTCTTACCTCTGGGGACGCTCTGCATCACTTCATCTAACTCACTTCAGAATGTCTCCTTCTCTTAACTCACATCCTACCTGTGGTGCATAACCACTAACAACATTGAACATTACCCCTTCAATTTCCAGCTTCAGATTCATCACCCTATCTGATACTCTCTTCACCTCTAGAACGTTCCTTACAAACTCCTCTTTCAGAATAACTCCTACTCCATTTTTTTTTTTCCTATCCACACCATGGTAAAACAATTTGAACCCTGATCCTAAACTTCTAGCCTTGCTACCTTTCCACCTGGTCTTCTGGACACACAGTATATCCACCTTCCTTCTCTGCATCATATCAACCAACTCTCTTGCCTTCCCTGTCATAGTCCCAACATTCAAAGTTCCTAATATCACTCCTAAACTCTTGCCTTTCCTTTTCTCTCTCTCTGCTTTCAAACACGCCTTCCTCCCCTCCTTTTTCGACAGAACTTCTGTCGACACATCGCAAAAACTTTAAGGTGTTAAAGCATCCTCCCCATAGTCCTGATCTCGCTCCACCTGACTTTCACTTGTTTGGACCAAGATTCACGATCATTCTGCGGTTCACTTGTGGCTTACAGCTCAGCCTAAAACATTTTTTTTAATGAGGGAATACGAATGCTTGTTGACAGATGAAAAAAAAGTGTGTTGAAAAGCAAGGGGATTATGTCGCAAAATTATGCTCTTGTCTTTCCTAAAAGTTAATGAAAATAAATTCTACAGCCAGAGTGCGGATAATATTTGACTCACACTCGTAATAACGTAATTGCGGTGTGAGATTCCGAAACTGTCCAGTGCTGATTTATGTTGTAGGTCGTTAATTGCTGCTCGGTATTAACAGCTCAGTAATGGAGCAGCATAATGTTATTGGAGATGGAAGGGAGCGACAGATGAATCTTATTTTCAGGTGATTATTTGTAATAGCACTGTTTATTTGTCTCTTCTAAGACTTTTTTTTTTCATCCACCTGTGCTTTAGAACTGCCAGTCTGATTGGAGTTGTGTTAATAATTAGTCTAACATTGCTCTTTTTTGGTATGTTTATGCAAGCTGGGGCGGTAGTCGGGATTTGAGACTTAAGAAATGCTCTGGATTTAACTACAGTATTTTGGATCAGTGAACAAAGGACTTTTATAGGAATGCACGTATTTCTGAACTTCTAGAGACCTGAAGATCTTCTTATACTTTCTTCTGAATAAATTCTCTCTATTTCATTGTACGAAAACCCCTGCATATTATTATTTGGCCAAACTTCCTTTGCTTTGAAATTTTTATATTGATCAAGTTCATAGTAGCTATCAGGTGCTAATAAACAGGCCCAAAGAGGAGAAATTACAATGTTCCCAACAGGTATCAGGAGGTTAAGTGATGCACAAATCCATTTAGTGTCAGGGCTTATATGATGCTATTCTGCAACACTCAGAAGATATTTTCTGTCTACTGAAATATGTTTCCCGCTGTGAACACGTGTGAGGCTGATAGGCACAACACAGATCTTGCACGTAAACACAAGACACCAAATGAGACATTTTGCATATTGTGGTGACAGACTCCCAAAAAAGATAGTTAGTGTCAGTACAGAGTCACAATCGGGTGTCAAGTGATAATCTTGAGATAATTTGTGCTTGCATAGTCTATAAGTAACAGCGAGAAGGACATAGCGAAAAAAAAACAGCTATGGGTTGGGTTTCTTTTCTTTGAACAGCAAAGTGCTTTATTGCACTTTATTACGGCGAATAACTAAACAGCACTAACAATTTGTTATTTAATTAAGAAAAGAGTACATTTTGACTATTTATAGTTGCATTTAGTGTTACAGCAGCTTGAGACAACATAACAGCCATCACCAGCCTCTTGTTTCGTCCATCTCAAAGTTATTTAGGCATGGAGTTTATCATGTTGCTGAGTAATTGCACCAATGGAAAGAATTTCCGGTGTCAAGAAACTTAAATGTATAGCTGTTTATCTGACTGCTGCTGCTGCAAAAAAAAAACAACCTGACGCTGTAAACTTCTGCCCAATCAACAAGTACAAGTTTATATGGAGGTCCCATTAGCAGCACCTTCTAACCAATCAGAATGGAGAATTCTATGGTGATGTGGTCTAGTATAATGAGACATGTCATATTTTATACTCGGTGGGAGAAAACATGTTGTGCAAGTTTGTTTCTGCATGTGATGGGAGAATTGACCTTAAACAAGATTCTACTCTGGTGTAGCTAGTATCTAGCATCTAAACAGCGTCAGCTCAAAAGCTGTGTGAAAAGTGTGACTCTTAACATAGCCAATGATATAGTTGCTTCAGGTTTTATCTTCGTGATCCATCAGATTATGAGAGTTGCACAGCTTACTGCAGGAAAAAAAGCATGGTTGCTAGATCTCCTTCGTCTCTCACTGAGTGTAAAATTGGACATTTCTTGCTTGGCCTAAAGCCTTTTCCCATGATCTTTCTGAAAAAAAAAAAACAGGGTAACAGGGTGGTTTTTCTGTTCCAAGTGCTAGAGGTCATGTTTTAGTTAGTGTTCCTACTGGTTTTAAGAGGCATCTCAAATTCTAAAGTATGTAGCGATGTGTTTACTCTGCTTGGAACATTTTCCCAGTTTAGTGCTCAGCAGTGGTCACCTTTTTAGGTAAAATGCGAGCTGGAAAAGGAATCATAAATGTTTAAAACAAAATTTAGTCAAAACGGTCGAGAAAAATCATTAAACACAGTCACATAATTTCCTTTTCATTTCTTGTGATGTTTTTTTTTTGCTTTAATTTCATCAGTCAAGTTTTTATGTTCTGTTCTCTTTTCTTGACTATAAAGCACATGCGCTTTTCCATCCTCCTCCTTTAGCTTCACTGGAAGGGTTTATTATTCTTGCTTAATCTTGCTATCATACTATGTTTGAACGACAAATTGGATCATTATGTCTTTTCCTAAAAAGTCAGATAAGCCCAGGATCATGTTGTCCCGATGGCGTGACACCAGCTGGAATGTGAACAGAAAGCTGTGGTTCGAGTGGTGCTTAAATCCAATGTGAGACCAAGTCATTTGCTGTTACTTATAAGAGACTTTTCTAACACCGTGTGCAGCTAAAACAAATGCATCAAATGTCCAATCAACCATTTTCCTGCATGTATCAAGCCACCATGTTCCTTTTTGCCCCAGTCACTTTGTGCAGGAATGGCAGAACCTGGACACGGTTCCAACATGGTTGGCTTATTGGATAACCGCATGAATGTATGTGTTCTTATTTAAATGGCCACAGGGTCTTTATAAATTAAAATGAAAGAAAGGAACCAAAAATATGTAAAGAATTCAAAAATAAAGACCAAAACTGAAGAAGTACCTCCAGTTATACAAGAGTTTGGTCCGACTGAGTAACATTTTGCACAAGAGGCATGCCACGAGTGCTGATATAAAGCATAACAGCACTGGAATGTTTAACTGTATGTATCATGCCACATCACAGATGTTCTAACAATCAATAATTACAATAATTGTCCTCAAATGTTGAGTAGACAGCAGCTGCCTGCCAAACTCACATTTAAAAAACACGTCTGATAACATTGTGTCATCTTAATTAACGCTTTGTTTACTTAGTAATTGCCCCTAAGTCGTTCTGAACTGCCACTGTTTTTGTTCATGGCAAACTCGAGCTGCAACTCTAACTAGCATCTAACATGAGGCCAAGTTACAAATCCCTCTCCAACCTCTGATTAAGGTCACTACTTGGTGTGTGGAAGAAGCACACTACATAGCACACTATATTTCCATTAAACATTATTTGGGATTCAACCCATACAGCAGAAACTAGCTGATATTTCAAATGTGGAAATATAAAGTAAATCTCAGAAGTTTCTCAGGACTGTCTACCACCTCAATGGTTTATTCTCCTCACTTTTTTTACTACATAGTACCAGTAAGAATTTAAGACTACTTTTACCCCTGCGAATATGGCCGCATGACAGCTGGACTGATATTCAGTACAACAGCACTCCCTCTCGTGTAATATTACTTAATTTTCAAGTGTTTCCAGCTTGCTTGTTTAATGCAAAATTCTTAAAAGTCCCACAGTTTGCGAAAGAAGGCATCTCAACTTCATTGATCATGTGTGAGGCATAAAGCGAAAGGCATTCTGTGCGTAATACGGCCGTTAAGAAATTCCAAAAATTCGAAAAGCCTAGTTAGGCAGAATTTACAAATATTATAGCATGCATTTTTGCAAACATGGCAACCAGACTTATAGACAGTGCATAAATGCTCAGTGATCATCGCCCAACTTATGTGTTTGTCTAAGAGATCCATGCAAGCATCTGAAGCAGGTTTGCAGCACTGTCTGATAGAGAAGCATGAATACAGTTGTACCTGCATGGTCAGAATACACAATACATAATTGCACACAAAACCATTCCCAAACAACCAAACGAGCCGCAGTAACTCAAGTTCGTTGGGGAATTGCAAAACAAGGTTTATTTGTATTTACACTCTGTGTGAATGCTTTAGTGTGAATAGACAGGCGTGTTAGTCTAATTTAAGCGCTCTGCCTAAGAGGCCTTGGATGTCTTTTGAGTGACAAAGTGTCCTACAAACAAAAAGTTGCTGAATATTTTTCCCATTCATGCCGGTGGATATCGCCCTGCTTTAATTTATACAGAACTGGCCATGGGAAGTTCAACTTCTTTTTTAAAAAAAGAAATAATAATAATCCGAGTTTCAAAAGATTGTATAATAAAGTAGAAGTTGTTGAGGGTCTCAGCTAGTGTTTAGGTTTATGCACAGAACTATCTTGCAAATCTACTTACACGCACTAGATACTAAATATGGTACAATAGCTTTTCTGTAGGTCTTGACATCACTTCGTCAAATGCTTGGAATATACCTGTGCGTGCATGCGTGTGTATGTGTGTGTGTAAAATATTCTTTTTAGCATCTCTGCCCTCTTTGTTCATGGTTGGCTCCGTCAACGTGCTGATGGCTCACATGGCCTATAGTGATGATCTGTAACTGAGCTCTTTGTGATCCAGTAGTGTGATTACCCACTGCCCCAAATCAGCCAGTTGGCAGGAGATTGGTGTTTCCTCTGAGCTCTGCCAGCTCATGTGCACACCGTGTGCCCTCCTGCTATTACTCTGTCTGTCTCGCTGGCTGAATGAAATGATCTTACATTGAATAGCTTGAGGTATTTACATTTGAGATCAATCATTTATTCATTCATACAGGCAGGCACTTGGGTATTTCTACACCAGAGTACACATATACAGCAGTTAATTAGTGATAGATAAACATTTCAAACATTTTAAACAAGTAGCAAATAATTCTCTACACTAAATTCACTCGTTAATTTATTCATTCATGCTTTATTCTGGCCAGGGTTGACGTGCATCCACAGCTGAAGCATGGGCAGTTTCTTGTACTTGCACTGACTAAAGTGCTATATCTGATATACAGTGAAACCCCGGATTGCGAGTAATGCGGTTTGCGAGTGATCTGCAAGAAGAGCAAAGGTTTTTAGTAAATTTTGACTTGGAAAACGAACAAGTCTTGTTTTACGAGTACTGAGTATCATGTATCACGCATGCGCTTCTTGTTTTGACTCGAGCGTCACGTGATCACAACTGAGCCAACGGTTTTTCTCTCTTGAGCTGCAGAATTGTGGGTAATCGTCTCCCCTGCTGGGTCTTAGACGCGCTTGGATGCGCATCTCTTACTGGTATAATCAACAATCAAAGTCTCTTTTTTTCACGTTTCCTGATTCGCTACCATTTTATCCCCAGTGGCTTACCACTTTTCCATTAAGCCCACCATTTTGTCATATCCAGACAACAGTTATTCTGTAAACAGCTTTACTTCACTAAACTGTGGCTCTCTTTATCTCCTAAGCTCATTTTTGCCTCTTGGCTGATTTTTCTAACTATTGACACATTTCTTGCCAGGTCATTGAAGTTTGTTCGATTGTCTCCTCTAGGCAGAGTTGCTTCACACATTCTTTAAATTTTTTAATAATGAATTTAAAGCTGCTTTATGTAATTTTCTAAGTTCTGAGCTCTGTGTTTAGGTGTGTTGTCAAGGAACCATTAGTCATGTTTTCTAACAACATCTGGGGCCTTCCAGGAACAAGTGTACAGTATTTATATGAAGAATGGGTTATATGACTGGTCGTACCAGAATTAATTTGGTGGTTGCATAGGACGAGGGTTAAAATGCTTATGCAATTGCAACGTTCATGCTTTGAATTTGTATTTTTTTTTGCAAAATATATTGAATTAGTTCCAGGAGTGGTCTTGTATTCCAAAACACATACATTTTCCCGTAAGAAATATAGAAACTATTAAAACCTGCTCATTTTTCAAGTAAAAATTTTTTAAACTCGCAAACTGTGTTACTCGGTGTATGTATATATGTATGTATATGTATATATGTGCAGTGCATCTGGAAAGGATTCACAGCGTGTCACTTTTTCCGCATTTTGTTTATTTCTAAAATAGATTTCATTTATTTTTTTCTCAGAATTCTACACACAACATCCCATAATGGCGACATGAAAAAGGTTTACTTGAGATTTTTGCTAATTTATCAAAAATAAAAAAATTGAAAAAGCACATGTACATACAGTAAAGGTGAATCCCAATTCTACCCCTTACCCCTACACTTAGCCCTACCCCTCCGTTTGGCGCGTTCACGTGAAGGGGTAGGGGTGTCTCATTTCTCTTTTGGTTGGAGGGGTAGGGCTAAGGGGAAGGGCCAGATAGCCCTCGAAACGAAGATTTTTCGGGACCTCACTTCAAACGAAGGGCTAACGAAATTTTCAAGATGGCTGCTCACTCGAGCAAGCAGACCCGTAAATTTAACGATTTTTTGCCATTAATAAGGATTTTTATGACAAGTTTGTATTATATGTATATTAATTTTAGTCTTGTGTTTGTGTTTATGGTGATGTTTTGTAAAAAAACGTTTGCAAAAAAACCGCTAAAGTTTGCTAGCGGATAGCGCCGATTGCGCAATATTACAAAAATATATATTTTTATGTCATATACACTTTACTACATGCTACAAACAAATATGAAAGTTCAGTAGCACGGCAGTTTGCCGAGCTTTTGATAACGCATTGTTTGTTTGCATACGGCCATACTGTATGTGTACATGTAAATGAACGAATACATATGATGACGTATAACAGTGTTGTAGTGGTGTCTCATTTCTTAGGGGAAATATTTTAACCCTTCCCCTTTCCACTTCGTTTTAAGGGACAAGGGGAAGGGGCGAGGGGTAGGGGAAGGGGTAAGGGGTAGAATTGGGATTGGGCTTAAGTATTTACAGCGTTTAGAAAATTGAGCTTAGGCGCATCCTGTTTCCCCTGATTATCCTTGAGATGTTTCTGCAGCTTAATTGGAGTCCACCTGTGGTAAATTCAGTTGATTGGACATGATTTGAAAAGGCACACACCTGTCTATATAAAGTCCCACAGTTGACCGTTCATGTCAGAGCACAAACCGAGCATGAAGTCAAAGGATTTGTCTGTAGACCTCCGAGACAGGATTGTCTCAAGGCACAAATTTGGGGAAGGTTACAGAAAAATTTCTGCTGCTTTGAAGGTCCCAATGAGCACAGTGGCCTCTATCATCCGTAAGTGGAAGAAGTTCGAAACCACCAGGACTCTTCCTAGAGCTGGCCGGCCATCTAAACTGAGCAATCAGGTCAGGGAGGTGACCAAGAACCCCATGGTCACTCTGTCCGAGCTCCAGAGGTCCTCTGTGGAGAGAGGAGAACCTTCCAGAAGGACAACCATCTTTGCAGCAATCCACCAATCAGGCCTATATGGTAGAGTGGCCAGAGAATCTCATCAGACCTGAGAATTTTGTTTCTCATGGTCTCAGATTCCTCCAGACTCCAGACGGCTGCCATGTGCCTTTTACTTAGGAGTGGCTTCCGTCTGGCCACTTTAATAAATTTGCAAAAATCTCAAGTAAACCTTTTTTATGTTGTCATTATGGGATGTTGTGTGTAGAATTCTGAGAAAAAAAATGAATTTAATCCATTTTAAAATAAGGCTGTAACATAACAAAATGTGGAAAAAGTGATGCGCTGTAAATACTTTCCGGATGCACTGTATGTATTTGTATATATATGTTGCAATGCATGTTGAAAAAATGAATAGGGGGTAAATACTTATGCACATCACTAAAAATTAGAATAACGTACAAGACATGCGTGCTGACTTATATTCATTTTCGTTTTAATAGATAACGTCAGTCAAATACAAGACTCATTAAGGGTATTTTTGTCCTCTTTGGATCTCTTCCAAAGGTAGTTTCCATGTTTTGATGTCTATATTAAAAGCAGTTTAATTATTTTTAAAAAAAAACATATTTGTTTAAAGTAATATGCAAATTTTGTAACAGGTGCACGGCACTGATCCGGTGAGGCGATAGTTACCCAGCATGTAGCTTTTTCTTTCATTTAAGACACAGAATAAAGGAAAGAACTTGGAGCAGGGCCAGCTTGCGCCACACGAGGTTACAAATGACTAATCCGAGAACGTCTGTAATGTAATGAATGGAATGAAGCGGTGAAATGTTGAAAGTGGCTCTTTCCACTTTTTAAGAGATCAAAGAGCAGTAAATGAGCGCTGTAAGAGAAACCCCCTCCCTGAGGGAAAACACTTGCTGGTCTTCTTTTAAAATTGATATTTTATATTTAATTCTGTAATATATGTGCATGCGTTGGAGTTCTTAAGGATGTTTAGAAGCAGGATTGGTTACAACTGTTCTGTGCATGACATTAGGCTGAGCTCCTGCATGTTTTACTGACGATGATGTGCAAGTACGTTCGTTGTCTTGTCATCGAAACTCTATGTATTTTGAAAACTCGATGTATTTTCATAGTATCCAACTATGTATTTTGTTTTCAAAGAATCCTAACTGCTTTATTATTAGACATAGTGGCACGGGGGAGCTCGAGGAAGCCAAGGAGGATTATTCCAAATCCAAGAAGCTGAGCTGTGAAAGCCTGTATGAGAGCAGGGGATAAATGAGATCAGCTGTTGCTCAGGGTTGAGTGTGTTCCCCGCCGGACCTCGCTAGACATCAGGCCTGGGTTCTCCCGTCTGCCTCCTTAAGTCAGCCTGTTGCCTGTTATGGATTACTTCCAGTCAGCTTTGTAAGCATGCTATCACAAGATAGAGAAACAAAAAAGCTAAAGAAAAAAAAAACAGGGTCTTGGCAGTGGGCTGAGATCTTTTTTTTTTTTTTTTCAGTTTCAGGTAGCCAATCTAAACAACAATCAATTAGCAAGGTCTTCTCTTCTCAAGTCTTCTTCCTTTCTTCTCATCTCTCCTTCTCATTTTCTGTCCTTAATTGACATTGAACTTGAACAAAAAAAAAAACTTGTGTGTGTAATCGGTGTACCGTATATAAAAAGAAAAAAAAAATTGTTACTTATGTTGAACACATATTACCAGTCAAAAGTTTGGACACAGCTTTGGATTTATTTTTTTTATGTTTTTTTTTTTTTACTATTGAAATAACACATATGGCGTTAGGTAATTAACTAACAACAAGAGTCAGTTGTTATTTTAAGACATGAAGGTCAGTTGTTCTGGAGCAGGTTTTGCAAAAACAGTATTGTCATGTATATTTGCAAAACCCATCAAGCACCGTGATGAAACTGGATAGATGATAAGACCATCACAGGTAAGCAGGACCGAAACCTACCTCTGCTAGAGCCGTTATGAAGGCTTTACAGAGTCTAAATAGCAGACGCATCTCAATATCAACTGTTTAAATGAGATTATTGTATACAGTCAATTCGATGCCTTTAGAATTGTTGTACAGTGTAAAATCAGGAACGATGATGGAGTTAGAAGGTTTTCAAACTTTAACCTATAGTGTATGATTAGTTATTTAATTATGATTACTCCAGCATAAACACACTATGTTTGTGTGTGTGTGTCTGTGTGTATGCGTGTGTGGCACCGACTCCAAAATTGTCTTTACTGGTGTTTACTCGGATGATGGACAAGCTGTAAAGTGTCCAGTGTAATGCTGCAGTGGCTGGAATGAGTGCCATTTTATTGACAGCAGACAAATATAAAGCAGATGGAGAAGTTTGCAAAAGCATCATGAAATTCTTTTACCCCTAAGCTTCGACTTTCCTATATTCTAAACATCATTTCATTTTTTTTTGGCTCCAGTTGATCCTCCGTGTATGTGCGCTACGCAAATGCTGCTCATGTTATGCATATTAGATGAACTCTAATAGCATGCCTTATGTAGTTCACTGTAAGTAGATAGCCTGTGTGTGACCTAAGGAAGCATTTTGTTAGGCATGTTTGTTTCTTCTGTCAAAGTTTCTTCTGTCAATTGAACTTGCAAGCCAGGCCTTTTCATCCAACATCAGTACCTGACCTCATAAATGCTCCACAGAATGAATTCCCATAGAAACACTCCAAAATCTTGTGGACAGCCATCCAAGAAGAGTGGAAGCTGTTAGAGCTGCACAAAGGGGACCAACTCCATATTTAAGAATATGTATTTGCATTGATCATTATTGCTGGTTTGGCCTTACACACTATACTTTTGTTCATATAGTGTATATAAGAAAATAAAAAAACGAATACAGTTCCATATGGCCAGGGGTATTTGTGTACCCTTATGGTTAGAGAATTTGACCCCCAGAGTTCATAGGTTAGAACCCAGCAAAGATTTATTGTCATCCTGGACCGTCTCTCCGTTTGGATAAATGGGAGCAGTTTGGGTAAATGGACTGTTTTTTGAAATGTTTGACTGATTCTAAGTGTGTCATCTCACTGTAGTTGTGGGAGAGAGAGAGAGATCAGCCTCTGGCACTTGAAGTGATTTAGCTTGTGATGTGCCTCTGTCGAGCCATTAAACTGAGTTGTAATACTATCCAGCACAGATAGTGTGTGCCGCAGGAGTGAGTACTGGTTTGATCTTTTTTTTTTTTTTTTTTCTACCAGGAGCTTTTGTGTGTAAACACATTGCCCACAGGCATGAAGCCCAGCCGATGATGTTGCGATTGAACGCTGAGCCAACGCTTATTCTACAGTGTTTGGCCCACATAGGATTTAGTGGATCTTTTAACATCTTTTCTTTATTATTTTCAGCGAGTAAATAATCATATTCTTTTTTGTTTTGTTTCATAACATCAGATGTACACTTCATAGCTTTTAAATTCAACGTGAAATGCAAGTTAATGTGACCGGGTCAGTTATCAAAGAGCTTATTTGAAACGTTCGGGTCTCGATTATGCGCCGTCCTCTTCGGACTAGTTTTTGAGACGGTAAATCTTATTTGTGTCAGGCAAGGCAGGGGGCTGGCTCTCTTTCATTAAAGAGAGACACAGGGAGCGATAAAGAGGGGAAAAAAGCCTCCGCAGAGCTGTACGAAGTCTGCTTCCCATCTCAAATTGCTAGCATAGCGAGCATTCCTGCGTTAAATGAGGGTTTGAACGGGATTGCACTAAACGGACGAAAGACTAGCGTTCAGATATGAGAGTTATGAGATTGCTTGCACCGTGTAAAAAGCCTGCATGCGATTTCAAATCCTATTTACTCGAGGGCTGTCCTTCATGTTGATGGCTGTGGCTGATAGTCCATTCTGCGGAGTTTTATTTCGCAGTTTGATTTGTGGCACCTCACCTCCCAGATGTTGATGTGATAAATGTGCCATGCGCACCAGTTGCTCATTCAGATCAATGGAGGAGGCTGCGGAAGCTTGAGCTACTCGCTCAGACGAGCAGGATGCAATTACCTGCCAATTTACACACACACACACACGCGTGCGCGCACGCACAGGCATAGTGACATGCAGTAAACATACTCTATAGAACGGATGAGTCCCTAGCCATGCATCTGGAAATCTCCCATGGGACTGTAACTGAATTCACTTGACAGGATATAAATTACTGCTTCTGTTTCAAGCTCTCATTTAGTCTTAGGACTCACACACACACACACAAACAGGAAAAAAAAAATTAACATTGTGTCCTATTTTATTCATTTTGTAACCTGAGGCTAATTTACTAAAAGTGTATGCATGTAAAAGACCCACAAACCAGTACCAGGCCGATTTAACAGGTTTTCTAGAGGATTTTGCGGTTAGACAAACATATCACGCACAAGAATTTGGCCGCATATTGAGATCTTAAAATACACCGATTAGCCACTGCTTATCATGTACAGGGTCACAAAAAGCCTGGAAACTATCTCGGGGAACTGTGGGCACAAAGCGGGGTATACACCCCAGACAGGATGCCAATCCATCGCACACACTTACACGCTATGGACAACGTGGGAACACCACCTAATG
Source organism: Clarias gariepinus (assembly GCF_024256425.1). Lineage (NCBI taxonomy): Eukaryota > Metazoa > Chordata > Actinopteri > Siluriformes > Clariidae > Clarias > Clarias gariepinus. The sequence goes on along the minus strand of NC_071105.1, from coordinate 13,011,704 downwards.
TGCATGTCTTTGGATTGTGGGGGGAAACTGGAATACACAGAGGAAACTCAACAAGCATGAGGATAACATGCAAACTCCACGCACACAGACCCAAGACGGGAATCGCACCCTTGACCATGAAGGTGCAAGGCCACAGTGCTAACCATTACACTACCCATTTAAACGATATGTCTATATACACATATACACACATACATACAGTGGTCAGCCATAACATTAAAAATCAACAGCCTAATAAGGTGTAGGTCCATCTTATGCTGCCAATACAGCTGACAACCGCTTCACAAGGCCTCGGCAGGTGTGCTGTGGTGTCCGGCACCAAAGCAGTAGCAGCAGATCTTCAGTCCTGTAAGTCCGTTATCGGTCCGACTTGTTTTTCCAGCACGTCCCAGAGATGCTTAAACAGATTGAGATCTGGGGAATTTGGAGGCCAAGTCAACACCCTGAACTCTTGTCATGTTCCTGATGAATGTTTGCAGTGTGTCAGGCGCATCATGGTCCTGAAAGAGGCCACTGCCCTTGCGGAATACCATCGCCATGAAGTGTGTACTTGGTCTGCATCAGTGTTTAGGTTGCACTGTTCACTTGCTGACTGTAACAAGATAATCAATGTTATTTACTTCACCTTTCAGTGGTGTTAATGTAATGGGTGACCGGTATAAATAGTCATCAACAGCAGTGAATTTTGTGCCATTATAACAAAAGACAGCCGATAAGTCATGGCATTTTTAGGCTCTTGTTGATTTTTTTTCAATAGATGTGTTTACATGGACCATAATATTCTACTAATAATTGGAATAAGTGCCCAATCGGAATAAAAATGCATCATGTAAACACCTCAATCGGAGCAGTGTGACTCAATCCAGCCTGATCGGAATGAATTTTCAATCAGAATGAGAGTGCTAAGGTAAACCTTTGATAATCCTTTCAATGGCAAACACTTAGGCTGCATGCTTCTTTCTTGTTGGAATAAATTTATTCTTCCTGCACATGTTTGCCTCGCATGGAGGTAACATCAGGTTACTTGACAAGTTTCCAGCAGAGAATTTTTTTTCCATTCCTGATTAGTAAACTCTTGGAACAGCTCTCTCCCACCAGCCTTTATTTTCATTAACTGGGTGGGTTATTGTCTAAGGATGGGTTCCTGACTGGCTCACATTTTTACATGTAGCAAAGCATCCAACCAATCACAGATGAGACGTTTTTTTTTTTAACTATTCATAATGAAGAAGACAGAAGACCAACCTCACCTCAAAGTTGGAGAAAAAAAAATCATAATCATGTTGTTCTTGTTAGATTTGCAGACGATCCCATGCTTCACAGTGGGCAGAACCACTTCGCTTATGTCAAACATATATATTCTGATTAAATGTCCATGTAAACAGCTAAATTGGAATCTTTAAATAGAATCATGTCAATCAACTCAGAAATATCTTCCTTGTAATGTGTCTCTTCAGCCTTCACTTGCTTTTCTATTTTAGTTTCATGAGCCTCTTTGAGATCTGTCACAATTATTGAGAACAATTACCCCACGCACGCACGCACACACACACACACGCACACACACACACATACACACACACACACACACACAAAATCTCATTAACACATTTTTATTGATTCTATTTTGCATATGACATCATTCACACAATTAATCTTTGTAAATTACCCCCCAACATGCCCACTAACTAAATTTATTCGATTGCTCATCCAGATTACTGATTATTATTTTGGATTCTTCATAAATCAAAGCTTGAATGGATTCACAAAAAAAAATAAAAAATCTAAACTGACTCGAACACCAAAGCCTAACAAAGCATCCCAGGCCCTCCTGTCTCTAATGGCCCCTCTAACGAAAACCCATTTATCAAAACCCATTAGTTTAACCCTCACTGCATGCATTTCCTCCACCTGCAGCCCAACGAGTCACTCTTATTCATATCCTGTAAAAGAAGCATGGTTAAAAAAAAAAAAAAAAAAAAGGTAAAAAAAAAAAAAAACCTGATTTCATAGGTACGTATTTTTCATTGGATTTCAGCAGGGTTACCTTTTTTAGCTGAGGGTTTTAATACAGTGGGTGTTACATACTGGACCAATTCTTAAATGGACGTGCATGGTGGGGCACAAGGCATGAGTTAATATAAATTATTTGGAAAAATTATTCAAACTGGAAGCATAAAGGAAGTTCGGTCAATGTCAAATTTAGTATACTACCAGTCAGAAGTTTGGACACATTCTAATTTCATTGTCTTTTCAGATTTTTATTATTATTATTATTATTATTATTATTATTATTATTATTCAATTATTTGTTACATGTTTCTTACAGCACAGTGACATGATTTTGTTTGGCATATCCCAGTTAGGAAGCTGGGGTCAGAGTGCAGGGTCTGCCAGGATACAGCACCGCTGGAGCAGACAGGGTTTAGGGCAGTGCTCAAGGGCTCAACAGTGACGGTGCTGGGGCTTGAACCCGCAACCTTCCGATCGGTAACCCAGTTACCCATAGCCTCTACTGTTTAAGGCCACCACTGCCTTTAAAACAATGCTGAACGCATCCACAATATGCAATAACCTTCTTGAAACAGTTTATACTGTATTGATGTTTCTGCTACTTATGTTCTGTAAAGCCTTCATAATGGCTCTAATCCAAGGTGCTGGTTGTTAATTGGTGATTTTTGAGGCTGGTGACTCTAAATGAATTTCTCTTTTCCAGCAGAGGTAAGTTTTGGTCTTGCTTTCCCGGGATGGTTGTCATGAGAGCCAGTTTCATCATGGTGCTTAAAGATTTTGCAAATGCTCTTGACAATACTGTTCTTGCAAGAACTATTCCAGAATAGCTGACCTTCGTGTCTAATAAATAACTGTTTTTGTTGTTCATAATTCCATGTGAGTTATTTCATAGGTTTCATAGGTTTTGAAGTCTCCAGTATTGCACTAGAATAGAATATAGAAAACTAATCATTAAAAACAAAAAACATTGAATTAGAAAGTGCGTCCAAACTTTTGACTGGTACCCTAGACTAATTACAGCTAGCCAGACAAGATTGACAAGATTTCAGCATTAGAATATTATCTAGGTGTATCTTCCAGCCTGTTAAAGATATTATGAATATTTTGCTTTGAGTGTCAACAGGATTGTTTTGTAAGCTCTTAGTTTTTAATCAGCTCGTCCTCCGAAAGAATGAAATAAGCAACAATAATAAATCAGACGTCTGCCATCTTGATTTAACATACTGTACTGCAGAGCTAAGCCTGCTCAGCGTTTTTGTCCAGCATGTTAATTTCTTAATTGTGTCATGAATTTTCTGTGGATTTTCTCCACTCAGTTATTCATAGCTCATTTGAATAATTCTCCCGTCTGCATGTTGAAGAAATCTCAGCATTTTTTTGCATGTTAGGTTGCATTACCCATAATGCATTGGTAACACAGAACATTTTCCAACATGCAGTCAGTTCATTTATCTGGTCATCACCTAACAGCTAATGCAGCCTGCATGTGATGAATTTAGGCATTTGGCTGACGCTCTTATCCGGAGCAACTTAAAAATATGCTTTGAATTTTCCGTCATTGGAGAGATCCTTACACTGGTTACTAGGTTACAACCGATAATCCTGCTGGGAAGTTTTTGTGTTGATTTTTTGATACAAGTCCATCATCACAGGACTCCACATTGACATGTAGTATCCAGTCCACCTCCTATAATGTAACATGGGAACATTTTAGACAAACAGTAAGTCGCGCTCAGAGTCAAACTGTATACCCTGAAACTGTAGCAACTCCGTATATGAGGGTAAGTCAGAAATGATCCACACTCTGCTTATCGTCGTACCCGTTCAATACTACCGTTCCCCCAGTCACTGCGTGCAGGTGTGAACGTGTTCATTCAGTTCATTTGTAGCTGTTGTGCGAGCAAAAATGGACGCTCCACTTGTGATTTGCACGAAAGAAAAGCAACGTGCAGTGTTATGTTTTTTTTTTTTGCGATCTGTGTACCTGGTGTCGTTATTTATCGAAGACGTTATTCATCAAAGTAAAAAGCATTTGTCGAAAAACAAGAAGATCATGTCGTGAAGTATTTGTCCTTTATAAAAGTTCATTCAAATAAATTCCACAGCCAGAGTGCGGATAATTTTTGACTCACACTCGTGTACGAGTGCATAGCTTTATAAAAACTTTTGTGAAGTTTTAGAAGAGCTTAAATGCTTTCTAGCATTTGTGTCGATTTTCACAAGGTCACTTTGCGGATGACTCTTAGACTATGTGCATTACGGAGCGATGCAAGTCACCTGGGGTCACGAAAGTAAAAGAAGTGATATTTTGTTCGACAATAAGGGAGCTTTTCCTATATGTAAAAAAAGCAGTACTTTTCAGTAGCTAAATTGCATTCCTTTGACAGATTAGCCTCTTTAGAAATGTGTTAATGACCTAATGTACTTGAATTGCCTTATTGTTTAAATATGATTTGAGATCCCCTTCTCCCTCGGCAAATGACTTAGATAATGTGAGAATTTGTCTCCCTGCCTTTGTCTACGCACTTGAAAAAGGTTTAACCTCAATTATCTTAATGGAATTGGAATTGAAATCAAATTGCTGCCATTTGTGCTTAAAATAGGAGAGTAAAAGAGTTAAAGCCTAAAAATTTTGGAGGACAAAACTGCTAGTGAACAGCGGAATCTTTCACGATGGGAGCTGAGTTTCCAGATATAAATGTGTGGGGTTTTTTTTTGTTTTTTTTTGTCCGTACAGTGGAAAGGGAAGCGGCTGGCAGAAGGTTATTGTAATGATAATAATTAATATAATGATTAGATGAGGGAAGCTTGTCAAACGGAAGTGAGTGCAGTGAATTTGTCTTTGGCTGAGGATTTCTCTCTTGGCTGTGAGCCATGAAGAATTTATTGGAGTTTATTGGAGTCGCCTTAATTTATTAGGTGAGTCATTCCACCGGACTGGAAATTTGGCTGGTTCTGGATTAGATCCGCTGAGGCTGTGTTTAGAGCACTGAGGATGCATTAATTTTAATTAGGCAGCTTTGAACATAATGTTGTGGAGGAAACGGTGACGTGGATTTTGATCGCTTTGTCTCGGCCTGAAATTCTCAATCAATATTAAAGGTTGATTTGAGATCGTTTTTTATTTCATTATATTTTAGGCGAAGTGTGCAAGGTTTCAAATCCGAATTCATTCTTTTTTGTATATTATGTATAGTATGTGAGTAACAATTATATATTTCTCATTGTGTTGATTATGATGCTTTGTTTTTATAAACTATTCCATGCTGTTATGCACACCTAAACCAAAAAAAGTTGGTGAAGCAATATCACGCGAGAGGGAGTGCTGTTATACGGCCATGATGCTGTCGTAGGCAAGATGGCGCAGCCCAAGTCCTAAAGATATTACAGCCGTGCTGATATTCTGTACAACAGCATGATCTCGAGTGTAATACTGCTTTGATGCAACAGTAATATCCTTCTGCAACTGGTGACTGAGAGTTGTTAATTCCTAATGGTACTATATAGGCAAAAAGCCATGATCAGACTGCATGCTCAGAATAGAAACACTGGCATATTCCTTGAACTAGTGATGGGTCATTTATGAACAATTCTTTCGAGTCTTTAACATGAATCAGAAGAACGAGTAGTCTTAGAGAGTGATTTGTTCATTTTCTAATGGGTTTGCATGTACAAAGCAGCACTAAACCTCCGTAGGTTATGTACAGGAAACAGAAATGAGAAGCTACTTTTCAAGTCTTTTGGTACGAGTTGTTAGCATCTATTGGAGTCACGTGGCAAAGATCAGTGTAGTGCAGTAGATTCAAAAGAACAAACAACTCGGACTAGAAGACTCATGAGAAAAGCAGTTCAATTCTGTTTCCTGCGTAATGCATTGCATAGCGTCTATGAAAGTAACGTGAGAATATTTTAATGTTTTTGTATAACATTGTATTTTATTTCTGATTAAACAATTTGTTAAAAGATTTGAGATTTTGATAAACGAGATTTAAAAAACAAAGTCACTAAAATGATCCAAACTTTCCATCACTACCTTGAACTCCTTTAATGGCCCAAACATATGGATGTCACTCTAACCGAGGTCAGCACTGTGGCAATAACTCCCAGGCGAGTTTCTGTAACATGCAAGTTGTGTTCATGAATGATTGTGTGCACATTTCCCACAGACAGATGCATCTCTTATGCAACTAGGAAACAAGTTATTTGTTGATTTTTAAGGATTGGTTGTTCCACTTGCTGAATTTTAACGGGAACGACTGCAGTGGCCTCCGATTAAAAAAAAAAAAAAAAAAAAAATTTAAATGGTGCAAACATTTTAAAGAAGGCAGACGTAAATTTATGTTGATTCATATATATATATATATATATATATATATATATATATGAATCAACATACATTTAAGTCTGCCTTCTATAAAATGTTTGCACCATTTAAATTTTTTACTGCAGCTTAGAGTCTCATCACTGTGCTTAAAGTCTTCGGTACATGGCAATATAATTTATGGCATATTCCATAAGTCCCGGTTTGACTTGAACACCCCTTGTATTACGTGGGCTCACCCTGCCCAATATGAAATAGTTAATGAAGATGAATTGGGTTAGGAAATTATAGTAAGGGGTTTGTAATGTGTTATTTCAAGTCTTTAATTAATTGATTGATTGATTGATTGATTGATTAATTGATTTTCCTTACATGAATAGAAATCTCTAATAGAGGTTTAATCTTGTGGGGATTCTTTTTTTTCCGCATACAAGCATAAAAAAAAAAATAATAATCTAAAGTGGCTAAAATGTTTTCTTTCAGTTACCGAGGTTACGTTTGGTAACTTTTGTGTGTGTGACTGAGCATGTGTCTGTGCCCGTGAGTGTGTGTGTGTGTGTGTGTCTCTGCTGTATGAGGACCCCTATATCCTTTTTCTTTTTTCTTTCACACATTCTGTGTACCTATCCCTTGTCCGGTTCCTGGATGGGCATTCTTGTTTTTACGTTGTCCTTCAAATCAGAGGCGTTAGGATCTGCGTTCCAGTAGAACAATTGTAATTATGCCTTTCAACAAGTGGCTTATCAGCGCGATTCACATCACTCTCACACTTCTCAGTTTCCACACGATGTGGACGTGACACTCCCCATTTAGATAACTGGTTGAACACAAAGACATTTCTTGTTGTCTCATCGCCCTCAATCAGAGTCTTGAAATAAACGCTTGTGCAGACATCGCAGATAGGAAAGTTAAGTTACAAAGAAAAAAACTGGGGAAGGGCAGAGAAACGGTAACATTCAAATGAAATGGCGCGATCGCGTGCATCAGCGCCACTCCCACTCTTTTTTTTTTCTTTCTCCGTGGTCTCTTGATAACGTGGGAAACCTGACAGTGTCGATTTATCAGAGAACAAAGAAGTCGCTCTGTGAGATGAGAAAGCGTGTGTGGGCCCGTAGAGAGCAAACACCACACACCCGTCCCACTATTACCTGCGTATCCAAACAGGATGCACACTTCTCCTGAAATAGACTAGACGAACAGCTCCCTTAGCAAGTTGTGTGTGCGTGTATTTATATATGTGTGTGTGTGTCTATGTATGTGTGTGCGTGCGTGTGTGTGTGTGTGTGTGTGTGTATATATATGTGTGTGTGTGTGTTTCCCCATCTTGTTATTGCTGTCATTATTTATTATTATTATTATCATTATTATTTTTTTTATCCCACAATCCTCTACTGGGGTTTGGGTATCAGAAAAGACTGTCGAAGTCAGACGCAGCCCAAAAAGTCATCATGTGAGATCATTTAAAAAAAAAAAAACGAAGAATTATAAAGAATATAAATACCACACACTCAATGTGTTCATGGAGTTTGTCATGTCTTGTCCGAATGTTACTATGTTACCTACACTGAAATGACTCTCTCTCTCTCTCTCTCTCTCTCTTTCTTTTCCTTCTCTCCCCATTTAGTTGCTGGTGACTCATCGCTGTCCATCTAAGAAAAGTCCTGTAAGTCTCAACACCCTGCCTGTTTTTTGACCCCTTTTCTTTCTCTTCTGTTTTTCATCCGAATTTTCTGCCTTTTCTTTCTTTCCGCTCCATATCCCACCACTTAATCCTCATTTCCTGTCATCTCTTTGTCCTCCTCGTCTTTATACTCCTGTCTCATTCTTCTTTACTATATATCTTTTTCTCTCCTCTTACTCATTTTCATTTTTTTCAAGTCTCTCATCCTGCCCTAATGAGTTTTTCAATTTTTTCCCCCCATTCATCTCATGATTGAGTTTTGTCTAAAGAAGGGTTTTACTTTCCTATGGTTCACTCTCGGTATACTGTATTAAGTGAACAGCTAATTTTTACAGCAATGATGAAAATGACAGAAAAAAAGGCACCAGGCATGCAGATGATGAGACTGTGTATTAGGATGACTTACAGACCAACTCTCTGCTTCTCTGCGTGATGCCCAAACTTTTCTTATTTAACACTGGTGGAACTAATTATTGAGTGCCTCTGATCAGAGAAATATTATACCTAGTCGATTACCACTATTCTCTTGATCCTAGTACAGAAGATGATAAATTCAACACGTGCACATGCTGATAATGAAACAGTAGTCACTGTGCCGTAAATCTCACGAGCTCACTCACTAGTTATCACGTCTTTGGTTTTTAGACATAATTACCTTATAGTACCAGTCAAAAGTTTGGATGCTAGTTTGGATTTATTTTATACATTCCTAGAACAATAAAAAAAAATTCATTAGGTATTTATCTAACAACAACAGTCAGTTGTTATTTTAAGACATGAAGGTCAGCTGTTCTGGAATAGTTCTTGCATGAACAGTATTGTGTTAAGTGCATTTGCAAAAGCCATCAAGCACCATAAAGAAACTGGCTCTCATGAACACCATCCCAAGACCAAAACTTACCTGTGCTGCAGGGGAGAAGTTCAATTCGAGTTACCAGTCTCAAAACCCTCGGGTTAGAGTTGTTGTTTAAGAAAGTTATAAAAGTCAGAAAAGACCATGGAATTAGAAGGTGTGACCAAACGTTTGACTTGTAATTAATTTAAAAGATGAGATTTTGCTTTTAGTTATGGTTTTACATGGGAACACCCTTTCCAAAAACCTAGGAAAGATTGTAGTCCTGATGCAAATGGTCATTTGGATGGTAACTTCGTATAAGGGGAAAAATGAATATGATGCCTTGGGTCATTTTACAGCTCTTAACTTGACCTTTGCCCTTTCTGTCAATTCCAATCAGAGAGATATTTGGATGATATAGAAAGAGACTTTACAAGCATATAAATGTGGGCAACATTTCCCAGATCCAGCGACAAACACCTGTTTTTACACCCCCCTTTGTACAGGTTTATGTTATACAATACAGTATGTACTGCATGTGGTGGATGTGGTTTGAGGTGTGTATGGGTGTGGTTGGTGCAGGTATGTTAAACATTCTTGCAATCTTCGGGAAGGTCTTAGTAAGGTTCAGAAATATCAATAAAAGAGCAGTAATATTAATAGTTATGCTGCCAGGGGCATGTTCCTCGTTTTGAATAAAACACAGGAAAAACCTGCTGCTGGTGTTGGCAGGGGACGTTGTGCCAATTCTTTGGAAACATAACATTCTGTGAAAAGCTGGCACTTCAAAAGTTAATGCAAACTATCAGTAATCATCTGAAAGCAAAGTACCAAGCATTTAAGTCTTATTTGAATAATCGCTTGGAAAATTTGCATAGTAGTTTTTACTTGAAATGCCTGTCCTTCAAATGCACCCAGGAAGACCACAACAAACACAGATCTGAACAAACTTTTTAAACAGACACATTTTCCCAGGCGATTTCCGTATTTGGGTTATAAGACATAGTAATTTAAAAAATATTAATACAATTGTAAAGAAGTGTTCAAGTGAAACTGTGACTTTTAATTGTGCAGAATAACAGAACACAGTTATGAGTGAAAAACAACAACATTTATTTACCTGCTACATTATTGCACTTATCCCAGTGTTTTGCTAGTGCTTAAATGCCATCAAGGTAGAATTTTTCTCAGTTTCTCGGAGCCATGATCGGACTGTCTGCTTCATGTCTGAAACACCGGCCTCCCAGGAACTCCTCTAATGGCCCAAACATGTGGAAATGTCTTGGAGTTAGGACAGGAGACGTACAGACCATGTGGCAATACCTCCCAGCTAAGTTCCTAAAATGTGCAAGTGGTATTTGTGAATGGTACAGTTCCCACCGACAAATGCGTTTCTTCTGCAAATTGGAGACAAGTTGTCTATTAATTTTTAAGAATCGGGCGTTTCACTCCCTGAATGTTCCCAGGGATGACTGCAGTGGGCTCCGAGTCACCTCAGCCGAGATGGCTTGCTTTAAAAACTTTGCACCGTTTTAATGTTTACAAAAGCTAAGAGTCTCATCACTTGACTTCATTTACCTGAAATTCCATCACAAGTCCCTCCTGGTTTGACTTGAACGCCCTTGTACGTACATAAAAATTTGGGCTGTGGCTAAATAAATTCCTTTTAAAGTGTTGACTTCTGTGTTATTTGATTAGTTCATTTAAGCAAATTTTTAGCAGTTAATGCAAATGAGTGCATATGCCAGTCTTCCTCAGTGGAATGTGTTGTTGTACTCAAATACTTACTAATGATTGTAGTTCTTGATAGTGAATGTGTGTTTCTCGTGCGCCTGTACTTGCTTAATGTACCACAGGGGACATCTGATTAGACAAATTATAGAATCAAAAGTCAGAAACATGGAAATAAACAGTTCTGGAAACAGTTTTAGAATTTGCAGAACTGGTTCAATTTAAAAGGCCCTGATTCTAGAACTGTTCTTAGAACTGTATTTTGTTCGCTGGTCTACGACTTCCAGCTCAGGAATCAGGTGTCACGTGATGGGAAGTTTAAGGGATTTGAATTCATTTGCGCTAAAATATTTTAACACTATAAGGATTTAGAATTAATCACAGGTGTTAAAGTGTTAATACTAATGAACAGTTAATACAAATAATAAGAATACTGTATGTGTGGTGATCGGGGAAATGCAGTATCCAGGAAAAAAAAAAGGTGAAATTTTGGGTAATGTTCAATTCATTTTGTTCTGATATAATACATATTTAATTTTAATAAACCTTTACATTTTACCGTAGCCATCGTCTGACTTGTGTCATGTTGTACAAGGAGCCAGTTTAATGAAAATGGCGGTAAAAATACTACCTTTCTCATGCAGCGATGTTCCATTTAGGACGATCCGCAGATGCACTTGCAAAAGAGAAACACACACTTGCTAAAACCCGCAGAACAGATAAACTGCAGACATGTTTGGAAGTGTATCATTATCTTTTTGAGAAATGAAAAGTAAAAGCAGACACCTGAAGGCACTTTCATTACACCAGATACATTAATATTTTACTGTGTACCGATAGTGTGAAATGGGTCTCTCCTCCTAATTGATTAGAAGAATGGGCTCAGGGGGGAGTGGGAGGCGGGGGAGGCGGCGGCGGGGGTGGTGGTGGTGGCGGTGTTGGCAGGGCGAACATCGTTCACGGTGATGGGAATTTCAGCAGGCGACAGTGCCGTGGATGATCTAACTCTCAAACAACACTTCAGTCAAATCCTCCCCCCAAAACTGTGACTCCACTAACAGGTTTAGTGCGCACTTTTTTTTCTGCGATTGATCCGCCGTGACTGCAAGTGCAAGCAGAACAAATCCGCATAATGATGGCCTCTGGAGGAGAGCCACAGCCGCTTGGTTAGGCTCGAACCCGTGTGCTCGAAATACAAGCCAGACAAATGATCACCCTACTGAGAAGAGTTCCTCACAACCCTCCACCCTGAACATGTTCATCAAACTACAGAGGTTGCCCTTGTTTATACGAGATTTAGTGGCTAAGCAAGGACTTTTAAATAGAGAAAGACAGTTTTTTTGTTTTTTTTTCCCAGCACAGGTGAGCTCTTATACATACACACACAAACACACACACACACACATGCTGGTGAGGTACAGATGGTTTGGAGCCCAAGTGGGAACATGAGCTGTTACTTGCTGATTGTGCAGCACTGAACAGGTTTCCTGAGAACGTTGCTCTTCCCAGGTGTGATCTTTCTCATCACTTTTTTTTTTAACCTCCCAAACAGAAACAATCATACCTGCTGCTAATCAAAATCACGTCTGATGTTATGCAGACGTCCTTGAATCTGCCAGAAACGAGTCCTTATCCAAACCTCCTTCAGCTTTCTTTCTTTTCTCACATTTATTTGCCGGATAATTTTATCCAAAGTGGTTTAAAAAGGAGCTGAATTTCACCCAATAAAAGAGCCGAAGACCTCAGGTGTCCATATTGTCCAGAGATTTTAAAAAATCTTCTGGTTGCCACAACCTAAACCAGTGAGGTCATAGACATGGACATAATGAATCATATGTGTGTGTGTGAGAGAGAGAGAGAGAGAGAGAGCAGGGGAATGAGCTAACAGATACTGATGCTTTTATTCTTTACCTGAGCAAAATACTTGTCAATAAATGTCAAGTTTGGCTTAGGTGATAGATCCGTACGTGCGTTGTGACGTTTTTTAATTATCACCTGTCAGTTTTACAGTCCAGCAGGACGATGCTGCACGACGATGACGGAAATGATAATCATGTTTGTTTCATTTACACTTTTCATGCAACTTAGGCTTCCTGATTTGATGCATTATCATAAATCACGCTGGCTAACTGTTTAATCGTTTAGGGCCGCTACATTGGTTAAAATCCCTTAATTAATCTGCCACATCAATACATTTAAACACTTGCTGTTAATATTATATGCATGTTTCATTTGTATTGGTATCACTGACTGGCTTATTTATATGACAACAACACACAGTTTTGATATAGGTTGATATTAATTACTGGTAGAGGTGTGCGTGCTCTGAGACCCAACATAAACATGTGCGAGAGAGCATACTGTACGTGTACTGGTCGTTCACACGCCACACCGACTGTGTTTATTTACTCATCTTCAGCTAAAAACGTTACCTTTGTCGAGGTCGCTCAGGTTAAAATGATTAACTTGATTATATTTTGACTGTGTGGCTGAAAATATCGCGGGATTGGTCAGAATTCCTTCCCGAGCAGGCGGAAACTGCGAGTTTATAACAACAAGCACAGTGGAGAAAAATTCCTATGACCTCTTGCTTGCCTGTAGAGCAGCATCATTCATGTCGTGACTATGACAGAAAGTGGACTGTCACTTTTTGAGCTCCTGTATGAACGTGCCCAGTATACTAGTCTTACTTTTATAACTGTGCTTTTATAGTGCCGCTGAATATGAAATTATTTGAGCACAGCCATTTTCTGAGAACGAATGACTAAAGCTGTTTGTTTTCCCAGAAGCAATGTGTCATTGTCCATTTCTAGTCCAATACTCCGCACTTAGGATCCATCGCAGCTTTTTTAGACATGCTTTTTTTTTGCGCGATTTTCTTTTCTTCAACTTTTCTTTTCGAACATTATTGTAAGTCATTACTCTTCTATATTAAAATTGAGCACTTAAGGTCGTGCCGTTGTACTGATTATCAGCACGGTTACGATGCGGTCATAGGAATGAAGTCCTGATGCCTGACTCTAAAGACACTTTAGAAATTCTGAAGCTCTTAATCATTTACACATGTATTAAAGTCATAATGTTGTCATGTCATGGGATGAGATTGGTTATTCGTACCTCATACCGCGGTGTGTATTGTAGCGCTCTTCAGATGGAAAGAACCAGATACCCCAAAAGGAGAGGGATGTCTGTGTGCACCATTCAGACTTCAAATGAGAATATAAACATGCGGATAAGCACCTTCAGATTAGTAAGGCTAATTAAAACACCTGCTGTGAAAAGAACGTAACTGTTTCTACAGCCATGTACAGTACTGTAGTTTGGGGAAAAAAACTAATTGCTTAGTCAGAAATAACTGTGTTTAAAAGTGTTTATGATTGCAGCAGCAGGTCTTTGGTACAAATGTACAGATTCCAGGTGAGATGATACAGTATGATATTGTCGAATCTAGGGCGAAAAGAGTTTTGAGGATCTGCACATTTTTATGGTTTCCATATGCAAGACATAATGCCATGAAAGACCTCAAGCGAGAAGGAATGTGTCTTGGTAAAAGGTCACTTGTAGATAAATCGTTGTGTAGGAAGTTTTCTCCATTTCCCATTCATATTCGTCACCTAATCTCTGTTTAAAATAAACACGCACCAGGATTTTAATTTCCATGTATGTTTTTAGAATGCATTCCTTTAAGTGTATGCTTCTACTGAGTTCTTCAAACTCTGTATTTTTTAAAGACAACTGCAGACAGCCTATCACTTGTATCATGAAAGAGAGTTAAATGCAAAAAGTGTAGATTTTATTTCATTTATTTATTTCTTTTTTTTTTATTAATTAATAGGATAACCTGTGTTGTGGGTATGATATTCCTGAATCGGCCTTAAAGCTATACAAGAAAAATGCTTAAATAGTGAATTTGAACATAAAATATTTTAAATAATAATTATGGAAAAAGGAACTGAGAAATTATTAAGTCAGTAAAAATTGCAAAAATTTTTGGTCAATCAGTAATTTTTGATAATTTTTGATTAAACTTTTTCTTTGTGGTTTTCAACAATATTGTGCCTCTTAGTGGGTTTTGAGGCCCAGCATTTACTAGTTCTTTTAGTGTATCAGTATTGTTTGGTAAGAGCTGTATAAATGATGGCAGTCCCCCGTCAAACCCACATACACACACACACACACACACACACACCATTGTAAGGTTGACCTTTGCTCATGTGTACATGCAAACGTCTTGTGTGTCTGTCAGAGTGCATCTTTACTCCTGCAGTTATGTAGATTTTTAAACTCATTTTTGACAGTTTCAATCCTACAAGCTGTTTTTCATCAGATGTGACTCACAAAGTACATGTTGTTCCCAGCATTATTTCTGATTTATTCCAGCATGGCATTCAGTTAAAAGCCAAACGGTGAATACTCAAGCCAGACCTTACTAGCAAGGCTGCAGGGTTATTTAACGCAACTTGAGGCAATGACGCAGGTGTTACCATAACAACAATTACCCCCGATACCATAGTAGAAGATTCTTCAGAGGGATAAAGAAAAAAAATAATAAAACATATTTATAGACTTACCAATCAAAAAAAAAAAGGGACTGTTTTACAAGTCATTTCAGTAAAATTGGCCCGCTTATTGTTTCTAAAGCAACAGGTCTTACACAGCATGCGTGTGATTATTTGTATTTTCCTCACCACTCGGTCTGTTTTTTTTCTTTTGTGCCTAATAAAGGCTTCCTCTTTGTCAGGACACACATTCCAGGTTTAAATCTGCTCTGGATCATGCGGATGGATTTTGACAATCGTTTGGAAGACGCAGCAGTCGTCACACCAGACAGTAGTGCTATTCCTTCCCTTTGCTGACTCAGCACTTCGGTCATTCCCTCTTTCATCATCTGCCATGGTATAATTCCCATACGATTAAAAGAAAAACAAATATACTGTAAAAAAGACGAGCGTCCACCAGAAACGTCAGCGCTTTTAGTGGTTTTTAAGCCAATTCACAGAGTGCCTCTTTTTAAGTGGATTGAGGGAGAATTTATTGTGTTTTTGGCCGTGTTCCTTCACTCGCCAACTCATTCAGTAAAAAACCCCAGGCTTTTAAGGGCCATTCTGGGCCTCAGAGAAGCACATTAGATTAGCTACTCCACATTAAATCCGGGCCGCTGCAGGAGGTGTGAGGAGTCTCCAGATACCCATTCAATTCAAGAACGCTTGGCTGAACATGAAAGCAACCTGTCTCTTGTATCTCTAGCGCTTGCTCGTACTTTCGCTCACGGCTGAGTGCTCGTACAAATTCAAACACCTGAACATCCGAGTCTTTAGGTCCAGGGTGTACCCCACCTGGAGTCCTAAGTCCCCCGGGATAGGCTCCAAGCCCCACAGCCCTGTATGCAGTACATGATAAAGCGGTATAGACAATAAGTGAGTGAGTGTATGTGTATATCACCTGTAATAAATTGCAGCTTTTTACGATTAAATAATTACACAGGTCCATATTACGATTAAAATTTTTATGCACCATTGTGCACCACTAGGGGAATGTTATATCCTGAACCAGTCATTATCTCGCATATCCTCATTTTATTTATCATCATGCTAAAGTTGCTATTTCCTCAGCTTTGTTTGTTTTATTAGGGTTGCTTTTCAGCGAAACAGATTGTATCCCACAAACACTTCCAGTAAGACCTTTTTTTCCCTTACCAGCGCAATCTTCTTAATTCTGGTCTGTCAGATGATGATTTAAAAATTTTTTTGTAACAGCAGCTGAAAATAGTTTTGGTTGCATGGCAAATCCCAACTTTATTTCTTTATCTAATATGTCACTGTTTCTATGGTAACAAGTTACACAGTTTTTTTGGCATTGATGGGAGGAGTTTTTATTTCTCAACTTATAGATTTCTCTGACCTACAGTACGTGATTACTGAAATGCTCCACAACATTATAGAGGCCATATTATACACAATTATTAAAAAAAGAATTGCGCATTTTTTGCCATTCACATGGGTCTCCAGGCTGTGTTAACAGAGGGGCCACATTTAAACAATCGTTATCAATGCCCTATTCTAAAATTCGAATTAAATTTTGGCAGCAATGTGTGGTACATTTTACCTCAGTATACGAATTTTATTTGGAAATCAAGTTAAGGCGGACTTCTATTTTGCGAAACGCATTTTCTTATAGGAAATAAGGTAAATGCAGATAATTCATTCCAGCCACCCAAAAATATAACCAATGTTACCAATTTCCAACACTATAATAATATTTTTGCATATTGAAACAATCAAAACATTTAGAGGCATAAAGGCTTGTAAATGAAGTGAAATAAAAGTGGCTCCCTTTTCTTCTTGCCATCGTACTTGCTTCTTAAACAAAATGCAAAAAAAAAAAAAAACCTGCAAAAACAAACCAAAAAAAAAAAACGTGCTTTTCTTGGCATTCCACCGATCCAAACAAGTTTTGAACGGCTTCTGGTCATGTGTGCAGCCTAAGCACACACGTACAGTTGTGTAGTCGCAAGTACAGTTTGGCTCTGTTTGGTCGCTCGCATCCCGAGGCAAATTTCTTGACAAATTTTAGTTCTTAAAGCGGACATTCTTAGGGGGAGTTTGGATGCTTGGATATCACTGTACTGTATTATGTTTCCTCTAGTTGCACCATCATTGATGCAATCATGTGACTGTCAGAAGAGAGCTATGTATTTTTCATGTTGAAGTGTGTACATTTTTGCTTATAAAATAAGATATGATGAAAAAACTAATTCCAGGCAAGAACAAGGTGGACGTCAGTTAGCTTGGCGTTTATTCGATACACTGGAGTATAATATACTCTAGCACTATTAAACGCAACTATTGTACATAAGGATAAATCATTTGAGGTTGTTTTCTTAAAAGTGAAAAATTATATACCCAGAACAGTTGGATTCAGTTGTAAGATAAGTTATATCTACTCAAAAAAATCTTGGTATGAAAGTTGCGTAGGTTGATTATTTTGACATTGCTGAGAGCCGTGCTAACAGAGCACTGTGGGATCATTTTAATTCAGACCCACTATTTTTGATATGTGGTTTTTGGACACATCCTTGACTAGTTTTCTGTATTTGCAAGTCACAGCCAGGAGAAAGGCACAGGCTGTTTTACATTTCGTTCTTAAATAACTTGCAAATATGGTAATAATTTACACTGGGAAAAAAACATGCAAAATAGAAAAGGTGGGAAAAATGTGACATATTTGTATGCATTTAGTATTATTTTTTTATACACATTTTATTTTATTTTTGTATATATAATTATGGCAGGCTCAGGTTCACACGGTTGATTTAACCGATGCAAATGCCCTGATGGAATTCAATGTGCACAATAGGTTTGTTATAACGAGTATGGCGCGTTGGGTGATTATATGTAGAGGTCATCTGTTCATAGCTGTGAATATTCGAGTATTCAATATATATTGGTTGGGAATATTGCAATCCAGCTTTTGGTTTTTGCTTCTCATTGATGCCTGATGAATTTTTTGGGTGAACCATAAATTGTTCCTGCACTTGTTTCTGGAGGTTGTTAGGACTTCATTGATGGTTGTTTTAGGCTTTTATCCTTCCTGCTCTGGTAATGGCTCTGTACTTTGCTCTTGTTGTTTTTTCCCTCCACTGACCTGGCCAGTGCTAAGTGCACTACAGTCTGTTTTTGTTGTCTGAATATTTTTATATGGCCAATTTTTTCTGGTGTATGGCACGATATTTTGTTGCATTCTGTAATTCTGCTTGCTTTTTTAATAGGCAGGTTTTCAGTCTTTATTTTGAAAAGCGGTCATTCTGCACATAGCCACAGTCAGTGCTTGTTGCCTGCGTATGATGTACTTGCACAACTACGCACGTTATAGCGCTGCCTCTAAAAGCCCTTTGAGAAATGATCTGAACAGGTTCAGGGCCTTGTTTTAGGGCCCAACAGAGTGGACGTGTCACGGCCAGGATCGTAACTCACAACCTTGTGATCAACAGCTTAAGTAGCCTTATGCACTGAGTGACCGTAATCTCAGAGTCCTGTAGTGTTTTAATAAGATGCCAAGATATGAAAGAAATGCTGAATGATGTAAATAGCAGCGAGACAGATTTATAGCACTACTAGTAAGCACATATTCCCTTTGACACTTTTATATACATATACTGTACATATGATACATTTAAGATATTTTTAGAACAGACTTGTGGAGGATAAATTGTGGGTGATTTACAGTATTGAGAATGATGTGTAAATGTATGCTTTTCTTACGCAAATAAACATTTACCTGTAGGGACAGCAGCAGGGGAAAAAAATTATGCAGGTGAAGACTCGAACGTAATACCTGCCATCTTGCAAGCTACTAAAACAAAAACTACAGTACGTCTCCAGGATGATAAATCAGTCACAGCTCAGATGGTCAAAAAACAACAACACAGCACTCCGATCAGTTACTGATTAAACCAGAATTTATGTAGTGTGCACTAGAGTTAGTATCGATATTTCCAATTGGAGAAAACGTTAAAAGTAAGCTGATCAGCTGTAATGTAATCAATGATATTATTATTTCAGGTTGAGGCCCATGTACATACAGTATCTGCCTTTCTCTCTAACTAACCTATTAACACGAAGTACTAATACTATTAATTAAAACTATTAAATAATACTATTAATACGACATTCTTTTTTTGCTAAGTTGTATGTCTTTCGTTGTCAGCCACACACACTCCCTGTTCAGTAATCTGTGAGTGAATTACAGATGAGAAATCTAAAAAATAAATCGGATAAAGATTGAATTTTGTCTTAAATCAGCTCCTGCGCGTCAAACTTCACCTATACCACTTCAGCGCTGTTATTTTAGTGTGATCATATGAACTAATCTCAGTAAACATATTCAGTTCAGCTTTTCTAATGAATATTTATTAGTGCAGGTGTTTGTTCACATTGAGCAAGTAGCGCATTAGTAGTTTATTTTAAAGTAGATTATTAAATCCGGCACTTAACTGTTTATAACATCACTTTCACTCAACATTTTGATTTCACATAAGGTGCAGGTTAAGCTCCAGGCAGATATCTAAGTACTGCAAAAGTTTCATAAAATTTTGTCCAGCAGTCGATTTGAGACGCGCCCAGTACTTGCGGCTCGAACTTGGGGTTTGTAATCTGGCACAAAACTGCTTGATTGCATTTATAGTGCAGGTTTAACTTCAGGTAAATTCAGAAGGACTGGCAACAAGTGTTAAACTCGGTCTAGACATGCATACAAACATACATGCAGAAATTTTTCTGTGACTGGTTTCGTGTCCTCCAATGTGTGAAACTTGAAGATATAATTGAAAGTGCGAGTTCTAACCAATGTGCAAACAAAACCTTTTTTTTTTTTATTTATATAGATAGGCCTTAAGCACATGTTGCGTAGAGAAACCACTCGCTTGCTGTTCAGGGGGAGCCTGTACTCGCTAGACACATGATGCTGAAACTACACTGGAGAAAAACAAGGGGAAAAAAAGGATCATTGAAGCCCACATGACACCTAACTTGTTTTACACAGGGAATGTTGTTGCAACAAGTCATCATAATTAATTCATTATGGCGTTTGTCACCACGGGGTCGCTCACTTCATTAACATTAAACCTGCCTCCGTTAGCAGAGCGAGGCTGGAGATTCCATATTCATCCACCGCTGCCTCAAGCACGGGTTTAGCGACGCGTTCATACCGAGCTCGGTTGCAGAGTTTAAAAGTTCACCCACTCTTTTAAGTCTTTATCTAATGAATGTTTTTGTATATTAAAATAAAGAGAATGTATGAATTGTCGAGGCCCTCATTCTCTCCCATAGGACTTTGTTTTTTCGCAGGTGATCTTAATCGAGCAGATATTATTAAAAGAAGACGAGGTGCTGTATGTACGTTTGTATGACTGATAGACAGAGAGGCTATGCGTCATCCACCCAGGCTGGAAGCAGTCAGTAATCAACATCTTGTATTAACACGCCATTACGTTCAAACTTTTGAGTGGTGTTCTTAACAGTTCAGTGCAAAACCATGTTCTGCTTTTTGGTATTAACAAAAAAATTCCAAAAAGAAAAAGCTTTTACCAAAAATCACCCAAAATGCAAGTGTCAAAAGTCACCGTTTTCAGTGGTGTTGTGTTAGTTAGTGACTGTGTTAACGTTGCGCACTGGACTTTTTGCATGCGTGGACATACACGCGCAGTTACTCACACATTATGTTAATGAACAGAGGTGCCTGAATTTACTACTACGCTCACAGCTGCTACATATTGTACAAAACTCCTTAAAGCCTCTCCCTAAACCAGTAGCACTTTCTTTATCTTCAAAATCACAAACATTAGATCCTCAGTAGGTGTCGAAAAATACTGACGACACACAGACCTCACAGACAGCGTCGGCGGTTTCGGACGAGACCCGTCGGACTTCTACAAAGCGCAACAGGTAATGATGTTTTGTCTAGGCTTCTGATTGGCCCCCTGTTGATTAAAGGGGCTTCTAACAGCACTTAACAGGGCGTTTTGCGTTTTCATGTGGACAAAGATATTTTTAAACCGTAGGTCGTGTGGACAGAATTATTTTTATACAAAAAAATCTCTGTTTTTGAACATACCTGGCTACATGTGGACATGGCCTTAGTCTGATTGACCTAGGAGTGTGTTGTCCTGTCTCTCACATTTGGCCTCTTGGCGGTGGATCATAGCGCATCTTCTGGATTTAATCTTGCATAAGGGTGTAATAAATCGTGTATAATAAATGCTGCAGTGTTCAGTCCTACTTTAATAGCTGTATATTGCACGTTAACCTTAAGAAGGGTTTATACCTTGCTATCAATATCCGTACTAATAAAGGTCATTGTTCTATTCTCATCCTGTTCGTCATATGAAAGCTTTTCATCATGAGTTTCTTGGACGCACGCACAAGAAAACTTGGTATGAAGTCTATAAGTTTAATATCGATGGAACTCCCATCATATAAAGAGCAATGCAGAAAATGCACTTATTTTTTCCTTTCCTTTGCTCCTGCATGACATATGGAAACCAGCCAAAAGAACAAAAGAAGTACTACCTCATAAGACAGCAGCCTTCTTTCTTAAAATGGCCAGACTGTGCCTAATCATTCATAATAAGTTATCAAATTTGAGCATTTTCCAGTTTTCTGTGACGGTCCGGATCTGTTTTTGAAGCGGAATATCGGTTAATCAACGAGACACGATGACAAACACATTCTTATGAGTCCTCTCCCGGTGTTCAGTATTGGATTTAGCATCATCCTCCAGTCCAGCGAGACAAATTTAGGCGATGACTGACTTGGCCAGGCATAAGCAAACTGATAGCAGTGTAATGTGGCTGTTTATAATGAAGCTGTTTTGATTAGAGTAATGATGCACTCTGGCAGCTTTCTCAGCGGATATTAACCACCAAGCTGTTTTCCAGACGCCCCCTCTGCTGCTGCTCGAGGGGAACAGAAAACAACACTTTGGTTTATTGGAGATGGAAGGTCTCTGGCCATGCCACACTCTAACTGCCAGACTGAAAGGCATTGACTGGTCATTGATCTTTATCACATCTCAAAGGACTACACAGAACAGTTTAAACTCTCGACCCTTTAAATATCAGATAAATAATATATGCTGCTTTAATTTTATATTTACAGTTTTGCTTAATGTTGGTTCACAGTCATGTTGCTTCGTGACCACTATCCAGTTGTTGACTAGATCATTTTAATTGATTGGCCACCTCACTCGCACATAACATTCTTTTTGAGCCTAAAAAAAAAAAAAAACATCAGAATTGCAGTAAACACTGCTACACAACTATCTCATGTAGGTCTGTCACAATTATTACACAATAACATTAGCCACTGCATTAGCCACTGTTTAAAAGAGTTGCTATAGACTTCCTGTCAGCTCAGACCAATCTGCTCATTCTCACTTGATCACTCTCATTAACTCTCGTGTGTTTGTCTGTAGACCCTACATGCATTTGAGACGCCCCCAAAACAGTTTCTATTCAGTTTCCTTTTTTTTAAAGGGGAAAAAAAGTTCCTGGCTTGATCACCTAAGACATTCTGTTTTTATCAGGACAGTGCACAACCTCTCACGCACCACTTACACATTACAAAAACTAAGATGGAAATTTTTGACGCATTCCCTGTACAGTCCTGACCTCGCTCTAAACCATTTCCACATATTTTGGACTTTAAAGGAGTTCCTGGGAGGCCAGCGTTTCAGATGTGAAACGGACATTCCGATCATGGCTCTGGTATACTGAGAAAACTTTCTACCTTAAAGGTATCCAAGCACTAATGAAATGCTTTTATGAGTGCATTGGTGTATCAGGGGATTTCATAGAGAAATAAAAGTAGTTTTTACTCTCATAACTGTTTTCCGGTTTGGCTAAAACACCCCTTGTACAATATTGAATGCTTCTGGAATGGGCAAACTGAAACATAATTATGACCAATCCAATGAATGTGATTATTTTTTGTTTGTTTGTTTTTTTTTGTATTTTGGCAATTATGAATACCAAATGTGAGACTAATGACCAGTCCATGTTCAGGACACAATGTACAACTGTTTTTTTTTTTCTAAAAACTTCAGGCTTACCTTAGATATACTTTACTTAAAAACTTTTATATGTACTAGGATGTAACTGTTATTTACTTTCTAAACCATGGCAAAGTCAATCTGCCAAACAGGTTTCTAATCGTGGTCCTACTCAAATTGTTCGGGCATCCAGGGTGAGACTGGGGTTACTTCGGGTTTGCTTTGGTTCTGTAAACAGGCCCTTTTTCAGTTGCAGTTATTTATACTTACTCTTTCCTTCTTCCAAGCTCTCACAGCCTCTCCTTAAACCAGTAGCACTTTCTTTATCTTTAAAATCACAAACGTCAGATCCTCAGTAGGTGTCAAGCTGAAACCATTAAAATCAAACAAAATCAAAAGGCAGCGCTCGCTATGGTTGACGTAGTAAAGAGTGACACACGAGCAGCTTCTCCTGCTGCTACTTTGACTTTTGATATCGATCATAATTGTAAAAATTAATACATCAGATCAAAAGATAAAGAAATTAGGCTGACTCTTTTTTTCCCCCTGCGCTAACTCATATATAGTCCTCCTTTTAGATAAGCGCTCAGTTTCCTATTGAGATGAGACCTTCAAGTTAAAGGCACACTAGTAAAGGCCACTCACGACGTCTGTGAAGATACACAGCTGGAACGTCTCACATGGCCCGGCTTCAGACGTTATTTCTGTCTTTAATGTGGCATAAGATATGAAACACTCTAAAGATGATTTTTCCCTTTAGTTTGAAATTGTCCATGAGGTTACTCATTCTGTAAAATAAACGTTTGAGAGAGAGTTTTGTTTTAGCCCTCAAATAAAGATATGTGCTGATAAGCAAGTTACAAATGCTAGAATAGTTTCAGTCACTAGATTACTAGATCACTAGATCTGTATCAGCATTTTCATAGGTTAAACATCTAAGTTATTTTTTAATGTGGTGGTTTTTATAGAACGATTTATTGAAATTGGCTGGTTATGTAACAACCACTCGTCTGTTCCAACCATTCAACCCTCAGCATCACCCATATACTAATCAGAAGTCTATAGAAAAAATACTAGAATGTCTGGCTGTTTGGAATCAACATATGAAGAAATGAGAGGTGCCTCAAAAACAGTACTGTATGACCAAAAAAATTATTCAAATTCTAATTTTATTAATCACACAACACACCTATACACAGTATGACATGCAGTAAAATCCTTATATGATTGTCTATGACCTGAAATAGGAAATATTACCATAATATCATATTACACAGAAAATGTTTACGGTTGAAAATGCAATTCAATTAAAGAATAAAAGTTGCAGTAAAATAAAATGTGAACAGAAAAATAGAACTAGAACAAAGTTAAATAGAACTAAAGTAAAAATTGAAATTACACAAGAACAAGAATTTACAAAATCAAAGTTTAAAGTAAAAGAGTAATATATACTGTAGTACTTTATAGAAATATATTGTTTACCATATTGAAGCAAATATCGACAAAATCACATAGAAGATCGACACGGTCATCATTCACACAATCTAAATGAAAACATTTTCTTAAAATAAAAAAAAATATTTTATAAAAAGCCCTAGTAAAGAAAACTGCAATAAACAACACAAAGTCAATATTTGGGTTAAAAAAACAAAACAAAAAACTTTACCCCTAAAAAAAATCAGTCATCTTAAGAAATAAGGTTAATAAATAAGATTCCATTTATTGTCATTGAACTGGCAACAACAACGCTTATTTTAGCTGCAATCCTGACAACTACAGTTACAGTAGAACGTTGTTGCATATATTACAAAAGAAAATAAAAACATTTTGTATAACAGTAAAATAAGAACAAAAGGTGTACAGGTTTATAATGTAAATTTTGAATATAAGATGACCTAGATCTAGTAGATGCGGTACCGATGTTTGTAGAACTATGTTTTGCATGTTTGCGGTACAGTATGTTGCAAGAGTGTCCTTGGAAATCAACAGCAAGGCTAGAGTACAGTGTGTGCAAATACATTCCTGCAGATGTTACATCAATGGCAAGTATGCAAAGTTATGTAAAGTCATAAAAGCAATGAGATTTGGTCCAGCCTTTGTGTTACCCGAATATTTTTGCAGTGTGTGTTTAGAAGTCTTTGTTTTGGGTACACTTTGTGCTATGTCTTAGGGGAATTGGCTTGGAGAGTGGTTAGGAAACCTGCCACAGTAGTTCTAGAAACATTGTCTATCACACCGGCTTCTGTTTTTGCAGGAAAAAATGGATTATGTTTTTGGTTTGGAAAATTTTTTTTTTGCTGACATACTGTATGTGCAAAGATTTGTATTGGAAGTAATGTTACTGATTTAGTAATGGCCAAAAAAGTCACATACTGTACAGTAGGATTTCACTGAATCACACTACGCTTTGGTTAGAGCACACAATGTGTGTGAAGATGATTCCTCATGTTTCCAGAACAACCCTTTCACAATTTCAGTCCTGGGAATGCCCTGTGCCATCAGGAAAGAGGGACCTCCATAGATCATTCAGGTCGTCAGCTGACTTCATCTCAACTGAAGCCGTTGCTTCGATGGGTGCCTCGCTACAGTACATGCGCTTCCCTTCTTACCCTGATGGACCGATCATTCTGGAAAAGGTTGTCCAATCTTTATGCTCCCTAGCAAATTCTTTTTTTCTGGTTAATCTGACTAACAAGTGGTTTTCTTATAGCAATGTAGCTGTTTAGTCCCAACTGTGTGAGTTCCCACCAAATTGTGTACATACAGTATGGCAATGCTCTTGCTTTAACTTTTAAACATAAGTGTTTAAGTGATCTATATACAGTATATATTTTTCCCCAACACATTCCACAAAGTTGACAGTTTAGCACCATCCTTTTTGATTTTGGTTCTCAACCCAGTTCTAGAAATTTCGAATCTTTAGTTGTTTTCTTTGCTTAATGCAGGCCAATTATTTAACCCTTTTGAAATGATGCCTTTATTTATTTATCTATTTATTTATTTACTTATTTATTTATTTATTTATTTAGGCTAGGCAGTGTGCAAGGCAAAATTCTTATTTACTGAAAAAATTAGGGCAAATATGCTCAAGAACAATTTGAACGGCAGGGTCTTTATCCTATTTGTGTGTGTGTGTGTGTGTGTGTGTGTGTGTGTGTGTGTGTGTGTGTGTTTTAAAGCCACTAACAGTGAAAAAGCACCAGGAGCCTGATTGAGGCCAATGACAGGTTTTGGCATTTTATGACGCATTTATTTTTTTTACAGCCCCCAGGTCCTGAGTATCCAGCTGAATGTTTTAATTACACATTTTATGCTTTTTTTTCTTCACTATAATGAGGCCTGATTTCTAAAAGGGCTTTCTGATTTCATGCTGGGTTACATGCTATTAAAAAAAAAAAACGCACAAAAAAATAACATGGGAAAGCGTCTGCTAAGGGTAATGAATTTTCAGTGTGCTGAATGTGATGGTATTAATTCAACCTCTTAGACTCTGTGCCTGATGGAAAAAGAATGATGAGTCAGACCCATGCCGTTATGAATCATCATTTATTTTAATAGTTGGGGAAGGCATCGAAACAGACATTGTTATAAGGAATGTTATAAGGAAATTAGACATTTTACTTGATGTACAGGTTTTTGAGAATATTAATAGTATATGAGTAGCTTATTATACTGGACTGCACATGACACATTGTACATAGGTAAAGCAGACCTCCACTTGGTGCTTAAACAGAAATTCTACGTTCATACAAATTAAAGATACAGATACGATCTCTAAGATGCACAGTTTACACAGAAAGATTTGTGACGTGCTTAGTGGTTCCTGTGCTAGTTTCCTGGATGTCGTTGTGTTTTATTTCTTCCTGTGAAAAGTCAGAGTTTTAAGTCCAATCAGGCATTCTTCCTTTTCCTTACGTAGGTATTTAAGAATTTGTTTCTGGTCTGCCCTCCTCAAAGTGTACAGTACTTTGTAAGAGTCTTGAGCCACCCATTATTTCTTAAATGAAGTTAAATCAAATGATGTAAATTGGAACAAATGTTTAACTGTAACAGGCTGTGTAAAGTACCCTAAAAATACTATTTAAATTAAAAGGTTGTTTATTAACAACCTAAGCAGCAACCTCATTTCCCCTCTCGTCTGTTCCAACCACTCAGCATTCAGCATCACCAGTACACTAATCACCGTCCTGATCATCTCCCATCATCTGCTCCTGTTTATTACTGGTTCATGTCTTAAGCCACGTACATGGACTGAAATGCCAAAAAAGTCCTGGAGAGCTGTTCCTCAGGACTGCATTAAAAATCCAAGAACGGCTGGCTTTTTGAAAGCAAAGCATGAAAAAAATCAGGGCTCGTTCAGTACCTTTGCACATAACTGTAAGTGTGCTTTAAGAGGTCTTTTTAATGCTAATGACCAACTCTTACCGTAAGCTTGTATCTGCTGAATTGAACGTGAAAGCTTACTGGATTGTCTCGTGTGGAGTTTTTGCAATAAAATGAGTCTGTGATTTATGGGTGTGGAATTGTCTGATCCAGAATTCTGATCATTTTTACAGCAAACAACTTCTGATGAAAAAAGTTCAGGTTTATGCAACACTAACTATCAGTTGCTTTAAAAGGCAGTCGTAAGAGTGTTATTGGCTTTTCCTACATGCTCAATTTCCCATGTGTGAGTGTAGTGTGTTTACAGGCACAGGATCTCCTCAGGGTCTGGCAGAAAAAAAAACCCAGCTGATTATTGAAGGCATGAAAGACTGATTACTGTCAATTATTAACACACAAACTCGGCAGAGGTTTTGCAAGGGCTCTGGAGAAACCACCGCGAACAGTTTGTGCCCTCGTGGCTTAGATATCTCAGTTGATGCAAGCAGTCCGATTCCATTTGATTTGGCCCCGCATCAATGTGGCGCTGTGACTGACTATTACACTTCTCTTTTCATATTTACCATTTCACATCACGCCTCCTTCATGGGGGAGCCAAGTCTAAGAAGAGAGGTCTAAAAAAAAAAAAAATCATGACAAGCTGCAGTAACCCAAAGTTTTCATGGTTTTGATAAACACTTGCTACTAACAAGAGAGATGAACACATCTAGTGGCATGCAGAAGAGCCACAAGGATGACACGGTGCAGCATTTCTTCTTTTCTCCTTTTAAAAACCATCAGAGCGTGGCATGGAGGTGCTCAGCAGGTGATCCGCTAACCACAGCCCTAGTGCGTTTTCAACTCGATTTGCACAACGGGCGCTTCCATCGCGCCATCTCTGATGGAGAGGAGATAGAGATCTTTCCTGCATTAGCACCACATCGTTTTAATCACGTTCGTAATGCCTATCACACGGCTGGAGTGTCCTCAAACAGCCTGCTCATTTGGAAAACAAATCAGCCATGGCCTTGTCATTTGATTAGCTCCAGTTTTGTTAGTCTCGCCTATTATCCTAATTATCTTTGTGGATGTGGGAAACGTGTGCCTTGGGGATGATCGGTGACCTCCACTGACCCTCCGTCGTCTTCTGCCTGCTAAATAAAAAGCTGATAAATGAAACAAATTAATCACGCCCGATAAGCAATTGACTGTTTTTAGCCTGTTTTGCATCTTATCAGAAGTGTGTGTGTGTGTGTGTGTGTGTTTCCAACTTCAGGGATCTAGCCACAGAGCCTTGCTTTGCCAGATGCCGTCATAAAGCAGTTTAAACCTGTTAACCTGACGCCCGAAAGAATCAATTCAGTAGGCAAATATCCACGGTGAGGATTTTAGGAGATACAAATCTGTTGAAAATGAATATTGAGAGGAGCTGCTGTGTTGCCGTTGGTGTCAGTTACGATAACTAAACCCTCCCAATAAGTCCAGCCTCGTTATTCTAAGGGAACTCGATTCAGTTCGGAGTAAAAGGTTTAGCCCGCATTACCCCATAGGCAAACAGCACGCAGATTAAGAAAAGTGGAATGAATAAGGCGGAAAACTGCTTCAATAACATCTCCTGGTGTTGAACTTTTGTTTTGTAACAACTCTACTAACTTTCAAAAGCTTAATTACATAGGGTCTTGTTTGATAAAGGCAGACAAAAAGGCTGAAATATTAATGATGTTACACTCGTAACACACATACACATTTATGCTTTGCACAAGCTAGATGTTAAAAATGTGGTCTCCCTCGATTCCTGATTAAAGTCAACACTTGGCATTCAAGTACAAAACAAGGAGGAATCTCTGCTACGAGAAAACTAGTCAGAAGTGCCAGAACATGCGGCCCCTTAAATGAACACTAGTAGCTGGCACCAGAATTGAGACTGTCCCCATAGAGCTCAATGTTAAAGTGTCCAGTTTTGCAACAGGAAAAAAAAAAACTCTTTTGCAGCTTAGTTAAAAAACAAAACAAAGCGAATTGGTGATTTTTTATGAAACTTATCATTTGAACATAGCAAGATTATATTAAGTGATAACATCAGGCATGTGGCTCAAGTGACAGCTGTATTGCAAGTGTCAAACCACTAGCTGTCTGCTATACATCACTTTACTGTAAGTGAAATTGTTGGAGTTTAATTTTCCCCCAAAAGAATGTAGGAGGGTATGGATGACGCCGTTCAATCAAAAATCAAAAAAAGGGTTTGCCAGTTCCAATACAGTCTATGATTAAAAGAGAACCTCATATGGGACAGTGGTGGCTCAAATGGTTAAGACTGTGGGTTACTGGGTTACTGATTGGACGGTTGTGGGTTCAAGGCCTAGCACCGCCAGAAAGGCCCTTAACCATATTTGCTTCAGAGGCGCTGTATCCTGGCTCTGACCCAGCTTCCTAAACTGATTTGTGTTGTAATGAAAATTGAATATTTATTATTATTATTATTATTATTATTATTATTATTATTATATTACATGTTCGAGTTTAGATCTGAAGCAACTGTGGCTTCAACCCCTCCAGTATTAATCCTTAAGCAATTGGAATAGCTCCCAAGCTCTTTTATTAATATCAACAAGTGGTGAAATAAAATATTTACCCCCCCTCCCCTTGTGTGTTGTGCTATAAACGTTGTTTAGCCCCTGGCAAAAATTCAGGAATCATTACAGTTACAGGATGCTCACTCAGCTGCTTTTTTGTTTCCACTTATTGCAAATAAATGAATCAAACATATGAGACAAAATAATTCAGTCCAATTCAATTCTTTTTTTAAATAGGTAGACATTCTGACTTAATGAAGTCATATATCAAACTAAATTTTAATTAGTGGTATTTTTTTTTCCAAATCAAGTAGAGGGAGGATATTACAAAATCGCATTTTTAAAACAAAAGAGTAGAAGTCTAGAAATGCACGTCTGCAGTTAAAAGAGAGACCTTAACATGCTGTAGGATTTGGCTAATTGAAAGGAAACATGACCCCAACAAGAAACAATAGAAACAGCTTTCAAGAAAATTCAACACTGAATGTGGTTACTGTAGCTGAGTCTAACTGTTAGTGTAAGTATGAACAAAATGGGAAAAGAAAAAGGACAACACTTGGATAGACCGCAGGAGATGTCGAAGTGCCAGGATGGAAAACAAAGCAGTGTGCTTTAAAAATGAAAAATTACACAAGAAAACAAATGAGCGGAAATAGGAGCTAATGTCTGTGACAGAACTGTAAGATATTAGCTAAATGAAATAGGACTAAATCACTAACACCTAAACAGAAGGAAATAAAATTACAGTGGGTTCAAAAGGAGCAATCGGAGAGTATGGATGATTGGGCGAGAGTCATTTTCGGTGAAGAATCGTGAATCTGCATTGGACCAGATGATAATGCTGGAACTTTTTATCCGGTGTTGTACTAACTGAACTATACTGTATAAAGATAACTGCCGGAAGAGACCAATCTATTTTACCCCACGTTTATCATCTGGGTTGCACCAAGACCAGGGGAGGAGGCAATCATTACCTCAACAGACAATATACATTTTAAATGATTTGTTCTTGTTTCAATTATTAAAAAAATTGGTTTTGTGAAGATGAAATCATTCTTCAAGACGATAATACGTCGTGTCATAAAAAACATTATTGTGTATCAAAGCATGTAAGCAAAGCAACTCTTTTACATGGACACAAAACAATCCAGATCCCACTCTAGTTGAACTGGTGAAAATAATAATTATATATATATATATATATATATATATATATATATATATATACACATTTTTTAATAATTCTTATGTCCATGACAAGGATCTAACCGCTTTTAAGAACGTAGGAACCGGCTTCTTCATTAGTAAAGTCTGTGTCTCAAAGTATACAGGCTAACGGGGAGCAACAAAGTACTAATTATGATTAGCCGGGCAGCATGTTAGTATAGTGGTTAGCACTGTGCCACTGCACCTCCAGGGTCGAGGGTTCGATTCCCACCTCAGGTCTGTGTGCATGGGGTTTGCATGTTCTTTCTGCGCTTGGTGGGTTTCCCTTCCGGGTACTCCAATTTCCTCCCACAGTCCGAAGATATGCATACTAATTGGTGTTTTTAAATTGCTCGTAGCGTGTGAATGAGTGTGTGTTTGTGGTGTGTCCACACTCCACAACAAATCCATCTGTTTATCTAGCACATAAGTTCCTAAATTTGTCGCTTTAGGAAATAAGAATGTATGTGCAAATAAACACAGATACAAATAGACATTATTATGCTAATGCTAATTGAAGCAAAAGTATGCCATTAATGAATTTCTAACATGTTACTAAAGTTATCTACATTATATCATAATTTGATTAACTTGGGGAAAAAAAACAGATATTTCTCGAAATCCTGCAAAAGAATAAGCTCTGATATTATTCACATTGAACTTGTTTCTTTTGTACCTACACCACCTTGTGTTCGGATGTTCATTTGTGTTGATGTCAGGGCTCTGTGAAGGCCACTCATTATCTTTTACACCAACCTTGGCAAACCATGCCGAGCAGGTTTAGTTAGATCTCTTTGTTGCAGTAAAAGAGGAATCATAATGCATACAGCATGAAGAGACATTCTTGTGCGTCTAACTTTGTGGAAAAAGTTTGAGAAAGACCCACAAATTGATGTGATGGTCGAGTGTCCACATACTTTTGGCCATATTGTGTTGCAATTATGTTTCGCTTCATCCTGGTCTTTTATTTATTTATTTTTTTAAACGACAATGCTTATAAACTTGCTTCTATAATGGAATGACATGCAGTAACTGCATAAGGATGTTAGAAATATGGGCCACTCTATAATAACAAACCGTATGACAAGACATGAACTTCAATTCCTGGTTAAAAAACAAAACAATGAAGCCAGTGATTCTGTTGTGGACCATTTAGCCACACTTGTGTACTCTTAAATAGCTGGTGGATTGGACATTCAGCAAGTAGTCTATGGCATAATTTTTTGGGAAAAAAAAGTGCCTCTGTAATAACTAGCTCAATCAAGTACTCCAGTGATTGTGTACCGTTCTCGGTAAATATGTGTTAATTATTAAATTACAACAAGCCCGCAGAGAAAATTGCGCTTACCTGCAGACTTTCAACGTAACTCGGAAAGACTTTTTAAATAAAGTAAACGTGTTGTGCTGCCACTTTATAATAGTCACCTTGATTAAGGGTTCTAATAATTATGTCATGCTCTCTTTAAATAACTCCAAGGCCAACAGACATAAGGCTCCAGCGATAACACTGTCGCCTTGCAGCTCTATGGTCCGGGTACAATTCCCACCTCGGGGGATGCGTGCATGGAGTTTGCATCAACCCCTGCTTGGTGGGCTTTCTTCAGGTACTTCATATGTTTGTGTCCTTTACACCCAGGATATACCCAGTCTTATGCTGTAAATCGCCTGGGATAGGCTCCAGGCCCCCCGAGACCCTGCATACAGAATTAGGCGGTATAGACGAGTGAAACATAGCGTTATTATCGCCAGCCTCCTTACTGACCTGAATATCGTCACTCTCAAACAAACAAAGCATTGAATTGGTAATGTTTGTAAATACTATATGAAGCCACATAATCACACATTATACTGTCTTAAAGAGGAGGTAAAAAATTTCTGGAGTGCTATTCTGTCAGACCTGCGTGTTTGAGTGTAAGGTTTAAACAGCACCGCAGTGCTTTTGGGCTTCACATGCCTTCAGCCGAGCAGGAACCCGAACGTGTTCTCTGCTGAATAAAAGATTCACTTCGTAATTTTCAAAGACAAGGGTAAGTGCAAGTTAATTCGACCAATTATGCCTAATAAAATGTTAGAGACGTAATTGATAATTAAGTAAATTGCTGTAATTACATGGTGCCTCAGCTCAGTTGGCCTCTGTGGCTGTTCGCCTTCTCACACAGGCGCAAGAGGAGGAAACCTTTCCCGAGAAGGAGCAGCAGCAGGGGAAATCATGTTTCCGTGTAGATTTGAATTCGACACGAATTGAATTGTGGGTCTGTGAACGTTCCAGCCGGAGCTTTTTCAGTCTGCTGCAATGGTCCCAGTTGATTTTTTTTCTGTTAGAGATATCAATACATCTGTGCCTGTTTCTTACTTAGAATATTTTAACGAATTGACTAAAGACTCAGAAATACATGGATTTAAGTGTTTTACTTAGAGAAGGTCATGAACTTTGGAAGAACTTTTTAAAGAGTGTTTAAGTGCTCTTAGTGGTTTAACTCCTAAGTGAAAACACAGATCAATGAAGCGATTAATGAACGGAAGTGTATAATTTAAGTATGTTTATTTTATACCATTCTAATACTTTATTATTTTAATGGTAACATTTTATACAGGGACAAACGGATCACAAAAAAAAAAAATTGTACATGTCATCCACTGTACCCATGTAATTATGGCATGCTGCTATGGTATAAGAGTAAAATAATTAACTTCAGGCACATCATACCACCTCAACATTAATAATTGATTGTCGTTAGTCTTTCGGCTGCTCCCATCGATGGAGTTGCCAGAACATAACATCTGATCTGCACACAACTTGGGACAGGTTTCATGCCGGATCACAACCCTCTTATTTTATCCAGGCTTGGGATCGGCACTGCATGTAGTGGCTGGGGTTTTTCCGTTGGGTGGGAATCGAACCCAGGCCTTTCGCATGGCAGGCAAGAAACCACTGAGCCACCAATGCCGTACACCACCTTGTCATTGATTGCACCTAGTTATCTTTTATTCTTTACATACATGGCAAAGATTCTTGGTTTATATCGCTCATTATGTGATTAGCAGCGTGGCATCAAAACATAAGCAGACTTCCATAGACTTCTTAAATAAACAGTCCATCATCCTCAAAGCTTAGTCCCTCCTCTTTTTGATGAACTCCAGACCCCTAAGTATACACTTGACTTGTGAAAGAGGTACATCAGCGCTGAGTGTTTGCGCCTGTAATTTTGGACGATTGTCCTCAGTGCTACAGGGAACACAAGGCTTTCTGTGCGGCAGGTCATTCAGACAGACCTGTTGCTTAGGAGCAGAAGAAATGTGGTGAAAAGAAACTTGCTGAGAGGGCATGTTGTGCTTTTTTCCCCTGCTTCACAGTAATTTGTGAGCAACAGGTATCTCATACTGTGCTATACTGAACAGAACAAAACAGGCGCCTCGGCTATTAATGCAGGTGAGCGGTACTTGGGTTTCAAATGAAATAAATTGTTCTCGCATATTGTATACTCAAGAAGCATTTTGTGCAGACCATTACCGCCATTTCATCTAATGGCTGCATACTGCCACCATTACCATGTGGTTCAAACTGGGGAAACAAAAAAAAAGAAAGAAAAGAAAACAACCTGGTTGTCTTGGATGAGTAAGCAGTGTTCTTGTTTTTTTTTTTTTCGTATTCTGTCACTTTCAGCTTGACAGGACTCAGGTTGAATTTGTCGTGCTTGAGATTAAATATGACCTGATGTTGTTATTATTTATGCCGGACCGGGTCTCTGATCGCGTCCTTCATCTCATCCCTGTTTTCTCCTGAGAATCAAGTCTGGTTTTTTGAGTTCACGTACGTTGCTGTGTACATGGCAGTTTGATATTTTCCGGCTTATCCCAGAGTTGTTTACTTGTCACTTGAGCTCTTGCTTGGCCCAGTGCTCAGTGTCTGCTATCACACATGCGCTGCTATGTCATGAGGTGACAGCGGAGTACAAGCTGACAAATTGTCACAGGGAGTTAAGATAGCTTCCGTGGCCACCGGAGTGCCACTCCAGTAAGTCAATAATCTGGGCAGAAACAGAAAGAAATGAGTCTTCAACCTTGTTTCCTGGTTTGTTACTTTCTCTCTTTTGGTTTGAACATGACCTCAGATTCTACAAGGATAGATAGGCGAGTGCACTAGTGTTCACAAATAATAATACAGATCAATATTGTGATGTCATACAGTATTGTTATTGCACCCATGTTCCTTCTATGGCAGGCAAAACATGATGGAATTTTATAGATTCAAATAATTTTACATTATTATACGTACATATCCTTCTGATAATATTTGGAAGACCTAAACAAGCTTTTTAGAAAAACAAAGGACCTGATATGGCAGTGTGCTTCTATTTCAGTTTGTTGGAACAAGTTGTGAGATTGAAAAAAAGCTGAGGAAACCTTGGCAAACATTAAAAAAATTCCTTACGAACAGTAACTCGAGCTCAGGATCTGACTGGAGACCCTGAAGCTGTGAGACGGCAATGCTCCCCACTGCACCAACATGCCACCTGTTATTTATATCTTTAAGTCTACGTTTGTGCTGAGATCTAGTTGCACCTAAATTCATGTTATACAACGGTTAACTTCTGACCAAGCAATTTGATTGGATAGGAGCCATTCCGTGAGTGCTGATATAGAGCATAACAGCACTGGGGAGTTTTCCAGTAGATAGCACTCCACGTCACAGGTGTTCTTAAGTGTTCACAAGTGTTGGTATAGGGAACAAGGGATTCTGTATAGCACAATAGAACTAAAAACCTTTCTTTTTATACTATTCAGGATTCGACCCCAGAACAGTCAGTTGGCTAAGACGGAATAAGTGGAGACATAAAGAGAAACCTCTATGGTTTATTCTTCTCACCTTTCGACTGTATAGTATTCGCAATAATTTAAAACCAACTTAACCTTAAATGTAATTTGTTAAATAAACAAACAAATCATAATCTGTTGATAACAAAAATGGTGTTTGTAGAACTGTTATATAAAAGCAATATCACATTCAAGGTCATGCTGTTGTGCTGAATATCAGCATGGCTACGATATCTTCAGCATCACAGTCAGCTCTCCCTTCCGTGTGCTACCCTCACAGCTATATTTAAGCCTTTCCTATGTATTGTATGCTGTAGCATTACAGTTTCCTTTTCTTGGAACCAAAAAGGCCCAAACTTGTTTGGTAATGTCACCAGGCACAAGGCAAGCTTCATGATCATATGGTTTGCCATCCGAGGTTTTAATCTCACTAATGGTCTATTAAATTAATGGTTAAATTCTGAAGCCCTGCAACAAAATCTAGTGCGATTAAATCTGGAATGCATGGTCCAAAAAGCAGACATGGATGTACTAGTCAGGTGTCCACATACTTTTACATATATAGTTTGCACTCTCACTTACTCATCGTCTATACCAGTTAATCCTGTATACAAGGTTGCAGGGGGCCTGGGGGCCTATCCCAAGAGGCTTAGGGCACGAGGCAGGGTACATCCTGGACTGGGTGCCAATCCACCGAAGGGCACATACATCTACACACACTCACTTACATACACACACCATGGGCAATTTGGGAAGACCAATTGGCCTAATCTGCAGGTCTTTCAACTGTGGGAGGAAACTGGAGTACCCGGAGAAAACCCTCCAAGCACAGGGAGAACATGCAAACTTCATGCACACAGAGACGGGAATCGAGCCTGGCTGGGAAACGAATCCAAACCCTGGAGGTGCAAGGCGACTGTGCTAACCACTACACCACCGTGTCGCCCTTATAGTTTACAATGAAGCATTTAATTAAATGAATTTTTAGTAGAATCAACTTAAGCATACAAACCAAACCAAGCCTAGACACACAGTTATTTCATTATGAAATCTGTTTCAGTTACTCAACTGGATTTAGTGTCCTAAGAGTGCTGTTACCACATAAAAAAACAACAGTGTATCCTGTCCAAATAAGGGCGATGTGGGTCTGATAGTCAGTTAGCAGAGTAAAGTGGGCAGAATTTGGTTGGGTTTAGACATATAAAAATGGAAACATAATGCACAGCATTTCAACTTTGGGCTGGAGCTGTAAACCTGTGGTCTCTTCAGGATGTTGCTGTTTTATGGCAGTGTTTTGGCTGCCAGATTGTTGTAATTTCAGAGTGACATGTGGGCCAGATGAAGTGGTTAGTGTAGGCCATCCTTGGGTAATTACTCATTTGGTGTTACGAAATTGTTTGCATGAATCCTGAAAAGGAAAGGAGATGATGACAGTTTACATTGCGGATCATTGCAGACAGTATAAGCAATTTTAGGTCATGTTGTCACGATTTAGTATTCAATGACGGATTAACCATTTATATCTACATCTTACTGGCTTGCTTTATTTGTAAAGGTGCACAGCATAAAGTGTAGTAGTTGTGTATTTGTGCATATATTATACCGACCTCATCCCGTTCGGTATCGCTCGGTTTCTAAGAATAAATATATCTAACCTTGAGCTAAGTGAATCAAACACCCACTGCTTCCTAAACTGACGTCCTTATTGTGTTCTGAAAGCCATCCTGAAGGTGAACACGTCATCCCTTTGAATCAACACTAGTTTAGTGCATCCTTCCGACATCTCCTCGACAATAAAACTCTTGCCAAAGTACAATAAAGCATCAGAATCGCTAAATGAGCAGGACACGAGCGATTGTAATAGCAGGTGTCCTTTCACAGGAATCAAGAAGTTTGTGTGTTGTGTCTGAGCACTCTGTATTGTATATATTTTATTTATGGAAAATTACTTTCTTTAGCAACCACTGGTTCATGTAAGACACAATGGCGGTTATGTAAACCACAGCACCTGTGTATTAAAGACTTACAAAGCGTCTATCATTGTGCGATTGTGTGTGAAGTGTTTACAAAGCTAATGTGGAAATAACACTGGTTGAAATGAAAGTATATCATTTTTTTTGAGAAACGCTTGAGAATGAAAACTATTTCAGAAACCTTTCAGTGCAAATTAGATAATTTTCATTGTTTGTCTTATTCTATGCCCCATCATCATTCCTTAGCCTAAAACAAACTAACTAACCGACTAACTAACATAAATATGCCTATGGCTATAAGCATAAATTAGGTTGATCGGCTAATACTGCTTGACCATAAACAAGTCAACAACAAAAAAATCTTTTTCACAATTTTTGGCCTAGACCAGCTTCGACCATCCATACCTTTTCTTGTTCTCAGCAAATCTCTCCAATGTGGTTGACGGTCATAATAATTATTGCAAGGGCTTTTGAATAACAGACCATGTCTGCGTCCGCCTCAAAGTCGGCTTTGCCAAAGGATACGCGAAAGGTGCATGGGGAGCATTCATTAGTTTCTTTTGAAGCCTAAAATGAGACCTGGGACACCCTGGAGCTGAACGGACCTAGCGGGGACGTGCAAACGAAAATTGCAAGTTCGCCATTTGAGACAGGCCTTCAATCCTTTCTTTAAATCATGTATAATTCTTCTCCTTCCTGCTGGCACCCAAGAACATGGTTTTCAGCTTTTCACAGAATTATTTTAGCATTTTCGAGTGGCATTTAAATGATTTACAACACTGCAGCGGTAGCGCAAGTATTAAATTACTTGGGTGGAAAAATTTTCTAAACCAGTTATGTTAATAAAGTTATGCTACACCGGTACAAATGAGAATGTCTTGGTATAGTCTTTCTATGATGAAAACGTAACCCAGCCTGTTTTTTAAATGATTGTATTACCCATTATCATAGATTTCTTATCCATTCATCTATCTAGGAACCTCTGTAGCCCAACTAGGGACCATGGAGGCCAATAGTGACTACCATCGTAATTATTCCCATTTTACGACTGTGGTAAGACCCCCGGTTAACATTCACACACTACGGGCAATTTGGGTCTGTGGGATGAAACCGGAGCACCCGGGGGAAACCTCCCAAGCACAGGAAGACAATGCAAACTTCACACGCACAGACCTGAGGCAGGGATTAAACCCAGACCCTAAAGGTGCAAGGCGACGGTGCTAACCACTTAGTCACCATCACAGATTTCACTACATCCCAGTATATCACATCTGAGGTCTTTATCCTTGGATGATTTTTTGTTCTTTTTTTACAGTTTGAAATGCTCTCTAGGATGTTATTTGAAACTTATTTCTTTACAAGCTGTATACATTTCTTAACTTCATTAACACCAGTAATTACAAATCAAACTAAGGTAGAAACTTTTTTTTTTTTTTTTTTAATTCCCAGCATATGTTTCTTTCCACTTAGTTAATAGACAGAATGGTGCAGGTTTGCCTTTCTTAATAGGAAAGTCAGCAAAACATATGTTAAATAATAATAATTAAAAAAAAAAATCATTCCACAGGAATGCCTTAATTCAGCTTAAAGTGTGTGTGGTGCGATGACCCTCCGTGTGCTTGAATGACATTGAAGCTTGTTTTCGTCTGAACAAGAGGCAGAGGTGGAGACATGCGAGACAGAGAAGCTGCTGCGGTTTCTCAAGATGTAAGAGTTAAGGGAGGAAGGGATGAAGAGAGCTGGAGTAGATATTAAAAGATGATTGTGCGTGGGCTGCCTCGGTTCCGGAGGGAAAACGTAAAGTCTGCATCAATCAGCAAGTGAATAAAACAACACGGCAACCAAAAAACATCTTCCACAAGAAAGAAAGCAACAAGAAAAAAAAACAAAAAAAAAACAAACCAAAATGCTGTGTAGAAATTGTTTGGGTTTCAACACTGTGTGCCATAGTGGAGATGGTGAAATAGCAACCGTTTGCCTTGGCCGCCTCATCGCCTGTTCATTTCAGGTCTTATCATTCGTGTCTGTGACTACTTACACTTTTTACCTCAACTAATCTGTTTTAATATGAAAGAAAAATGATCTTCTATATGATCTTCTATCTTTTATGAACATATTAACTGAAACTTGGATTGTAGTATCACTCATCATTACGCCCAATTATGTTACGGGGCTACTGTATGTTGTTGATTGACATCACCAGTAACTGTTTGGTTGTGGTGGTTTTAATAATTAACTTTTATTTTCCGTAGTTTCTGTGTTTTAGATGGCATAGTGAAAGGCTTCCTATTTGATTTAGACAGTAACAGTGTGAAATAAAAAACACATTTTTTTGGTTAGGCCACACTCACTTTGTGTTTAAATCTCAAATCATGTTTTTTTTCCCTACCATTTTTAGAAATTTGCTCTGCATACAGTATGAGTGGTCACATGAGTCAAGCCCTTCAGTGTAGCCACATCATTACCATAAGTGATGATGGTCAGCTAGGTCATCTGGTAGCGCGTGAGAAGACAGTTCAGTCTGTAATGGTTGGCATTTTGGTGTTTGGGGAAAAAATTCCCCACGGCCATCCTGTAACAGAGCTCTGTGTGGCTGCACACATCACCTTCTGCTAAACACAAACACGTTTTCCGGCCTGCTGTGGAGATCTGATCCCCAGCCACAGCAGGTTTCTGTTTTTGTTTTTTTCTAATTAAACCTCCATCAAGGCTGTGTCATTCTTAACCATCAGACAAAGATCTGATGTCATATGACATGTCTCATCTGCACATTACAGCTTTCCCTTTCTATTTGTGAAACCCAGAAGACCCGCGCGGACAGTGCATTTCCTTTCAAGCCCTCATCACATTCCCCTCTAGCTGTAGAAATGCCTCTGGTGTTTTATGAACCTACAGATTGTGCGCTGCTGACGTTTGCTACTAATTCTGGATGGGTGACATTTCAGGAGATTAAAGCGTGTAAGGTAGCCTTGGTTGTTGGCCAAGTCCCTGGGTCAGGTTCACTTCCACCATGCGAGTATTCAGATTCACAAGCAGCCTGACGCCTCTGGCACCACTGGAAGAATTCGAGGAAAGATTAACACAATTTATTTTGGATTTGCATAAAAACAGAAAGGAGCGAGTGTGACAAAGTCACCAAAAGAACTCATATTCTCCAGCAAGCTCAGTAAAACCTAACAACTGTTTTACTTATAGTATTGTGCAAAAGTCTTGGGCACATGCAAAAATATGGCATAAGCAAAAGATGCTTTGAAAAAAAATCTGTATTAAAGAAACTTCTATAAAGAGCAATAAAGAATAATAAAATAAACAGTTAATATTTGGGGTAAAAACTAATTTCTTAAAATCAGGAGTTTTAGACACAGATTTGTGCAGTTAAGAAAAGAAAACAGTTGTTAGGTTTTACTGAGTTTGCTGGAGAATATGAGTACACCAGGTAACACTGTCACACTCGCTCCTTTCTATTTTTATGCAAATCCCAGGAGCGTACATTAGGTTTTTTGTTTCCATCTGAAAACTGGTCTGTTTTGTACTATATTTCTTTCTTCACAGCCATGCATATATTCTCCTGTAATGTAATTTATTTATTAACTTTTAAGTTATATATGGAAATACTGCATGATTATTTTGTACATAGCAGGCATGATAAACATATATAACGTAATTGGTACAGCATATAATATAGTGCCTAAGACTTTTGCACAGTACTATATAATTTGAAAGTGAGGAATGACAACATTGACATATACATCAAGATCAATAATCAGTAATTATAGTAATGATAAAATTCAGTTTTCTAATTTATTCCGGATTTTTTTTATTTTTCGGCCACGCAGAACCATGTGGAGTGGCCAGAACAACGGGAGTCAGCACAGTCATGTGACTGCCAGAATGGAGACCAGTTTGCCAATGGGAACCCCCAGCATCTCAGTATCGCAGCACCAGTCGCCTAAAAAGTTCGCCCCTGTCGTGGCACCCAAACCCAAGTTTAACCCATACAAGGCTCCAGGGGATCCCATACATGACATTTCAGGTAAGACTACACCCTTATAAATGTTAAGGATTTTAGTATCACCTTTTTTTTGTTTTTGTTTCTTTTATACAATACAGTGCTGAATATTAATATAAAATTAGACAAACATATTGGGTAGATTAATAGCTTAAGAAAATGGCTTACATTATAGCTTTAATAGGATATCCAGGACATATGATTATCTACAAGCATTCCAAATTGTGATGTTTTTTTTTTTTTATTATTCTGGAAGCAAAAAATCCTTAGTTTGTGTCATAGTCAGATCTTTCTAAAAACCTGTAGTCAGTAGAATGTAAAATGGCAAATGAATGCTTGCTAATAACCAGTGTGACTCATATAGTCATATTGTTACTGACACCTCTACACCATCCGTGCAATTATCCAATTAGCCAATCATGTGGAACCAACACAGTGCATAAAATCATTCGCATTCACATTAAGAGCTTTGGTTAATGTTTACATCACTCTTCAGCATGAGGAAGAAACGTGTTACATTGACGCTGACATGTTGTTGGTGCCAGACAGGCTGGTTTGGGTATTTTCAGAAAATGCTGATTTGTAATACAGATAGGTTTGATATTCTGACACATAACAGTCTCTAGAGTGTGCACAGAATAATGTTGGAGAATAAAAAAAAAATCCGAAATGGAAAATGGCATGATGATAAGAGAGGTCAGAGGAGAATAACCAGACCAGATCAAGCTGACAGAAAGGTTATGATAACTAAATAACTACTCTTTATATCTGGTGTAAGCAGGGAAGGATCTCAGAATGCACAGCATCTCAAACTATGCGACTAATGTGCTACAGGATCAGAAAAATTTTATATCAGGAGTCAGCAAGTTATTGGCCAACTTTTTACCCAGAACATGTGCTATACCTTGCATTAATGATGGGCAATTCGGGATTTGCAATGAAATTTCTGTTGAATGGAGGCGTAAAACTGATTTTACATTTACAAAACACTTTAACAGGATGGTGATGAGACTGGTGAATTTGAATGGTGCAAACCTTTTAAAGAAGGCCATACATTCAAAGCCAC
The DNA here is from genome assembly GCF_024256425.1 of Clarias gariepinus. Classification (NCBI taxonomy): domain Eukaryota; kingdom Metazoa; phylum Chordata; class Actinopteri; order Siluriformes; family Clariidae; genus Clarias; species Clarias gariepinus. The sequence goes on along the minus strand of NC_071105.1, from coordinate 12,968,573 downwards.
AGCAGTCAACAATCAGCAAGTAGAACGCCTGATCTTTGAAAATTTATGACCAACTTGTCGCCAACTTGCTGAAGAGACAAATCAGTCTGTAGGAACTGTAGACACAATCATCCACCAACACCACTTGCATGTTAGAGGAGCTTGGCCAGGAGTTATTGCCACATCCCTCACTCCAAGCTATTTCCACATGTTTGGACCATTTAAAGGAGTTCCTGGGAGACTAGGCATTCCGATCATGGCTCTGACTTACTGAAAAATGAAAAATTCTACCTTAATGGTATCCAAGCATTAGTGAAACACTGCAATGAGTGCATTAATGTAACATTAAAGTGTATTAATGTATAGAGCAATAAGGGTTGATTTTACTTTCATAACTGTGTTCTGTTTTTCTGGTCAATCATAAGTCCTAGTTTGACTTAAACATTTGATTCTGGCTTAAATCTATTTATCAAATATTATTAATTTTCAATTTAAAGGTGACTTACTCATAGTAAAAGAAATATAGTGCATTTTTGGATTGCACTTTAGCTTGCCTCATTTTCTCAGCATTTTCACACCAGCGTTTTCGGACTCTTAAGAGATCATCTGTTGTCTGTGTGAACTAATAAGCAGTAGCATTGAGTACTGTTGAACTATTATGAAGGGTATTACATTTTAAGCACATATATTGTTATATATAAAAATCTCAGGTGACTGACATGTTTGTGCCAAACTTACTGTTAGGATTCTAAGATGTAAAGTTTTTTCAATGCTACTGTAGCTGATCCTCATCTATTCAAATGAATATCTATTTACTCATTTTGGACTAATCATTTCTTATCATTCCGAACACTATTAAGATATACAGTGTAAATATTTGGAATGTTTTTTCCACATTGGGATGCAGCTTTCAACAGATAACGAAGAGTTTACACACAACATAGCCTTCATCTGCAGCTCTCCGCCACAAACTGCCTGGGAAATTCTAAACTAGATAAAGCACTTGCATAAATATAGTACTGAATGATTAGCAGCGATAATGCTGGAATAAATGTGAACCGTAGTAATCATGACTGTAAAAATGAATAGAGGCATGCATTAGGAGTCAGTGAGATGAAATAAATATAATTTTGCAATATTAGGAGGCATAGAATAATGTAGCAATGTAGTGAAAAGTAGCAATAGTGCATAAATTAACTAACAAATGGTCAATTTTACTATAACATTATAGCAGATAATTAGTCAAAAACTTAAAAGGTTAATAGGAATGTAAGTTAGAGTTAAGACCGTACAGATGATACCCATGACGCACATAGAAAAAGGTTTTGCAATGCAATTTACCACAATCATGAACATTGAGGTTGCATAAGCAAAATACAGTATTTCAGAACATGGAGTACTTAAAGAAAATAATAATTTGAATAAAAGAACCGGCCATAGTTTATTGCATCAATTTATCTAAACATGCACCACCTCTTCATTCTTCAGCAGAGTCTAAAGAATGTTGCAGTTTATTACACTAAAATGCGTTTTTGTAATGTATTTAAATCTAGGCAACTCGTCAGACGAGAAATGAGAGATCTTCTGTTGCAAATGAGATGATGCTATTGAATATGTTGTGCTTTACGCTTCATAAATTGATGTGCAGGTAACTAATACTGACATTTTGATTAATAGCTATCTAATCATTCGAGGGTTGAATCCCAGATAGTATATAAAAGGGAAGCTAGTGTGTGTAGGCTGTACAAGCCCTTGTTCTACATAGTATGTAGTGATGGTGATCAGGGGTTAGAGAGGGATTAGGGATTCAGACAGTTAATGTTTTAATACGGATGGTTCAAAAGCTATTCAGAACGACTTGGAAGGTAATTACTAAGGTCTTGTGCAGACTACAGGGAATCTGATTTGTTTCACAAATCTGATATTAAAGACTGACTGTCTGCACTGCTTTTTGAACAGTGCTCTGTTCAGACTGGCTGACCAAATCTGACACATTGTTGACCTGTATTTATAGATTATTGCTTGTATTGGTGATGACACTGAATGCTTGCATGGAGCACCATACTTTCTCACATCTTTTCCCATCAGCTGGTTTCTGTACATTCCCTCTTTATGAAACATGTTAAAAATTAGCCACAAGGGCACGGCTTTTACGTACTTATATGAAATAAGGAGCTCAGGTTGCGAGTGGCGTAATGGACAGTCTGAAATATATTCAGACGGAGATATATCTTTAGAAATCCAATCTGATTTCAAGCCACCTCTGGATTTGGGTCAGATTGGATTTTCTAAATCAGATTCAGTGTTTTTTTTTTTTTTTTTTTTTTTTACTGTTCAGACTGCATGAAAGCAATTTGATTCAAACTGATTCCAATCTGGATATCCCAAAAATCTTTTTTGGACTGGCAGTCTGAACGGGCCTAAGTGCTGTTTATGATGATACATCTGGGGTCAGGGGTAGCTCAGTGGTTAAGGCATTGGACTATGGTTTGGAAGGTCCCAGGTTCAAACCTTATGACCACCAAGTTGGGCCCTTGAGCAAGGCTCTTTACCCTTAACTGCTCAGATATATAAGGAGATAACAATGTAAGTCACTCTGGGTAAGAGCATCTGCCAAGTACCTAAATGTAAATTATGAGATGCGTTTTCTGGTTGAAATTGTTTCTGTGATTATTTTTGAATGCGGGTTTTGGCACTGGCATCTGATAAATAATGTCACTTCTGCCTTCCAGAAGAGAGTGGGACCGTGGTTGACAGAGGAGAAGACCTTTCATTGATCTTAATTTTGATTGGTCAGACGAGTATTAGTTTATTTTATTTAAAAAAACAACAAAAATCACAAAATGTCTTATTTATAACCCATAAACTAATTAGTATTTGGTAAGGATTAAAATGTGACTGCTCACACCTTTCGCTCATGATCTGGACCTCTGTCAACAAGGATTTTTTTTAAGCAACCGGACCTTCACAAGCTTGACACTAGGTTTTTTATTATGCTTTTGCTTTTACTGATTATAGAGAATCTTTTGGCACTCTTCTAGTAATGTGTTTTTTTTTTTTTTCCTCTCTTGATCATTTTCTCTGCATGCGGCATGAACATAGACTCCAGCGCAATCTTCAAGCTAATAATTTACCTGCACTCAGCGTAGTTGTAGGCAGAAGCTGAACTTTTCAGACTTACATTTGCTTTAAGACATCAGTTTCAGAAATTATTTTGTATTACGGTTGATCAAGCTTTTGTCTATCTTTAGAGAAATGCTCAAAGCAATTTTGACAGACTGTCCTCTTCCTGAATTCACACCTACGCATGGTTTTTCTGTTGTTGGTGATGGTGGTGGTGGTGTCGCCGATGTTGTGTTGTTTCTAATGAAATAGATGGTTTAGAACAGAATTCTGGCAATTACAAAGAAAGCATAGAGAGGTAAGAATCTTTCAACTTTTGTTTCAAATCCGTACACCTTGGAGCGTCTTAGCGAAAAGCAAACATCACTTCCTGTCAGTCCTGTCCAAAAAGATGAAGCGATTTAGCTAACAGCTTGCACTTTGGTCATTTATTTAAGACTATTATTGGGGATTCGTCTCCGCAATAGCAGCGCTCTTTTCTTTCACTAATTGGCTGATAGCAACTCAGATGTAGCCACGTTTCCATGGTTACAGTGCAGACTTTCTGGACCCTAAAACACTTGCTGATTAGAAACATGACTCAAACTTTATCTTTGTGATGAAAATTGCTTTAATTAAGCCGTTCTATTTTGGTGTATTTTACAGCTTTATAAGACGGATTGAAAGGAATGAAAGGGTTATTCGTCTCCTATTTTGCTTTGCCTTCTTCCATTGTAAAGCACTCGGAGAGTGAAGGAAAAAAGGGCGAAGGGGAAATTTGAGGCAAATCCAGCATGGAAGCAAATAGCCGCTCCGCAGCTGGAGAAATGTACCTTGCTTTATTTCGTCACATACTGTTATACTGTTCTAATAAAATAGAGTCGCTGGCATTTTCCAGTGGAGTCGGTAAAGTGAAGTGTCCAGCTCATACGTCTGGACCAGCAGTGTAGCACATATCCAGCACAGTTGGAAGATTTTTCTGCTCTAAAAACTCCTGATAAAGTCATAAATGCACATGGATCAAATAGGTAGGTGAAAATGAGAGAGGGGGAAAAAAAATCAAATGCCATGGAGTTAATGGAACGGAAATGAAAAAGATTAAATTAATTAGTTTACTTCAGGCTGTACGGTGGCTTAGTGGTTAGTACTGTCACCTTGAACCTCAAGTTTCCAGGTTATTCTTGCTTCAGGTCTACTGTATGTGCATGGAGTTTGCATGTTCTCCCCATGCTTAGTGAGTTTCCTCTGGGTACTTCAGTTTCCTTTCACAGCCTAAAGATATGCAGATTAGGCTAATTTCCCAAAAATAAAGTGGATGCAATGGGTTGGCACCCCATCCGGGGTATACCTCACCTCATACCAAAAGTCTTCTGGGTTAGGCTCCAGGCCCATCTCCTGAAAACACATATTTACCTCAGCCAGCTTGTATTACCACAAGCTAGCTATCTTATCTTTAGCTTTGCTAAAATGTCATGGTAAAGTTAGTTTAATATCATAACTATGTCACACATCATCTCGTGTCACCTTTCATATTTCTTGTGATAGGTTAATGTACAGCTTTTCTACTTTTGCTGGTTAGCTACAGTGATGTATAGCAGGCAGCTAGCGGTTTGATAACTACAATATACTGTAGCTGTAACTCAAATTGTCCATACTCCTAATTTTGCATAATTTTGTGTGTTATTGTAATTTGAACTGATATGTTAAAATTGTTATATTGCAATTGAAATTTTTATAGATAAAAATACAAATTCAGGGAATGCAGCTATGTAGAACAAAACAGTTTTTGTACCAGGCTGTAAACAGTTTTTTTTTTTCTGTTGTAACATGGGGCACTGTGGGGATTGACTCACTTCTGGAGCTAGCCCCCAGTGGACATTAGAGGAACTGCACGTTTTGGCACGTCCATGTTAACTCATTTTTCATATCCAAAGGTTGCCCCTTGGATGTTACATGATGCAAAGTAAAATTACTATTACCAGTCTGACCCCCCCCCCCCCCCCCTTCCAGTAATGATTATGTATTTCAAAAATAATCTATAAACTCCTGAAAGTGCTTATACTTATACTACGTGATATTGCCAGTATTAATCATTTATTTAAGAATAACACATCATGCTTTTTTTTAAATCTATTTATAGTTACATTTGTATCTGATACACTTTAGTTCCTGTTATCACTTGCAGCGATAAGCAGTCACTCCCTTACCAGATTCTATTTTTCTTCCCTCTTGAAGTTAATACAACAGAAAAATGCAGCTTGTCATGGTTATGACAAAACACAAACCACAGGCTTTCAGCCTGAAGGCTTTCTTTTGACGGAAGACTTAAAGTTATAGTTTTTCTCTCTGACCCTGGAGACTCCTTCTAAAAATGTTAAATAATCACCTCTTTATAGAAAAATGTCAGCGTGATCGAAGATCCGTTTATATGGAGGATTTGCAGTACAAGTTCCCGTGTATGGTATTACAGTAGAAATGATGATGTGTACAGTAGATTCGTACTGTCCAAACCGCCTTTAGGTTTTTTGTATTCAGTCAGCTTTTTTGCGTGGTTGATTGCACATTGTCCTATGGCTATAAGTAAAAAAACGTTATAGAAACACACTCTTTTTGGTGTACTTTCGCTCCTCTTTTTCTTTCATTTTCTGCAATATTTTTTAGAATGGGCAATATTAAAGTGCAGAAAGTTAACCAACACTGCGAAGCTGTTAATTTTATTCACAATACCTCAGCATTCATTTGCGCTGTATTTCTCAGAGGTAGAGGGAGACGAGTCTCTGGTGTCACACTAGATACAGCAGCAGAAGAGAGCACAGGTGATGATAAAGTCGCCTTGTGTTTAACCTCAGCTGGATTTTGACACTAATGGATGCAAGCATTCCTGCCATTCCGAGAGTGTTTAACATTCAGTTCTCTGCTGAACTCGAAACGTTGTCTTTTAACATTGTCGAAATCATTATAAAGGGCACGTGGTAACAAAATGATTTGTGAGACCATGTAAGCAGCTGTTTGTCAGTAAGCAGCACTGAGTAGGCATTATTCTATATGGTCAGTCTGTTTATTGATAAGACAGTTGGATTTTTCTCTCTCTCTTTCTCTTTTTTTTTTTTTTTTACATTAGACTCACATTTCAAAGGTGTCCTCTTATTCTGTAGAGTGTGCTTACTGTTGACATGAGCCCTACACCTGAAAACCAGTTTAGTTACATTATTCTGCTTCAAGCTGTTATTTCTTGGTGACTACATAAATGTGACATACAGTACTGTGCAAAAGTCCTGAGCCCCCTGATTTCTTCATATCTTGCTTCCAGTGAGTCAGACAATCTTTTATTTTTCAGAATAGCCTTAAGGAATAGTACTCTAGGCTTTCTAAAGGATATTTGTCTCTCATTTTCAGTCCACTTCCTGTAACTGACCACACAGTGACCTATGAATCATTCCAGCATAAAACCATCTAACTTAAGGCTTAACCCAATGAGAAACAGGTGCAGATGATGACAGATAATCAGGCTGGTGATTAGTATATTAGTGATGCTGAATACTGATTGGAACGGACGAGAGAGGAAATGAGGTTGCTGCTGAGGTTGTCACATAAACAACCCAGGGGTACACCAGGAAAAGTGGTTAAGGCACTGGACTACTGGTCGGAATGTCCCAGGTTTGAATCCCACAACCACCAAGTTGTCCCTGTTGAGCCCTTAAGCAAGGCCCTTTACCCCTTAACTGCTCATCTGTACAGTATAATGACGTAAAAATGTAAGTCATTCTGGAAAAGGGCGTCTGCCAAAATAATGGGTGTCTCAAGACTTTTGTGAAGATCTGTGTGCACTTAATTATTGTTTGTTGTCCACATTCTAAGAATATCATTTATAAGTGTCAATAAATATAGATACTACTTGTACACTATTTCTAAAAGATGAACCACAAGGTCTTTATTATGTCTTATGTCTTTGTGGCCAAGTAATTTATATAGGAATTGCATTTTTTGCCTTAACCAACCAAGCCAGCATTGCTGCTGTACAGTGTTCTAGGCTCCATGTTTCGATCCTGACCTGAAATTTGTGTTTGTGCAGAGTTTCATATTTTTTTCCCATGTCCTTGTGGGTTTCCTCAGATTCTTCGGTTTACAATACAATACATATACAATACAGGTGAGTGGATCGGCTAAAGTGAATTGCTCCCTAGGTGCGAATGAGTGAGAATAAGAATGAGAATTAGAAAGCGGTTACTAAAGATGACTTAGTGTATAATTAAAAACATCATTTTTTATATATATTTTTTTTTTTTGCAGTATGGGAATTGAACCTGCGTCAAAGGTACAGGAAGCAAGCAACCATAAGCAAAGTCTTAAAGTTGCCCCTAGCATTGAATCGGTACACAGCACTATTATGTTTATATTCCTCTGATCCACACTGTTACTGTTACTTAATAAGTTAATCATGCTTCCTTGTGGTTATTGAGGGTTTGTTATTGTGTGGGCGAGCTATTACTTTAGAGCGATTTATTTCTTTTAAATCAAGTAGTTTAGATGTAATTTCAGTTTCGTTACCTTTGCAGTGGCTGATAACATCTACTGCAAAGTCATTTTGCTTGCTGTTTCTGTGATCACAGTTTAGATTTGAGGGAAACGTGCTTCAGTTTTTACTGCGATGGTTCTCACTTTGTTAAGGGTTCCTGGAAGGGTTCCTGTTTACTCAAAATATGGCTCGAGTGTTCCAGTTACATGATGGTCCAGGAAGTGCCTCTACACTCAGCTCTGATGTGCTGAAAGCCTCCTTTGGGCTTTGTGGTTTACACTTCTGCAAATGGAAGGATGCATTTTTATATATATTAAAAAAAACACCCTGAAACAACACTGTTATCAAATAAATTGTTGAATGTTTACCACAGAAGTTGCACATATTACATAATTTCTTTCTCACTTCTCTAGTAGGGTTTCACACAGTTATGACAATTCAGTTTACAAAACCGGACTAACAATAAATAGCTGTTCGTATACGTCCAGTATATTCACGGCATAATACACAAAATGCTTCATAAAATTGTGAGCTTTAAGATTCAACAACTGAAGAGACTAATTAATGAATAAATAAAGTAAGGTTCAAATTCCATTTCTACATCATCTGTTTATTTATTTTGTTGCTGGTGTTTCAGGAACTCATACCGTGTAAGAATAATTTAAATTTTGTTAAGTGCAGCGTATTATTTTAAGGGCTAAGCTTTCACAGGTTCACAAATGTAATCCCAAAGCACTGCGATTACAAGATCGTAGAACATTGAAGGGCATTTACCGAGTTTGTCAGGAGGGGGCGTCATGATGGAATTTGAAATATAAAATTTTTATGCTCAAATTTTTTTTTTTTTTTTTTTTTTTAAAGCAGCAGATTGTTTGTGGTTTATGGCGCGTCATAAGGAACTGTAAAGTCCAAAATTTGCCATGTTTCTTATTTAATATTGATGAGGATAGCTTCTCGTACAGGGGTGGAGCAACTCGGCTACAGTGGCTAAACACCTAACTACTAAATAGCATGCTTAAATACCTTTGAAATTCATGGCTAAATTCAACCCTGTGCACTAAACTACTAAATAGTGTGCTCAAATAAATACTAAACCCATGTACTAAATCCAACACTGTCTACTAAACAACTGAATAGTATTCTTAAATAGATACTATATTTATGGCTAAATCCAACCTTGCACACTAAATTACTTAGTAGTATTATTTAATAAATACTCCACTGAATATATCAACCATCTATAACATTAACACTGAAAACATTAAGCTCGCCATTGTTTGCCACTGAAACAGCTATACCCCTAATGCCATACTGTATGGACCCCAAGGTATGCTTTGGTATCTGGCACACGGAATCAGACGTGTTTGTCCAGCAAGCTGTGATGCACTGAGTGTTCTGATACCTTTCTATCATAGCCAGCATTAACTTTTTCTATAAATTTGTGCTACATTGGATCGTTCCAGAAGAGCTGGTCTATAGTCCCCATGGGTGTAGTTAGCCCTTGGTTTCCCATGATCCTCTTACTAGTTTGCTGGTATGTACTCTAATTAATAACCTATGCTATTCATTCCACTGGCAGTGGTGTTAGTGTGACGCTGGCTGGTGTATAGTGATGCTCATTATGGAAGCACACAGCAGATTCAAAGCTTCTGTAATCAGAGGCTATGGGGCTTATAAAAATAAAAAAATAAATATGAATCATTTTGTAAGCATGTATGTATGTAGTGTACACAGGAGCGTTTCTGGGGTATGGGAGAAACTTTTTAGTGTGAATGTCTGGTGCGTACCAGAAACTTTCTTGCATGCTCTAAATATCTTTTAATTTTTATAGTTTTATTTTTAGACATCTGACCCTGTGCTCCAAACAACTGAACTCTATGCACTAAAAGATTTTTATACTGCATATAATTATGTTTATTATGTATATCCACGTCAGAGTCATGTCTTTTTTTTTTAAAGTCAGAAATATCCCAAACCCTGGTAGACATATCGCTGACGTTCCACCCAGAGGAGGATGAGTTCTCCTTTGGTTCTGCTTAAGGTTTCTTCCTCATGTTTTCTCCGAGAGATTTTCCCTGCCATTGTGAGCTCATACTTGCTTATTTGAAACTCAGTTTCTCCAAAGCTTTTCCTACAGTCGAGAGCTTCATGCAAATAAAACGAAATTGAACTTAATTTAATTTGAAAATAAAAAGAAAAAAGAAAATTGCTGTAGGACACAAAATAAATGTTGAAAATGGCCCACATGGGCAGACCTAAGAATATAAAGGAGCTAAAATGTTTTGCATGGCTCAGGGCTCCAAAATCCCCACACAAGTATCTCGACCTTGTTATGTATTACAAGAAGGATCTTAGTTCTGTTGTTCTCTCCAAGGAGAGCTTACCAAATTATCATTTCAGGTTGACAATGATTCTAAAAACCTGAGTTTTTTAAAATGTATTTATTTTTAATTTTTTTATTGCAGTACATAAAGAAACCTTAAGTTTTTTTATGTATTGTATTTATCTGTCTGATGCTAAAGAAGGAACATGGTATTGTATGGTTGCAAGATGTTGTGATGGAGTCGTCTGCTGTAATGTTAGGTGGTATGTGTACCACAGAGCTACCGACTTCTCAAATCTTTTATTTAGATTGTCCACTTCCTCCAAATGCTATTTTACTTTTTTTGAAGCAATGTAGACGATTAAGATTTCCGTTTTTTTTTTTTTTTTTTTAACAGATGTGAAGGTTGCCAAGAAGAGCATGAGAGTAAACAGAGATGTGTACCGATGACTATTTATGCGGAGAGGTGCATATTTGCCGAGTGCAGGGGTAAATCGTGGCCCGGAGTCGAGTGGAGCTCATTAGGCCTACATTACAGAGGATAAGGGCAGCTAAAAGGCCAGCAAGCTAATTGACTCAGTATTAGTGGAGATAAGTGAATGTGTCAATTATCTGACCAAGGGTGCTTTATATTAAGTAGAGAACATAATAGGAGATAAAGCGAGCATTAATACGAATCAAATCCAAAGGCACTCGGCTGGGTGTAAAGGGGGTTTACACAGTTAATGAGGTTTTCAATAGTCATGTTCACACCGAGCTCATTTTAATGCAGATATAAAGGGCAAGGGAAAAAAATAACAGACTTTTGTCTTTGTATTTGTGTTCCTCTGCTTTTTGGTTTGTTTGAGCGCTCATCAATATTGTAGTACAAGGTCAAATACAAAAGTAGTGCATATGTAGTTTTTTGTTGAAAAACATGTATAAGATTTATACATTTATATCAGATGAATCCAAATGAATAAATAAAAAAATAATAATAATAATAATTTTTTTTAACATAATTGTAAATTTTGTCCATATTGTCTATTGGTGTTTGTGCCACAAGTCAATCTCTTGATCTGTGCCAAATGTCCACCAACATGTGATTCTTACTTAACGAATTGGGATTTTGGTCAGTCAAAACAGGAACTTCTGAATCCAGTTGAACAGGAAAACAAAAGCACAAAAAGGAACAAAATGCATGAAAGGATGTTTTACTCACTTTTGTCTTAATCAAGTCCGGAAAATAGTCGTTGTTGCAGATTAAGTTTTATTTAATAGATACAGATGTGTATGCTTGTATAAAAAAAAGTTGTCTACTTGCATAATAGACACACACCTGTCAGCCATAACATTAAAACATTGATGGGTGAAGTAAATACAGTATGTAATTATCTTGTTACAGCAGCACCTGTCAAGGGGGGTGTAGCTCAACACTGGTCAGAGTGCCCATGCTGACCGCTGACTACTGTAATAAAGTGCCTTACAGTGCCATGTGAGCATCAAAACTGGAACATAAAGCAATGGAAGAAGGTGGCCTGTACCAACTGGTGAACAGACAGCACCAGAATGCACTATATGAAGCACAAGCAAAGTGATACTCTGGACAATATTTTGCTGGGAAGCCTTGGCTCTTGGCAATTATGCGGCTGTACCACCTTCTTAAACAGACTTCTTTGATAGCAGGAACCTCTTGTGCTACCAAAACAGCTGGAGCTTTGGTATCTGGCACCAAGATGTCAGCAGCAGATCCTCGTAACGTGCTATAAGTTATGAGGATCTACTGATGACATCTTGGTGCCAGAATTCCCAGCTACAGCTGTTTTGTAGCACAAAAGGGACCTGCACAGTATTAGGCGAGTGGGTTTGGGAACTGCCACGTTGTGTTCAAACAGGGTTTAACCGCTAGAGCAGCAAAAATGTAAAGGTGGCACCAGTGGAAACGTACCAAAATAAAAAAATTACTAGCTAGAGAAATAGCATTTTTATACGTAAATTTCATCTGATTTCTTTTTATTGGTTTTTACCGTTTAAAGTGGTTTAAACACAAATTTAATGTTATGGCAGTATAATGTTTAACAATTTCCTTAATGTTGTTCTCTTTTACAAAGATTTAAATGTTTTACAATTAATTAATTTGACAAAATGAAATTCAGTTACTGTAATTTGGTTCATCTTGAGGTGATGACTAAAAAATACAAAGAACACTCCAACATAAATAATACACATGGCAATAGCTCAGGGGATTAAAGCTCCAAACTACTGATAAGAAGGTTGGTGGTTCAAACCCCCAGCTTTACCAAGCTAACACCTTTGGGCCCTTAAGCCGGGCCTTTAACTCTGTTTGCTCCAGAATTAACAGCTACACATTTATATGTAATGAACTGTCCTGACGGATGTGTATTGAAATAATTTCCGTTGTAATGTTTCCCTTTTACATGCAAAACTAATTCGGAAACGTTTTAAATTAATATCCTGTAAGTTGGTGCGATATGGTTTGACCATGCCAAGAAACTGAGAAGCATCAAAAAATGATTAAAAAAAAAAAAGTATTGGAAAATGAATAGGCTGAGGCAGACGCAGGGCTGCCCGTGTATTTGTGAAGCTCATTCATTCGTTCATTCACAGTAAAAGTGAAGAAAGTGCTCTCAGACATAATCCGACCGGTTGTTTTGGTTCACACCTGATTGTAAATGCTGTATTGTCCCTTAAACAAGCAAACTGAGAGAGATACACCCCAGGGCTCAGTTTAAATTGATTTAACAATGCAACTGTAAAAACATCCTAAGGAGAATGTTGTAAAAATCATACAGTAAAAGCCAGGTGAATGGGTGTTTTTGGGCCTTGTTATACAGTATATGTATTTGAAAGTGTAATATGTATGTATATGTATATATATATATATATATATATGTATATATATATATAAACACACAGAGTGGCATGACTGAGACTGAAATTATAGTCTCAGTTAGAACATATGCAGATTGTGCATTGCACTAGAATCAAGACAAACAGCACTGTTTGCACTGTTTACTTTCAAATACTGTATACAGTATATGTATAGACCCCGTGTTTTAAGAAGAGAATCCAGGAGAAAAGGGAATCATGTGAATGCACAGGGTTCTAATAATAGTAGAAGGTCTTTTATACCTTTTTCCAGACGGATCATTACACTCTGTTCCTTGAACCAAAGTCCAATTTAGAGAACTCTCAATCGTGGTGAATGATTCGGGTATAACGTAGGCCTAGTACACACATTCATCATGGGATTTTCCCTTCATTGAAGGGGAAGGGGCTTAAAAAGTACACAACACCCCACCCTCCCCCAAACCCCTCTGCTCATCTAACACGAACAGCATGTTCTACCCTAATGATAATGCAAGAGCAAAAATAAAAACAACAAACACAACGTTGCCTGGCAGCACGCTATATAAAAATATCTACGGTACAGTATACTTCCTTTTTTTTTTTTAATACTAAACTGCCAGGTCTCAGAACAGACAGTTCTCATTACACATGTCTCCATAACTAATATTTACATCCACAGACACTTTATAACAAGTGTGTACTGTAAGTGATGCATTCCTGTACTGTAACTCGAAACTTATTTTGATTGGCTGCAAATATAAGCATACGTTTAACTTATTATAAATATCCAGTGGTCTTAATAGATAAGAAAAACAGGTCATAGTGTCAGCTGAGGAAACCTTGTTTAGATGTTTGAAGTGAAAAGGTGTTCAAAATGATACCATAGTCGACTTATTTTTCTCTATTAGACCAGATGCAAAAGTAAATAAACACATAGGATGTTATGACTGGAAAATAGCTTGAAGTCAGTTGCTGGTTTGAAAGCATGTCTGTGATGTCGTCTTTTCCTTGTACTGTAATACAGAATTAATCCTGGGTACATACTTACATATCAGGACTAAAAGGGGGACAGGGGTAGATCAATGTCTAAGGCATTGGACATACCGGTTCAAACCCTACCAAAGGCCCACCAAGTTGCCCCTGTTTGGCCCTTGAGCAAGGCCCTTAACCCGCACCTGCTTAGATGTATAATGAGTTAAAAATGTAAGTCGCTCTGGATACGGGCGTCTGCAAAATGCCTCAAAGTTACATTTATTTTTACAGCACATTTAACACAACTTAGTTGACCAAAATGCTGTACAATTCTAAAAAAGCTGCAGACATACAGTAGAAACAGACAATAATAATAATACAATAAAATAAAATGCAAATAAAACAATATACAACAATAAAACATCCACCCTCATTAATTAATTAATTAATTAATTAAAAAAAAATTATTCATTGAGCACTGGTGGCTCAGTGGTAGGTGTTTCTCCTGCCATGCGAAAGGCCCGGGTTCGATTCCCAGCCAGTGCCCAAACCCCAGCCACTGGATGCAGTGCCGGTCCCAAGCCCGGATAAATGGGAGGGTTGCGTCGGGAAAGGCATCCGGCGTAAAACCTGTGCCAAGTTGTAGTGTGGACTGGGTATTCCACTGTGGCGACCCCTTGTTGGGAGCAGCCAAAAGACCAACAACAACAACAAGTCACACCCATGTAAAATGTGTAGCTGGAATTTCATTCCTAAATTCTTGACTCTGCTGACACTGCATATCTAATGTCCACTGAGGATGAGGCAGTTAACACAAAGAACAGCAGGTCACTCATTACTCAGAGATTTCCTGGCCCTGCACAGCATGCACCAGCCATCCCCCTGCAGAGTGTGACATTTCCAGCAACATGCCCTAATGCGTGTCTCTGTACTTCATTACACAGGTATACTTTAAACAGCATGGCACGACCAAACATGATTCTTCACAACATCACGAAAAGACATTGTTGCTCAAGTTGACAGTTGGTCATCAATTATCATGTCTCGTTCTGTTTTTATTATAATCTGTTATCGTCATGTCACTGAATGTGATCCCTCGCTAGTATTCTAAGTGACTCTAGAGAGCTTTTCTGCTTTTATATAATCCTAAAGCTGTATTTCAAAATAACACAAATTGTAATATAAAAATCCTAATAAAGAAAGAGGCAGCTTTAACATAATAATGGTTCTATCCATTCTTTAGTCATTTTATAACATAAAGTTATGTGGACACCTGACCACGTCACACTCGTTGAACTTTTTGAACATTCCCTTTCATTCCAAAGCCTTGGCACTAATACGGTTTTGCTGGCATGTAGTCAGCGTTCCTGTTTATCTCATAACGTTTCATCTCATGATGAAACAGGTTTAGGCCTTTTTATGCCAGTAAATGGAAATCATAAAACAAAGATATTCTAGACAACCATGTCCATGCCATGCCTCTCTGTGGTAAGGGTTTGGGGAAGGGGTCATGGTCAGGCATTCACATAGTTCTGGCAATACAACAATTTTTACCAAAAAGAAAAACTCAAAGTTCTAGATCTGCTGAATTAATAAAAACTTTAGAATGTAAGGTCAGAGAAACAGCTAAACATTTTACAGGTAGATATGAAAACCTTGAGCCTTGCTGTGCTTTTAGTCCTCCAGACGGACAATCGGAATGTGAACAATACCGCTCACGTAGTTGCTATGTTTGTATGTGTCATGTGTCAGGCATAACCCTGGCTCAAGGCTAGTTGACAAAGACCCTTTACTTTCCTCTGCTTCTTTTTAGAATGAATTTACATAATGTTCGCAGGTAATGTGCAAATCTAGCATAATCTGCAACACAAACCTGTTTATTTTTAATATAGTTTTCTCTACCATCCTTTTTTTTCCAGGGGAAATGAATAGTTTGAATTGTTCATGCAATCCTGTTACTGTGCTCTTCTCTGCTTTCTTGTATTGTTTAATGCTAAGACTCGCATTCTAAGAGCTCAGATGGGGATTTAGTTTAGAGACCGAACCAAGCTTGTAATGGAGATGTTTTTCGAGGAACCACAATACAGGCTAGTATCAATGATTTGAAGGTTTTCAACAAGAAATGATACAGAATGTATAAATTCACTCGTTTACTTAATATAATGTAATATCATGTTGAAGGCATGTATTTAGCCATAATTATAAATGTATGTTTTTTAGGTTTTCCTCAAAAGCACTTTCAAATGAAGCCCAGGATTTCACTTCTTTAACCCAGTGAAATGTCAAGTAGCCACGTTAATTACGTGCTGCAACTTAACTTGTGTGCTCCAACGATTTAATCATCGACGCACAATTTTAACCTGCCAAGATATTCAGTGACATTTACTCTAATTATATTATATTACTAGATCTGCCAAAGATCAAGTAGGAGCTCCTCAATTTAACATCAGTGTAATCTAGTATGAGTTATCATTTAAATATGTTAAATACTCCTCAATTAACCATCCACATACGATTCTGGAATGATTCGCGTAGGTGTTTCAAATACTTCAGAATTAGCTGACAATGTCCGGAAACTCTGATGGTTTTCTTTTTTTTTTTTACCATCTTGCATGCTTGTGCAACACATTAAGAATGAGATGAATTAGGGTAGATCGATTGTTTGGTGGTGGTGCATCGATGATTTCATTAATGTTGCCACCTCTCAGCTTCAGGGTTTCCAGTTTGGGCCTGAGGTAAGGTTACCGTTCATGGGGAGATCGGCACATTCTCCACGTACCATGTGGGTTTTCTCACAGGTTCTCTGGTTTACTTCTACCTACAAAAAACAGTAGGTGGTTAACCATTTTTAACATTTGACTTTGTGTCCAGGGGAGTGTGTGTGTGTGTGCGCGAGCGTGTGTGAGTGCATAGTGCCATATAAAAGAATGTCCAATTAAGGGCCATGGTGTATTCCTACTTCATACATGGTGTTCCTGAGATCCAACGTTTTTTTTTTTTGTATTTATTGTAGTGTTCTTAGAACGTACCCAAAGGTGTTGTTGAAAATGATTATTCGAGCACGATTGGAGAATGAGCCTGCATGGCAGAATGTCTAACACCACACCGCTCATACAGTCCAGGGATGAAGGATTTATGCTTTGTATGACTCTTGACTCCGAAGCATCAAAAACAGCTCACGGTGGCGGGGTGGCATAATGAAGCTTAGTTTCATGCTAAGCTCTGTGTATGGGATTTCTTAGTGATGTCTTTGCAAGTGAAAATATCTAGAATATAATTTTCTAATGTTTCTTAATATATGATTACCACAAACCACATACAGTATAAGATTATTCTGGACATGTTTTTAGGTGCTTAAAAACAATATATTTACAACTAAAGCTTTGTAAAAATTTGTCTAGAAAGATGATTAATGATTTATATTTGGTTTGCTGTAATCAGAGATTTAGAAACAACAGATAAATTTGACTTGGTACAACACAGTGGTACCTCGCATACGAATTTAATTCATTCCAGACGTGAGTTCTTAAGGGGGAACTTCTTAACGCGAAACGCATTTTCCCATAGGAAATAATGTAAATGCAGATAATCTGTTCCAGCCATCCAAAAATCTTACCAAGTTTATCAATTCCAACACTATACTCATATTTTTGCTTATAGAAACAAGCTAAACAATTTGAAAAGTGGCAAAATGGCAAAAAAAAAAAAAGGTACCAAACTATTAGATAAGTAGATTTAGCGCAAAACAACGAAAAAAGTTTAACATTAATTAAGCAAAGAAGAAAAACCCAGTTTTATAATTTTATATTAGTTTGAAATAGAAATTTTAATGTTTTACCATCATTTATTTATTAATATTTTCATATATTCATTGAAGGGGAAAAATTACAGTGTAGCTGTGCTTGAATATACAGTAGCTGTGCTGATTATCCTCATGACTATAAAATAAAAGCAAAGAAAAACCCATCTTATAGGTAAAGTCTCACTTGCTCACAGATGGTGTTAAAACTTGGTTTCTTGATGAATAACTAGAGGAATGAAGTCATCGTGAGAAACATGGTCTATCTCACTGCGACTTTTTCTGATTTTGCTCACAAAGAAGGAGTTAAGTATGTGTTATATGCCAAGCTTTGATCTCGCTCTGTCTTTCCTTTCTCTCACACCGGGTGATTGTCGGGGAACAGCGGAGTTCTCGTAAAGGACATGAGAAAGTGGCGAGCGCGTGTACATGCCACAGAAGCCAAACGTCACTGATTTGCCCACACAGTGTGTTTCTGAGCACCGAGTTGAAATCTGAGCCGAATATGTTCCACTTGTAAGTTTCTTTTTCGTGTGTCTCTTGAACGTTGTGGTTAATGTGGCTCCCGAGAGCGCTTCTGTTCATCAAATCAGTCAGCATTTAGGATTTTGTTTTTTCTATGTATTATAAAATTTGAAGGTTAGATATTCTCTCTTTGTATTTCCACTATTCAAGCGTTCATTAATTTGCAGGCAACTCCAGAATGGGTGGCATTCTTATTAAAAAGAGCAAATATATTTCAAGCATTTGGTGTTTTTTGGAGAGAAACTAAGAGCATTGAATCTGAAGAATCTGAATCCCTTTGGATTTCAGTCTTTAAATTATTGCAGTACTCACCTTGCGTACACTGCTGATCTGTTACATAGTCTTTATATTGCAGTCTTTATACCTTTTGTTCATGTCTACTTCCTGTAAACAAAATGTACAGCGTCGTTATGTATTGTATGTCTGCACTTCTGAGAGCCAGAATCAAGTTCTTCGGCCAATAAATGTGATTCTGATAAAAATAAAATTTTGGATACATTTGATCCCAGTCTTGTGTTCTAGAGCAATTTCAGTGTTTATGAAGTTAGATGTACAGTACAGTATGTTTAAAGTCATTATGTTGTTAAAAGATTCATCTTTCATTAATTTCGACCTTATGACGAAGGGCAGACAGATTTGGAGTTAAAATTCACCCAGCCTATACTTTAAAGAGTTTGAGGGCTTTTGATTCCTGTACAATACGTGCTGATGATGTACTTAGTCGTGAAAGATCAAGTTTGCTTCCAGTTGCGACTGAGGAAGTTGTTGTAGAGGTTGTTTGCAATCATGCGGCATTTATTATGACATGCGATATCCCTCTGGACGAGCTGAGGGAAATTCATATTGCACTAGTTTAGATAATATTTCCAAAATGGTTAAAACTGATGGTCACCAAATATTTACGCTGTGGTCGTTATGTTATAAAGAGACGGCATTTTACAAAAGAATTGAAAGACATGCCTGTTTTCGCATGGGACTACTGGACGGAAGGTCTTAGGTTTAAACCACAGCATCACCAAGTTGCTACTGTTGGGACCTTGCACAAGGCCCTTAACCCTAAACTGCCATAAAACTGAGATTAAAAATGTAAGTCGCTCTGAATGAGGGTGTGTGCCAATGCCGTAAATGCAAATTTGGATGTACCTTGTTTACTGGGTGTGACATGTTGCTTGCCTGTTCGTGTCCTCATATTGTTCTGTAACCTGTCAATCAAGTTGACGGTTTGTTTACATTCATCTGTCTTTTGTGTAACTCTTACAGCATGTACCGTAGCACCTGATTTAAGTGTCAGTGGTGTTTCTTATACACTAGCTGTTGCTTCACACAAACACACATACCCAAGCAAGATAAACTAAGCAAAAAACACGGTTAAACTTCATAGGGAGTTGTCTTTACTACAGTACAGGGGTCTAAGGAAGACGTATAATATGTGCTATGTTTAACAAAGTGATTTCTGTACATACATACACGCACACACACACACACACACACATTATCTTACTCCACTTGTACTTCTGAACGTACACAAATATTCTTGCTGGAGATTTTCGATCATTTAAAAATAAATAAATAAATAAATAAATAAACCCCTCTCGTTATGAGCATCTACCCGTGGTGCTCGATCTAATCTTCTCGTGGGTTATCTGTTTCATCGAGCTGTTCTAAGCAATCATGAGCACTCAAACTAAAGGTATTTAGAGAGCTTTATAGCAATAGTGCCTCCTATGTAGCAGATCATTTCCTGACCTCCTGTAACAGATTGCGCAGCACAGCAGACATGACGTCATGTGTGAACAACCCATACCTTGCACCATGTTAAAACTTAGCTGATACTGTAACTAAATTAGGTGATTCTGAATCAGACCTGCTTTTTGATTAAAGGGGGAAAATTTATTAATTTCTCGATTCGTTCGAGTGGAATCTTTGAATCAGTGTACCATTTATTTTATACAGTCATTTCTAGCTATTTCTTTAAAGGCTGCCACTAATGCTGGAGTTTGACTATATTACTGTATACTATATGCCACAGAACCAGTAGTTTGCTTTCCATGATATACTGTATGTATGTGGTTTATGAAAAGGCTGAAAGAACAAAACATATCTCACCCAGTGCTTACATTGTGATCCTGATCTTTGAGCAGATTGACTGCTATCGTGCCTTAAAGATGTGTGTCACACATTTATTTCATCAAAACAGGGTCAGTTCTCAGTCTGCTTCTGGAAATATGTCATAATATTGAGTTCATTCGCCTGCAGGCAGCTACGAGCAGATTTAACCAATATGCATTACGTTTGTGTAAGCGCTGCTAAAAGGATGCGCCACACACGTGCTCTAATTATATAGACTAGTTTGGAGTTGCTAAGTTGTTTAAAATCACTACATCTGACACCCCCCTGTCCCCGATGCCCCCCCTCCGGTTATCGTTTTTCATCATCATTTAACGGGAGGAAGAATATAGATCAGGGTATGGCAGGAAGCCTGCTTTAGTGTAGTAAAGAACTGTGAGTGCTTCCTGATGAAACTGTGTGCTTACCCTGATGTGGAACATCTGGTTTTATATACTGTATTAAGATATGTCGCAACTTTTCGAACCGTTTTTAACCTGTCTTTCTAGTTCGTCTTTTCTCTGCGGCCTTGTGTTTTCTTTCTGTCTTGTCGCTTGGCTGGTCATCAGTTAAGTGTCTACCGGTTGTTATGTCACTGTCACACACACACACACACACGCATGTCACTGTGGGGAGATGACAGGAAACCCAGCGATGAGAATCTCACCGTTCCTATAGAAACCCCAGGCTTGCTCTGCCTTTTAGATAAAAAGATCTTCAGATCAGACAAAACACTTCACAAAACACTTCACAACCCTCCCTGTGCCTCTTCTGTAACTGAGCTATGTGCCGATGATAATTGTGTATATGCAGCTGTCCATCCGGTACGACTTTTCACTCTTTTTTTTTTTTTCTGTCCAATAAATTATTATTGTGCTCTTCAGTACTGTTATGTCGGGTGTCTCGGAACAATGCTATTTGCATTGTTATTCCAAGAAAATGAAACTAAATCCAACAAAACAACAACAAATAAGATTAGCAACTATTATTTATATAATAAAATCATTACATCATCTTTCTTTTAATACATTTTTATGTATTTTTAGTAGGATGTAAGTTTTGCAAAAGTTTCTTTAAAGTAGTGAAAGTCAATCACAGTCCTAGTCTGTGATTAATCATTCAGGCCATTTAAGGAGTTCCTGGGAGGCCAGTGTTTCAGACATAAAGCAGGCAGTCCGATTGTGGCTCTGGCTTACTGAGAACCTTTCTGACATGATGGGATTTAAGCACTAGTGAACTCCTGTCCTAAGTCCATTAGTGTATCTGGGGCTTATATAGAGAAATGAAGGTAGATTTTTAACGTGCTCTGTTATTTTGTGCAATCAAAAGTCCTAGTTTGACCCCTGCATCAATGGGCTTAATTTTTATAACGAATAATATTAGATATTAAAAGCAGTATTTGTAAAACATCGAGGAATCTGGGTTCTTTTAAATTAGACAGTACTGATAAGTTTTAAAATGCTTAAAAGAGATTTTTCTTTGTCTCAATAGACTATAATATAATAACTACCAACCAGTGAGGGTAAAGGCGTGTTTCCTCTGAGACGGGTAAAATCAGTCAACCACACCTTCTTGAGCATCATGGGGTGACTTAACACATTTGGAGAAAGGTGCTGTCAGACCCAAGGGCGATTCTGCTTCTTTGGAAGTCCTAATTTTTTTCAGGTTGCACCACTCAGGATTTTTAAAACGGTGTAGGAATCACAGCAGAAATAAAGTATAAATGCAGCACATGGGTTAAGGAGTGAATAGTTTTGATGAACATATCATTTAAGCACTGTCCATGTGGCTGAAGATTCTCTTTTGATAATAATCTAGGGATTATTATAATTTATAATAAAAATAATTTATATACCTTAAACAGATGGTCATCTGGTTATTGTCTATAGTGCTGCAAATCAAATTAATGCGCATTTAATCTCAGTCAAACAACCACCATATGGAGTTTATCTCTTTGCATCACTCTCCTTTTCCTATGAACTTAGTGCCAATTATTTATTTATTTATTTATTTATTATTATTTGTTTAAAGCTGGGTACATTTTGACTTCGTTATTTCTTCTTCTACTTTAAATTCCCTGTATACTTCCCCCCCCAAAAAAAATAAAATAAAATAAGACATATCCACTTTTGAACTTGAAGCCCCCGGGGTCTCTCTCTCTTTGACCTGTTTTTTTTTTTTTTTTTTTTTAAGAAAAGCTAGTATTCCACTTTCCTCGGCAGCCGCTCAGTCTTACCCACCTGACATTCCTCGACTCTATTTTTGACTGTTGCACTGCATTACACTCTGCTGAACTCAGCATATAGGCTTTATAATGCAACATGGTGCCCATTACTGCTATCCTCCACCCTTATCCAAAATGGTTTAGCTATGTAGTGTACCTTCATACATGATAGTAAAAAATACAGTATTTATGGCAAACTGCGTAACGGATTAAACACTTTCGTTATGCTGTTTTAGGAAAATGTATGACGTTATACGGTATACATTCATAACATTGCGCTCGTGATTACATGGCATAAGGCTCCCGCTATTGTCTGGCAGACTTGCCTACTGTATGTCTGGCACCTATTTTACCCGCTGGACCATGGCGTTAATCAGTGCCATTACACAGAAAAAAATATGTATATTTGCATTCCATTACATTATATCTTATTTGCATTACATTAGATATCATAATTGGCCAAAACAAAACTGCTGTTGGAGAGGTAGCATTTTTTAAAGTTAACTATACAGATGGCATCATTTGTGTGATACTATATTTACCTAGTTTGTCTTGCGAGCCAGATTTCTAGCATTTGCTAGAGAGCCTCAATGCGTTACATCATCACACGAGGCCAAGAACCACCTGCTTTCACCGAAAGAGGCAATCTGTTTGACATGGCAGATGGCCAACCACAGACAATTTTCCCAAAACAAAAGATCTCAGTTACTCACCACTAACTGCCTCAGACAAAATCCTGTAACTTTTAAAGACATAATTCTTTTTTAAAGACTTTTTAAATCTCGTCAATAAATCTTGCAAAACCTTTCAACATCCTGAATCTTGCAGCCAGAAATGAAAAACTACAGTATGTGGGACATGGATGTGGCATCTGAGTCACTATAAAGACTTTTCGTTATAGCTGATGCACTCATAGACTGTGATACTGTACAGTGAATGCAGAAATCTGCAATTTCAACTTTTCAAACATGGGGTGGTCTTTTCAATAGTTACTTTCCTGTCTACAGAGTAATGTCAGATCAACTTAGCTGCTCACACTATGCGTTCCCTTTCTTTCTTCTTTTAAGACGCAGGATTTGCTTTAGATCAGTTAATATACAGACATAGTACTTGTTTAAACCTATAACATTGAGCATACTGACCACTGTTTTGAAAGGGTTTATCAGAGTTAGTTATCACTAACCAGCCATTAGCCAGTTTGCTTGTTGCTAAGCTAGTTGCTATTGTCCACTGGCTAGCTTGTTGCTATGACACCCCCTGGATGCTGGCTGACTGAGTGTTTACAGATGCGAGTACTACATACTGTATACACCGATCAGCCACAGCATTAAAGCCATCTAGGTTTTGGGTTCCCCACCAGGCCACTAGTGCAGCTCTGTCTCCTCCATCAACTCCGGGCTTCACAAGAACTCTGGGGTGTGCTGTGGTGTCTAGCACCAGCGGATTCTGTGGGTTGTGGGCTGGAACCTCCGTCGATCTGACTTGTTTGTCCAGTGCATCCCATTGGTGCTTGATCGGATTGGGACATGGGGAGTTTGGAGGCTGGGTCAGTGGTATTCCTTTCCCATGTGTGACAAACTGTGATGTTCTGGTGCACATTTATGGTGGCCAGAATTGACTTTTTTGGACAATTTGTGCTGCATTGACTGGACAGGCATTTGGTCCATGCTGGAATGGGTGAGCTTTGATCACCAGTTTGCGTTTGGTACTGTATGTGAATGTTATGGCTGATCGGTGTATAGTGTGTGCTATTCCCCCCTAGATATACGGCCATGGTAAAATGAAAGTACACTTAAATTCTGTTTTTATTTATCATGGCCTTATTAATAGCTGTGTTGTCCTCACCAACTTTTAGGAACAACTAAAGATGATAATGATGATAAAGAAAACACTACCACCACAGATATCAATGTTTAGTCATTGTAGTTTGGACAATAACACTGCTGCTGGCACACACATCATTTAATTCCATACTTCATGTTACACTCATACTGCTGTCATACCCACACACCATATCTTTACCCTTTTATAGTTTTATATATTTAGACAATTACGCTCTGCACATCTCATGTAGTGTATTTTTACCCATTCACTTAATCTTCGGGCATTTCATTTTTTTCTATGTGCAGGATCGCGGGGGTAAACTCCACGCACCTGGACCCAAGGCAGTAGTCTAACAAGGAACCTTAAGGCCCCATTTTGAAAAACTCATTCATGCTCCGTTTTCTTTTATTCTTGCCATGAAAGCCAAACTTGTTGGTCACATGATGTAGCTATTTTTTTCCTTTAAACTGGCAATCAACTGAATGTACTGGGACACCCACCCAAAAATTGGCAACTGTTTGAAATGCTCTTCATTTGTAAATGTTGCTGTTGTTGGTCTTTCGTCTGCTCCCGGCAAGGGGTCGCCACAGCGGAATACTCAGTCCGCACTACACCTTGGCACAGGTTTTACACCGGATGCCCTTCCTGACGCAACCCTCCCATTTTATCCGGGCTTGGGATTAATGTATAATTGTGAATTTCAAATTGTACTGTATGGCGGTAGCCTTGTACCCCTTAAACTCCAGAGTGAAAAACAGCAACAGTTGTTTCATTAAGGTCATGACTGGTGTTCTTTCTTCTTGGCATGATGTGGGCACATGCCTGATTGCCCCAGTATGCCAAGCTTCCAAAAGTTTCGATTTTATAGAGGTTTTTACACTTTCTTTATAACTAATCTAATAGCTAATCTCGTGCAGGTGAGGACCACACAAATGTTATGTACATGCTGATTAATAACAACAAAGGCTTAAAGAAGTGTGTGATTTCGTTTTCCCTGTGACTGTACCCTCTATTTAACCAAAGGCCTTGACTTTTTGTCTTTTTGCCGGTGTGTTAACAATTCTGCTAAGCACTTCACAGTGACTCTTTTTGAAGATCTTCCTGCTGAGAATAGCTGTTTGAATTCATCACCTTTCCACTCTTTTCACTCCCTCGCAATAGTTTAATCTCCCTTCATGTCTGATTCTTCAAACCTCCCTCTGTTGTCCCTGTGGAATTCCACTCAAATCCAAACATGCCACTTTTTTCAGCTCCTATACCCTTCCAGGAGAACGTCAGTGTACTGCTGTTTGCCGCTGCATGATGCAATGAATCAGCCATGCTGTCTGTTACAGCTAATTAAGAGAAGTGTTTATTTACCAAGCTGTTGTGGAAAGTAGTGAGAAGCTGATGAGTGATTTTGGTGGCTATATGGTGTGTATGAAGGCTTTTCCCACAATAATAAACTTTTGAGAATATTCAGTGGTCATTATTATACTCCTTTGCATATTTTTCCTATAGGTGAAAAAGAAACACAATTTACAGTATATCTTCGTATTTAATCCTTCCAGATCGATAATAAGAACAATAATGTGAATTTTCTCTCTCTCACTCTCCCCATACACATATGTATATAAAGGGGAATTGCTTTGTCTTGGTTATACAGTTGCTTTGATTAATTTACCCGGGGAAAAAAGGAAAAAATTAGATTAGACAAAAAAAAAATTAAATAAAAAAAATCTAAATTTAAAGAAAAATAACAATAAATAGAAATAAAAATAGAATTAAATATAGCACACAATAAGTTACATATTGCAATGAAAATAATGAATATACCGATATTGCACTTGAAATGTAGTGTAAATAAAAAGAAAGAATATAAGGTTAAAGATAAAAATAAGCTGATTAGCTTTAATGTAACCAGTGTTGATATTATTATTATTATTATTATTATTATTATTATTATTTCAGGTTGAATTTCTGACTGCAACAAAAACGAAACTTCTTAATTTGTTTTTTTGTCAAACTGTAATTTGACAACATTATACAGTATTGGTTTCTATTGGATTTCTGGCTAAATATTAGGAAATTGTAAAAGATTTACCTAGTTCATGAGATTTTAAATCTTCCATCATTTCATCTTATTACAATCAATAGGAAAAAGAAAAGTTTTTGTTTACATCTTGTTTACACAAAGTTGTAGGTCTTTTTATTGTCAGCCAAGTACATTCCCGGTTCAGTAATCGGAGAATGAATCACATATGAGAAATGGAAATTAATATCCATTGGTACAGGTGTTTGTTTACATTGAGCAAGTAGCTTATTAGTTGCTTATTTTAAAGTTGGTTAATGATTCTCCCATATAACTCTTTATAACATCGCTTTCACCCAACATTTGGATTTCACTTATGGTTAAACTTTGGGCAGATACCCAAGTACAGTACTGCAAAAGTTTCATTTAAATCTGTCCATCTAGTTTTGCGAGATGCTGTGACAAAATCTAGCTAGACAGGCAGACAGACAATTTTCTGAGACTGCTTTTGGCTCCTCCAATGTATGAAACATAGATATCATTAAAAGCGCGAGTTTTGACCAATGTACAGACAAAAATCTTTTTTATTTATATTTATGAAATATATGCTGCAACATTAACCCAGCATTTCATATACTGGCTTAGAATGAAATGCTCCAACAATGCAAAAAATAAAAAATAAATAGTCAGTTACTTATATAAAGTCTGATGACACAGGATTGTGAGATCAGGAGGCAGGTCAAGTTATATGAATCTTGTTTTTGAGTCTCCAGAAAGTTTGGTTCATGAGCTGTAATATAATGCCGAACTCTCCACAGCGTTTTTGAATCAAGTCCTTAATAATAGTTATGTTCCCAATTACAAATTAAACCTTTTATGGTGCTCTCAAATAACCTTAATTGCTGATTAGAATGCAGTGGATACAAAGCAGCCACTTGCGCATAATAACTCAATAAAGAGCAAGTGATAATGTGTGACATTAAGTAAGTGTTCCTGCTGCTTCTCTTCATCAGTGAGAGCACAGTGTTCGGGCTCTACAGTCAGCACAAATGGAACCGCTCGTATTCATGGCACGCGGCCCTTCTAATCTCCCACTGCGGCCTCTATAGCTTAGCGTAGGACCAGCAACCTGCATGACACTGTATACACATTACATGAACCAGCGTGCTATCATTTCAAGCAAAAGTGAGCTGACAATCTGTTAATTTAATTAATTATACAATTATATATTATATAATAAATTATATAAACAATTAGAAATTATATAATAAATTAGAAATTATATAATAAATTGTGTGTGTATATATTATATATATATATATATATATATATATATATATATATATATATATATATATATATATTCCCATTGAAACAACGGTCACAGTGTCTGAAGAAGTAAATGTCATGCCAATTATCAGTCACTGTCTGTTTAGGGAGCACCAAGCTAGATATACAGAAGTAAAATCACTTAGCGTTCTAAAAAAATTATAAAAATATATATTAGATGATAAAGATTGCTCTTTACCAGTTTGCCAGAGCCCTCATTAAAAAACAAAAAACAAAAAAAATCCAGAAGATCTCCAAGTCTATTCACCGCTTAAATTTTTATTAATAGATAAATAGGAGTTTATTAATAGATTAATAGAAGTTTCTATTAGCCTTCAACATTACCTATGCTATATAACATGAAATTGTATTTCCAGCCAGGATCTAGAAGTATTTGGACAAGGACGCAGAAAAGGGGAGTGCTACCATCAGTCTTGTGTCATGCCAACAGTAAAGCATTCTGAGACCATTCATGAGTTGCTTCTCAGCCAAGGGAGTGGGCTCACTCACCATGATTAAATGATGGTGCGAAAACATCCTCCGAGAGCAACTTCTCTCAACCCGTCTCAACTCCCCAGACCTTAATCCCATTGAAAACTTGTGGTCAATTCTCAAAAGGCAGGTGATAGTTATCAGTCTACCTGACTGATAGTAGTCGCCTTGATGGGGAAGTGCCCTAATGATGAATTGGCACTGGAAAAATCACCCCAATAATAATAATAATAATAAAAGGAATATTGCAAACATTAATGTGTCAATAAAAGCCTTTGACACATAATTATATTTCAGTACACTATGGTAACATCTGACAAAGATCTAAAACACTGAAGCAAATGAATATTTGTGTCATTCTCAAAACTTTTATCCACAGCTGTATAATTTACACCACTGCAATGATCAAAAGTCGATCAAGATCAAGATTTTCATCTTTTATTCAAGAAATTGTGGACTTGACTGCTCTAAAATAGCTTTTAAGTTTACTCCTTGAACCATATCATAAACACTAAGAGCTACTACATCAACGACATGATAAGTGACTCCATAATGACTGTCGTCTTTCAAAAAGCTTATAGAATGTGCAGGTTTCCATGCCTTTAAAGTTATTAGAAAGTTTAGTTTGAAGCAGCTAGTGGTGAGTAGCAGCCAAGCAGTCTCATTCTGTAAAAGTAGGAGTTCTTGGCCACATTTAATAATGAAATGTAGTCTCTCTAGTAAGAGCTAGATGTCTGACTTAGGATAATATTTCTGGCATCAGCTATCGTCCATTAGAGCAATGGAATGGGTACAGTAAGTGATCGTGGTGACTTGGCATGATAATGTAGTTGACTCAAGGTGTGTGCTCAGCTTTTTACAGGAATCATTGATTTTTGTCAAGTACTGTAAGATTCTAGTAACAGAATCGTCTAATTAAAACATAAAACACAGTAGTCCATTTTTTAACTTAAGACACAATGCACTCTTCCAAAATTACCTAGAAGTCAATCTAAGAAATGCTTGCTCGCAGTGTAAGAAATTACACTCACACCGTTTGCACAAGCTATTCTAAAGGCTGCTTCTATCCCTGGATAACGATAAGCAGTTAATGTATAGAATTAAATGTATAGGTGAGGTAGGCCGGCCTGTTACTGCAGTTATGGCATAGGATCAAGGCTCTGCTCTAAGCATTTTGCATTTAAGACTTGGCATTTGCCTCGAGCCCAGCTCGTATATAGAAAGCCTACTGTATGAGCAACAGAAATAGTTTTGAGGTATTGGTGAAGAGCACAAGCTTTATTACCCGAATCATTACTGTACTTTTTTCACTGCAACATTTTCTGTTAACATTGTCTATTTGCATTTACGCATTTGGCAGACAGCTTTATCCAGAGCGACTTACATTTTTAATCTCATTATACATCTGAGCGGTTGAGGGTTTAGGGCCTTGCTCAAGGGCCCAAAAGGGACAACTTGGCGGTCGTGGGGTTCAAACCTGGGATCTTCCGAACCATAGTCCAATGCCTTAACCAATGACTGCACAAAGGTGTCTTATTAGGGCCAGTGAAGGAGGTAGGAGAAAGAACAAGTGATAAAGGTTGACGCACAGGCTTTTAGGGATGTTCTTTTCTAGTTTATGACCACATAAGAAGTCTTACTGAGTAGTGGTAAGTGGAGAGGTCATGGACTTTTTCCATAAAATTCAGCATTGAAGCTTTATAGCACTGAGCGCCGTGTTAACTTGTGTCTAATTCATGGTTACAGATTTTACTTGGTCAGTGGTTTTAGTTAGCCACTGCTGCATGACCACAGTGCTTTAATCTGCTTAGTAGACTTTGATAAACCACATCAGTGACATTGGTTAATATTCTCGTGAAACCAAATACCAAAAACATGGAGGAAAACAATTTTTTGGACAAATTTCAACTTAGACGGAGCATGGCTTAAAAACCCTGTTTAGGTTTATAGGCACTAAATCGCAAGGCACTATTATAGTTTGATCTTTAGGGGTACACAGTCAATTCATTTTCTCTAGAATGGAACTGGGAGTACAGCCAAGCAGGATCTAGTTTAGAGACAGGATCTTCCTAAAACCTGAAACCTCCAGGGCAACCCAATCCCAGGATTAGTGCTGGACTTTAGAAACCTGCGTTTGGCATGTTGCCGCACTCGTAGCTGGACAAACATGAGGTTCAACCAGTTTTGATTGTCATAATTACTTGATTATTGATGTTTTGGTACAAGTTAATCAGTTTATCACCGTGATACATGTGTGTGTGTGTGTGTGTGTGTGTGTGTGTGACAATAGTGTATGTACACACAAGTGCTTTATGATTTAATATAAGACCTCTGTCTGGAAAACATAAAATGTAGTCTTTTTTTTTTTTTTTTTTGCACCCCCTTGTTGTAATGCAGATCCCGAGCTGCTTTAGTGACATTTTTCTGCTTATTTGTTTTCCTTAAAGTATTTCACCTACTTCTTTTATGATCATTTTTTTACGGATTTGTTTTCTCCAATCAACAGGTGACTACCCTCCACCACCTCCCCCCGTAGTGGACACCAGCGGTTTGCCGTCTTCTTCATCCTTCCCCCCTCCTCCACAGATGGATGAGAGCTCTTTCGGATTTCAGGTGAGACTCTAATGGACACCCACGCACATAAGTGTCCTCGTAGCATCTTTGTGTCTTTCAGAACTATTTGTAACGATGCTGCAGCTGCCATATGGCCTTGCTTATCAGACTCCGATTCATCTGACCTTTATGTAGCGGCACTCAGGCTATAGTGCAGACTGACACCTATTGGCTCACCTCAGTCACATCCGCCAGTGGAAATATTGAAAGAGACCTTTCTGGAGATATCTGACTGTATTTATTTATTTTTTAATTCAATTCAGTTTTATTTGCAGAGTGTTTCTAAGAGTAGATAAAGAATAGACTCTAAAGGAAACCCGTTCTCTTCTGGGTGACACTCAATACTGGAATTATAAATCATTGCTCTGTCTTAAATGTATAAAATGGACTGTGTGGTATGTATATATACATATGGTACAGTACTGTGCAGTTCACTTTAAGCTTTCTAAAATAGGGAAAAACAACTTTTTTTATACAAAGACAGTTGAAGGTCCTTTTTTTTAAAAAAAAAAATTGAGAGCAGTAAATATTTTGGTTGAAAATGGAGAGAATCATGTGAGAGAATCGTGATCTTAATTCCCATTATGATTAAGAAAAAAATGTGATTCACATTTTGGCAAGATTCGTGCAGCCCAATGCCAGGTTTAGCCATGGCCTTCTGGGAAAATCAATTATGCTGTCTGAATTCGGCAAAGAAATGACCAAATTAAGTTTTCTCATAGTTTTCTAATAGTGTACTAGATACACTCATATATATTTGGTTACTAATCGAAGACTATCAAGACAAAGAAATCAGAACAGCCACATGAACAATGCTCTATACACATAACAGCAAGCGAAGTTCAAATGACATTACACCGATCAGCCAAAACATTTCAGTGCAATACAATATGTATGGTATTGTGTAGGTTCCCTTTTTGTTACCTGGGCAGCATGCCTCCACAAAACCTCTGTGGGTGTGCTGTGGTGTCTGGCACCCTGGGCGTAGGCAGCGGATCCTTTCAAAGCTGTGGGTTGTGGTTTAAGGCTTCTCTGGATCAAACTTCTTCCGGCAAGCCCCATGGAAGCCTGATTGTATTGGGATCTGGGGAATTTTAACTTATACAGTAAATGCCTTGAACACTTTGCCTGCTGGGCTCCGTGCCAAGTGGGCTCTGGTCCACTGGGTGTTCTGGTGACTTTCTATCATGTGCAGTATTGTCTGTATTCAGCAGGCCTTTTTTTTCCCCACATGGGTGATCATTCGGTGATCATTGGGTGCACATGACCCTATCACTAGTTTACTGTTATATAATTAATAATCAATGTTAATGTTTTAATGTTGATCAGTGTTCATTCCAGGGTACACACCCATACACATACTCACATTCGGGCAATTTGGGAGCGCTAGTCAGCCTAATCTGCATGTCTTTGGACTGTGGGAGTACCCGGAGGAAACCCACCAAGCATGGGGAGAACATGCAAACTCCATGCACACAGACTCAAGGCAACAGTGTGAACCACTAAGCCACCATGCCTTACTCTTTTTGTAAAATTTAATAATCATTATTTAAAAAAAATTCCTAGAGCTATCTTCTTTTATTTTAAGATCACCAGAGCTGTTTGTCTCTGGGAAAGTCCACCTTCTGATTGACCATTAATCCAGCCTCTTCTGAGATAAACTGAAATAGCTTTGGACTTTTTATTTTTTTGCATTCTTAAAGACTGATATATTCTAATCTAAAAAGATTAGACTTATGTTAATAGTCATAATAAGGCATGCATTTTTGGTGCATTCATTTTATCATTAAATTATTGGATAGATGTCTGTTTACTTCTGGCATACCAGTGTAGACGATGCTGAAAGTGAGAAGTCATTTCCTATTATTCAATTTCATATTGATGTTTTTCTATAAGCAGATTACAACATAAATTATAAATGTGGAGGTAGATGTCGCATCTGTCGTTAAAATTGGTCTGAAAACTTATAATGCAGTTTTTCTTTTTTAACTTTGTTGGGTTTTTTGGGGTAACTAGATTTTAAACTCTGGTCAGTCCAGAGCTTCCTGGAGTTTTTAGATCTACAGTACTGTAGTATATACTAAGGTGAATCATAAATGATCCGCGCTCAGTTATATTTAAACTTCTATTGGTCTTATCAGTGCTTTCTGTACAAGACTACTGTCTCCCCAGTCGCTACTGTACAGGTGTGAATGTGTTACATCAGTTCATTTGTAACTGCGGTGTGAGCCAAAATGGATGTCCTGCTTGTGGTTTGCACGAAAGAAGAGCAGCGTGAAGTGATTCGTTTTTTGTGGTCTGAGGGTGTACCTGGTGCTAAAACAACTTACAGAAGAGCATAAACAGAAGCGTTTGAGCATTTGCAAACATAATTTGGACCGATACTCTAAGGAAGCTGGAAGTTTCTTAAAGAGAATCATTACTGATGACGAGACATGGATTCATCACTACGAGCTGGAGAGTATGAAATGGAAACACCCTCAATCGCCGACCAAAAAAAAGTTAAAAAGTCAACCATCAGCTGGATAATTGATGCTTAGAGTTTTCTTAGATTCTTAAGGGCCAGTATTAGAACATTATCAGGAAAAAGGATTAACAATCAACAGTGCTGTTACAGTGAGAAGCTTATCGAAGATCTGAAGCCTGAATTTCAGATTAAACGCAGAGGGCTGCTATCCAAGAGCATCGTGATCTTGCATGACACTAAGTACCTCCCATGCCTCCCCTCTGAGAGAGCTCGGCCATTTAGCTTTCTCTAGGCCTCCAGCTGCGAGAGGATACAGCATCACCCGGGAATCAAACTCACGATCTCTGGATGATGGGGCGAGCATTTTATCACTGCTCTTTATAGTCCTGATCTTGCTCTATTTGAGTTTCACCTGTTCAGTTTCCTGAAATCAGCCATAGGGAGAAGAAAGATCCACTTCTGATGAAGAAGTGAAGGAAGCAGTGCATTCTTGGCTCACAGATCAGCCTAAAACATTTTAATGAGGAAATACGCAAAGCTTGTTGAACAAAGTGTATTAAAAAAAAAAAGCAAGGAGATTATGTTGAAAAATGATGTATTTATCTTTTCTAAATGGAAGTGAAAATCAATTTTACAGCCAGAGAGCAGATAAGGCCAGGCCTTCATGCCTGTGTCCAGTGATTGAGATGATCCATGCATACAGTTACTCAGTGTATTAATGCTATACAGTCATGTGTGGAGATACAGTTAATAGAGAGTACACTATGTTTGTACAATGAAAGTATTGTTTAAAACATCAGGTTCCCAGCCTATATATAGCTTTCCTTTTTTACTTAAAAAATGAAACAAATTTTCTACGCAGGCGAAAAGGAAAAATTCTCGGCTAATTAATTTTGCAAAGTGATTACAGAGTTGCACCTCAGCTGCCTCTACACACTCCCTACTCGCTCGCTTTCATATCTACATGGCCTTATTGTATTTTGCTTTATCTAATGTTTGTAATGCTGTTTGCAGCTGTTGTAACTGGGTTATTTTACAGCATATTACATTTCTAATCATTTATCATGGTTTGTGTTTGCCAGTAAACACAACCGCTTCATGGTTAATTGCCTTGTTTGTTGGCTCTCTCTGCTTCATTAAAGTCATAAACTGAAACTGCTGATAGTAGAGACAATGCTCAGATCACACACAAAAAAAAACCTCGAATTCAAACACCAGTTGCAGGAATTCTAATAAGTGAAAATGATTATTTTTTGGGGGGGATTAATGCTGCTCCAAGTGTTAACTCTGCTTTTAATCTCTAAATTTATCGACCAAGTAAGCCATTTTTTCTTCTTCTTCTTCTTTTTTTTTTTTTGTTAAATTGTGGTTTAAAATGTTCAGATCACATTTGCACAACGATTCTTCACACTACAGTTTAGTGTTTTTGCTTCTTTTTGACGCTGAATATGAAGGCAGCAGTAAATGTGTAAGCACACCCAGATTTGGCACCATGTCATGATCTGATAAAGAGGTCTCTGATGTTATCCTTTTTTTTTTTTTTTTTTTTTCCTTTGCATGAAACCTATATAGTGTTAGACTGTGGAAAACATTTTTAAAATGTTTAAAAATCCACCCGTGAGTCATAAATTCACTTATTCGCTCATCGTCAAAACCGCTTTGTTCTGTATATACAGTAGGATCGTGGGGGTCTGGAGCCTATCCCAGGAGACTTGGGGCATTAGGCGTGGTATACTATGGATGCGGTGCCAATCCATTGCAGGGCACACAGGCACAAAAAACAAACACACACTATGGGCAGTTTGGGAACGCTAATTAGCATTATCTGCATGAGTACCAGGAGGAAAACCACCAAGCATGGGGAGAACGTGCAACCTCCATGAGGCAGGAATCGAAGCCAGACCCGGGAGGTGCAAGGCGACAGCGCTAACCACTACAGCCGCCATCAAATCATAAATTAATTGGCTCACACAGTATTTCAGCAGTATTTCACAGTATTTCTTATGTCACATGTTCTGGTTGCTTGGAAACCTGATTATGTGGAAAAAGTGGGAGCAAAAGTACTATATAGTGATATACTATAAATGTATAGTGATCTGGTTTAGTGCTCTAATATGGAGGAAATGTTTATTGCCTCGGAGGAAAGTCAGTAAGACGTTGGTGAACTTTTCTACCATGATGCGGTGTTCATTTCAAGCATTGCCTGTAAAACATATTAGAGTCGGTCTAGCCTTTTAACTTTCCCCTTTATGTTTAACCTCCGTGTGGCTGTGTGAAAGCTGAGTTAAATCCTAGTAGATTTCATTTTGCTTGTTTTCATCAGTGCTTTCACATACAGTACCTGTGAATGATAATTTATACATTCAGTACAAACTGTAGTAAGTACCATGAGCCAGATCGCATATTGGCCGATGTGTGTAATGCAGCAGGTGGTGGGGCTCGAAAAGTTTCTCTTGCATTATAAAAAAAAAAAAAATTGGGCATGTTACACCACCAGACAGTACATTGTCTTTTAACACACTGGAGCTACTGTACATACTAGATGCTCTTTCTATTCGTCTATTTGTAACTACAAATATACAAAAGGAAGTAGAATCGTCGAGATTGCCTTCGGCACCAAGAACATGTACGTGTAGGAAAAAACAGAAAGGAAGCTGTTAAAGATAAACTATTTCAGACTTAGCCGTGACCTTGACCCTATTTGGATTGATTCCAATCTCTAATCAGTTAATCTGCTGGTTACATCATACTTCTGTGTAAATTCTGCAAACGTTCAAGCACTCGCTCTTACAGTTCCGCACTAATGAGACAGGTTATTAATAAAATCCCTGGAAGCTCTGCAGATAAAGTGCGATAAAACACGGAAGGTTGTCGGTTCAGGTCAGTCCTATGAAAGGGGCAGTGTTCAGCTCTTAACCTTCGGTTGAATTGTGTACAACATTACAGTATGTGTAAAGCATCTGAGTAAAACACAATCAAAGTACAAAAAGGGGGAAAAGTCAAATCTGTGAGAAAATGCTCTTAAGGAATCTGAGTTTCTAGATTATTATTAACTCTTACAGTATCTACAAAGTTCTTTTAGGAACATAAGGAAATGTGTGGGGTAACACATTTTCAGTCTCAGAAAATTGTCAGAAAATTTAATGAAAGCTTGCAGCATTTAGCTATTTGTCTGAAGTTAAACCTGTGCCATAAATGAAATCAAAATGTAGAATAAAAAAAAAGTTACGCACAGTTTTGTGTTAGATTATGTCCGGCATCTAGCATCTATCCATCTTTTTTGCTTAATTTTGCACTTTTTCCCTTGAGGTGGTCGTGTGTTTACACATCCCTCATTAGAGAAAATCAACACGATAGATTATTGTGTATAGATGGGGTATGTGGAAGACACAGAAACGATGGGAATGCACCTACAAGCCTCCAAAATCTTTAAAAAACAGTAACAAAACATAAAACAATATGGGTTATTTCAAAAAAAAAAAAAGGAAAGTAGGTTATGAAAACTTCAAGGACAGATCAATGTTGTTATTCTTCCTAGTGCAGGAAATTTAAAAATACTTTGTCTGGTACTGCCGTTAATAAAAAGCAGGCATGTGAAGCGCCACTATGAGACAAAACACAAAGTTGAGTATGAGACAAAACGTTAGAGCAAGCATACTGTATCAGAGCAGTCTGAGATAAGGGTGTGTAATATACCTGAACTGGGCGCCCAGTGTTATATGCTAAAATGATCCCCTGGCACGGATTGTTCCCCAATCGATATACAAATATATATTACAGCATGATTTTATTATCTATATAAATAAATGGATATTGGTTAGAAATCGGTGCATATCGGTCAGAACGCTCTTTCAATAATGTCTTTGTTTCATAAATTGGCGAACCTGAAACCAGTCTCCGAACATTTCCTGTCTTTCTTCACAGCATCACACAGAACTGGCTGGATAGGATTGAATGAAATTTGCTCGATGATTTAACCTGCACCATAAATAAAATCCAAATGTTGAGGAAAAGTTGATGTTATTAAACAGTTATGTGCCGGATTTAATAATCCAGTTTAAAATAAGCTGCTAATAAACTACTTGCTCAATGTAAATAAAAACAGTACCTGTACCAAGAGATATAAATACAGACAGACATGTTCGTGAGCTTCAATCTGAAATTATAATACTCTTTCACTGATTACATTAAATCTGATCAGATTATTTTTCTCTTTGGCCTTTTAACCTCTTCTACAAAGTTTTCAGCGACTTCAGCTAGTTATAAAAACCGGAGCACAGGATCGTCTTTATGAATAACAGCAACAGTTTTGAGGTTAAAGTCTACATTACAGAGGTGAGAATATCCAAGGAAGCAAAGTCGAAAACTAGACATAATGTGTTTTTGGGAAGCGCAAATCCAACAAATCTTGCCTTGAGGGAGTCGACTTGTTAGTTCACCTTCTAAAAGTGCAGCTCATCTGTTAATGTGTGCTAAGTATTCCTATAAAAACACTAAAATGTAAATGAATTCATTTGAATCTCTGCTTTATTTGCGAATGGATGTTGTTTTTTTCGTCTTCACACGCACGTTCGTGCACGTGTCATTTTTGAAGTAGAGAGCTTAGACCACATGAGCCACAGCTTTCCCTTGTTCCAATTCTCAATGTGCTTCTTGAATGGGAGGAGAAACGGGATGTTGATTTATTTCTGTGCTTAAGCAGAACTAACAAGAGGAAGAGGTCAAAGTGCAGCGGCGAATTTGGATAAGCGAACACCACCGCAACCTAAATTCTATTGTTTTTCTGGAACTTCATGCACAGCAGTTAGAAGCGCACGTGCATGCAAATATCAGGAGCTTCTCTATTCTTTTCTCCGCAGTAAGAATCTCTCTACTTGGCACTTTTTTGTATTCCAATTCATCCTCCCGGCCGACTGTTCTGTCATTTCTGCTTTGAGCCGGAGCTGACATTTCGACCCTGCTGCTGTTATGAAGCTGATTCCTCTAACGTGTTAATTACGTCCTTCACGCGGCACTTAAGCGTACTCTGTGCCGGAGAACAGGATTCTCAATTAAACTACAAGCCTCTCTTCTGCAACAGTCCTCTTAAATATCTCACAAATTGGTCATTATTGACCCGTTAGTGGTGTAACCATGAATCAGACCTCAGTTTCCATAGGAACATACCTCCAGATGAGAGGAGCCAGAGTCTTCTCTATTATACGCCTCTAAACAGTGTTGCTTCCCGTCATTCTGACTGCTGGCTCACACTGAATGCAGACTGATGTTATAATTGGATATATGTGCGGTGGGATGCTGGGTATTTTTGTACTTTTGGGACATTCTGCGCATCTTGCCTTCCCTTTCTTAATCAGATTTTCGGTTTTAAGTTTTGTTTCCGTTTCCTGTTTAGACGCTGCTTTCAGCACGTATTATACCCCTTATAGCGTGTTTATTTAGGGTGTTGTCATCAGAGCAGGGATTTTTATCTCTTTTGCCCTGATTTGCTCTTCTTCACCTTTTCTCTCCTCTCCACTGTTTTATATACGTCTCTTCTCTTCTCTTCAGTATACATTTCTTCTCCTCTCTTTTCTCTGCTTTGTATATTTCCCTTCTCTTCTCTCCTCCTCTCCTCTCCTCTGATCTTGTATACTTTTCTTCTCTTCTCTTACATTCTCTCCTCTGTTCTGTATATTTCTTTCCTTCTTTTCTCTTCTTATCTCTTCTCTTCTTTTCTCCTCTGTTCTGTATACATTTCTTCTCTTCACTTTTTTTACCCTTCTCATCTCGTCTCCTCTGCTCTGTATACTTATCTTCTCTTCTCTTCTTCTCTGTTCTGTATACTTCTCTTCTCTACCTTTATCTTCTTGTTTTTTTCTTCTTTCCTTTTTTCTTCCCCTCTGTTTTATATACTTCTCTATTATTCTCTTCTTTCATTTCTGTTCTCCTCTCTTCTCTTCGTCTCTCTCTTCGCTTCTCTATACTTTGTTTCTGTCTCTTATTGTCTCTTCTCATCTCTTTTTCCTCTTCCTTATGCTTCTTTCTTCTTTCCTTTAATATCCTGCTTTCTCCTATCATTCTATATTATTTTGGGGTTGTTTTCTTTTTTTCCTTCTTCTAGCCTTTTATAGGCCTC
The DNA here is from genome assembly GCF_024256425.1 of Clarias gariepinus. Lineage (NCBI taxonomy): Eukaryota > Metazoa > Chordata > Actinopteri > Siluriformes > Clariidae > Clarias > Clarias gariepinus. The sequence continues at coordinate 12,929,326 of NC_071105.1, read as the reverse complement.
TATTCTCTTTATTATTCTCTTCTTCTCGCTTTTTTGTCTGTCCATCATTTTTTCTTTATCTTTCCTTCCCTTTGCTTTCCTTGTTTCCCATCTCCCTCTGGGTGATCTCTTGTGCTGCTCTAACAGTCGCTGAGATTCTGAAACTCAGAAGTCCTTCAATTAATTTCTGCTTCATAGTTTTTTGTTAGACTTTATTAAAAGATGTTATGAGATCTTGTAGGACCAAACATTTCTACAGTTTGTAGTTAAATATCACTTAATTTCCGAAGCTTTTGCATTTGGTGTTAGTGTTATATTGTTAACATATCCGATGAACCAAACTCTGTGTTCTACGATGTTCAGAATGTTCCATCTCCACGAGTACAAATTATCTAGAGACATGTCGAGTCTCCCTCATCTGGGTCTCAACGGTCCTCTTTGGCATTACATCACAGTTAAATCGAGCATGACAGTAAAGTTAGAGGCTTTGAAAAGAGCTCCTTGTGTACGCAAAGTGTCGCGGAGGGTGAGAAATGACGCCCCGTCCACAGAAAGCGGCGCTAGAAACAGAGCAGCAGGGTTTCTCTGACGGGGAAAGAGAACGCTGTCAACATCTGTCTCCCACACCTTCATCGTCACGCCGCTTCAGAGCACTGTGACGAGTCTGTCGCTCGTTAAAGGGCAACAGTCGGAAACTGTAGATCTGCTCCCTATCCACACACTTCAGCCTGACTTAGTCTTAAAGATTTCCAATGTGATTTTGTACCACGTATCCTCTTTAATCCTAATGAATCAATATGGACTACATGTAGCATCTGATTGTAACATGGAACTGTTTCTTTTTCCATTGATTTTCATAATGGTATTGCAGTTTGGACCTTGAATATCCATTTATGAAATAGGGTCTGAATGCACAAACATTTTCTTTCTTCCTTTTTTTGCTTTGCTAAAAAACATTCAGTGCTATCATTAATATCAAGGCAATCATTTTATCAGTTTCCTTAACAAAGCTCAAACCTCTTTATTTATTTATTTATTTATTCATTTATTCATGCATTTATAAAATTTTTGTTCTTTTGACAGAATAGAATAGATTGTTTTTTGTTTAGTTTTTTTTTTTTTTACCATCGTGATATCACCCAGATGCAGATGGGGTAAGGATTGTTGAATCTGGTTCCTCTCAAGGTTTCTTCCAATTGTCATCTCAGGGATTTTTTTCCTTGCCATCATTGCCCTAGGCTTGCTCATCAGGGACACACTCGTTGTTATATCTATACTTTTTCCCATACATGTTCTAATTTAGTTCCAAACATTTTTCATTCTGCAAAGCTGCCTTGAGACAACGACTGCTGTTAAAAGTTCTGTACACATAGAATTGTACAATAATACTGAATTGAATTTTATTTTCATTGCAAACATTGACACAGTTTTATTTAATTGTCTTATTTAATATTGTTTTAATGTTATTTACTACTTAAGGTTATTAATTTATTTTTTGTTTGAATTTTGGACAGTGACCAGGTGCCTATAATAATAATAATAATAATAATAATAATAATAATTTCAATAATTACTACTGTAATTATAATTACTACTACTACTACTACTACTAATAATAATAATAATTATTATTATTATTATTATTACAGTATTATTATTATTGCATAACAATTAAGAGTTTAGTTCCCACTGGTGCTAGAAGCAGAAAAAGTATTAAAATACTTTAAAGACAAGTGATATAAGTGCAATAAGTTTTTCTTTCCTATTATTATTTTCCCCTGATTTTCTACCTTATTGCCACACATAGCCAATTCCCACTTCTCTCACTGTTATGGCACTCTCCCATCAAAACAACAGCCCCTAATCAGGGAGAGCAAAGACTATCACATGCTTTCTCTGAGACACGTGACGCCAGCGACCGCATCTTTTCGGCGTGCTGTTTGTGCGTTGTCTAAGTGCGATCTACGCCTACAATTTGCGTGAGCTCAGAGATGGCAGTGAGTGGTAAGTGTTGCTGTGATTGATGTGAGAGTGCAGGTATGGCCACAACATCACTGGGGAATCGAGCTTATGATCTCAAGACAATAGGGTGCATGTATTTCCGTTTTGCCACCTGGTAGCAGCGACGGTTTTTATCATTATTTGAATTCATTAATTAAGTTACTTATTTCTTAATTTAAATGATTTTTTTTTCTTTTTTTTAAGGTTTGAAGTGTTTTTGACATTCTATGGATTTATATACAGGTTACACTGGTACACTTTGCGGCACATTGTTGTTTTGGGTAAAGATTTACACAGACCATGCCCATTCTTGGCAAATGCTAATGAATATTAATGAGAATGCAAATGCAACAAGTTGTCACTTGACACAAACACATGACAAAACAAACAAGATGTTAGAAAACAAGTGAAGATTCCATAAAAAGCTTGCACCTGTGTCCGCCATAATGCTTCTTTTAAACAAAATTATAACGAGGTCTCAGGTCATATGATCTCAGGACTGTGGAAGGGAGGTTGGGTCTAATTAGCATACTAAAAGTACAGGCTGCAAAAAACAATTTTAAAAAATACTGTATATGTTTTTGATAGATGTGCGAGGCCAAGACAATAACGGTATTACTCTTCATTTTTATAAATATTTTTCTCATTTATTGTGTACTTGTATAGTCTGAATCAATCTTCAACCTTTTTAACATGCACTGTTTATATGTTTTATAGATCAAGGGTCCAGAGAAGACCCTAGAGGAGAGACGCTCCAGCCTGGACGCTGAGATCGACTCTTTAACCAGTATTCTGGCCGATCTGGAGAGTAGCTCGCCGTATAAGAGTCGAACGCCACAGGTAACGCATGTACCCAAAGCTTCTTTTTAATTAGGGCAGAACCCAATAAAGAAAGATGAAAGTGATACATGTGCTTTCCGTCATCTGACTGGACGGAAGACAAACAGCAAAAGCCATAAGAAATATGGGTGGTTGTAAATACAATCTGTGAAAGTGCCTAAATGTACGGCAATAATAGAAATCATAACAATACAGTAAGAACACACATCAGAGATCATCAGTCACCTTAAAATCAGACAGTACTGCAAAAGAGATCAGAGCAGCAGAGAAAGAGAGATGAGGGGGTTTCCACTTTAATAATCACTTTGGAGTCTTTAGACAAGGGACCTTTCTTATTTTCGCACCTTCATATCCGCCCACTCCCGTGACTCTTTTGCACATCATTATAGTGAGTCACATCTGTTTGGATTTTGATGTGGGGGAACAGACACATTCGTCTCGGTCCATTCATTTTTAAACATTCTATTGCTCTATCTTTTTCTGATCTCTCTATCTTCTTGATCTGATGAATTGCCAGGTCTGATGAAATGCATGTGATTGGATAATCCACCTTAGAGGATCTGCTATGAAGAACATGCTGAACAAGCCTGACTCATTGAATTTTGCCCCCCCCCCCCCCCCCCCCCACCCCCACCCACCATACATTCATCAGCTCCATCTGCACAAAACTACTGTTAAATAGAATCTGCACATTAGTGATTTGGGTGGACGACAGGTCTTTATGATGCCTTGGTCCATGCAGTTTGATGAACTTGAATTGCTACCTTATAGCTGGCACCTGGGACTTGAACTACTGTAACCCAGTGTACAGGGCAAACGTATCAGCTGTTCTAATATTCTTAGGACATTTTAGAGTCAAATACTTAGCTTCTTAAAGGCGTTCAACTTGGAGCCCTCATGAATAATTTCTAAGTTGCGGAGAACTTCTATAGGTGGCTTAAAAAAAACAGTGAAGAAGTAAGTAACTTTTGTTTGTTAACAACAATACAGTGCAATATGAACTGCTATATATTAGCAGATATTTTCCATGCAGACAGTAGAACTTGCACGTAAACCTCAAGTTATCTGTGAGCCGTTTCATGTCTAAACTCAAATCTGTAGTGTAGAGAAGTAACCACCAACCCTGTCTGTCAGCAAGTCCACCAATCAAAGAATCGATCCACTGTGAACTTCAGTCAGGTTAGTAATCAACAGATCCAAATTGGACACATATTTTGTAAGTGTACCAGTCATTTCTCATTTTTGGAAAGTGTTATGAGTCTAAATTTATAATGACCCATATCATTAATAGATGTTAAATGAAGTTTAGAGACTGCTCAAGTTGAAGCCTAGGGCACTTTGCTAAATAGTTCGACACAATGAATGTAGGCCATTGCATTTAGAATCAACGCCACCGCATTTGGAACAACTGACGCCCACCTGTTTGATTGATGAGAGTTACTGAGGGGAAAAAAGCTTTCTCTGAACTGATTTGCAGTGGGTTTTTTTTTTCTTTTCTTAAGCATAAAAGCAGTTCTTATTTGTGTGTCTCCAGGTCTTTTTAATTATCTGCTCTCAAGAGTCCCCAAAATTAAACCAGACATAACTACTGATCGGTAATGAGTGTTTAGTCTGCACATACAGCCCTCAATCCCACTGAAGTTAAAAGTTTTAAGTGTTCTAAATACAGCAATTTTATTAAAACAGTTGTCTAATTTCTAAGTTGTCTTATTCCTAAGGGTCTATAAGTATTTTGACAACTTTGTCTCCGTAAACCACCACAAGGGGTTTGAAATGAAGCAATTAAGACGCAATTGAGTGAAAGACTTTCAGCTTTAATTGAGGGATTTAACAAGAAGAGTCACTTAACAGTGGAGGTATTGCAACATTCATATATATATATAGACCCGAAGGTAATTAGACAATTGATTGATGGCCAGTTGTGGCCATTTGTTCAGTTATTTCATGACAAATTAAGGACATAAAATGTATGGACATGCCTTGTGCCCTAAGTTTCCTGGGATAGGCTCCAGGCCCTCCACGACCCTCTATACGGGATAAATTGGTATAGACAGTAATGGAGTGTGTGAGGTACGGAGAGGAATCCAAGTGTTACTGTAAATGCACATACTGTACTGTATATGCATAGCTGTTTTCGGTTACTCTCCAAATGCATTTCAAAAAGGTGTTGATGCAAGGTGAAGTTGACAATAATTAGGCTAAAAAATAAATAAAAACTTATCGGAAAGCTAGCATAAACTTTAGGAAAGACCAAATTAACAATTTATTACATTCTTGAAAAGAAGAAATGTGCCTGTGAGTTTAGCAACACCAAAAGTTGGAATTCCTTGCTCCAACATCTGGCCAAGTTAAAACACTCTGGAGGAAGTAGGCATAGCATTGTTGAAGTCTACAATCAAGAGATACCTCCATGAATGTAAATAGACAAGGTTTACCTCGAGATGCAAGCCACTGGTAACACTTAAGAAAGGCCAGATTCGATTTTGCTCAGTAAGGAAAAGAAAATCTAAATAAAGCCAGTTCCGACAAAAGATTCTTTGAAACAAAGATGAACTTGTACCAGAATGATTGGAACAAAAGATTACGGAGAAAGAAAACAAGGGCTCAGGATTCAAAGCGTATTACATCATCTGTCAAACATTTTGGAGCCAGTGTAAAAACACAGATATAGAAGTGGGTCTTTGGTGTTTATTAATAGAGTTACTGCTGGTAGAAGCGTCGGGATGAATCCTGAACTGTATAGAGCTATACTTCCTGTTCAGGTTCAGTCAAATACTGCGAACCCGACAGGACAGCACTTTACAGAACAGAATAATACCAATAATACAAAAAAAACCTAAAAGCTTTTTAAGGCGAAGACACAGAACGTCCCTAAAAGAGTAAGTGAGTTACCCGGCCACAACCCAACTGAGCCGGCTTTTAACATTAGGTTTAAACCAAAGGCTTCAAAAGAAACAGCCATAAACAAGCAGCAGCTAAAGACAGTTGCAGTAAAGTCCTGGTAAAGCAGCTCACAGGAGGAAACACAGCAGATTTCAGGAAGTCAATGACTGCAAACGATTTGCATGCATGCATTTAAAGTAATCCTAATGTTTATTAGTTTCATCTTTGGAGTAGCTGCTTTGCGACAACGTCACGGCCGGGCTCCATTCCTGTCTCTGTGTGCATGGAGTTTGCATGTTCTCCCCGTGCTTGGTGGGTTTCCGCCGGGTACTCCGGTTTCCTCCCACAGTCCAAAGATATGCAGGTTAGGCTAATGGGAATTCCCAAATTGCCCATAGTGTGTGAATGTGAGTGTGTGTATATGTGTGTGTGCCCTGCGTTTAATTAGCACCCTGTCCAGGGTGTACCCTGCCTCGTGCCCTAAGCCTCCTGGGATAGGCTCCAGGTCCCCGCGACCCTGAATACAGGATAAAGCGGTACAGAAGATGAGTAAGAGAATTTAATTGAATTAGTTTGGAGACACTAATATATGTTATGTTAGTTTGTAACATTTACTTCTGACCCTTTGAGAATAGGAGGACTTTCACACAAAATGGAAGAAAACGTAAATGGTTGAATTAAAGCTAAAAGTCTAGATGTCAGTCAGACCCAAAGCATGTACTGCTTAACGTATTTAAAGGAAATAGGTGTTTTTGTTTTATTATTTATATTTCGTTATTTTATTAACATCCAATGCTGTGAGCAGCAGTATTAATTTGAGGTCACTTCCTAAATTCGAGGGTTAAAGAGACTGTGTGAGAAGTTTCTAAGAAGAAATTAAGTTTCTAAGAAGGAATTAAGGACATTTTAAGGGATTGTTAAGGGACATTTTCTTAGTTGTCTCATAGTCAAAGGTTGAAGATATTTTTTCCCACTCGTGTATTTTCAGTGTGTGTGTGTGTGTACTTGAAATGTCATTCACACATTGGTCATGGATTGCAGTGTACACAATTGAAAGCATTACAGTTACACATGTGTACAGAAGGACACACACACACCCTCTGCAAACATGCAAACACACATACACACTGTGTAAACATCCTCTCTCCCTTTTTTATGCACACACGCACGCACGCACACAATAGTGCAAGTTTATAGGTCATACAACAAAGCTCTTTTAAAAATGCAGGTGAATAGTTTTTGCATAAATTATTTCCTAAGTGCAGGTCTTTTGTAAAAACAAAAATCTTTGTGCCACACATTAATGAATGAATCTTTAATGATTTTGCAGGTGGAATTTGGAAACCGACGCCCACTTTTACAGCGTAGAATAAAGTGCTAAGATGTGATTAGTCATAACATTAGGGTCAGCTACATTCAGTCCCGATTATTTGTATTTTTCTCTTTTGCTTCACCTTTTTTTTCATTTGAGGACGGAGATGGAAAATAATATTTATTAGGCAGAAGCACAGCAAAATTAAAGTGGTGTGGTAAAATGTGCATTTTGGTCATTTTGGCAAAGGGATTTCCTGAACTGCTGTTTCACATCTGGTCTGTTTGATGAGTTCTAACTCTAGAATCAGGATACCTCAACAAACAAACAAACACACACACACACACACTGTGCTGATTCTAGATAAATAAGTTGCACTGGCTTGAATTGAATTCACTTCATGCACAATATTATCTTTATTTCCTTTCTTTCGCGTTCTCTCATTTCCTCTCTTGTTTGCTAACAATTTCCCGCCTCTTTCGGTATCAACCAAAGGTTTTGTTTAAATGACCTCAATGTGCAAATTTAACCAAGACTTATGTGTAAGTGAGTCAAGACATTTCTATTATTAAATGCTCGGTGAAGTGAAAAGTGTGAAAAAATGACAATTTTACCGGAACACTCCATTTATCATACGTCTAATCCTCAGACACTCCTGTCCAAGCAGTCAGTGTTTCACATCATGTACATTGAACTGGTTGAAATGTGTGTATAATTTGTGCCAAGACTTTCACCGCACATTTCATGCGCCCCGTACAGAATGTGCCAATGTAATACACCTGCTTTGTACACAGTATGCACTGCACGCTATTTGATATCCGGCTTCCAGGCAGTAAAAATAAGCCTTACAAGTGAAGTTTATTCAAAACTCAATTCTGCTTGACATGTTTTACCCAAAACGTCAGAGCGAGATGGTCATCTCGGAAGTAAAACTGAAGTGTCGATAGTGTTTTTTCAAAGGACATTCCTTACTTCTGACACTTAATCTGACTGCACTCATGTTTTTTTCCTTTGCATTCGAGATTCAATGATGTCACCGGCGTGCACACACACCCTGGAAAGAATATATTTACAGTATATATATATATATATATATATATATATATATATATAAATGTTAACACACATGATTTATCTAGAAATTTCAATGCTTTACGTTTTTTAACACAAATTAATCATTTGACCAACGTGGCGTAATTTGACCCTAATGACTTCCCATAATCGCAGCACGGTTAATTGGCTGTGTGATAATGGCACGTTTACACAAATAATAAGATGACTAAGAAAACATTTTCATGTCTAGGTTATTGACTTTCTGATCTGAGGATCTTGGTTCGAGGCCTGCCGTCGGTGGGTTGCCACACCCCATACTGTACAACCCAGCCATTGCATGCAGTACCGGTTGCATTCGAGAGATTTTAATTTAACGTTTGTTAAATGTTAATGTTTGAAATTATTTTTTTAAGATAGATTTATGCTTTTGTGAATTGTTATATAATAGTTTTGTTGTCATTTTGTCCTTTTCTTAACAATATTGATACATGATATGATCTTAAGAGATCAGTAAACTTCAGGTTGCTTCATGCCACCATATAGAAACACTCATACATTACTATCTCAAAATGTTCACCCTCTTTCTATGCTTCTCTGGTTTCGCCCCGTCTTCGAGTAACCAGCCGATATGTTTACTGCCAAACTTAAATCTTTGCAAGCTGCGAAACCAATACAGTACAAAGCGTTCCTGCCCTGATTTCAGCATTCCCGAGACACACTCCAGATCTACTGTAACCATCAGTGAGGAGTTGATCATTAATGTGTCCTTTGTCATCTTACCTTCAGTGACATCGCACAGGGACTGACTCACTCGAGAACATAAGTGCTCTGCCTCATCTCTACTTTAATCTCTCACTGACCTAACGCTTGTATAATTAGTCCAGATTAGTTCTCTGTCTTCACAGCTCGACTTGATCACTATAGTCACTCATCACAGCTCTGTTTGGAGAAACGGAAATGCTTTGTGAATTGGAAATGAAAAATAGAATCCATTAGCATCCCAGGCTCTGACCTTTTTACACACATCAGTCCAGTTTCTTTTAGTTTCCGTCCTCCTCGGCATAATAGTGGGTAATAAAAAGTCACAGTTGCTTTATGCTTACTCACTTTTTTGTGACTTGAGGGTTATATTAATGGAGGCTGTAACGCTTTTCTCACAGCATCCTTTAGTTCATAAATCTGATCTGTCAGAAGGTGTTGATTCATTTTCTATAAGAGCAGCTAATTCTGCAGTAATAACTGTAATTTAAAAGTTGTTTAGCAGATGCCCTACCTATATCCATATGGAAGGAGTCTCCAGTATTAGAGATTTGTTCGGAAGTATCCAGTAACAAGAAAAGACAAGATGTCCTGTATACAGTATGTCGTCTTATTAATGTTATGAGGGGAAAAAAAACAAATGCTGGTGAGAGACCGATAGTTTAAAGGTTTTAAACCATGAGTAATTATGCACAAACTCAAAGTTGATTGTGCAAAGTTTTTTTTATGGTCATGGTGCAACAAAATTTCATCACAAGTCTGTCAAACCATGTCTTGTGATGAAATTTCTCATGAATGACAACGTAACATCTGATCCTTGAAAACTGACGGATAACTTGTCACCAACATGCAGAAGAGATGCATCTGTCTATGAGAACTGTACACACAATCATTCACCAGCACCACTTGCACATTATAGGAACTTGCCTGGGATTTACTGCCTTATCCCCCATACAGTCCTGACCTCACTTCAAGCCACATGTTTGGGTCATTAAAGGAGTTCCTGGGAGGCCATCATTTCAGACATGATGCAGGCGGTCTGATCATCCTCCCTTAATGGGATCCAAGCATTAGTGAAATACTAGGATAAGTGCATTAGTGTAACGTGATTGTACAGTATAGAGCAATGAAGGTGGGTTTTAATAACTGTATTCTGTTGTTTTGCACAATCAAAAGTCCCAGAAAAAAAATTGCTAAAATTTGAAGCTGGTTTGTAAAGCACCAATAATACCAACTACTTTTATTGTTTTTTGGTGGTGGTGTTATTAATGTTAGATTATGGTAGTTGGGTTAGGTAGTACTGTATGTTAATTAGCTGCGTTATGTATCTACTTATATTTATGTATAGGCAATTTTTTTTATATTAACAAAACATTATTTAATGTTATCCACCATTTATATAGACAATATTTATTGTTACCACAACAGTTTATTAATGAATGATATTACACATTTTAACACTTACAGTACATAATTTGATACATGTTTTAAAGTAAGTTCCTGTTTCGGCTGTAATAAACAGCCTTTTCCTCACCCTCTCTCTCCCTATACGTAAAAATATATTCTCTTATTTCGCCAAGAAAGCAGAAAGCGTAAAGTCCCCTGTCCTGAAGACTTCCCTGTTCTGGGGAAACTTTGACCGTTACAAAGTGCTTACAACTAAGAATACATCCTTAAATTTTAAATAAAAAAGTCTTCCCAAAATTGTTTCCTCTTCATCGATTACATGTTTTTAGTTTGTCATGTGACTCAATTTTTAAAAAATGTTATTCATTAGTTTTTCGATTTTATCGAAAATGCACACCTTACAAGTCGCAGCGTATGAGCTGTTACTATAGAAACAATATAGTTTTACATCAAGCCTGTTATCATCAACATCATCCACCTTACAACTGGAAAAACTTTGCTAATCTGATCAATAAGATTCCAGCATTCATCCGCACCGTGGTATAAACACCATTATCCTGGTTCTTAGACAATTTCGAGAGAACGCAGAATTCATTGTGTTTCATCCGGCTTTGGAGGAACCGACGGGCGCGATTTGTTTGTCCAAATTGTGTCAGCTTTTGCGAAGGTTGTTTTGTGTGAAAGCGAGATGAAGTGCCGTTGCTCGATTACATGTTATTCGATGATGATTGGTGGCTGTTTGTTGTTGTTGTTGACATTAGCAAGCCAGTCAATGTCAAGGATGATGCGTAGCTTCAGTTTCAGATCACTCAAAGGCGCTGTCCTTGAAAAGAGCTGCAACTGCCTATTTGGGCATGCAAATTATGCCACGTATGAAACGGCACAATCAAAGCGCCAGCTCTTAAAAGGAATGAAAATTAAACTCTTAGAGTTTTGTTGATGTCTTTTTTTTTTTTTTTTTTGCTGAGTTTAAAGTAGAAAGCTTAAGAGTTTTAAAGTGCTTTTTTTTTAAACACAGAGATCTGTACACTCACGGTGTGAGACATTATAAGAGATTGCAGTGGTCGTTGTGCTTGTGGCCTTTTCCCGCTTAAAGCATTTCAGATTTTCTGCATTACTAAATGCTAACTATAGATGCATTTAACTATTAGAGACATACACCTGACTAAGTATCACCAGCACCATGTGCTTCTCAAAAGAACGTGTACCCGAAACATGCATAGGTTTTTTTACGTGCATCGACTCAAGAAGAACCTAACATAGTTTAATTACTTTTACGTTATTGTTAAAAGTGTTGAGTGTTTTCTCAGTACACCGGAGCCATGATCGGACTTCCTGCTTCATGTTTGAAACGCTGGCCTCCCAGAAACTCCATTAATGGCCCAAACATGTGGAAATGGCTTTAACACTGTACAAGGGGGATATGGCAATAACTCCCAGCCAAGTTCCTGCAATGTGCTGTCTGTCCCCACAGACAGATGTGTCTTTATTTTCAAGAACCAGGCATTCTACTCGTGGCCCCCAGCCACCTCTTCTGGCATCATCATTCTTAGACGTACAGCCTTCTTTAAAATGTGCTGTAAATCTTCTGTCTTGTGTAAATATCAGTCAGTGTTACACCTTCGTTAATTAGAACTTTCACCACAAATCCCGGTTTAACTCGAACGCCTCTTATGCTGACACTTTCGGACTAAAATTTTAACCCAACTCAATTGCTCAATCTGGATTTTATTTCTAAATTATTCAAGATTTGAATGCAAATGGGATGGAATTTTTCCACCTCTGCGAATACAGTACTTGAGTCATAGAAAGTTTGCCTCTTGTGGGTGGGTGACGGCCACAACGTTTGTCTTGTCTTGTCTCCTGTGAAGGTGCAAAGTCTTGCAGGATGGTAGAAAACATGATACACTTGTAGTTATACCCAGTAATAGTAAAAAATGTGACTTCTCTTTCAGTGTTTATTGGCTAGACGTAGGCCGTTGCCTGAGCTGTAAGATAAGCTTTTCTTTTGTCACTTTACACCTAAAATTGATACAGTCCCTGTTCTCTCTATGTCTTGGTTTCAACACTTATTGTGCATTGCTTAAAAAAACAAAACCAAGAAAAAAAACTTCTGGTGCAGATTCCTCCTAGTGGACTGAATTATTTGATCGGCTTTACAGTAGGTTTTTCCCAAATATACAGTATGTGTGCATGTACGTAACACAGATCAGTGTTCAGCGGAGTGCCGTCTGTACTGTATTTATAACACTTATTTTTAAGAACTCTGAGCCGTGCTACAGTTAGGATTGTGCATTCAATAGCCACAAACTTTAGTTATTTCCATATGCAAATGTTTTTTGTTTTTTATTATTCACTGTAGCTATTTTCTTTCAGTGATTTTCTGATCTTAGTACAGTTATTACTAAATGTATGGGTAAAAGAGGTACACTTCAATGTAACGGGAAAAATACAAAAAAAAGGGAAAAAAGAAAGCGAATAATAGCGGGTCAGCCCTGAGCTAATCTAAACTCTTAACGAACCGCCGCAATTACAGTCATGAACGCTGGCTTGAGATTGGAAACCTCTAGTGTAATGAGGCCGCTGTGACCTCTCTTAAGAGCGTGAACATTTTAATTTAAGCTTTTTCGCTGAGGCTCAAATACAATGTTTATGTGTATAATTAAGTGTGCAAGTGCAGCAAAATGGCAAAGATGGGAAAATATGACACTGGAAGATATTATACGAGTTGTAAGTGGCTTCTCTGGGTTTCATAGCGTGAGGCGTTTAATATAAATACAGTAAAAGATCTGTTGTGGCGTGCATACAATAAAAAAAAAAAAAAACGAGTAGCTCTTCCTGGCTATTTCTAAGTAACTGTTATGAGATGTTATGTAATAGGTTTGCAGGATCTCTGCAATTGAAGTGCATTGATCATCTCTGTAGTTACACAGTCAGACTCCTGTGCAGTGTAATGCGTAACATGACTGAAGATAAAGTCCCCATGAAAGATGAAACCGCCTCCTAGCTGTGACCTTTGTCGTCGTTGTCGTTGGTCTTCCGGCTGCTTCCCCGACACACACAACTTGGCCCAGGGTTTTACACCAGACGCCCTTTCTGACGCTAACCCTCCCATTTTATCCGAGCTCGGGGCCAGCACTGAATCCAGTTTGGGTGTTGGGTGGGAATCGACCCCGGGCCTTCAACAGAAAAACCTACCAATGCCCCTTAGCTGTGACTTTTCTATCTTGAGATATAATTTTCTTTTAAAAACAGGAAGTTGTGTTGTCATGTTTAACTGTTTGACTGGCTTACTGTAAACACCAGCCAAATTTTTTTTAAAATATGTACCTCCAGATTTAAAAAAAAGTGCATTCATTAATGCCTTAGTAAAACAGGGGATTATATACGGAAATAAAGGGAGTTTTTACTCTCGTAACTGCGTTGTATTATTCTGCACAATCAAAAGTTTTGGTTGAACTTGAATGCCCCTCATTAAAAAAGGAAAGGATGTTCTCAATGACATATTCTTTCTAATAAAAAAGGTCACAAGTTGGTAAAACACCTCTGTAAAGTGCCTGTACCATTTCCCCTGATCACAAACAAAAATTCCAACGTTTCAAACCAAACTAATGTAACAAACTCCTACTGTACAGAAAGACGCACTTGTCAATAATGTATAGTTCTAGAGGCGATTATATTTAAATCCAAGCTAATTTTCAATTTATGTTTTATTAAATTAAAAACACAATCTCTTTTATTAGATATCCTGTAGTATCAGTGTCCAGAACGACATGGGGTTTTCCTAGTGGTACTCATTTTCATCCCTGTCTAACATGTTATAGTGATTGTGTTTTCCCCATTCATTAGGAAAATCACACTCCTAGTGAAATATAGAAATAAAATGAAATTCAGTGTTTTAATGACTTTCTCAATGTGTTTTTCAATAATGGTGATTAAGATAAGAATAATTTATTTTATGCAATGAAAGTGCTATATACACCAATCAGTATTAGGTATGAAGTCCTTTATTCTTAAATTCTGATGGATCCGGCCGGGCAAAAATTCATGAAGACGTCTCCTCTACCCTGGTGTTGCTCGCTCAGTGCATGCCTGCTTGATCGTTTCCTGAAGATCATGTACAGAAATTTCACATTTCATTTAAGAATTCCCCAGTTTTAGACATTTCTTGTGCAGAAGTGGACAACACGGCTCCAGATAGTAAAAGTCCATTTCTGTTCCACCCATTAAAACCAAGCAGCACAGAATAGGATAGTGATAATAAAAAAAAAAAAAAAGGTGAAAACATTTGATCACATGTATCTGTGCTATTTCTTTGCCTGTGTGACCCATTTTTAAACTTTTTTGCTCAGTCATAATTGTATAGTTAGTTAAAATGAGCTAAAGGTTCCTCATATTGCCTAGGTTGTGCTGAAATAAAAGGATATGTTCCTCCCACTCACTCTTTCACTCATCGTCTATACCGGTTTATCCTGTATACAGGGTCGCATGGGGTCTGGAGCCTAACCCGGGAGACTTACTGTAGGGCACGAGGCGGGGGATTCCCTGGACGGGGTGCCAATCCATTACAGGGCACACACACACACCTACGCAGAAGCACATGCTTATTCACATACTATGAGCAATTTGGAAACGGCAATTAGCCTAATCTGCATGCCTTTGGAGTGTGGGAGGAAACCGGAGCCCCCGGAGGAAACCCACCAAGCATGGAGACAAACATGCAAACTCCATGCACACAGACCCGAGGCTGGAATCGAACCATGGGGGTGCAAGGCGATAATGCTATATATATATGTTTATTTAAAAAAAAATGCTTAACAAATAATGCCAAAAATATTCTGGGTTTTAAGAGCTTCCCAGGTCAAGTGATTTTAATTAGCACAACTCTTGAGCCAGATAGGTGAGAACTAATCAGACATGCACAGGGAGAACTATAATACATGGCATATGCTGTCTTAATACTTTTGGCCACCGCATGAAAACACACCCTATTTCACAACAATTTTCTTCTTTTTCTCTTTTCTTCCTTTTCATGAGTGATGACTCTTGTCTACCCGTACGCAGAGGCTTTGCAAATGTCTATAATTACATTTATTTATTTATGTTTGACAGTTTTGGCTTTTGTCTGATTTTCTTTTTTTTTTTTTTTACGTGATATAGCCTTGTTTGACATGTAAATGGTTTCAGGTTTCTGTTTTGATGATGTAACGCCATCATCAACCCCCATGTTTCTTGGCTTTGTTTGATTCTCTCTCTCTTCTTCTCTCTCCCGCACACAAACACCGGCTTTCATTCCCACCCACGCTCCCATTCAGTAAGCCGCTACTGTTTTCCCCAAAATCATAAACTGTTTAGGAAAAGTGTAAAAGAGCCGAGCACAAAAGAGGCTCTCATCAGCCTGTTGAGAGAGAGGAATACAGGGAAAAAAACATCAGCTGAAGCTAAAGTCTCCCCGAGGCTCGCTCCTTTTTCATAGAGAAGATGTACGAAGAGGAAGCGCAGAACTGTTACAACTGAGCTCGGTCTTCTCTGACTGCAGCGTGATCTGGAGAATTAGTTTTGAGTGCAGAGTGATCTCGGTATAAATCGACACAAACCACAGTATACTAAAAAAAAATATATATATATAAATAAGGAACCAAGGCCAGATAAAGGTGTCTGAGAGCTCTGCTGGATTTGCTCTAAATTTCTAAATATTTCTGAACACACTTAAAAAAAAAATACAGACAGACAGACAGACAGATATTACTTATTGATTGATCCTGAAGGAAATTTCAAACATCCAGTACCAAGGCTAGCAACATGTATTTGCAATTGCAATTATCAACTCTTGTAGAGGTTAGAGGTATACTAATAAAAATAATAATAAAAATAATAATAATAATAATAATAATAATAATAATGATGATGATGATGATGAAGTACATGAATGGGATATAGCCCTTCCTTTTAACAGAAATGACTAAGATAAAAAAGTTATAATATAATTGCATATAAATAGGCATCTATGCTTAAATATAGTTTTATATACACTATTATTTCATGTCAAAATTTGCTAATAACAATAACCCTACACAATGGCCAAAAAAAGACAACCTTTACAGACTTATCCAGCGGTGCAAAACAGTAGTGGTTGCCTTTTTTAGTTCTAAATGTGGCAGCATACCAACCGAGGTAAATGCAAAAGCATGCGTATAAATAGCTCAAAGTGTCTCGCCCAGTTTTTGTCTTAAATCTTTGTCTTTAATTTGCTTTGTTCGATTAATGGTTTGCATTAATTGAAATAGACTGCGTACTGTAGATGAATACATGCAGAGACAGAAGCAAGTGAGGATGTAAGAAGTTCTCCAAAATCCATGAATTTACTCTTTTTACTTTAATTAGTTTGCTTAATTACTTACTTATACATGTATGTATCTATTCATTCATTCATTCATTAATTCATCCGTTTGGTCATTGTATTACTGTACAAGAGTTAGTCCCGACAGAGTTCTCTGACTAGATGAGGGGCATTCCATGAGTGCTGATATCCAGCGTATCAGCACTGTGATGTTTAACTGATACAGTATGTATCACTGCGCTTTCATGTGTTCTAGAAACCGTTAATTACACTCTCAATTCAAATGACCTGTGGTGTTCTGTTTATGGCTAACAGATCCCAAATCCCTGATCAAAGGCACTACTTGGTGTGTGAAAAAAGAGATTAATGACTGAAGACTATCATGTTTCCTCAGAACCATGTGATGCCAGCACTAAGTACCTTTCATGCCACCCCTTTGAGAGAGCTCGGCAAATCAGGTCTTTCTAGACCTCCGGCTGCGAGAGGTTACAGCATCACCCGGGAATCGAACTTGCTATCTCCAGATGATAGGGCGAGCACTTTACCACTTTCCCAGCCATGCTGATATAAAGTACAACAGCACTTCCTGCATGTGATATTGCTTATATACAGTATATTTAATGTAAGAGAATTAAGGTCTTTTTAAAGGCTAATGATGGTCAAAACCAAACTACTCATCGCTATCAATTAAAAACTATTATTTAAAGTCCCTGAGGCTACCCACGATTCTCATTAACACGATACAAGTGGTTGAATATTTGTAAGATTTTGAGTTTCGAATTGATCCAAACAGGGTCAAGGTCTTAACAAATATCTTTTCTACAATAGTTTGAATATACAGCCAGAGTCAGTAGTTCTGTAACCCAGATAAGTAAAAAGAAGAGCTGGACTCTGCTTCAACACTCATCGTCTATACCGCTCAATCCTGAACACTAGGCCTGGAGCCTGAGGGTCCGAGGCAGGGTACACCATGGACACGGTGCCAGTCGATCGCAGGGCACACACTTACACACAAATACACACGCTCACACACTCATTCACACACTGCGGGCAATTTGGGAACGCCAATTACATTTGTTTATTTGGCAGACACTTGTTCACGGCTGAGTCACCATTTACTTTGCGTGGTACTGTAGATAGAAGAGGATTGGTGTATCAAAACAGGAAGTGAAGGTAGCGTGGAATTGGCCTGTTGCTTTTTTTTTTTTTTTTTTATTAAGCAAATATGTAATGTTTTCTTTGGTGTATTACAGAGCCTTGAACCTCAGACCTCAACAGTTTGTAGCTATTATGTAATTCATCACCTTTGCTCTCGCCAAGAGGCTTTAAAAGTAAATTTAAAGTCAAACCTTTTAATGGCCAGTCTGTTTGATTTGCACTGAGGGAGTGGTTGGTGTACAGTATTCCAGATGAAATATTGATTTTTTTTTCCCCCCTTCCTTCCTTCGCCCTCCTCATGCAGATTCGCTGTGTTTTTTTCTGATACTGTCAGCTTCGTTTCCAATGCTTTATACATTTCGGGGCGTAAAGATCAACTGGATGAAAGTGAGAGTGAAATGGAGAAAGAGAGCGTGAACCTCTCACAGTGGATTAAAAGGGAATGTGTAATCTCATCTGTCATTACTTGCCCTGTAGCTGCAAGCAGGGCATTTGATGTCTGAAGTGTTTATGAGGCCAGAGAATGGCTTTAAAATTCTTGGATGGCACAGAAATTGTGATATTTAACATTAAATTTGAGATCTTTGACTACTTTTGTTTGTTGTTTAGCCTGGAGAGCGCGGTATTACCCTGCACAAATACACCGATCAGCCATGACAGTAACACATTAATATTGATCATCATTTATATACCAGTAAATTAGTGACAGAATAGGTACCCTGTCTAGGGAAAAGCCATTGCAGCAAAAATCGCTGTTAAAGAAATCTGTCAATCCTGGCAATGATAGTAAGGCCCCAGAACACCCAGTGCACCACAGCTCTCCGTGCACAGCACCCAGTGTGTTTGACTATGATTAATTTGTTACCATGCCCAAGAATGTTCGCCTCTTCATCCCCATTCCCAAATTAAAGAATTTTGTTCTCTGGATGCAAGTACACTTTTTGTGTTTTTACCCTCCGAAACAACAGGTGGCAGTATGCATATACAGTAGCGGGTTGGCAGGCCGCCATTAAACACAAAATGAAGAAAAGAACAAGGGAGTCTGTCTTCATTCATCGGTACTGAGGGTTCTAAACAGTGGTCCACCCTCGTGTTCAGGTATCTAATTCGATCGGTGCCTGAGTGATCAAGACCACCTTTTCAAGCAGACTTGGGCACTCTTCCTGAGCCTGGAACACTTGTGTTCTCACTGATTAAAATTAACTGGACTTTGGGATCAAGTGTTCTCAGAAACAATCCCAGATCCCTAGTGTGAAATCCGTAATGTCGGGATGCAGTAAACAAAAAAGTCTGAAAAAATAGAGGCTTGACCCCGCAACCTAAAGGATCAACTGCCAATGTCCTGGTGCCAGACCTTACAGCATACCCCTAGGGTCTCTGTGCTGCCCAGCCAGTGCAAGTGGAACCTACACAATACTGTGCATAATTTTTTTTTTTTGTTTGTTTGTTTGTTTGTTTTCTTCAGTTATAGTGTATGTATTAATGAGTTACGGTGTATGTATTATGGTGTATACGGTGTATGTATTAATGAGTTTACATTTATAAATGGATTGTTTGCAGCTTGCATTTGGTCTATAGACAACTTGATGGTTTCTTGAAGGTTATACTGGGTTATTCGTGTAACATTAATCAAAGCTGAGTGTGTAAATAGACATCTGTCACAGACTTAATGGGTGAAAAATAGCTTGTACGGAGTGTATGTCAGGGGCCGTCAACTGGTTTTGATGCGGAACCAGCAAAGTATTTCAATGGATCAAAAATCTATTACTCACTCTGGTCTGATTTGTGAAGCGATGATGTGCCTTGTTAGGAAGAAAGTCCATGGTGAAAACAAAATGTTT
This sequence comes from Clarias gariepinus, assembly GCF_024256425.1. Lineage (NCBI taxonomy): Eukaryota > Metazoa > Chordata > Actinopteri > Siluriformes > Clariidae > Clarias > Clarias gariepinus. The sequence goes on along the minus strand of NC_071105.1, from coordinate 12,909,753 downwards.
TAAAGATGACTGAACAGAGAAGTATGCCTTTTCTTTCCCTCTGCATCAAAGCCTTTTAAAAATGTGTTCCTGTCTGAAATAACACATAAGGACTTGTGTTTGGACTTATAAAACCTAATTTATACAGTAGATATGAACTCATTTCTTATAGTTAATGGTTAAGCATTGAAAAGGTAACTGCTGTCGCTATTCAGGCATAAACAAAGAATATTATATACTGTAGATGGACTTTTGTAAGGGCTTTTAACCTCCATAGTTAAAAGCCTTCTGAGTATATTGTTACCGTAAACCTTACCCAAAATTACTGTAACTATGTAAGTCAAATAAGGACATTTGATTATGCAGATTAACAGAACACAGTTAGGTGTGTAAAAACTACCTTTATTCCTCTATAATCTCTTTATGCCTGAAACACTGGCCCCCCAGGAACTCCTCGAATAGCCCAGACATGAGCCAGGACGACAAGGGGGAGGTGGTAATAACTCTTCAATTAGTTCCTGTAATGTACAAGTGGTGTTCGTGAACAACTGTGTGTACAGATGCATCTTTTCAACAGGTTGGTGAAAAGCTATGTGTCGATTTTCAAGGAACAGGCGTTCACGAGAAAGACTGCAATGGGCGCCAAGCCACCCCGGCCGGGATTGTCATTCATAGACATACAGCCTTCTTTAAACTGTTTGAATCATTCAAACGTTTTACTGCGGTTAAGAGTCTCATCGCCGTACTGTGCTTTGAAGTCTTTTGTAAATGTCAAGCGGTTTTTACGCCTTCATTCATTAGAAATGACATCATGAGTCCTGCTTTGACTCGAACACGCCTCCTAGTGAATCTAGTGATTCATGAAGCATCTAACAACCCGCGAAACACTGTGTTTAAAAGGTTGCTACTAATTTGGGAGTCTCCATAAATCTTTTTTTCACCCCACACACAATCCCACAATCCTTTTCTCCTAATTCCACGGTCAAACCAAATTATACCAGCTTCCACAAAACTGTTGACTAAAATGATTGAAAGCTGCGTAAAGAACCTCACATGTCCTCTTCAATAGAAGAATGTCAGTCTTTAAGAAATCTCTTCTTCGTTTTTTTTTTCCCTTTACTAGTCCCATGTTCCTAATTTGCGCTTTGTCTCTGAATTGTAATTAAGGAATCCATTCACCGACTGGTTAGTCGAAAACCATGGGAAATCTCCTCTGATTGAATTCTCTCAGTCCCATTCTCATCACACTGCACTCTTTTATTTTAGACTTTGTAGGCACAACCGACACTTATTTTGTGAGTACACACACACACACACACACACTTACACACAGTTCATTAGGTGCGCTTACATTCTATTATTATGTCCTTCTTTATTCTGCAGCAGAATTCATAATTCTGGTTGGTCAGAAGGTTGACCGTATAAATAACTATGTTTTAACAATATCTTTGTTTAGCAACAGCTTTGACAGTAATGCCAGCTGTAACTTAAATGATGACTTATGTAAACATGTTATTCTAATGCTTTATTTTTTCTGTAGTAACTAATACACAGGGACTCGTGAAGGATAATTGTTGCCCTACATTAGCAATAAACCAATTACAGTGTGTAGGTGTTTAGCAATAGGTCTAATAGTTAATATGTACATATTTTTATTTTATTTTTAATGCAAGGATAAGCATGTAAAATCACAATGTGCCCTTTGTTAATTGAAAAAATATAATAATTGGTGAATTTTTAGTTTAATTGTAGTTTAAAAGGAATACAATTTTATTGAATGTACTTCAATAAGTAACAAACAACAACTTGACTTTAGAGTGATAACAGGAACCTCACTATGTGACAGTCAACTCTGATTGTTTTCCTATAACAGCACACCCCACTCATTATTACACTGGCACCACCACCCACCCAGATATTGTTTTTGATGGTGGCTCATTCTCAGCATGACTGTGACTTAATAGTATGTGTTGTGCTGGGACGAGTGTATGAGGTGCAGCAGTTTAGTGGCACATTCCAAATATATTCAGCTTACAGTAGTGCCTTGTTCATGACCTGACTCTAATTAGCAAAGACAGTATATGGGAAAGAACAAGCTGTATAGTAGTTCAGTTCAGTGGTCAGTAAGATGATACACACATACTGTACCAGTAGTACCGAGTCCACTGTTCCAGAGTCTTGGATAGCTCAGTGGTATTGGATTACGGTTTGGAAGGTCCTAGGTTCAAACCCCATGCCTGCCAAGTTGTCCCTGTTGGGCCCTTGAGCAAGGCCCCTCACATGTATTATGAAATACAAATGTAAGTCGCTCTGGATAAGGGCGTCTGCCAAATGCCTAAATGTAAATGCACTGAGAACGATCATCTTGGCCAGAGGTGCAGTGGTCCAGTCCTGTTAATAAGGAAGGTCTAACAAATTATGCATAGCATTAGGTACAGTGCATTCAACATAACCTACATGGTAAGTATACTTAAATGGTTACTTAATTTATTGTATCTATATAATAGAGTCCTAAACTGAAGTTAGTACGCAACAATCAGTCTCTCTGATGAGTCAGTACTCTATTAGCATATTAGCAATAACGATTAGGTTATTACTATTATCTTTATTCTTTCAACAATAGTTCAAAATGATAAATAATACTATATAGTATAATTAATTAATCCCCACAGGGAAATTGTAATTTTCGCATATCCCATTGTTGAAAGAAGCTGGGGTCAGAGGGCAGGGTGAGCCAGGATATACTGTAGTACCTCTGGAGCAGACAGGATTGCTCAAGAGCTCAACAGTGGCAACCTGCCCGTGCTGGGTCTCGAACCCCCGACCTTCTGATCAAGACTTACAACCGTTGGAGCCACCACTGCCTCAAAGTTAATGAGGAAAGCATTAAGGTAATAAGACTGTCCAATTGACTAAACAGCGTTATGCCTGTCCAAAATTCACGTTGCCATGTATGTGATTTGAGACTTTGCAGGCAGCCCTGTCTTAGGTTAAAGTTTGCCTCGCAACAGCTTTTGTAATATAATTCGAGACCCAACAGTGTAAATTCATGATTCAGTCCCTGTAATGTTTAAGCCTAGACACACGGGCTGTGTGCGTGACAAAATACAAGCATCTGTTACAAAATACAAGCATCTATTTCGGGCCTTTCAGCCTTTCTTTCCTCCAATTTTCTCTCCTCATTCCGGGAGACAGGAAGTAGAGATTGTAAGCCAGCTTTTGGGTTTAGTCAGCAGGGATGCAGCTCTCAGACCTCATCCTGGTGTGTAGAAAAGAAATAACAGCGGGGTGAATTTCCCATCATGAAAAGTGATGTTCCGTATGCTCAGGAGCACTGGTTTGGAAAACTGTTGCTTAAGATGATCTGATTAACTCGTCATAAGTGAATAGCAGTTAATTAGGCTTTAAGAAATCTAAATGTCACATTAGAATGTATTGATCTTTTTCAGAAAGATTGATGGCAAATCAAAGATCTAAAGATAGAAGCGACCAAAGGGGATTAAGCGACTAACAGTTAATAGAGTTTGGGAAACAGGGCCGTGTATAAACACATGTGTTAGTAAAGTGTGTATGCTAAGACCACGGCCCATCCATACAGCAGTCACAGGGGATATTACCGCATAGCGACATTCTTTCTTAGCACGTCTTAGCTTGGGGGGCGGGGTCAGAGCACAGGGTCAGAGCAATAATACAGTGGCAGCCTGGCAGATCTGGGACTTGAACCACTGACCTTCTGATGACTAACCCAGAGCCCTAACCCACTGAGCTACCACTACCATTTTTGTCGTTCATACAACTATCTTGCGCTCGTTTCAGATCAATACCGCAGTAACACACATCACTGCAAGCTCCTTTAACAGCCCGCTGCTTGTGAGTCGCTTTAAATCTGAGTATCTAACAAAGAAGTGAACATTAATGTAATGTGAAACTCTTAGCACAAAAGTGTAAAGTATTTCCTGCCAGGATCTCTCCATTCAACCATGCACGTCCAACCATCCACGAATCCGACTGGTCAGCAGGCGCGGATTAATATTCTGTAACAGCAGCCCTGACAGAACCACAGAAACTTAAGTCACATGTTGATGCGAATGCTCTCGTGATTTGTTTTGTAATTTCGGTCAGTTTACAGGAGTTTCTGGGGCAGATACGACACATCTCATCTTAACAATAAACAGATTTAAAGCTTGGTGTTTTAAACGTACAGTACAGTAGATAGCATTTAATCATTGACGTTTTCCTCTATTTGAAGAGTTTGCACTTTTCTGTTTGTCACTCACAAAAACAAGCTGTGTTTCTTTCTTTTTTTTTTTTTTTACATATTCTGTAGCTTTTTAACCAAGAGAAAGAGAAAAGAGGGCATGGTGAGGGAACGATTGTTTATAGCAGCTGTAACATAAGTGATAAGAGGTACTTACTTGTTTTGCAGATGTTCCATAACAATAACTGCCATTAAAAATGTGATGTTTTTTTTTTTTACTTGGTGTTATAAAAGAGGAACGAAATATTTCTGGATACTTTGTTACAGAAAAACAGAATTTTTTTCATATTGAATTAAATTACATTTAATTATGTAGACTAAATTAAAGAAATTGAAATTATATTGTACCATGACAGGCTAAGGATACAGCTGAATCTTTTTCTTTTTTCCTTTTTTTTTTAAAGTTTTTTTTGGGGGGATTTTTCCCAGATTTTCTCTCTTATTTATTCATGTCTAATTCCTCCCCGTCACTAGGGGGCTCCCACATTAAGGCTACTACTACCAGTCAGTCGGGAGGGCCGAAGACTATCATATGTTACAGCCGATCGCATCTTTTCGAACTGTTTGCTCACGCACCGTTGGGGCGGCGTAACACACTCGGAGGACAGCGCTAGCCACTCCTTCCGCTTGCGTGAGCTCACAGACGCCCCTGATCGGCTGTAAAGCCATGATTTATGTTGAAGCTCTAAGTACCTCTCATCCCACCCCTCTGAGAGAGCTCGGCCAGTTAGCTCTTTCTAGAGCTAGGGATCGACCCGCCGACCCTTCGGTCAGTAACTCAGTGCCTTAGCCCTCTGAGCCACCTCTTCCCTCTGAGCTACAACAACCTCGGCAGCAACCACATTTCCTCTCTTTTCTGTTTCAGCCAATCAGCATTCAGCATCACCAGTATACTAATCACCAGCTTAATCATCTGTCAACATCTGCACTTGTTTCTGACAAGTTCATGCCTCTGGTTAGATGCTTTTTATGCATGAATGATTCATAGGTCACTGCGTGGTTTAACAAACAAAATAAATTCTCTGAAACTGCTCAGGTACAGGGACTAGACTGAAAATTAGAGATAAAAACTTGCCAAAAGTCCATCGGGAGGCCTGGAGAACTGTTCCTCAAGACTACATTCAAAAACAAGAAAGTCTTACTCTTTTCAAGCAAAATATGAAGAAATGACGGAACTTTTGCACGACACTGCATGTTTCTGTTATACAGTAGTAGCTGTGAAGTTCTAAGCTCCAAACTGTTCAGTACATTTTTACAAACCATACAGTCAGAAGTGGTGATTTTGGTCACTCGATGCTCAACAGAAATGTAAATTCTGCATGCAGGCGGTGTTTTCGCATATTGTAGCCAGAGCTGCTGTTTACAACTTTGCAGAAGCCACCCACACGTGAAGAGGCACGCACGCACACACATGCACACACGCACGCACATACACGCATAAAGCAACACACATTTCTTTAGTATCTGGAAGTGGTCAGCTTATCAGTCAAGTCAAATCAGATGCCTTATAAGTTTGCCAAAGTGACAAAAAAAAAAAAAAAAAAAACTCATGCCTTATTTCTCAGTTCACAAACTAACTTACTGACACATTTTTTTAATAGTAAGTGAATAAAGAAATATCTTTTTTACAGATTTTTAACAGAGTATAGTGTCAAGTATGAGCCTTAAGAGCAAGATCATCTGGTGTGTCCAAATATTTATCCTTAATGTACAGTACAGTAAATGCATGTGCAGTTACTGTAAGACTGTAAGGTTTGCATACATCTAGGAAAATGAAACATTCAGACTAATTTGTTCATAAATTCAGATATTTCATGTTATCATGCATTTCAATATAAGTTTTAACTTGCCAAATATATTTATATATTTATTTGATCATGGAGACTGAGGGTAGCTCCTTAACATCACTTCTTGTTTTATTTTTCAATGTTACTTTTGATTAAACTGGTGTAACTCAGTCACGTTTGTTTGTTTGTTGTTATTTAGTTCAGTCTGCAAATTTTCTATGGGATTCAAGTTATGGCTTTGTGTCGGCTACTCCAATACTTTTACCTTCTTGTCTTTAAGCCATTAAATTATATCTCTGGAGGTCTGCATACAGTAGGATGTTGTTGTGAAAATCCCAGGAGATCAGCAGTCTCTGAAATACCTAAACCTGCCCATCTCGCACCAACAACACTTGCCTTAGTTACTGTAAACTCACAGATATCACATTTCCCTCCCCGTTTCGATTTTTGATGTGAACATTGATTGTGGCTCTTAACTTATATGTGCATGATTGTTTATGCATCACGCTTCTGCCACATGATTACGCTTTACTTGTGCATGCAAGTGAAAAAAAAATAATACTAGCGACAGCAACAAGCACAGTGCAGTGTGATGCAACGGCTCATGTTTTACACAGCTGGTATGGATTGAGGTGCTTGTTAAAATGGAAGCGTAACTGATGCATGACACACATCCAAAAAATGCTTCAGAAACGAAAGAAATATGGTATGAATTGTCCGTAAAGGAGACTGGGGATAGCCCATTAACATCGCATCAGAATTATAGCGAGCCAAGCATACTGTACACTGAAAACCACAAATTAAAACACAAATTTCAATGCACTGCCCGGCCAAAAAAGAGTCACCACTTTAGAAGGGACGAATTATACGCCAAACTGGAATTGAGTGAAGAATACAGGGAAGTGATTCACCATCATGCATAGCGCCCACTGTACAAGCCCCTGGAGGCAGTGTTATGATCTGGGGTTGCTCCAGTTGGTCAGGTCAAGACTCAGCAATGTTATGTGGCAATGAAATGAAGTCAGCTGACGATCTGAACGTACTGAATGACCAGGTTACTGTATCTATGAACTTTTTTCTTCCTTAATGGAACAGCCATATTCTGGGATTCGAACTGTGAACGAGCCACCACATTGACAGGAGCAGCCCAAAGTAAGTTTAGTGTATATTAGTATATTAAATTTTTGGAAAGATTTAAGGGCTTTCTTTACAGCACAACTTTACAGTAGTCTGTTTTAGAAAATTAAAGATATATGATCATTCTTTACAGTGACGACAAAAAAAGGATGATCCTTATATTTTCACAAGCATTTTTCTTTCTCAATTGTAAGGTTTTGTAATATGTGAACTTTCCCATGCCTCAATGCACCCCCCCCCCCCTTCATTGTGCTTTCTGATTCATTATATGGTCACACTTCCTATAACCCCTGTTCAGACTAATATTCATAAAAACAGCTCGTGTCTACTGGAACCCTTTTGTTTAGCCGGAATATAATAATATGATTCCGATCTTTTGTCGGTCTCTGAGTCTCTCTATGACTTACACGTTAATGACTGATTCTTTTAATGTCCGGGACGGACGGACATGACACAGGGCACCTGGCCAAAAGCTTAAATATGGTGGGAAACAGAGATCTTCAGATCTTCATCATGCATGCGTGTGTGTTTGTTCGTCTCTCCTGGTTTAAGGCCTGCCAGATATATCAAGCAATAATCCTTCTACTTTTAATTCATCTTAAAATGTAACAATTTGAGCACTTTTCGTGAACCTAACATCACTCTTTCTTCCGTCTGACTTGTTCATTAGTTATGCATTCGTACAACTACAGTACATCTGCCAGGCTGCATCCAGTTTTGTCTATGGTTTAATGTTCTATTATAATCAAATAAAAGCAAATGAAACTGACTTGAAATAAAAGAATATTTAAAAAAATATATAAAACAATGCAAGAACATACTCATATTTTTACATCAATCACTGTATGAAAAAAAAACTTCCAAGATCAATATTTATTTGTGTTTTTTTTTTCTCCCCATAGTTGTAATGTTTATTTTAGTGTTTGCTTTCAGACACTTTTCAGACTTTACATCTGCCTTCAGATTTTAGACCTGATGAGTTCGCGTTGTGAGAGCACTCATTCTGATTTGATTGTATATTATGGCTTTGTGCTCCTTTTACACCTTTGATGTCTGTCATCCACGGGCGCACGTCCGTATGAAACAGACAGCTGAGGCTTTCTTCATGTTCCGTGAAGCTATCAGTGATCATATACTGTGTATATATATATATATATATATATGTGTGTGTGTGTGTGTGTGTGTGTGTGTGTGTGTGTGTGTGTGTGTGGAATAAGAGGTAATAATAAAAAAGTAAAAATAAAAAAGAGACACTACTTGAAAGCGTTCTAGATGGAACTTTACTTTAGACATACAGTAAAGAAGCAAAACAAGTCCCGTTCCAATCATCTTTCTGAAAGTCTTTGGGGAAAGAATGCCTTTGATGGACGGTGTCATGATTGCAGCCATATGCGTTTTAGTCACAATTATAGCCGCGCTGTGACGCCACGGCTCTGCTTATCCGATTCAAAGGAAGCCCATTATCAGACAGAGAGAGAGAAAGTGATGACGGATTCGGATCTAACCACCCTTCTCCTGGATGAGCACATCAAAGTGTCCTTAATGCCAAACCCTCAATTTCATCCCCGCTCTGTATTTTACCTCGTAGACGGAGCACGGCTTTTCACGTGCCGCTTCATTTGCTCTGATTTTCCAAGCACTCGGGTAAATCAGGTTTGGAGTGGCGAGCAGGGACCTGTGAAGTGAATGCCAAGAAGTCGAGTGTGATTTCAATAGGATACAAAGTTTTCCTCGATTTAGAGGAACCACGGCTATGACTGAAGCGCTGGAAGGGCCAGTGCACCAAAACACATGATGGCCAAGTGAGCATAAATTTTTTTTCTTTCTTTCTATATTCCACGTATACAGTAAGGCGGTAATCATTTCCAGGTTAGTCGGGGCGTTACAGATTCACACTTGAAGAAATCTGTTTTTTTTTCTTTCTTCTTCATTTGTTTACAATTAGACCTCAATTAGACGGTTCAAAGATGTTCGTGTGAGCCACAGCATGCGGTGATGTGCCGACTTGAGAGAAGAGTTACACTTGTCGAATCCACACGAAACACCCAACATATCGATGTATGTTAATGCTCTGGTGTTCTCCTCAAAACTTTCCACACTTGACACTGGCGTGAACCTCAAAATATTTACATCACCCTGAAATGTATGTTCAATTCTCCTGCCCTTGCTTTAGTATATAATCTTACCTAGATCCTGTAGATTTGAACCGAAGAACTTCTGCTGTCATCATAAACACTGCCAAAAAAAATATACTTACACTAAACACACTTTTTAACACATTTACAATTCAACACATTGTAATGATTTATAATTGGCCTTTCTGGTGTCACCCAGGAGTTTATAAGTTCCATTTCACATCTGCTTCCCGCTCATAGCATCTCCAGTGTTTCTTTTTTTTTTTTGCTTCTGTTTCCTCTGGCATGCAAGGATCTAAATCTACATCTGGTTTTCTATAAAGCTGCTTTATACCCTAACGCTAAAGTATATTGCCCAAAGTGCTATAAAATTGGAAGAGAAAGTGAATATGGGAGGATAGCTCATAATTTCACGTTTCATTTCCTGAGATGTTTATCTTGATGTGTTTGACAACTTAAAACTGGTGTTTCAATCACAAGTACTGGAACATAAATATGGTAATATTTAAGGTCAGGCATGGTGGAAACAGGGCCATGGTAAGGGCATGCATGACTGCCTCTGGAACAGGTGCACTACTTTATCAATGATGTAACTCATGATGGTGGCAGCAGACTTGATACAGGAGTCTGTAAAATGTATTTATATTCTGTCTGTCAAGTTATAGAGAAATGCTTCCATTCTAAAGGGGAGGAACTTCACCCGGGAGCAAGAGCATGACCCAGACAAACTGTCAACACAACAAAGAACTTCGGACACAGGAATTATAACCCAACTGAGCATGCACGCCAGGATGAGACCGAAAAGAGAAACCCTTTAAAAACATGCAACTGAAAGAAGCTGTGGTGCATTTGCAACTTTTTATAATGTCAGTGAGTCGCAAGCAAAGCATGTGCAATCAAATTTTAGGCGTTATTTCCTCTAATTTACTAAAAGACCAATACTTTTGCTCACCGAAGATGCCAATTTCCAAGTTGTTTAACATATCCAGAAGCAATTATAAGAAAAATGAAAGTTTAAAGTCAAATTCTAATCTATTATCTCCTATAATTTCTTTTTATTATTATCTCGAACCCAGTGTCTTCGGTGTTTAGCCAAAGCAAATAATAAGCTCTTAATGTTCCAATACTTTTGTCACGGATGGTATATGATGTGGAATAAAGAAAAGCAAATTAAAAAAAAAAAAAAACATAAGCAGCAAAAGCAAAGGATTTCTCTGCAGCCGTGAAATGCACTTTATCAGCGAACGTGCGAGGGTTCAAAACAGCTGGAGGTCCGTTTTAAGGCAGACATCTTAAATCATATTTAATGTACCTTATCTCAGCCCAGTTTTAAATGCTGATACGAAGCAGAGCCAGAGATTGAAGAAGAAGAGGCTTTTAATGGGTGTAGCAGCAGATAGAACCATTACTTCATGCCTGGTTGGGCTTTAGTGCACGACTGCAGCAGACCCACTCAGACAGTTATTGTGTCTCACTTTCTGTTAGTCGGTGGCACAGCGTTAAAGTGTAATGAGGGATTGCAAATGCACGCGAAAAAAAATCCAATCACTGGTAATGCGACCGTACCTGACCCAGTGAAGTTAGGAGGGGAAGTTTACCATCTTTAACTAGTTGTAGAGATGCATATAATGGAGAAATGCTCCAAGAGCTGTGGAGGAGAGGGGCTTCCCCTCCATGCTGAAAAAGTACGACTCCTTATTCCCCTCAGGTTTAAAATGCAAAGTGAGCAGATTTAGCCAGGCCCTGAAGCCCTGCACGGGCTTTCCTAATCTGTCAAAGAGCCTTTTTTAAGAGGTTTAGAAAAAAAAAATTACACTCAGCTTGTTTGCAAAAAAAAAAATGGTTTTGGGGAAAAAACTGAAAGCGTATGCTTAGGAGAAGTCTGACTTTTATATATATGCTAAGGCTCTTAAAGTTTTTCCATTAAGTACCTTTTAAAGAAGAAAGAAAAAAAAAAACAAGCCATAGTGAAAGAAAGCAAACTGCCCAACAAGGAAGTTGGGAAAAGCTGAAAATCTCAGTAGAGCCATTGCATAACAGAATGTCTGGCTGCAGATTCAATAGCCTTTAAACCTCACATACTGTACATGTACGGTTTAATTAAGAGTTATAGGTCAGGTCTGGCTTACTTTGGGTTGAAACTGAACTAAGAAGAAAAACTTGGACAATTCTTAAAAGCAGTATATTTGTATGTATCTGTTTGTTTTTGTGGTATGGAATGTTTCCTGTATGGTCTCTCTTCTGGAACCTGTAAGCATGTGCTGTATCTGCTCGGTTATATAAATAACGCTGCTGCACACCTGTATCTACGCATCCTGCTGACTAAAACCCCACAGACATGAACATGTGCAGTGGATCATATAATGAAACGCAGCGGGTTGGACAGGAAATCTGTAACCCTTAGAGCATCTTAGGGGATCCACACTTTATTCACTTGCATCCTGATGCAGATCTGTCCCGAGACAGAGCTTTACGATCTAGCCTCGGAGCATGCAAACGTCCTGCTTTCGTGGACCATCAGAAAATTGTTTTTACGAAACCCAGTAGCTGGTCTACGGTGTAAAAATAGCGAATGAAAAGCGTAATCAAAATGACTGAAATTTCATAGGTTTCCAATGAAAAAAACAACAACTGTTTGTAAAAAAAATAAATAAATACATTGTATGCATTTTACTGATGGTCTGATGATCAAATCAATTGAGATCTTGTGTAAACTAATGCTTTAATGGAAGACTCAAGTATATTCTGATCGGTTGTACAATTATATATATAAATACAATTTTGTGCAAATTTAGTTTAAATATCGAGCTGAAAAACTCTTTATTTATTCTATAGGATTTTAAACTCATGCACTTTCTAATGCAATATGCAAATGATTAATAAAAAACACATTCCTTAATAAAAGTAAAACCTTATTTATATAAGATATTCTTAATATAAGGTACTTTTAAATCATGTTGCATTTCATTAAAATAATATGGAAGAACTTTATACTAAAATGACTAAATTCATTACAATTTTTTTAAAACCTTCCATGATTTAATGTCTGCATCAAATCTAAACGGCATGAACACTATATAACTGAATCTTAGAAAAATGTAGAAAATGATTTGCAAACTTTTTTTTTTTTTTTTGTACTATTCGTAGGTAGTATAATTAAAAATCTTTTTCTTTCTTCTTTTTTTTTGTTGTTCCAATCATATCCTACCTGCGGTTTCAGTTCTGAACTGATTCTCTCTTCTCACATCAAGCGAGTGTAGAATCTACCATGACCATGTGATTATTTTTAGGACTCTATTTGCATTTCTCAGTGTTAACTTTAATAGATAAAACAATCTGGGGTATTAAAAAAAAGAAAAAAAGCATGAACCATTTAAATTGAATCATTTCAGTTCCTGAAGGGCATGTTCAGGCTTTATTTTACATACGCATGTGGACAGATATTTCTTCTGAGCTGATTAGTTAAATAGAAGTGATATTAAACCGTGTAATTTTTCAGAGAGACTTTGTCTCTTCTGTCAGATTCAGATGAGCAACTATAGTAAGGCTTTTCATTCTTTATAAAGCTGTATATTCTCTTGTTTTCACATAAACTACAAAGGAAATTAGAAATCATCTACTAAGACAATTTGCACTGTTATAGATTTATTTGCACAAGTCAATTAAAAAAGAAAAACTCGTTTAGTATAGTATCTTGGCTTGAGCTTTTATAAGTATCTTGACAGCAGTGAAATGACGGACCACAGTAATACCACAGTGAATAAAATCTTCAGTGAGGGCAAGTATATTAGTATTACTTGAAAATGTCAAGAAGCTGTTTTGGACGTACACAAGCCAAAATGGAAGTGGAGACTTACATGTACGGTGCTTTATTTACTACGGTGGTTTGCAGAAATTTCACATTTTGTACTGTTACAACCTGGAAACAGGTCTCATCCTCTTCTCACTTAAGTAATGCTCTCCTAACGCACCCCACTCACTGACTTTTGTAAACAGCCTCCTTTAGGCAAAACCCCAGCTGTGCTGTATTGTCTCTATGTGTATAGAGTAAGACAGAGGTGGCATATTGGTTAGCACCGAGGGTTCGATTCTCGCCTCGGGTCTGTGTCTCCCCCCATGCTTGGGGTTTCCTCCCAAAGTACAAAGACATGCAGATTAGGTGAATTGGTGTTGCCAAATTGCCTATAGTGTGTGCGTGTGTGTGTATATATAAATATACATATATATAAATAGTATGTCTGTATGTGTGTGTATATATATATATATATATATATATATATATATATATATATATATATATATATATATGGCAAAGAAGATTTATGAAATAATACATATAAATATTATAGATATTTCTAAATAAAACTATATACACACACATTCATCTATTCATATACTGTATACAGTAGAATATGTGTGTGTTGTATATATAATTGTATCGTTATATATAATGGTATCGTTATATATAATTTAATTCATCTTCTATACTGTAGATCTTATACTATATATGAATGGATGAAAAAACTAACACTGATTGCTACTTTTCCAAATGTTCTCTCTCTCTCTACCAAACTTCAGGTATTGGTGTATTAATACTGAAATCATGCAACACTTGTCAGTGGCTTGCAAAATGATTGAAGCCCCAGTGGAATTTGTCATATTCGTCTGAATCTTCTTTATTCTCTGTAATTTTCTGTTGCAAACTCATGTTCTCTTACAGTGAAGTTAAAAAATATATATATATAATAATTGGCCAGTAAGTATTTTACAGAAAATCAAAAACAGAAACAAATGCTGCTTACATTTATGTTCAGCTTTGACTTAAAGTTGTTATTGTAACAAAAGATACATGTAGCTCTGTCAGTCTCAGTGCTAGTCGGTACTGGTTAAACATTAAGGCCATGTCCATGCGGAGCTGGGTATTTTTTAAAAAAGGAGATTTTAATCTGCGGTTTTGGTCTTTCATCCACATGCAAATGCAGTTTTGGTTGTTGGAAATGGAAAACTTTGGGAAAACTCCTTCCAAAGTGAAGATTTTCCAAAACATTTTTAGTGGTGTTGTATGGACAGGGGGGGGGGGGGAAACGCAGATTTTAAGAGCTTGTTGTAACGTCACCTTGTGTGCCGATGATGATGTGACGTTGATTTGACAATAGCTTTTTTTTTTTTTTTTTGAGGATATTTTGTGCATTAGTGGATATACATACAGTAAACTAGTGATGGTGGTAATGTTGCTTACTGGACTTTTTACATGCGTGCACATACACATGCAGTTATTCACACATTATGTTAACAAACAGAGGTGCCTGAATGTACTACAAAGCTCACTGCAGCTACATACAAAACTCAGAAGACACAAGACCCCACAGACAGCGATGCCGGGTTTGGACGAGACCCGGACGGACTTCTACATAGCGGCACCATTAATGACGTTTTGTCTAGGCTTCTGATTGGCCCAGTATTATGTGCTGACAAATAATGAATATTGGCCTAAAAGCATATTGGTTTGAGGGGCCTCCCAGTGGCGCAGTGGTGAAGTCCCTATTATCCGGAGATCGCTGGTTCGATTCCCAGGTGATGCTGTAACCTCTAGCAGGGGGAGATCTAAAGAGAGCTGATTGGTCGAGCTCTCACAGAAGGGGGGGGGGGGGGGGAATGGGGGGTGAGAGGTACTAGTGACGGCCATTTCAATTACAGATTGTAAAATTAAAAAATTTTCAAAAAGGCAGATATTTCTACAGGCCACACTATTAGTCCTATTAATAGTCTTTAGTATTGTTTACATATAGCTATATATTAGTGGTGTATAGCAAAGAAGTAAAAGCCAACTTTATCCTTTTTGTTTTAACAAAAAAAAAAAAAAAAGAGATGCACAAGTCACTGTACAGGTGAGACCATCCTCCAAAGAGGCTTAGCATGTCTTGCAGTAGATGCATCTTTACCGTCTAAACTTCTGAGAGTTATGCGGTGAGGCTGATGCCGATGCGGCGTGTGCCCTTTGTGAGAAACAGACTGAAATAAACACTCATCTTCATTTGAATGGTTAATTTAACGAACCACAGGAGAGGTGCTTTGAACCACGGGGTTTACGCTAAGTTTTAAAACCTTGCCCTGTGTCAGAACAGCACTGCGAACAGTCATAAAAGGTCAGAGAGGTGTCTTTTTCATTCCTGCAGCCTACGGCTTTATTCTCATCAAGAGATAAAGACAGTAATTGATTTCTTTTTCTGTGTCTGTAGGCAGTAACCTAAAAAGAATAGCGTAGGTTAATAACAGTCAGTTTGTAGGTCATTAAAGAGTTCGACACTGGAACAGCACTCCTATTAGACTTTGATTTGCTATTCTGAATACTGGATATTAAAGGCTCTGATGTATTTAGCCTTTAGATAGCTCAGTCCTAAGTTTGTGGCTGTGTGCTACATTAGCAAAGCACCACCCAAAAAAAGGAAAAAGGGGGCTATGCTATGGTACAAATGTTTTTTGGGTAGGTAATTTGGGGCCTGACATCAAGTCAAGTCAAGTTAAAGCCCGAACTTGTTTCCACCTTCAAAACGGTGGTTGAGAGGAATCTTTTTCCGTCTGAAACTTGCTCAGGTGCACCTAACCCACTTTGCTCAGCAAATAACATTTAGCATGCCAACCATCTAGCATGAATGATGCAACATTGCTTCTTCCTGCATAACCAAACTGATTATGCTGATTATGTGAATGGAGAGCTTGACTAAATGATAAAAAAACATATTAACAAGCACATTTTTTCCATAGATGTCCTCAAATAAAACATGAAAAAAGTGCTCAAGGCTATGATACTATCACAGGATGTATTACTCAGTGTTTCATCATAAAATTAGAGCTCAGTCCCGGCAGTCCTCATTTAACTGGTTAGTTGCGTCTACTATAGATGTGGAGAGTCAGACAAATGCTGAACAAAAAAACGAACAAAAATAGAACTCAAACCTTGTCACACCTTGAAACAATGCATCAAACCCTCATCTTATAAAAATCCTGTCACCGAGCATCATCGCTATTTGTCTTGTCTATGCCTACTGCCAAAATGGCAAATTGTTATTATCCAGCCCGGAAGCATGAAGAAAGAACCGTTATTATTAATTCAGCTGAACTGCAGCACTCTGCTCGGTCCGGATCGGCTCAGTCCACTGCCGAGGAAGTCCAAGTGTACAAATCTCTCTGATTTAGACCGCTATCCCGCGCAGGCAGCTAACGTCAGCACAAGTGTCAGGTCGCCCATCACTGCTCTTTCTTCCTTCACCAAAACAGCCCTGGCCTTCTGCCTTGTGTTATATTAGCTGTACTTTATGATTGGATGTTCCCCAGGCAGGCTAGGCTCATGGCTGATGCACTTGTCCTGAAGATGGATAGCTGCTGGACGGGCTGGATAATTACTTGCACTGTAAGCCTCAGGCTGAATAAATCATATCATAGTTGAGTTGTGTTTGTGTGTGTGTGTGTGTGTGTGTGTGTGAGCTGCCCTGATGTTCTCGAGGATCTGTCTCCACGCTAGTGCTGCTCTTCTTGTTATGCACTGTCACATACAAGCACATCTGATCTACAGCTTGCAGGGGTTTTATAGCTGTTAAGCAGTTGGATGTTCACCCTAAGGTCATGAGATTTAACCCAGGATGTCATTTTATACAGAAAATCAATGGTATCTATGGGGAAAGCTTATCAGACAGACGTTTAAGTGCTGGAATTAGTGGGCTTTTCAGATTAATAAAAAAAAAAAAAAAAACGATTTCATCTTTCTATTCAGTCTGGACAAAAGCAAATGTGTTCTTTAAATATTAGGCAAATCAATGAGCACTAGAAAAAAAACTTTTATTATTTTTATAAGGTCAAAATGTTGTTAGAAGCCAATTTAGGAGTTGTAACAACTGTTCTACAGTCAATGGCCGAAGTGGAGTTCAATCACGGTGGAGTTTTAGGTAATTTGATGTATTTCCATCTTTTGCTGACACGTCTGAGAGACAGGTTAACAGTATTTGGCCAACAGTATTCGCCATTTAATAGACTGGAGATGTACAAGCTTGGTGGCAGAGATGTGCAAAAGGTAGCACTGCTGCCCAGATCTCCAGCTACACCTGAAAACCTGACCAACCACACCTATATGTCACATATTAAACATCCTATTTTATCTCGACTCTCAGGGAAGGCTTTCCACTAGATTTTGGTAAATGCCTGGTGGGTTTTTGTCTTCATCCAGTCACAAGGAACTCTCAGGCACTGAGACATCTCTAAGGTGTTCAATCAGGGTAAATCATGTTATTAATGGACCTTGCCCTGTGCAACAGTTCTGTCAACACTTCACGTATACTGTATACTGTGTTGTGTCTCTTAGTTTTAATTTTCTTAGCTTCTGGCTTTAAGGCAGATGTTTGGATGAGCCCCAGTCAAATGGTGGTGATGGTCAGGTCTCGACACATGCTTTTGGACTTGGACTTGGACTTTGGAATGTATCTTAATAAATTTACTTTCTACCAGCTGATTAGATTCATTTTGTTTAAAATTTCACTAAGTTCTAATCCAATTCTCTACTTCACACAGAATTCTGCCACCCTACCAGCGACGAGCCCCACCGCTCCTGTTACAGGCTATAAGCGCATGGTGATCCCCACTCAGCCACCTCTGACTGCCACCAAAAAGTCGACTCCCAAACCTCAGGCGCCTCCATCTGCTGCTCCTCCGTCTCCTTCCTCTCGGCCCCAGCAGCCAGTTCCTGCCTCCTACAGCACGGCCTCCACCCCCAGCCAGCCCACGTTCAGCGTGCAGGCACGAGCAGCTCAGCCTGGCCCTCAACAGCAGCAGCAGCAGCATCAGCAGCCTGGCCGAGCCACATACGCTCAGGGGCAATACATTCCAGCCCAGCCTAGAGGTCCTGACTTTGCCTACGGGCCTCCACAACCCACCTTCTCACCATCTGGAGGATACCATGAGCAACAATATGGTGGTGCTCCAGTCCCTGGAGGCCAGACCACTTGGAGAGCTGAGCCAAGCCACCATGCTGTACTACCACACAATCAGAGCTATCAGCCTCCTACCCCAAAGAAGACCTACATTACTGACCCTCCTGCCAGCATGGGACCTTATGGAGCAGGAGCCATGGGAGTTCAGAAGGTAGGAATGATCTGTTCACATCACTCCTGATAGTGGACAAACTAAATAACCTTAACGTAAAGCCTGTCATTTCCAGTCTTATTAGTGGTATTACCTATTGACAGTATTTTAAAGTGACTGAAAAATCAATTTCTTTTTTACTTGAGGATAGTCTTCGGCCCTCCCGGCTGAATGGTAGTAGTAGCAGTGTAATACACCACATCACTGAGCCTTGTGGGAAGAAATATTTGTTAATCCAGGTCATTAGTGCTGTATTGTTTTTCAGGTCTTTCCAAGAATATCTCGCTCAAGATTAAAAAATAAATAAATTAAGTCGGGTTACTGCAACTGACTCACATATGCACCGCTGGGATAGGATGGTATCAGGCAGCTTTTTTTTTTCTTCTTCTATGTTTTATGCGTCTCGTGCATGCCTATAACTAAAATATCTTACATTTGTTTTTTTTACAATTCCTTACTTCTGTTTTTGTGGTTAACAATATTGCAGTCAGTCACTATGAGGGATAATTTTACATGCCTTGTGTGGACACTCTTCAAAACAGTGATCTAACTAGTGATCTAGATGCAGGAGTCATTTAACTGTGTGTAATCCACCAAATTGTGCTCCATAGAGACACTTATAGTAGCATCCATATGCACACACTCTCACGGCTGTGTGTGGTTCTGAACAGACCCCTGAGTCTCTACTAATTCAAGGATTTTATGCTCAAAGTGGTGCAAAGATTTGCAGTCCAGCCATTGGGGAACAGCTCATCAAGGACTTTGGTTTATTAAACCCAAATTGAATACCGCATTGTTATGTGTATTAAGAAAACTAATTAATATCGTTGTAAAAACAAAAAGTGCTTTTTGCCTGTAGATTGCTGTTCTACTCCCAGTGTGGCATATAAAGTAAACGACAGGTGTAGAGAACTGAAGACCTTGTGTTGCTTTTGGACCAATTAAAAATATAGAAATTGTGATCACTTTGATAGTAGATGAAAATGAAAAGGAACTAACAAGGAAACGGCACCATGAAAATAATGTAAGGTTTAAAGTCTTCTTTATGCCAAAGGCAATCAACCATATATGGCTCGGAAATCATTAGCGAGAAGGATTTGTTTTGTAGGCACACTAGATATTTGGATATTTATCTGCGTCTACAGTAGAGTTTGTCTACAGAGAGTTTGTATATAACCATTTGAATCTGTAGATGAATAAGTCACCTAGTGTTAGAGATAATATCCGTTCATCGTAAAGAAAAGCTGAAGTGAATAAAGAGAAGGAAATAAATGATGGAGAGACAGGAAGTGAGAAAGGGAGGGTCGGTTTTAATTTTTTTTTTTTTTTTTTACTGAAATGGATTGAAGCTATAAGCTATAATAATCACTAGAATAATATCCAGAAAGACAGAATTGAACCCTCTAACAGAAAATCTAACATTCAGCATTTTATGATTTTTTAAAGAACAGTCAGAAATCCGTTTAAATGCACATACTTTAAAAAAAAATGGATACATACAATTTTTAAAACAATCTGTATGCACGGGTGTGTTCACATCTGTAGTTCAATTCTCTTAGATCGGACCAACATATAAAATAATGCATTAGTTTTGGTTCACTAGTATAAAGTCCTGGTTTGCTGGCGTTTTCAACATCGGACCACAAAACATCTTTTTCCAAACACAAGGAAAACACAAGGTGCGTTCACTTTTTAATCGAACTGCGGAAAAGGTTGTTAACACTTGTTCATGTAAACCGCATTAACTGAACAACTGGTATTAATTAAATCATAATACATGTCAAGTGTGAACACATCATAGGACACACCAGATTTAAACCTTTTCTCTGCTTTTTCACTTCCATTACATCCTATGCCATGCAATTTTGAATGTGAAGCATCAGAATTATGAATAAAACTCGCCTAAGGGCCTGTTATTGACAGGAAAAGAGTTTGTAGAAATTGGTAAAAGGTCAGCCAAATACAAATACACTGCCTGTGACTTACAGCGGAGAAATTTAATAGTAGATCAGATAAAGATAAAGTTTTGTCTTAAAACATCTTTAGCACCAGTTATAATTCACTTGTACCACTCCAGCGCTGTTATTTCCGCTGTAAAAATATTAACTAATAAGTATGCAGTTTAGATTGTCTAATTGATACCTATTGGTGCAGGTGTTAGTTTACATTGAGCAAGTAGCTTATTTTAAAGTAGATTATTTAATCGCTATAATAACATCGTTTTTACTCAACATTTTGATTTCATTTACGGTGCAGGTTAAACTTGTTGCAAAAATTTCATTAAATTCTGTCAATTTAAGACGTGCCAACAGTGTGACACCTGCATAGTACGCTGTCCAAACTTGCGGTTTATAATCTGGCACAAAACTGCTCATAACTTTTATTACATTTATGGTGCAGGTTAAACTTCAGGCGAGTACTGCCAAAGTTACATTAAATTCGGTTCAGCCAGTTTTGCACAATGCTGTGACAAAATCAGACAGACAGACAGACAGAAAATCTTCTGAAACTGGTTTCAGGTCATCAAATGTCAGAAACGTAAAGATATTATTGAAAGAGTGAGTTCTGACTAATGTACAGACAAAACATTTATATAGATGGTGACAGCAGCACCACTTTGCAATTACAATCAGTAAGGTTTATTCATTACATGATCTCAAGTACAAGTGCATGATTATGCCGAGATCTCCCACACTGATGGTTAATCTAGTGCAATTTGTTCACATTGTGACTGAGTGTTAGACTTTTATCAATTCCAGGGTGTATTCCTGCATTTAGCGTTCCTGTGACAAGCCCGAGGTCCATCATGACCCTAAATAGTATAAAACACTTACTAATAATACAATAATTACAGTAATATCCCAGTAGTCAAAAACTTATTTATTTATTAATACACTTATTAAACCAGCTCTTAGTTTGTGTGTTTAATGTGTATGGTTATTGTGCTTTCCCTTGTGTGTTGAAAGGTAGTACTTAATGATTGCAGGACTTTTGAGATAAGAGGGATATGATTTGGTAAGATGGACCTCTGCACATAAAGCCTCGATGGATGCCTTATAAACATTCCTCTTAGCAGCCTTGCTTAGTCTTAGTCATCATCTTTATTTTTGAACCATGATGAGCATGAGTTGTCATGTGGTGAGAGCTGATCACCGGGACTGCTTCGGTGTTGCTCGGATTATTCATCTCGATAACCGCGTGTAATGGGCCGTGTTTGAATGTGTAGTTCACGAACGTGATGCCACAGCCCTCAGAGCACAGGTCTCTGTCTGCTCCCTGATGTCACTGGTGTGTGGGTACACACAGCTGTCACACCAAAAGGCAACTGCTCATCCTCGAGATACACACACACACACACAGCAGAAATGTCAGTGTGGTTTGGTAGAAATGTCACAACATTTGCAAATATTATAAAATAAGACACATATCGTATTAGCACATCCGACTTGAGAATGTTGTTGACCGAGAGCCTCTTCATGATCCGAGTATGTAGGGTCACATCCTTTCTTAGGAGATATCACTCATCTGTATTCTAACGAGTAGCTCAATTTTTACAAAATTAGAATTAGGAATAAAAAAAAAATTGTAAACACTTCATCTATCTGTTAGTGTCATAACTTTATCAGTACCATGTGAGTTCCAGCAAGGGGGTGATTTTCTTTTGATCTTTTAACTTTTGCCCTCATGCTCAGTGATGCCCCGGTTTTACACTGCAGGGGTTCTCCACTGTGATCTGTGTATCTCATTACCACAATCCTGGGTCACTTCGAAAAGGTCAGCGCCATTAGACGTCTATAATAACGCTAATAATAATAATTGACTGGCCAAGCCCTGTGGATCTGCCCTCTGATTGGCTGTTTGATGTCAGGAGTAAGGTACGTATATAGGAAGCCTCGCAGCTCCAGGACACTTAATTAGGCAAATCCTCTGGAATATGTTTGATGTCTATTAAAAAAATAAATAAATAAAAAAAAAATGATGCAAATTTCACACTGCTTAATGAAACAAATTCCATTCATATATATACATCTTTCAGGCTCAAAGCCTGCGTCTTGTTTCCGTTAAATCGGTAGGAGGCTAAGCTGGATGATCGCGCGTGTTATTGCCGAGCTTGAGTGACGTTCGACTGGGAGGATTTCGATTTAGTACTGCCGAACCCCTACAGGCCCCTAGAAGGTCAAACATTCACGTCTAGTTTTTTCTGCGCCTGACATCGTTCCTATTTTTCCTCCCCTCCCCTTTCCCGCTTCTCGTTCCTTGGTGACCCAGATAACAAACCTGGCTTTGACCCGGTCAGCACCTTCTTAAAATAAACCCCCTGGCACGGCTTTCTTCGATTACATGACATTCGCATCTGGGTCGTCTTTCTCGTCACCCTCGCACCTTCACGCGACATTAAAGCACTTCATGACCTTTGACTTTTAAAAAATATGAAAGGATTTTTAATGAGGGTTTACTCTAAATAATCATGTAGGCAATGTAGATGGTGTGTGCGTGTGTAGGAATTTCACTTTGTTCTTTTTAATGATGTGTATATTTAATGTTATTTTTTTTTTATGGATTATCTACATATTCCTGTAAAATTTTTGGCCCACGGACAATTATCTTGGTTCTCTGGCTTGCGTGTTGCCTCTAGCATTACACTTATGCTTTACCCTCTGAGAATCCCTGCCTAGGTAGGCCACTAGTGCTGGTATGGCTTCCAAACAACATGTGGTATGTTTTGGGGGTTTTTGGAATAACAATTCCACTATTAATGCGTAAGTGGATATATTGTTAGCACATGGCAGTTGCGATTAGGTGTAATTTAATCGGTAGTAATACGTCAATCCAAAATGACTTATAGCTGTTGATTAACCCGCCACCTGTCCAAGAAGTGATTGAAGTGATAACATCATGGAAAGATCCACGGTCAGTTATAAGTGCTTAAGGCGAGTAGGATCACTTGTAACTGCACCCAGATGAGACATACAAGGGGTTTATTATATTTTTACACGTGACGTGTACACGGGTCCGCGCTTCACATGAAAATAAACACTGGATTTGTTAAGGTAAAACTTTTTGATCAGTGGAAAGTTTCGCAGTCCGTTAATTATTCACTTTTGCAGATGACGAAGGTCCGCTAAGCGTGAAATGAAGTGTGCGCTGACCACAGGGAGGGAACTGAAAACAGAGCGGCCATTGTTTAATACGTTTGGCACAAGCCGAGACCGCTGTCCAGCGTTGACACATGGCCTGATCTGTTCCTGAAGAGCTGCGTCTCGTTGCAACCAGGAAACAACATTAAGGCCTTTTATTCCAGAAAAGCAGCTCTTAGTTGTGCAGTATAAACCAACAGGGTGTTTTTTGGTAACTTTGATGTTCAGGCTTAAATTGCAAAGTAAAGCTTGTTGTAGGCCACTTAGAGGACTGTTTATAATAATAGATAGATAGATAGATAGATAGATAGATAGATAGATAGATAGATAGATACAGTAGATAGATATGGTGGTATTATTATTATTATTATTATTATTATCATCACCGTTTGTAGGAGTTATTATTTTAACAAGATTAAGCCAGACTTTTCACCATAATTCTCATCCGTTTGATTTGAGTTATATGGTGTGACAGAACCACAGTAATAGACACCTTATCTATTTAAGTATTTAAATCATAATGGAGGCTTTAAGTCTAAAAGCTCTAAAAGTGAGTTCTCTATGCCTTCAAGGACATCAGAAGTTTCTCTCACTCGCTCACTCACTCATTCTCCATAACGCTTAACCTTACAGATGCGTACAGGCCCATGGAATGCCTGGAGCCCTTCCCAGGGTACTAGGCGGGGTACACTCTGGATGGGGTGCCAATCCATCGCAGGGCTCAAATACTTACACACTCACACAATCACTTCAACGCCACGGGGAATTTGGAAATGCTGATTAGCCTGATCTGCATATGTTTGTACTGTGGGAGGAAACCGGAAAACCCGGAGGAAACCCACCATGCGCAGGGAGAACATGCAAACTCTATACACACATAGGCCCGGAGGCATGACTCAAACCCTAGACCCTAGGGGTGCGAGGCTACAATGCTAACCACCACGCCAGAAGTTCCCCCGCATACGCATTTGCTGCAGAATCCTTCTCAGAGTCTGTTTTGTTTAAAAGTCTATCAGTCAAATCTAACATTGTGCACTCACAGTTAAAGAGGCTTTATTAAGGTAATGACTGTGCTCATGATAAAGGCATTACCTAGGTTCTAGGTGACATTATCGTTATTTATCTAAAGTGTGCTGGGAGACATTTTTAAACCTCTCTCTCTCTCTGTCTCTCTCACTGTACTTTCTGGCACTAAATTCTGCCTCCTCTTTTGACTGAGATGTAAACGATTGACCTACTGGTATTTCATTAGTTTTTCCTGAAGCTGCTTCCTCTTTAATAAGCCTCCTGAAAAGCCCAACTGGTTGCTTATCAACCTACCTGAGAAACAGCATCTTTCAGGAAGCTTAATTTATTGCATAATGACAGATTTGAGGGATTTGTATGGCTGATTATAGCTACTATTATTATAGCTTAGCTAACCTGGTCTAATGCCTTTATGAAACAATGAAGTCTATTGGTGATTTAATACGTTCTTAACCATTAACACATGTGTACTGTATGTTGTTACTGTTTGAACCTATCAATTATTAAAACAAACTGAAAAAGGTGGAGAAAAAAAAACCCCACTTGGGTCATATTGCTAATTGTTTATATGGCTAGCATTGTCTTGTGAAATAATTTTAAGTAGTTTATTAAGTACTAAGTAGTCCCTAAGTAGTCTTCTAAATATTTAGCAGAATGAGGACCTCCATCATAATGGCTTTTAAAGTACAGTAAGCATTCGTTCATCCATCTAGGAACCTCTGTAGTCCAACTAGGGACTGTATATGTACAGTTTGGCAACCATTGCATTTATTCTCATTTGTACAACCGTGGTGGGACCTCCTGTCAACATTCACACATGCATTCACGCACTACGGGCAATTTGGGAACGCCAGTTAGTCTAATCTGCATTTCTGTGGACTGTGGGAGGAAACCGGAGCACACGGAGGAAACCCGCCATGCACGGGGAGAACATGCAATCTCCACACGGACCCGATGCGGGAATCGAACACAGGATCTGGATGTGTATATATAGTATAGGTAGATGTAAGAATGTTATTAGTACTCGTTCTTAGATATTTTCATTTTATAACTTTAAATGCTTAAACATCTAATTAAAAGCAATTCTATAGTACGTACATACATGTTCCCTACATTTTGTATTAACATGCAGAGTTGCTAATATATTATAATATGGAGATCAAGATAACATGTCTGTGCCAACCACTAAACCCCGGTGCCGTATAATATATAAGTTATTATACAAGGGACGTTCAAGTCAAACCAGGACTTTTGATGACTGTTACTGCAGTACAACATCTCAATGGTGCACACGTTTTAAAGAAGCAAAAATTGGCTTGATCACCGAAGGTGGTCTGTTTTTTTTTTTTTTTTTGTTTGTTTTTTTTGTTTTGCATGTCAATGCACAAACTCAGCTGGGAGTTATTCCCACATCCCCTGTACAGTCATGACCACATTCCAAACTGTTTCTTCATGTTTGCATCATTAAAGGAGCTCCTGGGAGGCCAGTGTTTCAGACGTGAAAACAGGCAGTCCAGATGTAGCTCTGGCGTACTGAGAAAACTCTCTACCCTAATAGCATCCAATCCTTAGTGAAATTCTGGGATAAGTGCATTAGTGTAGCAGGGGATTATATAGAGAAATTAAAAAGAATTCTTGTATAACTGTGTTCTGTTATTCTGTACAATAAGTCCCGGTTTGACTTGAACACCCCTCGAAACACAAATAAAATTAATATTGAAACATTTTTTTAAGTAATTATAATAAACACTGTTAATGGTGAGTAAACTACCATGTTAATACAGGAGCA
This sequence comes from Clarias gariepinus, assembly GCF_024256425.1. NCBI lineage: Eukaryota > Metazoa > Chordata > Actinopteri > Siluriformes > Clariidae > Clarias > Clarias gariepinus. Next base: position 12,883,372 of record NC_071105.1, on the reverse strand, counting down.
GGGCAGAATTCTTAAATATAGTGGCTATTAGTAATTAGTGGCGCACTTCGGCTTTTTTCGGCAGATGCGACATAAACTCTAATAATAAAGAGATTTTAAATCTTATGTTTAATTAACAAAAGAATTATCCAAAAAGACAAAAGTCTGATCACCAATGTGGCTAAGTTTTCAGTGAGTAAACATTGATTTAGCCTTTTATTCCTCTTAACTGAAGGGAAATGGGGAGCTGCTGTAGGGTAAAATAGAAGAAAAACTAACTTTTTATACAGAATCTCCACCTCACTAAATTTACCATATAATGCCATGTGGAGTTTTGTGTCTACTGTTGAGTTTTATAATTGGGTCACATGGATGCATGCAGATGTCATCTTCCACAGAAGCATTACGGTTTATAATATAATTCATTAAAAGTCTCTCTTCATGGCCAGTATTATAAATCACTCTTTACCCGATATCTTCCTGCTGTTTTCCCCTTTTTTTCTTTTTCTTTTTTTTTTTTAATACCATGCACTCATATTCAAATTTTGTGTTTCTGTGTGTGTGTGTGTGTGTGTGCATGTCTGCACACTCATGCTTGCATATCATGTGTGCACATGTTCGCATACGGTATGCGTGTCAGTATTAAGGCAGAGTAGGTGTTAATCTGTAATTGTGTCAGACTGTTACTGTACATACCATTAGTTTGACAAGAGTGAATTAATCAACCCACTCTTCTAAATGAGATAAAAATAGGGGGAGCAGCAAGGATTAAAAACACTTAAGAGATTAGGAGGATGGGGTTATTATTAAGTAGCACTTGTACCACATGGCGCTTGCCTGCTGGGGGGAGGCTAGTGGGAAACGTAGGAGAGTAGAGCTGATAGAGATTGGGGAGGGAGCCTCGGTTTTAACATAACACACACACACACACACATACACACACGCAGATTCAATTACACGGCTGAAAAACAGCTTCAAGGTACAGATTGTCTTCTCCAACCAGCTATGGACGGCTACTCGGGGAGATTTGTTCTATTTCTGCTTAATTCAATTTGAGATAAGTCATGTTAGTGAAGTTCTCATTATGGCTTGATCATTCTGTTCCAAGCAGCACGTACAACTTTGTCAATGGAGTCTATTTGTGGCCTATGGTCACCTCGGCGCCGCCGCCGCATATGTCTTTTTCTCTAATTCTGCTGAACGCGGCTGGTAGCTTTTTCACCTTGCGACAAGTGATCGTTTGCGTCAGGCATCGGCTGGCCGTGCGCTATAATTGGCGCGGCTAAGAGTACGTGCATGCGTGCGTTCGATTAATGGGGACGGGGTTTGAGTGTATCTGGCTGCCGAATGTTTCAAAGAGCAAAGATCACACACGCACACTGGAGCACTGGTTCACTTTCTCATCTTCTCTTTTTACGGTGAGGGATGTAGCACAGGAACAAGACTCCCACAAAGTACGGGCATCACCGAAAACTTGATCGTTGCTGACCACACAGTGGTAGACCCATGCGTACATAAATACATTATGCACTTGATTAGGGACAGCCATATCCCTGGCACAGTCTGGCAGTTATACAATCAGCAGCACAAGACATAAAATCTCGTCAGTTTACCGTGCATTAACGTCGAAGATGAAAACTGGGGAAAATGACCCCTTAAGCTCACATCTGGTCAAAGCATGTACATGTCGACATCGATACAATCCCTTACACTTCCATCATCTGTTTTGATATGTATATATTTTTTATATATATAAAAGTGTTTCATTTATACAGGAGGTCTCTAACATTACACTTGGAACACCCTCAATCACTAATATAAAACTTTGAGTTATATAAAATGCATTTCCGAATCGTAAAATATATTTGATTGAATAGGAGAGGCACTCTGCTTTCATCTGTTCTTGACAGGGCCGAGATCTCACTGAGAAGAAGTGCTGACTACAGTGCTAGGCCACCTCTATTTATCCAACTGGCTTGTGTGTAGCAGGAAGACCGAGTCTCGTGCCCCTATTAATAATAAAGCATTGACATTCGTCTTCTCCAGAGTTAGTCATCAGTGCAGTAAATTGCTGCAGACATCAATCTCTCTCTCTCTCTCTCTCTCTCTCTCTAAATACCCCTCTTTCCTATTTATACACACATGCTTTGCCAGGAAGTAATGGAAATTATTAAAAGATGTGGACACATTTGTTTTCGTTGCTTTAATATACTTCTAGTGCTTTTGATTTCATACTTATAAATCCAAACAATGAAGGATACATTCATAAATATAAACTAATACACGTATAAAACCGCATTTTATATCAGTAGCAGTGTCTCGATATACTCCGATCAGCCAAAACATTATTACATTAACATTGATTACCAATGATGGAACGGTAACCTGGTGACGGCCTCATGGGCACCCAAGGCTCAGCCATGCCCGCAGGGACCAGAGGCCACTCCGTCTGGACTGATCCCACAGAAAAGCCAATGCAGCACAAATTGCTGAAACAAAGTCAATGCTTGCAATGATGGTAGGCCCCAGAAGAGCCAGTGCACCACAATTCACAGCACACAGAGCCCAGCAGGCAAAAAGCCCAAGGCTGGCCAACTTGGCCTCCAAATTCCCAGATCCCAATCCAATTGATCTATCCATCGAAGGGATGCACCAACAAACAAGACCAATCCACAGAGGTCCCATTTTGCTACCCACAGCACCGAAAGGATCCGCTGCCAACATTTGGAGTCCTGGCCCCAGGGGCTGGAGCTGCCCAAAGGAACCTGCACAATATTAGACTTAATGGTTTTCGCTGTAATGTTATACCTAATCGTTGTAAAAAATCGTGTACGGCGGACGATTTTACAACACACTCTCAGATTTATGATATAAGAAAGGACAAAGAGAACCTGGCAGTGACTTAAAGCGAGTTGCAGAAAGTCCTAAGAGCAGCAGACACAACAGTCGCACAGTGGGCTGCGCCACAGCCATTTTTAACACATTACTAAGTCATTTTTATTCCATTTCATTACTACCATATGGGAACTATTGCACCCAAGCATTTGGACAACAATCTGAGCTCTCTTGCAACAAAGGACAAAACAAAGTAGATCTGACTGACACTAATTCAGTTTGTTAGATTTGGAGAACAAAGGACAGAACATATCATCCCCAAACTAGTACATCCACAATGAGGATCTGTACAGTACAGGGGTGGGAGCATCCTGACATGGGGCAGTTTCTGTGCAAATGCTACTGAGGCATCACATGTCATTGAAGGAAGCATGAATGGAGCAAGGAAGTGGAACATACTAGAGCGGAATGTCATTGGCCAAGAAACTAAATCTGGGAAGCTTAAGTTTCAACAGGACAAAGACCCCAAACATTCATCCAAAACAGCCAAGACCGGTTTCTAAAAATGTAAGTGAAGGCCTTGGATAGCATTGCTGATCCCATGACTTGCATTAAAAATTCATGAAGGATTTTGCAATTGGGAGTCCATCCGATGGACCCTTGTGTCCCTGGGGAACTCAACAATTTGACAAAAGGAATGGTCCAAAATTGCACCACACATCTACGAAGATGTTGCTTTTTTGTTCTTATTGATCTTGTTTTTTTAACATACTATCTTTGTTTATGTTTTTGAATACATAATGATATTGTTTCAAAAATGTTTAAAGTAAAAATACATGTTTTTATCTTTTATCTGTTATGAATTTGGAAAAGCGGAGTGGGATGCACTAACATGTGAAATGTCTAAATATTTATCGACTTTTTAGAATCCCAGGAAACTATAAGCATTTTTTTTCCAGCTGATGTTCAAAGTTTTTGAACTTTTTCTTGGTCTGTGATTGAGGATGTTTCCGTTCCATACTCGTGATGAATCCTTGTCTCATCACGAGTAAAGATTCTCTTTAAGAAAATTTCACCTTCCTTAGAGTATCGGTCCAAATTTATATCTAAATGCTTCTGTTTATGCTCTTCCGTGAGTTGTTGCATCAGCAACACGCTCGGCCCACAAGGATCACAAGCGGGGCATCCGTTTCGGCTCAATGAACTGATGTAACACATTCACACCTGCACAGCAGTGACTGGGGCGACAGTAGGCTTAAACGGAAAGCGGCCAGCAGAAGTTTTAATATAACCGGAGTGTGGATCATTTTTGACTCACCCGCATGCTTTATCTTTTTCCGTTCAAATGACTATAGCTGTAAGAAGTACTTGTAAAGTGTGTCTACTTAAACTTGTTAAAACTGCTTTCTTTTTGCTTTTTTCCCATTTATTTAAAAATAGCAAATTTAACTAGTAAACGTTGCATCATTTCAGTTCCAGTCCCTCACCTATGCTCTCTCTCCACCCCCATCCCATATGTGCATTATGTAGCAGCGATATAAAACAGCACGGCTAAACTTGCTAGACGAATGGGTTTTGCTTAATTAGAGGCTGCGTATGTCCTGTACAAAATGATAATGCCAAAAAAAAAGATGGGTTATTTGAGTTTATATTTCGTAGAAACTTTAAATAAAATGTCAGAGTAAGAGCAGACTGCAGCCAGCGTCTTGGGTGTGTGTGGGTGGAGTCTTTACTGTATCATACACAGACTCCACTGGCTGTGATTTTATTCTCGCCTAAGCTGAGACCATTCGAAATCACTGATCCACCACTTGGACAGTGTTTGCCGAGACTCAGCTCTTGTTTAAATATCAGTTCCATGTGAAATCAGTGTTTGCTGGGACAAGTAGGTGATACTTGGGTCAGTACTTGCAGATGATGGACTCAACATTCACTGACACTTCATGCAGTGTCAGTCCTCTATGCAAAGCTAAAAACCTTCTGCTGAAACACTAATAAAGGTTATTGATTTATTTGTTTATTTATTCCTTTATTCCGCATAAGCTGTTGCCCTGTCGAGTCCGATACCGTTCCTCACTTACTCGTACTGTAGTTCTGCATAACAGCACCCCCTGCTGGTGCATAACCCCCACAGCAGCCCGGCGCTCTCGGGCCCTTCATCATTCCCTCCTTGCCCCAAGATCAACTTTTACTCTACATGAGCTATTTCACGCCCCGAGTATTTGGCAGAGGAAGTAATTCAGGTTGCTGGTGTTTGGACAGGAGATAACCGTCAGCCGTCCGTTTGAAATGATCCGCCCGCAGCTGTTTGGAGGCCGACGGAAAGGATTCACCACACCTCAGCTTTATGGAGCAAAGGAAAGTGACATAAACAGACGGAGCAACATCATTCCTGAAGTAGTAACTCTGGCCATCATAAACTTTTAATTATGACTTCATTTTTACGACAGGCAGAGCGAAAAGAAAGGACAAATAGAGTTGGCTTTCTAAGAGCGAAAAAGTGTTTTTTCAGGTAGGAAGCAGCCGAAGGCATGAACTCATTGAAGTCCCCTCAATGGCCATCTCTCTCTCTCTCTCTCTCTCTCTCTCTCTTTCTCTTCCTTCGCTCTTTAATCTGCTAGCAGGGAGATGTGTCAGTTTCCAAAACCTGACCTACTTTCATGAACACACATTCTTCTCACGCACAAAGAAAACAGCAACACATTCTCATCTTTCCTGCACATGTGCATTCAAGCCGAATAATTATTTCCTCCTTATTGAACATTTTTTATATTCTCTCTTCATCAGTGCGAATTTCTAATAACGGAAATTCCTTGATCTTGCCTCTTTAATTATTACCAGTGCCTCGTATTCGCCGTTTCCTGCAGTTCTTTGCGTGTATCTTTAGACGTGGCTGTTGTTTTTTTTTTGTTTTTTTTGTGTTTTACTTTGCCGTTTTAATTAGAGCTGAAACAACATGACCCATTTATTTCTCAGGGAAGTGTATACTTTCTCTGCATGCTCCTTATAAAGTGGCCTTGAGCTGCTTTTCGCCTGCAGTAAACTTGTTGTTTCAGCTCACAATGTTCTGCAATAATCTCAACAGCCCTGTTGTTGTCATTGTTTTTGTGTTTTACATGGTGCTGTAGATCATGGACACAAAGTCCTTTTCTCTGTCTCGCTCTCTCGCTCTCTCTCACATGCACATAAATTCTGTGAGGCCTTCTCGAGGGTCACATTTTTAAAAGGAGGATGAAATGTTCTGAAACTACATGTAACATCAATTATTCTCTTTAAACATTTGCACAAATTATGCACATGTGTACTTGTGTTTCAGTGCCTAAGACACGGTCCATCATCACGTTTTAGCTGACCGCCGCAACACAAGACCTTTTTGTCAGTTCATCAATCACTTAAAGGGATTTTTTTATTTATGTGTTCTCAAAAACATGTTTTTTAAATTCTTCCCATGTGCTTTTTTTTTTTTTTACACTGCCATGTGCTTTGCTTTAGTCCTTTGTCTTCTTTGTCCTAATATTGGTCTATTACCTAATATGTTCACCTGTTCTGAGTTCCTGCTTTAACCGATTCCTGTCATTCAGTTCTTTTCACTTGATGCAAAGTAAAATAGATAGATAGGTAGATATCTATGGTATGATAGGTATGTAGATACTTTATTGATCCCAAAGGAAAATCCAGATATCCAGCAGCAATGGAGACTGTAGCACATAACTGTAGTTATACTGTAGATGTCATGGCACACTGTATCTTGCATATAGTCAGTATACTGTACACACGCTGATGTGAGAACTGACCAGAAGTAACTAGTGCAATGCTTAGATAATAAAAATAATAATAATTGACCTCTCGGTCATAGGTTTGGGATCATTTGCAGATTTCTTTGTTTTTGTTTACTGACTTATTTTCTACATTCTACAACAAAACTGGGAATTTCAAAACTATTAAATAACACATATGGCCTTAGGTAATTATGTAACAACCACAACAACAGTCAGTTGGACATCAGCTGTTCTGGAATAGTTCTTGCAAGAACAGTATTGTCAAGTGCATTTGCAAAACCCTTTAAGCACCATGATGAAACTGGCTCTCATAAAGACCTTCTCAGAAAACCAAGACCAAAACTTACGTAAGTTTGTTTAGAGAGTTACCAGATCAAAAATCACCAATTAAACAGCATCTCAGATTAGAGCCGTTATGAGGCTTTACAGATCATGAGTAGCAGATGCAACTGTTTGGAGGAGATTATTGCATATTTTGGACGACTTCAACATTGTTTTATTTATGCGTAGAAAAAAAAAAAAACAGGAACGACCCATGGGGTTCGAAAGTGATCCCTAACGTTTGAGCGATGGTGTGTATAAGATCATAAAATATAAATAAAATATAAAAATCACAAGCTTAACAATAAATAAATCAATAAATAAAAAGGGGGAACTAATAAGTGAAATAAAGTCAATTGCAGTGCAACCTTGATGTGCAGTTTTATTTGTGGCAAAGCGAAAACAGTGCATATAGTATCAGTTGTGCAAGAGACTGAGTAATTGTGCAAAACACACAGTCTGTTCTAAGCCCAGATCCCCAACTCCACGTGCCCATGGCCCTGTGGAGAGGTGTCGGAGAGCCGAATGTCTCTGGGGACTAAGGATTACCCGGGTCTTGCTCTCCTATGAATCGAAACTTTGATTATTAGATCATGAAAAGAATAAATTGAATAAACGCCACTCATTTCGCACCCTTGCCTTCTATACATCCGTCTAGTGCGTCACACAGTTCAGTCTCCTCCTTGTAAGAGTTCCCTAATCGCAGGGATATTTAGAGCTATAGGATGTGGGGAGCTCTTTGGAGAAGTGTGTAAGAAACGCTGAGCTGTGAAACCTGTGGTTTTCTTGTGTGTACAGATATTGTGGGAAAGGAGGTCCTGAGAAATTACTAAACCTCAAAATCAACCACATCAAATGGGAAACATTTAGGCTTTACTGTATATAGTGTACACCTGGCCTATTCACCCGAGACTGATTCATGATATCGCGCTCTCTCAGTAGGGTATGAGGCCATGTTCTTCCTGCCTCTGTTCGGTCTGGACGCAAGTGCCGTCCTCTCATTGTTTTGGTAACGGTGTTTGTTATAAGCTCTTATAATCCTCCATGTATTATACCATCCTACAGTATGTAACAGCAACAAATGTCTTCAATCCCATGTGGATTTACTGAAATGGCACAATGGGGTGCAGGGGAGGGGGCAACTGCACTGCACCCATTCCTGCTTCTATTATTACTATTTAATTAGATGTAAGGCATTATTTTATGTCTGCCAGCGTGCCAGTGCTTTCACCATCTCTCTCTCTCCCCTTCTTTCTTTTTCTCTCACTTGGTAGAGTATTGTAAACTTTCAACTATGTGTTGTTTGTAGGAATAAAGCAGAACTTCTCTACTGAAAGAAAATAAGTTGCAAACTTCTCATAAAGGCATAGCCCCAAATTATTAAAAGATAAAGCGTTAAGTGCCGTTTTCTTAATTAACACATAAAAGACAAACTTGTTATGCAGTCATAGAGTTATTAACAAAAGAATCGGATGCATTTGTAGGTGTAGGGTGATGAAACGAGTGCACTGGCGACAGAGAAGCAGAAAGTTTGATTGAGAGACTAGGGTGTTGTAAATTGCATTCTGGGGTGATCCTGATTACAAAGCCCCTGTTGGAGACCAGGAGGTGAGAGCTTATGATTAGCGCTTTATTTCATAGAGCTGTGTCCAGGTTGACTTACAGCCTTATAATCATCCGCCCTGGCACTTGCACCGGTAACTAGTAGATCCATCAACCGCAAAGAACCTTGGATTATCTGGACAGTTGCATGAGCTCTGGCGGCTAGGCAGAAAGTGAGCCAACCAGTCACAGCAAATAACCATCAGTCAAATAACTTCTGTAGGGAAATCCAGACAGCCAGGTGATCACTGATATCCTAACGTACAGGAAACAGTTTGTGTGATTGCCTCTCTGTAGACCGTTCCATCAAACCCCTTAGTTATACAAATGACATGTCGGATATGAGATGATCAGTCTCATACTGAACATTTGACAAACTGTCCTTTAAATTTCTACAGTATGTACTGTACTTCCATATTGAAGTTAGATTACAGTGTTACGATGTTACTGATGTAAAGGGACTGTTTTACTTTCAACACTCAAGGAAATTTGTACATAGTACTACAAGCAAAAATGATGAGAGTCCTTATTAAACTTTTTGCTATCAGTATATAGATAGTTACTGTATATAATATTCTGTCCTTAAAATAAGCAGTGTCTTTTTTTATTAGATTATGGTTTAATTAAAACCTGACAGGGACAATATAATTAATTAACTGTTGCATTAATACAGTATATTTACTGATGGCCTAAAATACTCATCCATTCTATTTTAAGTGCATTTAAAAGCATGTACACTACCAGTCAAAAGTTTGTACACACCCTCTAATTCCGTTGTTTTGCCTGATTTCTATTTCTTTCTACATCGTAAAACAATGCTGTACAGTATGCATCCAAAACATGCAGTAACCTAAGTGAGCTTCTCCTCTGCAGCAGAGGTAAGTTTTGGTCCTGCGTTCCCGGCAGGGTTTCATGAGAGCCAGTTTCATCATGGTGCTTGAAGTTTTTTTAATGCACTTACATAATACTGTTCTTGCAAGAACAATTCCAGAACAGCTGACGTCTTTAAAAAAAAAAACACCTGACTGTTGTTATTTATGTCTAATTTTATCTGCTATTTTATAGTTTTGAAATATGCAGAAATGCAGAAAAATAAATCCAAATTTGTTGACTGCTAAACTATTGACTGGTGCTGAACATATTAGTGATTTCAGCCCAAACATTAAAATCTCACTGTGGCACAAGACTTCATTCGGCTCTTCACTTATGCAAAATGAGAAACATAAAACATTAATACACACGTTTGTTTTCTGCAGGCTCCACCCCATGTGCGTACTGTACTGTAGCTCTCATGTTACTCCCTAATACCTCTTCAGTCTGTAGTTATGCCTTGGGTAATCCGTGAATGCCGTGCTTTATGCAGAAACCTATCATTTACCTTTCCTAAACAAACAAGTTCTCTTTTTAACGTCAGTACCTGCAATTACCACAAAAATGAAATGACCCATGAGCAATTAAGTTCAGTTAAGTTCAGTTTAGCCCTTATATGTCACACGTATATTACTGCACAGTGACGTTCTTTATTCTTTGCATATCCCAGCTTCTTGTTAGTAGGCTGAGGTCAGCCATTATCACAGCGCCCCTGAAGCTGACAGGGTCAAGGGCCTTGCTCGAGGGCCCAACAGCGGCAATCTGTTGGAGGTGGAGCTTGAACCGCCGACCTTCCGATCAGTAACTGAGAGCTTTAACACACTGCTCCAAACTGTAATCATCTGCCCGTCTGGGAATCTCGCACATTAATAAAAATGAGATTTCGCCATTTAAAGTGCTTTGCAAGGGAGAGATGCATCTACTTCAGTCTAGGTTTATTTAAATCACTTTGACGAGCATGGTGCCATACCCTACTGCAAAAATAAATGTGATTAAGTTTTCTGCTTAATTTGAGCCCATTATATTTATTTAAAGTCAGTAAAGTCGATAGAGTTATAAAGTCAATCTGCTACATAGTTGAGAAATGCAACTTAATGTATCAACATTGTCCAAACCACATGAACAAGAGCTTGTCTATATGAGGGAAGAGACGAATCTTGCCGCAGCTCTGCTTGGATCAAGAGGGAGAGGAAGAGCAGAGAGAAAGTGTAAAAGGGGATTCATCGGTTTACCAAAGGGAGCATTCCGGCTTCTGTTCCAGGGTGATGGTGTTCCATGTGTTATTTTTGTGCGCTGTAAACAGTACTCGCACTTTTACAGCCTCACCGAGCGATACACTTGAGGGGAAAAGAATGATTACATTCAATTCTACACTGTTTATTCAAATTCTCTTTTCCTTTTTGGAGTTAAAATCATATATATATATATATATATATATATACACGGTACTGTGCGAAAGTCTTAGGCACCATATTATATGCTGTACCAATTTTGTTATATATGTTTATCATGTCTGCATAATTACAGTATGTGCAAAATCATGCAGTATTTCCATATATAACAAAAAAAAAAACATTACAAGAGAATTTATTCATGGCTGTAAAGAAAAAAGATATATAGTACAAGACAGACCAGTTTTCTGATGGAAACAAAAACCTAATGTACGCTCCTGGGATTTGCATAAAAATAGAGAGTGCGACAAAGTTACCAGATGAACTCATATTCTCCAGCAAACTCAGTAAAACCTAACAACTGTTTTCTTTTCTTAACTGCACAAATCTGTGTCTAAAACTCCTGATTTTAAGAAATTAGTTTTTACCCCAAATATTAACTGTTTATTTTATTATTCTTTATTGCTCTTTATGCAGAAATGTTTTCAAAAGCATCTTTTGCTTATTCCATATTGTTGCATGTGCCCAAGACGTTTGTGATGTTCCATTCTAAGATTGACGCAATAGCAGGAGATGAAAGTACGTGTATGTAGGGACTAGTTATTATGGATGTCTATATATACTGTATATATATATATATATATATATATATATATATATATATGTGTGTGTGCGTGTGTGTGGTCACCTCTGGGTCAACACACTGTTCCATAACCACTAATGGTCACTCCCTTGAGATGGAAATAACTTGACAAACAGTGCATGTGAGCGCATTTTGTTTGACCCTGTGGCTTTATACTGAACATTAACTCTTAGAGAATGACACATATGCTTGTTTTATTCAATATATTGCTTAAGTATTTTTCCTTTTTTTTTTAAAGGAAAGTTCTTTAAGCTACTGAAAATAAATGTCATATTTAAAAAAATTAACATAATTTATATCTGATTATTCATCATAAAAATAAGAAAATTGTCCCTGACTGCGGAAACCATGGTTTATGCAGGCTGAGCCAGTACAAGGTTTAAATCATTACGAGACAATAACACATGATGATGCAGTCATTTAAAAAAACGTTGTTTAAACAGGACATGGATTCTAAATAAAGGCTTGTGTGTGTGTGTAAGAAAGACTTTTTTTTTTTTTTGTACTATTGTGTAAACATGTCTCCTCTGTGATTCAGGCTCCAGGTCCGTCCAGTGCTCACCCAGAGGAAGAGTTGGACAGACTGACCAAGAAGATGCTATTCGACATGAACCACCCACCGTCAGAGGAATACTTCGGTCAGTAAGCCTCACACTTCCTTCATCTTTCACTATTCTCACTTCATGAAAATTAGAACAAACTTTCCACACTTGCAGTGAGCGAACCTTGTTTTTAGGGAAATCCTCAAAATAACATGATGGTCAGTCAAGTACCAGTCATAGTCACTTCCGCTTACACGTACCGGAATCCCCCCCTGCGTGCAACGCCGACATATCATTTATGATTCATCCCATTTCTCTCTGTTTATATAGAGATCATCTTGTGTATAAAAACACAATTTTTTTTCTTTTTTTTTCTTCTTGTGCATGTGCGGCTGGTCTGTGCGAGTGAATATTATTAAATTATTGTTAGGTATTTGAAATAAGGATGTGGCTTGTCTCAGACCCTGGCCAGGCTCATTTGCATGGAGAGATGGGAAGAGGCTTCTTCTTTTCCATTTGAGAAACAGGTGCATTTGTTACTTTGCAGAAGTGAACTTAACCCTGACAAATGCGGTGAAGTGCATGTGTCGGCGTAATCACTTTTGCTCGCCTTGCAATTTGAGCTTCCATTATAGTGTTTTCCATTAAATGACGGAAGAGAAGCACGATGCCTTTTTTTTTCTTTTTTCTTTTTTTTTTTTTTTTAAAACCATCAGGAGTATTATGCGTGTAGTAGATAGGGACCATTTAAATCTGTTGCCACTGTTGCTGATAATGCTGCTGGTCTTTAAGTGCATACATGATACCTACAGTACTTGTCTCTCTAACCCGCATTGTAGAGCACTATTTTCTCATTTGGGATGATACACACTCTACATTTATTTATATATATATATATATAATAATTTGAGATTCAGTGACATTCAAGATTTATTTTGTATTAAAGACAGTCTAGTTTTAACTTGTTTTATTGGCGTGTTGCTCTTTTTTTCATGTTGATTTCACTTTCATTACCCACAATGCCATGTGATAACCTGCTGTAAGTGACCGGTAGGATTAAGCCCTTACTTCAAGGCTGCCTAAACAGAGCAATGCAGCTGTGCTTTAGTCGTTTAAGATCTGGAGATCCCTTTCCTTGTGTCACCAACTGGATCCAACTGGTAAAATCTATTCCAATAGATCAGTTTCTAAAGCTTCAGATTTCATACTAACTCCATCAGATCCATCAGAGGCATCACACTCGTTGATACTTGTGACAGTGTGACCAAGTCTTGTCAAGTAGTACTGTAAAAGTAAAATTTCAATTAGGGAGAAAATCTGGATAAATCCCCAACAAAAAAAATCAGTAAAAATAATAATAATGATAAATAAAAAAATAATCATAATAAAAAAATATGTAACTATTAATGTATACCATGACCACATACATTACCACGCAAAAGTTTGGGATCACTTGCAGATTTCTTTGTTTTTGTCTACTTATTTATTTTTTACATTCTGAAACAAAACTGGGAATTTCTAAACTATAAAATAACACATATGTAATTAGGTAATTATGTAACAACAACAGTCAGTTGTTATTTTAAGACCCAGAGGTCATCCTTTCTGAAACAATTCTTGCAAGAACAGTATTGTCAAGTGCGTTTGCAAAACCCATCAACCACCATGATGAAACTGCCTCTTATTTCTGTTAAGCTACATTTTGAATTACAGCAATAGATTATTATTACAATAATATGTTTTTGTCCACTGTTAAAACCCAAATAATGTCAAGTGCATTTGCAAAACCCATCAAGCACCCTGATTAAACTGACTCTCATGAAGACCTTCCCAGGAAAGCAAGACCAAAACTTACAGTACCTGATTAGAGCTGTTATGTAGGCTTTACAGAGCATAAGTAGCAGATACATCTCAATATCAACTGTTCTAGTTCAAATATGATTGCATATTTTGGATGCCTTTTGATCATGAAGTTTAAAAAGTGTTCCCAAACTTTTGAGCAGTAGTGTATACAGTATACTGGACATACATTGCCAGTATTGGCCAACTCTTTTTTGGCCAAAGGATTTTAAAAAAGCATCCTAGGCCACCAGGCCATAAATGGGCCAAAATGGCATGTATGGTCTTAAACGAATGACTGAGCTTCATTCTCCTGGCATGGTCACACTAAATTAGGAAAAGATAAAAGACTTCAGTGGGATTGCTGCTGCAAAGATAAGAAAAAGAAAAGGTTTAAGACATGACTGCTTTAGGCGAATGGTTAAACCCAGGCAAGAGCTCTAGGCCATAAAGGAGCTCTTAATCTACTGGCTCGTAACCGAATGCTCTTTTGCTCCCTCTTTCTTACTTTTTATTCTTTTTTTTTTTTATCAAAAAATTTTAAAAATTATTTCAACCAGAGAAAAATGACATGGACTAGATTGATAATGACATGGTGCCACATATGAGGGTAAGTCAGGACAAAAGATGTTCTGGTATTCATCTATGTCTCCGCTGAGGACGTTTGAAGAACTGATGAAAACACTCAGCTGATTTGAAAATCATTTTTAAGATAAAATCACAAGTTCATTTGCCTTGAATGACTGTTTCAATGACCTGGATGATTGAATCGGTGCTCTGAGCCTTTAAGCAACAACCACTTATGTCTGGTCATATTTCTGACACTATGATTGAGGAGAGACCAAATTTCAAACATGGTTGTACATGTCAGAAGGTGAAGTAGAAGCAGTAAATGTCAAGACTTAGGACTGTGTGTAAGCCTCTTAGATGCAGTAGGTCAGCAAGACAGCATTGTAAACTGTGCAAAGGTCTTAAGCAACCCCTTATTTCCTCATATGAAATTAAATGATGTAGACTAAATGAAGGAAACGGGAAGAAATGTTTATGGCAACAGGCTGCAAAGTGTGTAAAGATACAATAAAAAATTGGTTGTTTATGTAATAACCTCAGCAGCAGCCTCATTTCCCCTCTCATTTGTATCAACCTTTCAGCATCATCGAATACTTTTGCTCAGTACTGTATACAGTGTGCTTTTGCTATATTCAATTTTTTTTTTATCTGATACATTTCATTAGCTTTGTCCTGATTAGTTAAAAACTTACTTCTACTAATTTTATTACTACTAATAATAATAACTTCACACCGTAACTAGATATTTGAAGTAGCTTGTAGGTGATTCATTCGAAAGAGGCCCAGAATATTCTGTAATAACCCTCGCTATGATGAAGCAATCTGAACTTGACGTATGTGTAATCGATTGCATTATATGCCGTGCTGGAAGTGATCTTCGTTTTCTGCCAGACACATTTCGTCACGGCGCGCCATGTTCCTGAATATACTGGACGTGTTGGGGGGGAAGGGGTGTGGGGGTGCGTGGGATAGCAGTAATTTCACATTGGATGTTTGCCTTCAAATCTTCCACAGTACAAGGCTTGTTGCAGTAGACTTTTCCTTCGAGCATACCCAAAGGGAAGAAGTCTGGTGGTGTCAGATCCGGTGAGTGTGGTGACCAAATTACCCTGTTGCCGAAGGAGGACTCGATTTCTACCATGCTTCTTTCCGATGTTGCTCCATCTTGCTGGAAGTAACCTTCCTTTATGTAATAACCTCAGCAGCAGCCTTACAATCATCCCAGCGTGTTCAAAGACACATATACGTATGAGGAGCACATCGTACGTTGCTTCATCCTAGCTAATTATATTCGGGGCCTGTTTTGCGTTAATCACCCTGTACTCTATCCCCAAGCCCCCCCCCCCCCCCTTTTTTTTTTTTCTCACCAACTGCGATTCCCATTCAACCCAGTTACTATTATATGGTAGCTAATAACCACTAAGGATGAAGGCTAGCATGCTTTCCCCAGAGACACTAAAGCCAGGCGAACTCATATTTTTATCCGGCTGTTTAAACTGCATCAGAGGGTGGCATAATACACTCGCTCAGGAAAGTGATATCGACCCTCAACCACCCATGACCGGTTTCTGTGATTGACAGGGGAGCGAGTATGTCATCCCTTTTATCCAGACAGCATGGCCAGTTTTGATCTATTGGCTCTTGGCCATTGATAGCTGTCACATTGTCACAAGCCTCAAATTTGTATAAGCACTGTAATTTGTAATTTGCACTGTATTTTTATTTTATTTTTTTTAAGAATATGTTTTAATACATGTTGTATGCCAAGTCATCCCAGAAAAGCGTCAATTCCTTAATTCCACTCTTTATCAGAGTTGGGTATAACGTGTTACTGTAATCTAATTACTTTTTCTGATTACAGTTACCAATATCGATAACATTACCAGCGTTACAAATAAAAATTAATCAAAATGCATTTAAAAATCAAACTGACCATTTTGATTCATACAAATTCACATTTCATACAAACTTAATGATTGAAATGGAATGAAACTTAATAAAAATTGCTAAAAGCGCTATACAAATAAAATTGAATTGAATTGAATTGAAAAATCACGTTTTGCGCGGCGGCATCAGTTAACGCGCATGCGCTGTAATCAATCGTCGGAGAGCTTTATAGTTATACATTTGATGTAACGACTTCGCTTCTTTTTTTTTTTTTTTTTTGCTCGGGCGGCACCACGGACACGAGGCGAGGTCTTACGGGGAAAGGAGTGAAAAAATTTTTACGCAGAGAAAGCCTGAGATTCATTAACATTAATTAGCGCCAGCTGGCCCGAACTAGCGGCCTCGCCCCTCACGCACCTGGGGGTAGGGAGCCTACGGAGTGAGCGAGGAGCGTAAACAGGTTGAGGCGCACGCCCATCACAGGCGCACGCCGTGACAGATGTTTTTAAAGTAACTTAAAAGTAACGTAATTAATAATTTGATTACGTTTTACATGTAATAATCAGTAATGTAATCAAATTACAATTTTAAAGTAGTAATTTGTAGTAGTTAACTTTTTTTTTGAGTAACATATCCAACACTGCTCATAATAAACTTAAAGTCAACCCCAAAGTATTAGTGTATTGATTCGCCTCGTGCAAAGACGGCTAGCTAAATCAATTAGCATGACAGCCAGTAGATGTTGACCTTTAAATTCTAAATTTAACTGGACAGGTTTTAATAAATTTGAGCTTGATGATCATGTAAACTCTCCTCACCGGTCATTAGTCACATTACAGGGAGTAAAAAGGCAGTGAAAGAAATGTACTCTTCATTCATTTACTCATTACATCCCACAATAGTGGCAACGATCCTCCTTTCCCGAGACCCCAACAGCTCAGCTAGGACTGAGCAAAGAAAACTCCAGAGCATAGGTTTACATAATCAAAGCTTTTTTTTTTTTGAAGGCATGTGGGTGGAAGTGGGACAAGAGTTGAAAGGTATCCTCAAGGCTAATAATTAAGCAGATGAATTGTGATCCGAGGCCAGTCTGTTTCTCAAAAAGAATCGTTCTTTGTCCTCCTCTAACCAAGTTTCATCGATGGCGTTAGCGACTTTGATGAGGTGCTGTTCAAATGGAAGAATAAAACCGTAGTAGCTTCTACAGCTTAAGCCGAGGCTTCAAGGTCTCCTGACGAACGCTTCGCCTTAGAGCTCGCCGTGGTGCGAGGGGAGAACTGCTATGCTTATGAATATTATTAGAGGGCAAGGCTGTGAGAACAAATGAGAACAAATTAGAGAAATATACATGGCTTGTACATCGATTATGTATCAAATGAAAAAAAAATTATCTGCCGTGACAGTTGAGGCGTTTGAGCCGAGACGCGTGAAGTTCAACAGCGTAGCAAGCGAGTGTTTCTAAGGAGCTAAAGCGGGACAAGGCGATGAATAATCTAGTTCTTCAGGTGCAGTGTACCATTTATAAATAAATGAACTCAACATTAAAACTTTCTCTGGTTTTCTGACTAATTAATATTTCCAACTTGATATATTATTTTAAATTAACTCCGGATTCATTGGATTTCTGATTGACTTTGAGGGAGTTATCACGAGACTTTTCTCTGATATTCCGTATGCGAGTTCCATTTTCAAATTTCTTAGATTCTTAAGATTTTTATGATTCAAAAGATGACAGAGGACATTTTGACAGCCCCTAAAAGATGCACAATCGTTGGACAAGCTCCCCTTTTCAGGACGTCTGGAGACTGGAGTTGGTGCTTTTGTCTGCGAGGCAATGTGAGAGGGATTCGGGAATCTCCACCTTCTTCCCAGCTTAATGTCAGCTAGAGGTGCTCGCATAATTTATAAGATACTTTGTCATGAAAAGTTGATGAAGAATGAAAGGGGCTTTGTTTCAGCACTGAAACTGTACTAGGTCAAGACCCAGAATATACAGGCGAATTGTTTAAATAGGTTAGGAGAGGTTTATCCCTGGTTTATGTGTCCCTGTTCATACTTGTGATTCTGTAAAGGAAATCTAAACTGTGCACTAGATAACCATTAAGAGTGTTTAATCGTTTGGGATGATTTTCAGATATTGAGTATCTGCGAGCATGTGGGTGCACTGGGCTTCTAAAACCCCGCGATTTCCGATTAATTAGCGCTTGCGGTGTTTCGAGACTGGTGTAAGCGTGTGTAAAGTGGGTTTGGAGGAACTGAATTCGGCAGATTTTTCATAATGTTACGCCTTAAAAATGTGTTTCTGTTCGGCATTCGGAAGCTTCTGCGTAGAATTTGTATTCGTTTGTATTCATAGCTCATCATGGCTAATCAAACTTAAATCCAGCCAATACTGGGCCCTGGCCAAGCGCCTGGTTCATCACCACACAATAGAATTTCTAGTCGGAACAGACTTTTCCTGCGAACTATCACCTCTGCGTAAGGTTAAGATGAAACGCCTTCAGGAACTTCTTGCTTCTTCAGAAACTAGACAAATACAACCGGTTACCATCATCCAGGGCAAAGCCTCAAGCGTATCTCATCCACTGTTTGAGTGGTACTCATACTGATCATCCTGGGTACCATTAATACAGTAGAGGAAGTATATTCACTCGCACTAGCTCACCGTCTATACCTCTTAATCCTGTATTCAGAGTCGCAGGGGGATTGGCACTTTGATCTCAGGAGACTTACACCCTTGGATTGGGGTGCCAATCAATCCATTTACACACTATGGACAATTTAGGAACATAATTTAACCTAACTGGCATGTGTTCATGATACAGGTCATGATGTCAAAAGCATTTTTATAGCTTCCCTTTTTCCTTTTACGTTGCATCCCAGTTACATTAATTTGAAAGCGATATCACGTTGATCAGACCTTTTTATTATCAAGAAAACATGCATATGTGAAAGTGTTTTCCTTCTTGTTTTTTTTTTTTTTTTTATTATTATTTCTTTCTGCTCCCTTACTGTATACTGTCGATCACGCCTCTGCTCTACTCTCACGCCGGCAAGGGCCGGAAAAGGTCTAAAAACCTGAATACGTGATCAAAGTTACCGCAGCCCTTGCTATCTTTTGGCTAATGCTCAACCATAACATCACACTTCAACAGTTAATTCCAGGTTAATGTATTGAACCATCCCTGCAGTATGCAATGCTATTCATGCCCAGTCTACTGAGTAATTACTGTAACTCTCACGGCCATATATGCAGATGAAGCAAGGCCAACCTTGTACATTCTAATACAGTGCTGTTACTACCAGTGGACGTCTGGTGTTGCCCTTATGGAAGGGGTAAGCTTAAGGTATGACCCGAGTACACTCGCCCACTCCATCTTGTCTTTTATTAAGTTGCATAGGTGATGAAGAGTGAGTGGATAAAATGAGTTAGTATCGAGGATTCCCGGGGCTCCTGCACCTGAAACCAATTCTTGTCTAAATACACAGCGCATCGTGCTTGTTCTCGGGGTATAGATCAATCCAAGACGGAGGTTAAATGTGATTTTTCAATAAGGAATCCTCACAGACATTGTAATTCAGTCCAGGACCGAGGTCTGCGAGTCTCCTTTTGGAGCTGCAAACATGATTTATTGTTGCTGCACTGGTGTTGTTTCGGGTTCCCATTGGACACCTTTGTTTAGTCGACACTACAAACTGTTGCCGAGAGAATTATTACTCCGAAGCGGTGTGTCAAGAGGCGAGGGCTGACTGATTTATCTGCCAAGAACAGAGTTTAGCTTTCTGTCAGTTCTTAAAAAGAAAGCAACAAGAAAAACTTGTGCTTGTTTTTTTTTGTTTTTTTTTTTCTTTTCTTTTTTTCGTTCTTGCAGTTGGGAATTCCAAGACTATGAACACTATTATTGAGTTAATTATGAAGTATATGAAAACACTCTAAACAGGCAGCATCTTATTTATCAGGCTTATTTATTTATAGTGTACTTTATATTAGCTGCCGATTGTATCGGCGACCTGTGGGATTTCAAGCTTTATTAAACCCTCAATCCAGGTCTTATGTGGATGAATCAAAATCGGAATCATTTTATTGGCTGCGAGTCGTAATCACAGAAAGAGCACACACACACACATACACAGAGTGTTCCTCATGGCTGTGTATTAAATGACCAATACATGTACTGTCATAATCCTTAAGTCCTTCTGTGCAACTACACTAGATATTTTCTGTCTCTCTTTCTCTCAAACACACACGTGCACGTATAGCTCTCGCAGAATTGTAATCTGTCAGCCAAAACATTAATAAACAATCGATTTAAATGCATGATTGCACTTCTTTCCACATCATTTAAACACAAGAACAGGGCAGTGGTGACTCAGTAGGTTAAAACTGTGGGTTACTGGGTTACTGATCAGAAGGTCACGGGTTTGAAGCCCAGCACCACCAGGCTTCCACTGTTGAGCCTTTAACCCTATCTGCTCCAGGGGCACTGTATCCTGACTGACCCTGTCCTTTAACTGTAGCTTCCTAACTGGCATATGCGAAACATTAACAGAACAGTAAACTGTATATGTACATTTACAGTATGGTGATGAGACTCTTAGTCTTAGTTGCAGTAAAGCATCTTAATGGTGCAAACATAAAAAAAAAAAAAGAGACACATCACTGTGAATGACGATCCCGGCTGAGGTGGCTCGGAGCCCACTGCAGTCGTCCCTGTGGGCATCCTGTAAAATCGATGGATATATATATATATATATATATATATATATATATATATATATATATACACTTATACTGTAACTAAGTCAGATACAGTTCCTATAAAGACACACACACACACACTCATTCTGACTTACTCTCACACACCTCCCTCCCTGCAAAACAACATGGTTTGTTGACCTGAACATGATATTCCAGTGGAATTTCAGGTACTGAAAGGCTGAAGTGCATTAATCACGCTCATTTACTCCACTGCCGCATGTAACCTTGGTCAGCTAAAGAAAGAAAGAACGAAAAGGCAGAGTGCAGAAACAATTTAGGAAGGAATGAGATAAATAACAAACTTCAATTAGAGTTGTTAGCAATGTCATATCTGGCGTCTATACTCCTAATGTGATGAGACGGTGCGTATCTACTATTAAACACTCAGTGATCCAGAATGATGTTCTGTGGCCACAATTAAGCACCAAGAATTCGGCATCAATTCTCTCTCTCTCTCTCCCTCTCTCTCTCTCTCTCTTTTTCTCTCTCCCTTTCTTGCCACTCTGTAATATATTTAGCAGTAAATTCTCAGGAGCAGAGTTTGCCATGGTGACATGTTTTTAAATTGTCTCCTTTTTTTTTTGCAGGTTTACTTTAATTTTTTTTAATTCCTATCGTCGTCGTTCCTAAAATCTAGGATGAACTGCATCTTTAAGATGCACCGTGTTCTCTTGCTGTAGTGCCACTATTTTAGTAATGCGCTATTGTTTATAGCGCAAAGCATTCCTTTCTGAAAGAGCAAGCATCTCGCACGCCAAGAATACGCTGCGTGCTCAGCGTGCTGGTGTATTTGTTTACACGTGTAGTCTCGTCTCCAGCTTTGTTTCCAGATACTGCAAACGCTGAACAGACTCTGTTGTTCTTTCAAAAAAAAAGGAAAAAAAAGGCACTAGCAAAAGTTTTGGCCTCTTCATCCGAAAAAGGAAAGTCGCTCATCTTTATGGATTTTTGTTGTTGGATTTAAAATGAAATGGCCCCCTGAAATGGAGTAGGAGCGTGAGGAGTCTTCTTGTGAGAACTTCTCGTCACTCACAGCATCCACTGTTGCCAAACAGCAGCACGGCCCTGCCACTGAGAACACATTATAAATCAATTATTTATGGAACGAAGTCAAGAACGCTTTAATCTTCCTCTTTTATCCAATTAGACTGCCTAAGCACAATAATGCTCCTCCGGCTCACATGCCACGTGCGCCGCCTCTTTTGCTCTTTATTCCCTTTTTTTTTTTTTAGTTTTGATAGAGAGGAGGCTTCTAAAGGGACGGCGAAAAAAGAAAAACGAGCCTGTGTAAAGTGTAAATGAACTTCTCTTCCCCGCTCGTTCTTTTTCCAAAGGAGTCGTTTGGAGATTTAATATGGAGAATCGCCCGCCGTTTTTTGAGCACCGGTGCGGGTCACCGATAAAGCAGTGGGAAAGTCTGTTAATGTGATGTGGATCTACTTTCTACCCCAGGGAGGCCATGAGGGCAACTAAGTCAAAAGAATTGCTTCTGTAGTGTATTACAGTACATATTGTATGTCAATATCATACTGTATCATCACTGGTATAAAAAGGCATGCTAGCCCAGGCACAGTAATCACTGATTTGACACACCGAGTCTATCTTTGTGCGTGTTTCGCCAAGAGTAAGTGAAAATGTTTTAGACTTCTTATTTTATTATGAGCGTTTTTGGAGACAGCTCGAGACATGCACACGTAAAACTCCACCGAGGCTGAGTGTCACTCACAGCCATGGGGCACAGACCTGCTAAATAACACATGCCTGCATATATACACACTCACAGGATACTGCTGAGTAACCTCTCGCTCACTCACCGTGTGTCGATACCGCTTGTACAGACTACCCTAGAAAAGTTAGAGCACCAGACGGGGTACCAATCCATCACTTACACTGCACACTCATTCACACACTAGGCAATTCGGGAACGCCAGTTAGACTAATCTGTACTGTATGTCTTCAGACTGTGGAAGGAAACCAGAGTACCCAGAGGAAACCCACCAAGCATGGGTAGAACATGCAAACTTCATACATACAGACACAGAGGCAGGAATTAAACTCTGAAACCTAGAGATGCAAGACAAGCAGTGGTAGCTAACCACTAAGCCGCCGTGCCGCCTCGCTGAGTAACCTACGTATGATGAGAAAATTTCCCTGAGGTTTTGCCTGCAGCTTCCCTCAGTTTAAGATTCACAGCTCACATTTAAAATCCCTTTTTGAAATACGGCGCTCATGATGGTGTGTATGTACTGTATTTCGAGTCACCATTTCAGAAGGGTCAAATATCGAACTGGAGATTAGAAATGACTGGATCTGGGTTCAATTGAGTGGTTAAACACATTATTAAACCTGGAAGGATAGTCCTGAACCACCAACTTTGGAAAAAATCAAACATCATGAACGGAGATCACATAAACCCTTGGTGAAGTTGCATGGTTAGACAAATCAAAAGTGAAAACCAGAGCTGTGTTTAATAGTGAAAGTAAGAGCATTTAAATTGCTAGAAAGCATAATCATGTGGTCTGATTGACCCTATTCCAGAGCAGAGGTACAGTAAGAAGTGAAGCACATGAAGCGATGCACCATCATGCGTAGTGGCCACTGTACAAGCCTCTGGAGGTAGTGTTATGATCTGGGGTTCCTTCAGGTGGTCAGCAACGTTATGTGGCAATAAAATTACGTCATCTGACGACCGGAATGTACTGAATGACCAGGTTATCACATCAATGAAGTTTTTTTCCCCCTGATGTCACAAACGTATTCCAGGACTTCAAGTTGTGAACGTGTGGTTGTGGTTCTGGAATCATTTTCACACATGAACTGGACACCACATTGTTTGCTGTGATCGAAGCTAAAGGTGAATTGAATGAAATCTTAGAGTGTACAATTATTATTATATATATATTTTTTGATCAGGCAGTGTATATAATCATAATATTATTCCTGACATTTCTATTAGGAATAGCAGTCTGTAATGGAAACCACCTACATGCACACACACATACAAAGGTGTTCCACTTACTGTATCAGAGTGGGAAAATGATAACAATGAAATTTGTTCCTGCTGTTAAATAAATGGGGATGTTAGATAATAAAAACATAGCCAGGTAAACAAAACCATCGAAGCCTACAGAAGTCCTCCAAGATGAATTTAAATAACCCACTCATCAAGTTCCTTATAATGGACATGAGAAAAAAAAGAGAAAGTTTGATTCAGATTCAGACATTTTGATGAATATTTTTTTTCCCCAAAGTATATCAGCCTAGAGTGTTCTTGAGTGCTTTATTAATCTACTTATTGCAAAAAAGGTAGTGCAAAATGATAACGATTAAAAAATTATATTAGGCAAAAAAATAATAACAATACAAAGAAATTTTGGCGTGACCGTCTCAGTGTATAGACCTGATTTGAAAGAAGAATTTCTTTATTCGTTCTTTTTCGTTCAAGTTTTTTTTCCTGGCAGACTAAAGTGTGTGTGTGTTTTTTCATATCTTACCTCTTAATAAACTGACGAAGTAAATTCACCTTGGGCTTCAAGACTAGGGTTCTCATTCACGAAGACTTTGATTTGTAACCTGAAAGGAAGGAATTCAGTATTTTTGTTTCCTTCTCAAGTACTGAAGAGCGTCTGATGCTCCTCCTGCTCCCGCTCATGTCTCCCGCTCAGTGACATGCTTGAACTTCAGCGATCGCCTCAAACGGCAGCTTTAAATGATGCAAACAGCCCGGGAAAGAGAAATAGCTCAAGAACTGTGGAATTGAAGTTTCAAATTAATTCACAATATCTCAAATATTCTTTTTTTTTTTTCCTTTTCCGATTCTGTCTGTCCTCAGATGTGTCGAAAAGAAAACACCACATGATAGGGTTATCTAAAGCCTATTATTTCCTGATACTGCTAATTAAATTGGCAGTGTCGTTAATTGGTTAAAAGATACCGTCTCATTGATCGGGTGACATCTAAAAGTCGGTTAAAGATATCGTCAGCTATCCGAATGCCTTGTGTTCCGATACACAATCAGGATTTTTAGTCGAGACAAAACTCTGCACTGACTCCACTTCCAAAGTTTCCTTTATGATAAAAAGAGCCGCTCTCTGATGGCACGTAAGTGACACTTAGTATTCATTAGATATGTCATAAGGAAAGCGAAGCGGGCGTTGATTAATGTAAAGGCATGATAAGTATGTCTGTTTTCCATTCTTTAAAACCGTGCCCTTTAAAAAGTTCATATTCTGCATGTTGTACTGGTTACTGTAATATTAATAAATCAAATGCTTAAACATATATGCATAATGTACTGTAGCAGTAGTTCTTGTAAAATTGTTGTGCATGGCATCTGAGTTAGTAACGCCATATCGATCTCTTCTTTTCCCCAGAAGGGAACTTCAGCTCTCTCCGCACTATATTAAAAGAACTGACCTTAATAAACGCCTTCAATTTCTTCAAGTTGTAGGGCAACCGATCACTTTACCCCTTTTTTTTTTTTAAATAGGATAAAATCACAACACTATAAAGGGGTAAATTCCCTTGAGATTAAAATCAGTCTAACTTTAGAAGTGTTCCTCATATTCAGTTTTCATTTGACATTGATTATAAACTCTTTCATCCATCAGACACCATTCTAGATCAGATCTCTGTGGAGAATAATCAGCACCAGATTCATCTTTTAAAAGAGGAGGAAACATTCAGGTTTTTTTTTTAAATGTTTTGAAAGATCAATTAATCATTTGCAGATGAAGTGTTTTTAATACTTGTCTGGTTTGAAGCTTTCATATTCAACTTGTTATTTGTGAAACCGAGAGAGGATGTGAACTTCTGAAGGCTGAAGTTAGGACGTCCTACGCTCGTTTCGGCTGCGCGCTACTCCACGTCCGTTCGGCAGGCACTTCATCCGTGCAATCAGCCAGTCCTGGTAGGGAGCGACTCATCCCAGTGGCAGTGCAGGGAATTAAAATCATGCAGATACAGGTCAAGAGCGTCAGTTAATCTTCACATGCAGCATCAGTATAGGCGGAAATGTCATCATGATTTTCACTGTACCGCTGTCGTGGGTGCCAGAAAGGTTTTGAGAATTTTTTTTTTTTTATTAAAGGTTTTGATTTTTTTTTTTTTTTTCATTTTTTTCAAAATACTAGTCTTTATAGAGGCTACACAGAATGGTGCGAAAACAAATAAATGTAGTAAGCAGTACTTATGAGTGAGAGGAGAAGGGCAAGATGGGTTCAAACTGACAGGAAGGCTGCAGTCATTCAAATACCCACTCTTCAGGACCATGGTGAACAGAAAATATATTTAAATTGTTTTTGTAAAGATAAAAACAAAAAAAAAACAGAAATAAAAACACAAGTAAATATTAGATACATATCCCTATACGGTTTATTCTGTACAGGTTCGCGGGAGGCCTGAAGCTCCTATCCCAGGGGACTCGGGGCACGAGGCGGGCTACACCCCAGACAGGGTGCCATTCCATTACAGGGCGCACGCACACGCACACGCACACACGCACTAAGAGCAATTTGGAAACACCAGTTAGTTTAATCTGCATGTCTTTGGATTAGAGGAGGAAACCATGGTACCTGGGGGAAAGCATTTAGAGAACATGCAAACTCCAGACACCAAAGGCGAGACTCAAACCCTTGACTCTGGAGGTGTGAGGCCACAGTGCTCTCCCTTATAATAGGTTTTTTAAATATATATTCATATAATGTATTTTTAAT
The DNA here is from genome assembly GCF_024256425.1 of Clarias gariepinus. Lineage (NCBI taxonomy): Eukaryota > Metazoa > Chordata > Actinopteri > Siluriformes > Clariidae > Clarias > Clarias gariepinus. The sequence continues at coordinate 12,856,641 of NC_071105.1, read as the reverse complement.
ACAAAATGAGCAAATATAAAGTGTTTAAGTGGAAAACTGCACAATAATTTAAATGATAGAGATTTCTATAAAAATGTTGTCGTAGAAAGTAAAGATTTCTTCTATATACAGTAGTCATATATATTAAATATTTCAAGATGACAGTAAATCAGTTGTAAATAATTAAACTCATTTTAGAGATTTTTTTCCTATTTCAAGCCTAAGAGTTATAATATATATTGATTGTATATGATTACATACATTTAAATTATTGTTATCTTATAGTACATTAAACTTTATTGACAGTATTTCAGCTTGTTTAAATGTAAGGGTTTTGCAGTGAAAGTAAAGCAAATAATAAAGGCTCATCAATCATTGAAGTGAATATTTTATACTAGCGTCAGTAAATAGGCAATTAAATATGTAGGTAATTAAGTACTTGAGCAAATAAGTAAATACTGTGTATATGCATTTAAATATATAAGTAAATAAGTACACCAGTAAATAAGTACTATATGCAAGTAAATGAGTATACAAGTAAATAGCCAATTAATTACACAAGGAAATAACTCCATAAGTTAATAAGTATGTAAGTAAATAAGTAAGTAAAGAGTATGCAAGAAAATTAAACAAGTAAATAAATATGTATGTATGTACATGAGTAAATATGTAATTGAGTATGTAAGTAAATAAATAAGCAAATAAATCTGTAATAAAATACATAAGTAAACAAGTACTCAAAGAAATAGGCACGTAAATAAGTATTTAAGTAGATATGTAGTAAAAATACACAAGTACTGTAAATAAGTACATAAATAAAGAGGTATATGAGTAAATAAGTACATAGGTAAATAGATACGTACACAGGTAAAAAAATGAGTAAGTAAAGAATTACAAAATGAAAAAAAATTTAATTTATGCGTACGTGAGCACATAAGTAAGCAAATACCTTATGTAGGTGGGTAAATAAGTATACAAGTAAATAAATGAGCAAATACTGTAAGTAATCAGGTTTACAAGTAAATATGTAATAAAATACATAAGTAAGTAAATACTTAGATAAATAAGTGATCAAATAAATACACAAGTAAATAAGTATGTAAGTAAATATGTAATAAAATACAAAAGGACTGTAAATAAGTACATAAATAAAGGAGTATATGAGTAAATAAGAATGTAAGTAAAAAAGTACATAGATAAATAAGTAAATAAGTGCAAAATAAAATAAATAAAGACATGCAATATACTTTGTGTAAGTGGGTAAATAAGTACATAAGTCAGTAAATAAGTAAATAAATAAATATCCATTACAATCAGTATTTTCAGTCTTTCTTGGTATCTAGCACATGACTCAGCTGTTCTGACAGGCAGATAAAGTTCATTCCACCACCTGGGTGCCAGTGAGAGTTTTGATGCATATCTTTCTTCTATCTTGCGGGATGATACAGTAGGTGGAGAGGCTGTGCAATAATGTGACTTTTCTCTGTGAGTACTTCTGAATGATGTTCTGCACTAAAGGCTAAGTAGCATCTGCCAAAGCATCTGTTAATCAGTAGCACTTCGTAAATGTACAGCTGTTTCCAGGAGATTTTTCTTCTTTATTTATTTTTTTTACGACATGTCATCTTGTACGTCTGTGTTCATGATCTTGTGCACTGCCATGTAATCTATCATTGGTTTTAAATATGCGTTTAAGAGAGTATGATGCGTGTGTGTGTGTGTGTGTTTTGCAGGCCGCTGTGCGAGCTGTGGGGAGAACGTGGTTGGTGAGGGCACTGGCTGCACTGCCATGGATCAGGTGTTTCATGTGGACTGCTTCATTTGCATGACCTGCAACTGCAAGCTGAGAGGCAAACCCTTCTACGCCGTGGATAAGAAGGCCTACTGTGAGCCGTGTTACGTCGTGAGTGGGACAAACACACACACACACACACACACACACACACACACACACACACACACACACACACACACACACACAAGGAAACATAATTGAAAAAAATAGTTGTGATTTGTGCAGTAACAGGGATGTATTCAGGGGAGTATGTACAGTAAGAATCTCCTTCCACACATTTATCCTTTACAGGATTCGGATCTTAGACATAACTCCGGAGCTCTATAAATAAAAGAGAGGTTTTGCTGTACATTGGCCAAACTCGCTCTTTTAATAAGTTTTATAAATTTAAGGACCAGAAACCAGTCTCAGAAAATGTTTTCAGTTTGTCTTCATGGCTTTCTGTTTGAGTGTCTGTCTGTCTTTTTTCGTGGCTGTACATGTATGTCTGTATGTCTGTATGTCTGTCCAGCCAATTTTGTCACAGCATCACGCAAAACTGGCTCAACGGAATTTAATGAAACTTTCCCAGTCCTTTGGTATTTGCCTGAACTTAAAACTGCATCTAGTGCTTTTTTTTTTTTTTTTTTGAATGGACATAGCGCTTTTCCCCTTGAGGTAGGCATGACTATGAAACAATAAGGGTTGCATGAAATGCACAAGATGAGACACAACCGTATGCAACGAACTTCCACAATCCTTACCAAACAAAACAATATGATGCTTTTTTAAAATTCCAGTAGGATTTAATTATTTTCTTTACACTGACACGTCCACCAATTTGCTAGAAAAAAAACTGATAAAATCCATGATGTCCTTTGCTGAAAATTTGAAATAAACATCTACAGTATACAACTATAAACAGTACTTCCCCACTTTTAATCTTTTGAATATGGCCCACCTTTAAAACAAAACCCTGCAAATATGTGAAGTGAACAGGAATATTAAACTTGTTTATATTCTCCTTTTGTTAGTTTTTTTTTACCTCGAGCCTTGTTGTATCACGTGGCTTTTATTGCCAATTCAACCACATACAGCTGCTGTAGTACACCGTGAAAACAACGCAACGTTCCCAGAGGACCATGGTGCAACATGAAACAATACAGGACCGCAGGAGAAGACGCGCAAAATTTAACAGCAGCACGAGACTATGTAAAGTGCAAGCACAATTCAGTATCGTTACTAACAAAAAGAGGACAGTGCAGGCCAGGACAGTAGAGATTTTTTATAAATAAAGGGAAAAAAAATTTATAATATAATAATGTTGAATGTACACATAACCATAATAAGGGCCTGCTTGTGTGTAGCAATAATGCAAGTAATCAGTGAAGTACTGTAATGTAGAATGTAACATAGACCTTTATCATAGGTTCTTTGCTAGTTTCCATTTTATTTTATTTTATATATATAAAGTTGTTTTTCACCCTGCTTTTCCTTTTATTCAACATGTCCCTCCCCTTGTTCTTTTGTTTCCTGCTCTGTTCATGAAAGCTTTTAAAAAGTTTGTCTTTGTGCAAACAGATAGCCAAATGCCATCCAATAATCAGTATTTCACACTCGTAATCTTTCACCTCCGCTACGGTTATCGCATCCATGATCCCTCAGTTAGCCCACAGGCAAATCCACATTCGACTACACTAGATCAGATTAGACAAACTGATCACTCGCATGCAAAGGCCCGCGTGGCGTGTTTCACTCCGTTCGGGGGTTCGTCTGATAAGCGCCCGTACTGGCGGATCGCACTTCAATTGTCGAGCAGGTTAGTAAAATCACTTTAGAATGCCAGATAGGATTATTTGCCTTTGTAGATTGGAAACCAAATAATATCTCTTCTGTCTTCCGCCTGCCTTCCTCCTTCCTTTTTTCGGTTACTGAAAATATCTGATGTAAAAATCCAGGTTCCAGTAATTAAGAACGCTTTCATTTCGGGCACCAGCCAAACTTTTATAAAAGTCTTATGAAACTTTTTTCATTTTTTTTATGGCCTTCCCAGAGCACAGGATTGCGCAACAAGCAAACAGCTCACGCCAGTCAGCAATCCAACGTAAAATGAAACCAACATTTAAACCACCATTCACATTTGTTACTGTAAAAAACGGTGTTTACTGTAATGCTCTTTTACACATGGCTTCACTTCTCCTAGCGTCTAATTAGCATGTGTGCTGTAAATAGAGCAAATAGGGATTCTCTGGTCAGCAGCCTCTCAGTAATGCTACTGTACAAGCATTGTATTTTGTATTGATTTTTTTTTTTAATGTTCGTCCATGCATTTATTTTTATGATGACATAAAAAAATATAAATGCATGCTTATAATTTTTTTTTTTTTATGAGGAATCTTCATACCTCCTCTTGCAGTAAAAAAAAAAATATATATATATATATATATTTTTTTCTATGTTTTCAACTTGTCAGTGGCCCAAGAAATACACTGGATTCCAACAGTGAGGTGTGAAAACCTGTGACATCACGCATATGATGTCAAAACCTCTTTCACACCAACCCTAAAAACCACATGATGGAGATTCTGTCGCTCATGTCAGTTTCGAAAATAAGGGTGGCAAAGATCAGGCTCGACCTCCGCTCACCTTACGTACCCATATATCCTGTGCGAAGCGAACCGTGTCACGTTCTGTATGGCGCAGCTTTTAGCACTGTGACTTGTCCTTCACGGTGCATTTTCAGAGATACTTTAAATCGCCTCGCTTGCTCAGCATGAAAATCAATCAGAAACGAATTTACATTTCATGTTGAAACTACACAGGGCCGTCCCTAAAGCTTCTGGGAATTCCATTAGTGAGTATTTGTGCTGCTGATTTATTCGAACATGAAGTCTGGTCTGTGGGCTGCCCTATTTCCTCTTCAGGAAGATGCTATGGAGATTACTGAGGCATCGCTGTCTGCCCTGGCTTCCTCTTTTACTCCACCACTTCTCCTTAACAGATGAGAAATATTACTAAAATTGGTGTAGTTCTAAATTAATATTCAAAATGTGGTCACTAAATTTAAGATTTTCTGCGTGCTTCAGTGCTGGATCGTGGTTTCTGGGTTACATTTACAGCGTTTTTTCTGCTTCAGGTAATACAGCAGTTACTGAAATATACAGCAGAAATTTGATTAGATTTGATTGTGGTTTATGACTGTTTTTTAATAATAATAATAATAATAATAATAATTATACAAAATTCTAAAGTAAAAGTAAAATAATGAAATTTAAATGATTTTACTTTTATTTATTTTATTTTATTACTTTTATTTCTACTCAATCCATATTATTATTTCATTTAATAGCAAGAAAAATAGCAAGAAATAAGGAAGGAACCCTGTGCAGTCACAAGAAAAAACATGCAAAAACTACACAAAGGCTGAACTAATTTTAAGATCAAGCCCTGGGCCCCGGAGACGTTAAGTGATTATCCACAATTAATGACGTCTCTCCCGAAACAGACAGCGCGTATTCGCGTGAAGACATTTTACAAAACCAGAAAGAGTACAATGTGTCACGTTCACTTGTGTGCCCAGTTATACCACTTCTAGAACATTATGTTCTATATGTCTGAGCATTGGACTGTTATTATTATGTGCTCTTGCTCAATAAGACAACCTGCCTTGGCAGGGAGAAGCACAAACCATCCTTAAGCGCATTTCTTTGTTCAAGCTTAGTTCACCAACACCCCGCCCATGAGAGCATGCAGGTAGGCCACAAAACCTACCTTACAGTTCAAAATCAGGGGTAGTATTTGCATACAGGGGAATGATTAGGGATCGCTGACAAGATGGTTAAAAGTTCTGGATGGTCTTTGTCTGGACAAAAACTTTGTATTTCCTGATAAGTGCCGTGCATTCTTCCAGTCAATTAAAAAAATACCCCTTAGGGCACGTTGAATACATGTCATGTATTTGGAAGTAATTTCTGATTGAGATTTGAAAAGGCCTGTTGTTACCTCGCTAGAGGTACCAGGCTAAAGCAGGTCCAGACGATGAACGATGAAATCTAAAGTGCAAATGTAACGAGTATGCAACAGTGCTACAAGATTATAGTCACTTTGGCAACTATGAACTTTAGTGGTTGTAATTACAGCACTGTATTTGCAGGTCTAAGTTACATATAAGAAATAGCACACACACACACACACACACACACATACCCACATGGTATATCCATATAGTAGATGTGTACTGTATACACAGAGTAACCATAGCAATTAAGATAAAAAAAACATTATATTTATATATTTTTTCATATTGAAACATTATTGAATCTTTATGCATGTTTAAGGTTTAAACACACTTTCAGTGGCTTTGATTAATGCTTATAAAGTCCATTTTATTCAAAAATACAAATTACACATTAATACACGCATACAACATATAGGCATATTATAAATATATTCTGAAGTATATTGTTGAATATAAAATTATATGCATTAAAATATACATTTAAATATATTTTTCAAGGTATAAAAAACAGTATTCCTTATGTATTTTTCAATATACTTTATTGTAATATATGTATGTACCTGTATATTGTGATTATATTTTTGAATAAGACTATTTTTTTCTGTTAATTATTAGTAAGTATTAGTTAGTGTAACAGCAAGGAATTTAAACATTATAAAATCTTTTCAGTTAATATACAGGGAAAATGTATTTTCTTTGCATAAGAGATGACATTATGCTCCTTATTGTATACAGTAGGTTCTGCTAAAGCCTTCTGGGTAGCTCTGGCCCCTTAAAGCATGATTGCATGTTCTGTGGGTTTCAATTGGACATGGGACTTAGCGCGTCACATGGCTGATTCAGTTCTCTAAGGCTGGATCAACAACCTTGAACTCTTTGCCAGCTAAGCCCTATACGCAGCAGGCTGTGATGTACTGAGTGTTCGCATCTTTTTCAATCATAGCCAGCAGTGACTTTGTGCAACATTGGCATTTCTCTGGGATCAGCCCTGACACTGGTCAAAATGTTATGGCTAATCTGTGTGTGTATATAAAAAGATAAAGTATAATATAAATAAATTCCTTGTGGGCTTCATTTTCAGGCTGTAATATATTCCAATTGTGTCTTCTATGGTAATTAACATGAACATCAACGTCCTTTAAATACTGTTTGTACAATACTGCATCTGCCGGCCTTTTCCATCAGGCCCATCCAGCAGCACTCAGACTGATTGTAGCTGTCTTCCGTGGAAGTTTTCCAACTCACACCCATGCATTAAAGAGGGCTGGGATAATTTAAGAACTTTACTTATGCATTTCATCAGCATAAATGTTCTTCTGGCGCGAGATCAAAAGGATGGGGGGAAATCTGAATTTCTTAATGAAAGTAATTTCTTCTTCTTCTCTTCCTCCCATCCTCAGGGTCATACGCCTCCGTACGATTAGAGAAGCAACTCGAGACTCAGGTCTCTAAAGAGATGTGCCTGGCCCCGTTCAGCTGGGGGAAAGTTGAAATAAGGCCGAGATGATGGTCTAGGAATCTAAGAAGAGAGAGTGAGGGTAGTTATAGTATTTGTTTGAAGTGAAAAAAAAAAAAAATCTTAATAAAATTTAATCGTGGATCTTGCAGTATATTTTCCGTAAAGTGATTGATATATCTCGTAGACACAGGTTTGATCCAGGAACAGATCGTCTGATAATGTCTGACTTTGGCTAAACAAAGTAATCCGGCTTCGCAATCCAGTAATTGTTCTCTCTTTCATCAAAAAGAAAATACTTTTTACATAATCTATTCAAACGAGTCATTTTGCATATTTTATAGAACACTCCTCATATTGTTCACCTGTTTCCACATACTGAGGGTTTTTAACATTGCTACTAGATACCATTCATTCCTTTCAGTAACGGACAGGAAAGTTGTAACCTCTTGTTCAACCGCTTCCTAGTCTCACGGCCTCTTATCGAGCCCGACTCAGCGAAGCGCAGAGCCGATAATCAGCCATTGTGTCCTGGCGTTTCCTCGCTCCCCTGTACAAAGGCCTTACCCCGGCTTGTTTGAATGCAGTGTAATAGAGATAAACGTCTCCACTATTTAACTGATCTCTCTATTTTGCATAAGGTGGCTTCTGATCTGTTTAATTTCCCAGTACTGTTGGAATAGAGGTATTTTTTTCTTTAGCTACTGTGTGCTTAGAGCTCCATGCTCAGTCTAAATCTAAGTCTCATTGTTATGTTGCACTGATTCCAGAGCCTCTCTCTCTCTCACACACACACACACACTGCAATAGTCTTTTCATTTAGCGAAGAAGACTCTTAGACTTACATTCTTACGTTTCACAACTAACACACCATTTCAAAAGTTCTAGGCAGATTTCCCAAAGCCACCAAGGACTCATCGGTCTTCTGTAATTCCTGGTATTTTTGAGACATGGAGTCAAATCACACCGGAGAGAGGGTTGGTAAAGAAAGTGCAAAGTGAAACAGGAGAACAAATGATCCGTGGTGGCTCAGTGTGTTAAGGCCAACCCTGCACTCTGACCCCTGCCTACTATTTAAAGCTGGGTTATGCGAAGAATAAATAATTTCCCTGCGCAATAATGTAGATGTGTTGAATAATGGCTGAACTTATAGAGCCCTGTCTCTAAATAATGTCAGGAAAGGGCTGTATGTACAGTATACTGTAGAAGAGCTGTTTAGTCTTTATACTTCCAGATGTTCTACTGCTTCTATATTAAAGCTTTTTAAAGGCACATCTATGGATGTATTCAGGTACAGTATATCAGTGCAGTGAATACACCTGTCTAGGATCTAAACATTCGTCTCATCCGGCCTTAATGTACGATCTAGGAGCGAAAAAATATATAAATATTGATGATAAAAAAAAGAAAAAAATTGAATATAAAGGATAAAATAAAAAAACATTAGCCTGACCAATTGTATCGGTAATGATTCGTTAGGTACCGTACGCAATCTTTATATTCCATGGAAATCCAGCTGCGGTTAAGTTTGCGTGTCCCGCGGAGTGGGCTGGCACAACGGTGCACATTAGATTAGATCTGGACTCCGGCGAGGGAATAACTAGTGGAAAAAGTGTGTCAGAGACTGGCGCTTTGCTCCGAGCGAATTTACCAGCGAAAGATCATCCCTGACACATGTTTACTCGTATACATAAATATTTGGAAACACGATGATCCCCGCCCCCCAAACACACACACACACCACCACCACCACCACCCCTCGCTGGGAGCGGACAACTTCTCCGCAGGTCGTCTTTCGGTCACAAACTGTTATGTGTTTATCATCTCTCCGTCCTGTTTCTCCTCCACAAGAACAGAATCTAAACGACAGAGTGCAGTTCAGAAGATGCTAACAAGAGGGCAAGATGTCAGCTCATGGCAGAACAATCGAATTTCCGTGTAAAAATAGTCGGTGTAAAGTCACGCGGCGCTGACACATGAGTCATCCGGCTACTAAGCTGCGAGGTGCGCGCGGCAGAGTAGCCCGGGGCGCTGAGAGAGTACCATGGGATGAGTCTGCGCTGAAAATGAGAGCAGTTTCAAGAATTGGCACTTTGAAGAAGATGGTATTCCAAGAGCTTGCAATTGACCTTGTTACGACTGCTCGATTGAAGTGTTCTCGTTAAAGCAATCAGATTGTGACCCACACGCACGAGCCTTAAATGTTCATGCTTTTAACCGTGAAGTACAAGCCATTCTCTTCCCTGTTCCTCTCCTATTAATGATCAGTTTCTCTGCGTGAATCCTGTTGGCGCCTTCCCCATTCCCCATACGGGAGAACCACTAAGCTTCAAAACCAGCAGATCCATAGCACCAAGGTTAATTAGGTGAGCTAGGTGTCATGTTACGTCCGTCAGAGCACTTTACTACCTTGTGCTCTGGATTAATTGGACATCATAATTTCTGGTTGTTAGCGCCGGGCCGCGCAGTCTGAGCTCTTTTTACACCGTGATCCGGACAACTTTTTTTTTTCCCGGAATGGAGACCGGCTGAGATAAGTATTCAGGTCCGTCCATTTAATTCGCGCCAACGGATAATGAGGAGAGAAATGTGGCCTCCGCTGCGAGATTGGACGTTGCTAAGAGGAATAATTTGACTTGAAGCTTTTGTGTCGTTTTGTCGAAAGATATGCCTGATTTACTTTCATGACTAGTAATTTCAGTATCTTCTTTTGCCGAAGAAATATGCAGGTCACTAAGGTTAAACAGATTACAGAGGTAATATGCTGGCGTGCAGACTTAATTGCATGTTTTATCTCTTCAGTCTTTGTACAACCGAGACTTTTCGTGACGTTTAAAAATTCCATCCGTCAACGATGTCGTCTAGCAATTTACCAGACCAAGGTGTGCTGTGATTTATGACCCATCAATCTTCCCAAAAAAGTAAAAATAAATAAAAAGACGGGGGAAAAAAAACAAAAAAACATCTGCAATTATTTCTTATTGTGCTGGAGGTCTGGGCTTTGGCTCTGCCTGCTAGGACGAGACGTAGAACTTAGAACTTAGAAGCAAAAGTTCTGTAGAGGAAGTTCTTTATTGGTGTTGAAGCAAGATCTTATTCACGTAGCTTCCACTGTCGCACGCTCCATTTGCCCACGTTATACTGTTTGTCATGGCGTTCGTATTCCTGAGAAGACCCGGAGAGAAAAGTTATTTTAAGCTCGCAATATTTTTCGCCTCCTGTTTACCGAGAAAGTCATGAGAAAAGCTTGGAAGCTATTTCTGGATCTGGAAGGACACCAGAGGATACTTGCATGTCTAGAAATCTTAATTATTGATACAACGACAAGATACAGTAGCCATGTGTCTAGGGAAATCCCAGTACACCCCAAGAAAATGTGTTGGTGTCATGCCAAGCTGTGTGCAAACATCTCTCTATTTCGGTGATGCTTGTAGCAGCAGGCATGTTGCCATCCACAGTCATATGGAGTGGTGATGGGCTTCTTCTGCGGCATGGTGCTGTCAGGCGGGATGAAGCGTCTGTTAACTGTGGATGCCGTCACTCTGGAGGACGCAGATGGAAATGCATGGCCGTTGAAAATCTTCCACTTGAGAAAAGACCTCTCCTAGTTTGTGTGTGTACAGTACAGTATGCACGGTTTTGGATTTCCAAATGACATTACTATAGATGAAAGAAAATTGCAGCACTTGAAGGGACCTGTGTTATAGAGGCATTTGAATAACTGCTATGTGACTAGCTTAGAGTGCACCGTCTGTAGGATTATAGAGGGACTGCAAAACAAATGTAAACATACAGTAAAGGTTTTAAAGTCTTTACTTTATTGTAGTCTTGAGGAATAGTGCTGGCTCTCATTTTTGGCAAGTTTTTGTCTCTGATTTTTAGTCCAGTCCCTATACCTAAGCAGTTTAAAATAAATGTCTTTTGTTGGTTAAGACACACAGTGACCTATGTATCATTCAAGCATATTAAAAAAAAAAACATTTAATTTGAAGCATGAACCAGTGGGAAACTGGTTCAGATGATGACAGATGATCAGGACGGTGATTAGTATACTGGTGATGTTGAATGCTGAGTGGTTGGAACAGACGAGAGGGGAAATGAGGTTGCTGCTGAGGTTGTTACATTAAAACAACCATTTTTTTAATCGCACCTTTAGGCACTCTTTCCCTTTATGTAAATAAAAAAAAAAGTGGGATAATTTCTTGAAATGTGAATCGAATCTTGAAAATAAATCGAATATATTTCCCACGCTCCATCTCTAGCGATTAGGATATTTATGTTGTTATATTCATAGTATGCAACTTTAACGAGTTTCATGTACTGTACAGTAGTCAGACACCGTATGAGCGCTTATTCTAGACAATCATGGACACTTATAGACACTGCACACCTCCACATATATGCACATTTACATATTTCTATTTCCATTATTGACTCATTGCACACAAGTCACTTTAAAAAAAAGACCATTTCTATTCACACAAAAAGTTCTATATTTTTCTATATTGTCCAGAATCTTTTCTTTTCCATATTTGTACAGCTAGATAGTCTTATATTTTTCTTATATTGTATATTTCTGTCTTATAGATATTATTTTTATCCTAGATAAATTTATTTTCTATTGTATTTTTTGTTCATATTTGTTTCCTATTAATAATCTTTTATTTTTAAGTTCACCGGCGGTCCGTAAGCATTTCACTGCATATCGTACAGTGTATGATTGTGTATGTGACAAATAAAATTTCAACTTGAATTTGAGTCTGAAGCGTAACAAACAGGAAATGCGTTCCCGTCCTCCCTGTATTGTGGTTGTAAACCTTTACTGTATATATATGTACTTTTTGCACCATCCTCGGCATTCCTACAGTTCTGAATGAAGTCTGTTAATATTACTGTATTATGTTAAGCATTAGAACATAACTTGGCTATCCAGTATGTTCTGGGAAGTTTTTTTTCCGGATCACCTCTATCTTGGTTTTTCCCCGCACCTCATACCGTCTCTTACAAACGAGGCGATGCATTCATTCATGTCATCACAGCTCACGGATGATCAGTGGCGCCCTTTTATCAACGTTTTCACATTACACTTTTGATTTACATTCTGCTCTTTTTTTTTTTGTAGTCCCTCACTTTATTAATTGATTTGACACTGCTTGCTATCTAACACTCGTCTGGTGGATATACAGTTAGTCATCATGCACGCACCCCAACGCTCGGTTCTGGCACCGCGCCTCCATATAGCCTCTCTTCTGGCACGGCTCTTAAACCTCAACCTCGCTAAACAGGCAGTTGTGCCCACCCTCTTCATTTTGCTCGATGTCAGGCGCACACAGGCTGGTGCCTATGTACCAGGCTTTCCGCCTTCTCTTGTTATGAAATATTCATATCTGTCTACATTAGCTTGCATAGTTTCTAATTGAGTTCTGTATATTCAGACGTGATTAACTCACTGGCATTCCTCAAAGGAGAGGCACAATTAGAAGAAGCACTTGGGTTGCGAAACCAATCAGCAGGCTGCAGGAAACCTGGTGTGTGTGTGTGTGTGTGTGTGGGTGTTGTGCTTGCAGCACAGGTTGCATAGTTTTAGTGGGTGTAACTGCAATTATTGCATTTTATATGAGGTGTACTGTATGGACCTTTTTTTTTTTTGGTGTTGTCCTCATTCTGTAGTCTAAGTGTATTCTTCTGTCTTATTCTCGCTGTCTTTATTTTTTTTTTTTATCTCTTTGGCAGCGAAACATGCTTGAACCTTTTTTGACCCTGGAGTGTCACCAAAAGTCAGGGAGAGAACTTGTGTCTGTGTGTGTGTGTTTGTGTGTGTGTGTGTCAGCTTGGCTCTGTAATAGGAGGAAGATCCAGGGACTTTTGCACAGAGAAGTCAAATTGTGTCGCTCTGTTGATTTTAAGGAAAGGAAATCGCGATAGGGAAGAGATGGAGAATAAATAGGGAAATGGAAAGGAAAGGAAAGAAACGACACTTATAGGTGGATTATCGGCGAAAATGAGCTAATTTGCTGATATGAGGTTTAAGTATCTGCATAGTGTATGATTCTCTCCTGTCATGCAAATCAAATCTGAGTTTGTACATAAAGCAATCAAAGTAAATAAATAAAAAACACTATATACGGTTTATGCATATAGAAACATCTTAGCTCTATAGTTACTAACACCATGTCAGCTTGAAGTCCATGTAAACTGCAGATCACAGGGGGTATCTGGCATGTTCGGGTCACGGTGCCACGACTTTCTGATTGCACGTTAAGACTAAAAAGTAAAAGGAATGTTCAAGTACAAGTCATTTATTCGTCTGCGTTATACAGAGAACAGTAAGCAGCTCTTATAACTAATGCATCATTCTGAGTGAAAGCCTGCTCTCTCTCTCTCTTTCTCTTTTTCCCCCGGTTCTGAAAGCCGGCTCCTGTCGTCTCTTACCATTCACGACCTCTCCGAGGGTTCGCTTCAATTTAGATTTAATTGTATAGCGCGTTCCACAATAGGTGTCGTCACAAAGCGGCTTTACCGGATGTAGAAAAAAATCTGGATGTAGATTTTACGTTTCAATTGAAGCTGGTGCTAGGAAAGAAAAACCCCCTGAGGAAGGAATGAGGAAGAGCCCTCAGGAGACTATCAGGAGGTCACAGCATGCCTGATCTCCCGACTAGAGGTTAGCTTTTAACGCGAACCCAATTTTTCACCCTCTATCTTTTCTTCTGCATTTATGTAAATTCATCACCGTCCCAGTTTGTGAGAGCGGCGTCTACGCGGCGTCTTTTGTTCGGTCCTTTCAGCAGTGGTTGAAGGGATCATTCACAGCACAGACGTTATTTTATACCGCAGCTCTACAGCATGAAGCATACGCAGAATTCTGCTTGCTCAGAAGATTTGGTGATTATTTATTTAAAATAACATCGGCTCTAATATTAGTTCAGCTACATAGGCTTATATAAACGTGCGTGTCCTAATATACCTGTGTTATTGTTTCTGTGGTAACAGCTTGCACATGATTGGCACGGCACAGAAATAGGTTTTAAACATCTACTTGTTGATGCAGTGGATTTTTCTGTGACAAGATCTTTAGTTTATTGAACCAATTTTTAAATATAGCGATTTTATAACAGCAGTAACAAGCTGGAAAAAATACAAAGTGTTAAACTTTAATTCTTTGAAGTATCCTGTATAGGGTGATGGGAAGCCTGGAGCCTATTCCAGGAGCCTTAATGCATGAGGTGGGGCACACCCTGGACGGGGTGCCAGTCCAGAGCAGGGCACACATGCACACACGCAGACACTCACTCACTCACTCACACACTACGGGCTGTTTGGAAATGCCAAATAGCATGTCTTTGGATTGTGCAAATGCGCAATCAGAGCAGTTGGAAAAAACCCACCAACCATGAAAACATGCAAACGCCACGCAAACAAACATCCCTGTGGCAGGAATCGAACCCTCCACCCTGGGTGTTGAGACCACTTTGCTAAAGACTACTCCACCACTCCATGTCGTTCTTTCATAAATAATATCGGCATTATTGGCATATTCCTGTCATATTGTATATGGTGCCTAAAATCCCACTTTGGGGCATGCTGTTCTAGGAGTTTGCATGTTCTCCCCGTGCTTGGTGTGTTTCCTCCAGGTACTCTGGTTTCCTCCCACAGTCCAAAGACATGGGACATGACATAGGTTAATGGGGGTTCCCGAAACATCTGTAATGTGTAACTGAGTGTGTGTTGTGTGCCCTGCGATGGATTGCCACCTTGTCCAGGGTGTTCCCTGCCTCGTGCCTCGAGTCTCCTGGGATAGGCTCCAGGCCCCCTGCGACCCTGTATAGGATAAACGGTAGAGAAGATGCATGCATTAGAACACTTCACATCTGGACATGATAGTCTAATGTTTCTGAAGGCAGATGTCAAAAATGTTATGTGAATAGTGAAGCAGATTGTTGGATGTTTCCTGCAGAACAGCTGCAAGTATCAAAGGAGACTTCAGTAAGTGCTAAAGTACACATGGAATGCGCCGCTTAACATGCTTGTAGAGATATTTAAAAGGGTAAAAAATTTCTTTATAAATTTCAGTGCTATCGTTCTTTATCTCGCTTACACCGTCTCATGCAGATATTTTTTTTTTTCTTCCACTATTTATGCCTATATATTTAACTTTCATAATCTCCAGTAGATAAAGTAATCTTGTTGAAACATAAATCTCATGATGGAAAAAAAGAACGAAGTCATTCGGGTTGGCAAGAATAACCCAAGACTTTTGTCTCCCGGGCAAAACACAAGCGTCTCCGCGTCTGGTTAAGGAAAAGAGCTCCCGTATGAAGCACCGTGTTTAGAGTTGCACGGCTCAAGTGCTCGAGAGACAGAAAGAGAAACGGAGAAAGACCAAACACTTTGGCAGAAAATTGAAAACGCGGCGTGGGAGACGAGAGGCCACAATTGACTCCGACACACTCCGCTCGGCCCTCGGTTCAGCGAGAAGCTCTCTGACCTAAATTCACTTTACCTCATAGACATTTGTTTAGCCTTCTGGGTAAACACTTAGAGAAATATGAGTCAGAAGAAAAAAAGAAAGAAAAATAATACATCATTTAGTCAGTACATCACATTTCAGTGGCACAGATAGCTAGTGCCCTCTAGTGGCGGTGGCAGTCCTCTTGGTCTGCTCCAGCCTTTCTATTGGAAATACTTTATGGGGATTTTTCTTAAACCGTACTTGAAAGTTATTGCCGGTTAGTAAATCCGCAGTGTGTAAAGCTGAACTGCTTTGAAGTCATGGATAAACACTTCAGCAGAAGACAGTTGAGCAAGGCTGGTGTCGGAAACATCTGTTTGGAGTTGCTGAATGATTGACAAGTAAATGTTAGTGTGTGTGTGTGTGTGTGTGTGTGTGTACAGACTTGTAGCACCGCACAAAAAGACTGGAGAAATGGTTGAGGTGAATCTGTTAAGCATTTGAAATTGGGAACACACCTCTCTCTCTCTCTCTCTCTCTCTCTCTCTGGAGTTGAAGCATTGCCTCATGGCCTCAAAGCAGACATCTTATTAAAGGCTTTATTCCTTTTCCAGGATTTGTGGGATACATACACTGTTGATACACAGGAGTTGCTATGGAAGAACATTGTTGATTTATATTACACAATTGGAAGGAAGGAGAGAAACTAAGCCTTGATCACAGGACCTGAACTTTTTTTTTTTGTATAAACTTTCTAGCTCCCATTCCTTTGAGAGCAAGCTTTTAAAGTTCACAGAACAAAGTCTGATGCCAGGGATCATGGCTCGATTCTTTTTCTGGTTTAGGGAAAATCCAAAAGAGGATTTTCCTATTAGTCTCTAGCATCTGAGTGTATAACGAATTGCAGCTCTGATTCGGGATAGAAGCGGTGAACACGATGAAGCTCGGATATGCCACGTGTACACACACACACACACACACACACACACAGCGACGGTGTTATTTGGACCGTGCCAATGCGAGCAAGTGCCGTTTCCTGGCTGTGCGCCAGTGCAGAATCAGCAAGACCACTCAACCTAGAAGCGAGAGATCCAGGAATCACACATACATACACACACACAAATTTCCCAGAGAGCGAGGTGACTGTAATTGATAATCCTCTAATGATTTGTCATTGTTTGCTGTAATTGTGAGGCTGGCCGAAAGGAAATGGATTGTTGTGCATTAAATATGGCCGTAACAAATCTGCAGAACGAGGTGGGCGATAATAAGAGTGATGCAGAGGAAAAGAGAAGTCATGATCGGGCGCGGTGCCCGGCGCTCATGGCCGAGGAAAAGGCCACAGTCATCAGAAAGTCGACATATTTACCGTCCTGCCTCCAGTGGAGGGGGGTATGGGGAGTGAAAGATTACGTTGTTTACGACCGGGAGAGCAGCTAATCAGACTGGCTGCCGTTCCTGCTTTCATTTATGAGATGTACTCCATATCAGCCTCTCGGAGACATTTCAGAGTACATGAGAAGTCGAAATCCGCCGAAGGGACCGCAGGGTCCGTTTTGCCTGTTTCTGACAGAAAAAGTCAAATCCATGTGTTCTGCATTTCATCTAATTGTTTACGAGAGGACCGCACCCCTAATGTCCTGCCTCTTACTCACCGGCGGATTTTATTTCGAGTTCACTTTTCCCCGGAATTAGGACTAAATAGCTGTCGCTGTGTTGGATTGTGACAGATCGTGTCCGTACCTCGAAAGCAAGTCAGGGCCCGTAATGTAGATTAGCTGCGTACTGCATTCCACACTGACTACAAAGACTTGTTTGTGATTTTTTTTTTTTTAATGATTTGCTCTGAATGGTATTTGGGTCTGATGTCTCCTGAAGCAGTTCAGCCCCTCCTGAGCATTTCACTCAGCTGGCCTGCTGTAAATCCTGATTATTACATTAACTTCAGATGATGGGAGAAGTTTTTCCTGATACAGCATGTAAACTCCTGCTTATCCCTCTGGTGCAATAGAAAAAAAAAATTGGACCAGATTTCACTTTCACAAATTGTTTCCAGTGGAAACCTAAAACCATTAAACTTAGAACCCACAAGGACCTTTTTTTTAATTATAAGAATGTAAAGTTTTAGAAAACCCTAGCATCATAAAACATACCTTCCTCTGCAACATCAGCCAGAGAGGGTAGGGTGAACTGTAACACGCTCAGACACAGCGCCACCTACTGTAAGCACAACTGCTGCACAGAGGAAAGTGCTATCCACAGTCTTCTGCATATGTGAGCTTACAGGCAAAGATGCTAGACCTTAAACTGGGGAGAGAGAGTATACCGTCACTTTTACACAGAGAGATCAGACAGTTTTGTTCCCATGGATCCTGGCCATTGATGACTGTTTCACCATCAGGAATCAAAACTCATGATATCTCCTGATGCTTTTCTCTTTCGCAGCTTGGGAGAGAGTGTGCTGAAAATTAGATAGATAGATAGAAATATAGGGAGATAGATAGATTGATAGATTGATAGATAAATAGATAGATAGATAGATTGATTGATTGATTGATTGATTGATTGATAGATAGATTGATTTAGAAATTCCTGGTATCCGGCAGCAATAGAGACAAAACAACACAACGACAGGTTATACAGTAGATGTGATTGCACGCTGTGTATGTTACATATAGTCAGTATACACAGTATGATGTATATAAGAGCTGACCAGAAGTTACTAGTGCAATGCTAAGAACAAAGAACTACAAGATATATACAGTAAGAAACACATAAACAAAGCATTTAAATCACAAGTAAAAAAGAAAAAAGAAAAATAACGTTAATTCTGTAACATGCCACAGTTTAACTTGGAGTGTTCATAGTTTTTCATTTTATTTATCTTCCAGGATAGAGCAGTTAATCAATAATAAATATATGTTTTATAGATTTTCATTTGGTAAATTAAGCTAACTAATTAATTATAGAATTGAGCTTCTTTTAATATGCTTTATAATAAATTGTTTTGTTTAATGTTTTTGTTTAAAATATAAAACGTACATACATTCAAATTTTTATTATTAGTAGTAGTAGAAGTGATATTAGTGTTATTAATTATTGTTATTATTATTGATATTTTAAATGCAAATAATATTGTATAATAATAATTATTACTATAATAATAATAACAATACTGATAATAATAAAATGTATATGCTTGATAATAATCTAGGTGTTTAACGATATTAATAATTATTAATATTATTGTCAATGATGATTATAATCATCACCATGATTTGGAATATTCTTTATATTTTAATGATTGTTTAAATTATTTTATTTATTATTAGTGTTAGTGTCATTAATACTACTACTACTACTGTTACAACAACTACTACTAATAATATTAATTATTATTATTATTTTATTTGAAATATTTTACTTTGAATCTTGAATCTTTGAATACTAATAAAAATAGTAATTTTTAATATACACACTTTATTTACATAATAAAATCATTCTTCTGCTCTACTTCAATACTGATCATATCAGTAGGTTGCTATTTGCTTTCATGCATTCATGTAGCTCTTATGCCAACCTCAGTGCTCAGGGTTGAAACGGCCTCCTGTCCACAGTGCATGGTTTTTGAGTGGATCTACTTTTAGGTTCACCTCTAATACTGCAGATTTGTGTTTGTGTGTGATTTTTCAGAACACCTTGGAGACCTGTAACATCTGCAGTAAGCCCATCATGGAGCGGATTCTGCGGGCGACGGGCAAAGCTTACCACCCGCACTGCTTCACCTGCGTGGTGTGTCACCGGAGCCTGGATGGCATCCCTTTCACTGTGGATGCCTCTAACCACATCCACTGCATCGAAGACTTCCACAAGTAACATTAATACACACACACACACACATCAATTTTTTTCATGTGTTTTTAATATGTCTTGCAAAATGCTTTTACTAAAGAGCAGAAATTTTCTCATAATTCATAACATGCTATTGTGCGTCTTTTTTCTTTTTTTACACACAATAAACGAGACGGTCAGGTCAGAAAGTGAAGGTCTCATTTCGTCCCTTGTAAAGCAGCGCAGAGTTCCTTAAAAGAGACAATTAATGTATAAAAGAAACAAGAAACTAATTTTTATGCGGTAGAGGAAAAAGTTACCTGTTAAGGAACTGAAAGGTTTCGCACAGAAGCCGTTAGGTGTGTGAACAGAATTGCCTTTGTGTCGAGGAACGGCTGGGTGTTTCTTGTGGTTCCTCTCGGCCACCACACACTCCACTTCCTAACAAATCAGTGAAGAAGTTCCATCACCTGTCTGGACAGAAAAGCCAGGTTTTGTCTTCACATCCTCATCGGCGTTGTCTGCTCTCATCTCTGTTCCTTCTGTACGTTTCCCCTGAATTTACAAAACAGAAAGTTATTCAAACCAGTGGCTGAAATAGTGAAAAGAATTACAAGCCACAGACATTTGTTTGAATTTAGATCACCTGGTTCTGCAGTAACAAGAAAGCCCCGAGCCAGATGAGTGGTGAGATCAGAAAGTGTTTGATGTACAGTATCGCTCTCCAATATATAACGCTAGACCATGTGAAGGTTATTCGCTGGAAGTACAGTAATGATACTTTCTGATCAGTGCAAATATTAATACAGCTGCATTTGAATATAAAAGTGCAGCTGCAGTTTAGTGGTGCAGCGTTAACAAAGTGCTTGTTTCGGTTATTTTTGTCCCATTTGCTATTTTAATGGTTAGAAACGGCTGTAATATTTGAGGTTGCTTGGTGCTGTGTTGTGTTCCAGGCCACTTAAATTGCATTAACAGTCCCGACTGTTTCTGTGAACATCATTTGACGTTAATCCTTACTTTTGCTGCTAAACACATTAACACTCAGACCTATAAATTCTGGAACAAAGATACCTTTCTTGGCGTTCGGGGCCTGTACGGAACCACCGTATTGAATTTGAAATGAAACACACACGATGTGAGAAAAGTCGAGACTTTCAGCTAGAATTCAAGTGGTTTGATAAAAAGGTTGGCATTAACCTTCGAGGAATTACAGCCATTTTTATACATACACCCATAAATATTGGAACAAATGGCTGACAAGCAGTTGCATGGCCAGGTGTGTCCTGCTCTCTCGTTACTCCATGACTAATCAAGCAGATAAACGGCTTTAACGTGGTTCTGAATTTTAGGCTTGGATTTGATAGCTGTTCACCCGAACTCTCAAAATGGGGTTCATAGAGATGTCTATGAAAGTGATCATTAAGCTGAAAAAAATGGGCGTGGACAATACAACAGTTTGGAACTTTCTTATTAAGATGGGAATAACTGGACAATTAAAGCCCCAGGACACCATGGAGAGATGGTGCGTGCGTGCGTGCGTGCGTGCGTGCGTGCGTGCGTGCGTGCGTGCGTGTGTGCGTGCGTGTGTGCGTGTATAAAAATGACTCTAATTCCCAAGTGGTTAGTGCAAACATTTTTGTTTAAACCTTTTGAATTAAAACATCAAAGGGCTTGATTTTGCAAATATCTTAAATCTTTCTTTTCAAATTCGGTGTGGTATGCAGAGATCAAAGGACAAAAATAATCGTCTTTGCTCCATAATGTATGGACCTGACCGAAGCATTATCTACTTAATAAATAGAAAACATCAACTCATGATATACCTGTAGGCTGAATATCAGCAATATTTCAGAGTATATCTAATCTATTTAATATCAAATAATGTCTTATTTAAAGAGCAAACAATTAGATTGTTCTTTAGGGTGCAATAAAAAAAGAAACTTTCATTTTTTAATGTTCTACCAGGTAGCTGTTTATGTCCTTCTCAAAAATAAATAAAATCATATAGTATGTCTTACCAAATATATTTCTACATTTCTTTTACTTTTTGCAGTTAAAAAAAAAATTGTCAAAGCAAATAAAATAGTAAAAACAAGTTCCATCCACATGACAGCCTCAACCGCACCTTAAACTCCACCTCCGGTTATTTTTATACTTTACATTATAATTATAAAAATACTGTAAGATCCTGGTGTGTGTGTGTGTGTTGAATTTGACAGAATTTGTCTGTGTCCCCCTGCAGGAAGTTTGCTCCTCGTTGCTCTGTGTGTAAAGAGGCCATAATGCCTGCTCCTGGCCAGGAGGAAACAGTGCGCATTGTGGCCCTGGACCGGGATTTCCATGTGCAGTGTTACCGCTGCGAGGTGTGTGTGTGTGTGTGTGTGTGTGTGTGTGTGTGTGTGTGTTCAGGAATATCTGCTACAGAGTTTAATGTGTTCATTTCAAATAATGTGGCTGGGGGAACAAAACATGCTTTTGTATTTTGGTACTTAACCAAAAAAATATATAATAATTAAAAAAAAAAAAATATATATATATATATATATATATATATAGAGAGAGAGAGAGAGAGAGAATATATATATAAGTGAAACTTGTATAAATATTTTAATACTAAATGAATTGCTATGTGTTATATATTGATATATTTATATTATATATATTATGTATATATATGTATATACTGTATAAAGGGTTAGATTTAGATTAATTCAAAGCATAAATTAGGCTATGAAAGATACTCACAAGTATAATAAGGATAATAAGGCAAACGTGTGTGTGTGTGTGTGTGTGTGTGTGTGTGTGTGTGTGTGTGTGTGTGTTCGTGTGTTCTGCAGGACTGTGGCTGTCTGCTCTCTGAGGGTGATAATCAGGGCTGTTACCCCCTGGACGGTCACGTTCTCTGCAAGAACTGCAACACCAGCCGCATCCAGGCCCTCACCGCCAAGGCCACCACCGACCTCTGATCATGTTCTTACACACACACACCAACGTGCACACACTCATTTACTCCACACTCATATGATACAATACTGATGCATTAGGAATATCCTCACGCTTATACACACATAGACAAATATGCAGTTCATAATGATCACAATGTGCACGAAGAAAAAAGGAAGCATTTTATCTTTACATCTTATCTAACATATACTAAAATAAATATACTAATAAAAAATACTAATTGATTTAAATGTTAAAGGTACCATGAGTGATCCAAAGGAATACATAATACTAGTTTTGATGATAAATTGTACGTGATGATTAATACAGTGATCTCTCTGTTAGGAAACTCTCCTGCTTTATGGTTCTTTGGTTCGTATCCTGCTCATGGCCAGTGGTCAGAAAGAGAAATGTGACTGGGACGAGTGTCTAGTAGGTAAATAATATTAAATAAGTTAGGTTAAAGAAATATTATAGTCTAAAAACCCAGCTCGGTCAGTCAGACGATGAGCTTTAACGTTATCGCATCCTGAATAACGTCTATGTTCTTCATCTTCCGGCATTAAAACGGCACCACAATCCTCTTATTCATTAGGAGATTCTAATAATCAGTGGCCTTGCTGTCGTCATTTATATTATATTCATCTTGTACCTACAGTATGTATACATTTGACACACAAAAGCATGATACAAACGGTGATGGGGCCAAACATATATATGTATGTATGCACACACACATACTGTAAACACAAACACACACAAATCTAAGGTAGAAAAAAAATGCTCTTATATCTTCCTATGGCCTTATAACTATATTAAAGGGCTTTTCAGGGGTAAGGTGAATAATAATAATAATAATAATAATAATATGCAAATGTGTACAAGATATTAAAGCTCTAGTAGTATTCCAGGAGGGGAATTTGAATTGTAGCAGATGTTACACAGGTGTCAGCGCGCAATGAGACGAATACAACAACAGGATTTGACATTATTTCTCGAAATTCTGTAAGACGTTTACATTCTTTGACGACGTGTGTATGTATTTACATACTTATGCAGTTCATAGAGAAGTTTATTATAAGGAATAGGACTGTGAACCCAAACCTATATAACCAAAGTCTGAGAGATGCTGCAGTGCATCGCTGCTTCCTCCTATTCAGCAGACTGCTTTCCACTTAGCACAATTATTAAACGTATTTATATGCATATTATGAAAGAAGGCATTTAATGCTATGTAGCTTTAGTTCATTTTGTATGGTGGCACTGAAGAACAAACACACATGCACACACACAAAAACAAACGTTTTTTAGCACTAAAGCTGAACAAAAGAAAAAACACACACAAGAAATACACATACTGAACAAAAACAAACCGAATGCGCTCCTTAAGTGCAAAAAAAAAAAAAAAAAAAGGGAAAGACGAGAAAAAACGAAATTTCCAGTCCAAAGGTGTTAAATTGCACGTCAGGTTTTATTATGTTTTTCTGTTTTGCACGTTAGGAACGCACCGGATTGTTTTTCTTTTGTACATTCACGTTTTTTGCTCTTCAGTGCTGAACGCTTTCGTTTTTTCTTTGTGCATGTGTTTGTGTTTTGCGTTTCATTGCCACCATAATTTTGGTATCTTTATTAAAAAAAATTAAACATAAATCTAGGGCAGTGTAAAGTGCCTTTTTTTTGTTAATACCAGTAGATATAATTAGAAACACTGAAATGAAATCGGTTATGGTGTGACAATCAAACACAGGTTAAAAAGGTGTTAAAATAAATAAATCTTTAATTATTATACCCAGCATAGATTAAAAATTAATAAATAAAAAATAGAATGACTTTTTGTATGCTCTTTTAAACAGGACTATGAGCATTATTTAGATTATTGTTAACTTGTGAAACGTATAATTAGACCTAAATAGTAAAGAAGAAAAAAACTTCTAGTGATAGGATTTACTTGCTTCTTAGCTTTGTACAAGAATAATAACAATATGCAATTTCCTTTTTATTATTGCATTGACACTTTAAATAAAATAATATGCAGACCATAACTTTTTTTGTTTTGTTTTTTGTTTTGTTTTTACTCTTCAGGAAATATTTGAATTAAGCAATAAGTTTTCCACTCTGCACCTCTCTGTGCTTTTTCTGTTCAGTTTCATCATCCGACTCTTAAGGTGTTAAGACGCAGAGAGGGTTTTTTGTGTTTTTTTTACTTAGTCACACGTGTTCTCTGGTTTTTCTTCTTGCGCTCTTTCGCTAAAATTTAGTACTGCTTACAGGCTTTTACTGTTTCTTTTTTCTTATTATTTTGCTTTACTAGTGAGGAACAAAAAACAAGGGATTTTAAGGATGTAAAATATTAAGCATGGAATTAAACATAAGGGGTAAAATATACAGTACCATGTTGCTCAGGGTGGCCTTAGATAGGTTTGTCAGGTATTACTAGAATGGACCATAAATTTACAAGGGCTTAAAAGTCTTGGATTTTCTTACACTTTGTATTTCGTCAGGAGTCTTACTGGTGTGATTGGAGAGATGTAACAGGAAAGGATTTTTATGAATTATTATGAATTTTGCAAAAAGTGAATCAATTAGAAATCCGTATCCATGATTTGTGTTAATGTTTTTAATTTGTATTTGCAAGTACTCATTCCTACACTGTCTCTGTATTATTTCCTCTAGCTTTAATAAACATTTTTTTTGCATAAGAGTCAGCTTGCATTTATATTTATATTTATTTTTTTAAAATGTATATGTACTTATTGGGCATTTTTATACATAACGATTGTTCCTCGCATCTTTTTTATGTTGTAACCGGATCGATAGGGAGTGCAGGATTCAATTATATTTACTTTATACAAGTAGAAAATGATTAGGAAAATATGAAGAACATGATCAAAAGTACAAATATATTATATTTTTATGTTTTTTTTTGTTGTTGTTGTTGTTGTTGTTTTTCATCTGGCCACCCACATGTGCTTTTTGCGCATCCCATTCCAGATTTAGTTCCCTTTTGCTGTTAGATGACAGATACTCATCTGGGAAGGCTTCCCACTGGTTATTGGAGTGTAGCTGTAGGGATTTGTGATCATTCATCCAAAAATATTTTAGATTTTAGATCAGAGTTAGCATATCAGTTCAATACCCAAAGGTGTTCAGTGCGGTTAGTACCAGGAAAAGGTTACCAGGTCACTTCTAAGGCTCTGGAACCACAGTGAGGGCTATTATCCACAAATGAAGAAAACTTGGAACAGTGGTGAACCTTTCTAGGAGTGGTCAGATAACCAAAATTAGCATAAAGACGACTCATCCAGGAGCTCATAAAAGAACCCAGAACAACATCTAAAGAAATGCAGCCCTCACTCGCCTCAGTCAATGTTCATGATTCAACAATAAGAAAGAGACTGCGAGAAGATGGCTTCTGTAGGAGACTTCCAAGGTGAAAGCCGCTGCTGACCAAAAAGAAGACAAATGCTCATCTCATATTTGTCCCAAAAATATCTTGATTATCCCCAAGACTTTTTGGGTAAATATTCTGTGGACTTATAAGACAAAAGTTAAACTCTTTGGTGTTTATCCTGTTATAACTAGCATAAAACATCATACCAAGAAACAAACATGGTGGTGGTAGTGTGAGGGTCTGGCGCTGCCATAATTGATGAAACATTGAGTTCTGCACTTTCCCAGAAAATCCTGAAGGAGAATGTCCTCCCATCAATTTGTGACCTTAAGCGCACTCGGGTTGCGCAACAGGATAGTGATCTGAAACAAATCAGCAAGTCCAAGTCCATTAACAAGTCCACCTACCAGGAGCAAAAAAACAAACACTGTGATTCTGAAACACCCTTACAACAAATAGAGTAAAAGTGAGGGGAAGGCTGGGCTTCCAGAAAATGTCAAATTAAGTTACAACATTTGTGCAAATCTCCGACTACGAAGTCTAAAATGGAGTGTGGTTGTTTTTTGTTTTTCTTCTTGTATGCACAAGTTATTATCTTTTTGGAACAAGTTATGATCTTATTTGCACAAGTTATTATTTTGTGTCACATTCTAACCACAGAGCAAATAAACTGCTTAAATAAAGTAATGAAGGAATACTATGTTCCAAATATACTTCATTAAATTATCAAGGTGTCAATGTAAATGCAAATTACCCAGTTGTGGTCATACAAAAACGTAGCATGCCTTAAAACTGGTGCTGTGCAAACAATTTTTTTTTATTATTATTATTACACTTTTGGGGACTTTAGGGGCTCTGTATCCAATGGCCTTTTAACATCATTACTATGAATTAAAAACTTAAATAAAAAAAAAATACTGTTTTTGCATATTTGGGAACATGGCCAAGCAAAGTCTAGTGTACTCATGCAAAACAGATAAACGGTAGCAAGTTGTTTAAATGTGATGTGACCTGTATACGTCTGTTTTTCATTCCAGCTTTTACCTGTACCACACATGCAATGTCTTTGTTATCTGCAAAAGCAGATAACAAAGACACTAAGACAACAGTTATTTGACCACTCCTCAAATCTTTAACATAGTTAAGGTGAATGAGTAGTGTAAGAGAGTGATTCATTCATTTTCTACTAGGCGTGCATGCGCAAAGCATCGCAAATCCTCCGTAGGTTATGTACTGTACAGAAAACAGAAATGTGTAGTTACCTTTGAGTCTTCTAGTCTGAGTTGTTCGTTCTTTTGTCACGTGACTCCCATAGATGATATGCAGTGCATTAGATTTAAAAAAACAAATGACTCAGACAACTCATGAGAAGAGATCCGTTCAATTGTCTTTCCTGTGTAAGGTGACATAAGAGCGAACGATTTGTACCAGAAGATATGAGAGGTGAGCTGATCATTTTGTTTATTATAATATGTCCTTAGCTGCATTGTATTATTTTCATTACTGAAACTGTAGCCAGAATTTGTGTATGTAGACGTGCTGGAGGTCTGTTTATAAAAAATGTGAGATTATATTTTTTGATCAAAAGAACAAAATGAATTACGTGACCCGAAAAGGATTCGTTTTGATAAACAAGATTCAAAGATTAGATTAGATAGTCACTTAAATGATCCAAACCTCACGTCACACTGCTGGCCAGCACACCTTATTTAAATCAATGATTTATAAGAATTGGTGGCATCAGGAAGTTTAAAAAAACGAAAATTCCGAAATTGGTGTACTGTCCTATTTTAAAAAAATCTAATCTTAAATAAGTTTGCTTAGTGCACATATACACACACGTTTCACAGGGTCATATGATCAGATGTTTTTCGATGATTACAAATGAGCTATTTTCAAATCTGAGCTGTCGTTACCTTATTTTAACTCTCGCTCACTGCGTTCCCTCATTCAGCTGCTCAACAAGGGGTTTATTGGATGTTTAGAGCTATTTTCCACAGATCATACGTGTTTAAAAATCTCTTCCTCTAGCACCTCCTGAGAATAGCACACTCAATAACCATGGCATACATCATATCGGTGTCACTGACAGCATTTACTTGTTTGTATATTTTACCCTGGTGTTTTTATCTGCACTCTCAGACATTCTGATAGAATCAGCCTGATTGAATTCTTAAAATAATTTAAAGGTCTCCACACGGGATCCCTCGAGGCCCTTAATTTAATCCTTTCAATTTGTCATCTCGCTCACGCTCCAGGACCCGGCCGTAAGTCACCGGCCGTTTTATTACTCCCTCCAGATTGCAAGCGGCAGCCCGAGACACAGAGCCGAGAAAAGAGATGCCAGAGGACAACACTGAAACGCTCCGTGGCTGTAATTGGTCGAGATAACTGAATGGCAAAAAAAAAAGGGACTGCGTAACATTACAGGAACAGTTTGTCGTCAACTTTCAGGAACCTTAAACCGAGTTGTAAAGCTGTCCCAAAGCTCAAATAGTAGAAATAGAGGAGAGAAATTCTTTTTTAACTTGAGTCATGTATTATACAACACAAATCCAGCTGTATTTGCAAATCGAAGCACGGGGAGCAAATCATGATACATAACAGGCATCAAAGGTTTAATCCTACCTAGAGAACATAACCCTATTCAGTGCGACATGCAAGACGTGATCAGTGTAATAAACACACAAGACAGGATAATTGTCTTTACAATGTGCTCACTAAGTAAATAGGCTAAATTGGGATGAAACCCAAGGGGTGTTTGTGCAGGTACAGTATCATGTGATTGTGAATCATTGTGTAGCCGGATAACAATTAGGAATGCATTCGGAATAACAATTTTAAGACGTGAAAATACAATATTCGGTAAATAATGTATTATAGTGCTTTGCATGCACTACCACCTCTAAAGTTTGGACACCTGTTTTAATTCCACGGTCTTTCCTGATATTTTTTCTTTTTACATTGCAAAACAATTCTGAATACAATAGGAATTAAAAAGATATAATAATCTCCTTTGAATAGGATAGATGTGTCTGCTACTTATGCTACTTAGAACGGCTCCTCCTCTGCAGCAGAGGTAAGTTTTGGTCTTGCTTCCCTGAGAAGATCTTCGTGAGAGACAGTTTCATCATGGTGTTTGATGGGTTTTGCAAATGCACTTGACAAAACTATTCTTGCAAAAACTGTTCCAGAACTTCTGACCTTTGTGTCCTTTGATGTTGTTAATTAATTACCTAACAGCAAGTGCTATTTCATAGTTTGAAAAAATTGTCTATATAATAATATATCCAATATTGTTTTAGATTATAGAAAATAAAACATATATTTTGATTGGTACTGTAAGTATTTGCTTTCTTAAACATCTCCATTTTGTACTGTTACAACATGGAATTTAAATGCACTTGCTTATTAATCTACTGTACATCATCACAACTGCACAAAATATGCCATAATACTAAAGCAGGAGGAGGATTTAATAAATGAACTGCTCTGGCACTCCCGTATAAAGGGCATGTTAATTGGAATCGTGTTTTGGAGTAGTTAATGTCTAACTGTAAAGGAAGCTGTGTGTGCGCGTGTGTGTGTGTGTGCGCGTGCACGCACGTGTCCTCAAGCATCCCAGCATGGGACTTGGCTTACTGTACTAATCTGCTGTTTACAAACACATTGATGAGTGTGGATCCCTTTGGCTGACATGATGTGGCAAGGCAGAACTGCTTACACAGGGTGTGTATGTGTGTGTGTGCATGCATGCAAGAGAGAATGTGTGAGCCAACAGTTTTTCTCACAGGACCAGCAATGGCATTTCTGCCTGTCTGGCTCCAGTCTTGGAATTAAAATGAATAACTTACCCTCATCTGAGATGTACACCTCTCTCACCATCTGTTACTGAGAATAAAGTAAAATACATTGGAATCTACTGTATTAATAAAGCAGAGAATGGTATAAAAAATGTTTAACGGAGTTATTTGTTTTTATGACTTGATTGGTGATAATAAAAAAGTGCTTTGAGGCTAAGCATCTATGTCCAACAGTAGTTAATGCAAAAACAGGTTTTTGAGTGCATTAAATGTTAATAAATCGCAGAAAAGACCTTTCAACCTGTGTTTCAGGTAGCAAAAAGGTGAGGTGTTTACCAACCAAAATAATTCAATTAGTTCAATGAACATAAAAACTCAAGATCATGTACAATATTTAAAACATGTACAAGTTCTTAAAATGTACTTGTGCGTATGAAGTGCAAGCTCTGGTGTAATGCCTGGTTCTGGGTCTGAGACTATATGGCGACCTCATTATGGTACAGTGTTCATGGACGGAGGTTTGCTACAGTACCCACGGCAACGTCTGAGAGGCTTTTCCAACTCAAACTCAAGGAGCATCCAAATTCTTGTCTTGACTGGAGTCTCAACAGCCGTGACTCTAAACGAGCTGAATGGAACTACTGTAAATAGTGATGTGTAATTTACGCCTTTAGACTCCCACAGTGTCGGTCACAGTGTGAGGATTTTATTTAATTGGTATTTAGCTTTTAGAGACAGCAAACACGACGGTCAGAGGAATTTATCTGAAGATGTTAGCAGATGTACGACTTAAAGATTTTTTTTTATGTAAAAATTTTGTCATGATACACCTCTACATTTTACTCCTCCATTTACATTTTTCCCTTAGTGAGGACAGGAATTTTCACATTATACTACATTGTAGTGCCTGTTACTGTATGTGCCACTCTTTGTTTGATTACGTGTATCTCCATGTGCTTCGTTTGTGTTGAATAGCTTCTTGTTCACCATAAAACAAGTGGCACCAACTACGTCTTTACTGCACCAGAATTACCCATCTACTCACTCGCTCACTCACTGCCTCATTGTCTATACCACTCTATCCTGTGTAAATTGTTTTAGGGAGCCTACCACAGGAGACTAAGGGCACAGGCAGGGTACATCCTGGACAGGGTGCCAATCCATCGCAGGGCACACACACACACACACACACACACACTACGGGCAATTTGGGGAAAGCCAATTAGCCTACTCTGCATGTCTTTGGACTGTGGGAGGAAACCAGGAAAGCATGGGGAAAAACATGCAAACACACCCCGAGGCAGAAATTGAACCCGTGCCCTGAAGGTGCAAGGCGACTGTGCTTAACCACTAAGCCACCATGCCACTCGCTTTTCAATTCAATCTGAATTAAATAAAAGTTCCATTTAAGCAAACAAAAATAATAAGTATTTTTATAAATTATCTAGTCATGCACAATGTGTAGTCAATGTCCTCTTCAATGAGTAAAAGTTGCACATAAAGCTTGCAATTTTACCCAGGCCTTACTATTTTTAAAGCCAATAAAAAGTATAGACCAATAAAAATAAATAAATCCAGGTTCTACGCAATAAATAAAAGCAAGTCCCAAATCCAGGGGCCAGGGGTAGCACAGTGGTTAAGGCATTGAACTACGGTTCGGAAGATCCCAGGATCAACCACCAAGTTGCAACTGTTGGGCCCTTGAGCAAGGCCCTTAACCCTCAACCGCTCAGATGTGTAATGAGATAAAATAAAAAATATATATATATGTAAGTCGCTCTGGATAAGAGCGTCTGCTAAATGTAAATCCACATATACATTATTTCGACTTCTTCCCATGTTGCTCTCCTGGAGTCCTCACTTTTGTCGGATTTTTTATTTGACCCGCACATCCACTCCAAACACATTGAAACACATTGAGTTAAATGACATCCAGTGGTGTGGACAAGGCTACATGTCCTGTACTTGACTAAACTGAGTAAACCTAAGGATAAGTGAATGTACAGCATATAACAGTGCAGTTGTCAAACATGGTTCTGTACCTAAAGTCTTAAGTTTGTATTAAAAAGATTGAGATTGAAAAAGTAGGATACATTTGCCGGATCTGTCATAATATAATAGATCATGCACGTGAAGCAAAAAAAAAAGAACTTGATTGTAGCATGTTTTCACAAATAGAACACAGATTGCTCCGACTCCCAGCTGACCACAGTTTATAACCAAATTCACAAAATATTGCTGTACCAATCTATCATGCACAGGGAGGCTTTATTTCCATGCTCAGTTTGTTATTTTTGAGCACCGATGTTCAGCGAGACATGTGTAAAAAGGTCAGTGTTGTGACAGAGAGGCTGATTTGGTGCCTGAGGGATGATATTTTAGTTCAGCTGTGGACGGAAAGGCTTAATTTACCCTTCGCTGTTGGTTTTCATTTTCCTCTCAGTGACTCTGTCCTCGACAAACATGGCAATTAGCCGTGCAACGCTAGCAGACTGTTCATTAGTCTGTTTAGAAAACAAAATGATGAGATTATGCCGGGTAATTAAGCCCCCAGTTGTGCCATTGGAGTGTGTTTATCTTCAGCAGGCGAGTACGTTGCTCCTGGTTTCTTACAGGAGGTCGTGCGGGTGCAGCCGGCGAGTGAAAGGTCATGTTATGTGGGCAGCCTTTTGAACAGCTGTAAACATACATAATGTTGATCATTTAACCCTTCTGTTCAGGTCCAAGTCATCCGTATAAACGTCCAGAAATATGGCTAATTATTTTCCCGACAAGTTTCAGTAAGGGTTTAACTCTTGTAACTCTTTTCCTAATAACTTTCAATAAGTGTTAAATTCTTAAACCTTATTCATATTAGTGCGATTTCACCCCTTCTGACCAAGAAGGATTCTGAGTAACATCTGGTTTCCTCCTTGTACACATGCATGCTTAAATGTTTTGCTATATATACAGGTGCACCATTTATTCCCTTTCAACTTCTCCTGTCCAGTAAGAAGCGGCTTATGATTAAGTGCTACAGGTATAATGTTTTCCAAAGGCAAAGATAACCTCCTCTCTTTCATTTTTCCCTTAGTGAGTACAAGCATTTTCACATTATACTACACTGCTTTGTAGTGCCTGTTAGCATTGAATTGGATTCCCTTCATTAGCCTTAGTGCCTGCATTTAGCTGGTTATTTCCCACTCTCTGTTTGATTACATGTACCTCCATGTGCTTCGTTTGTGTTGAATAGTTTCTTGTTAACCATAAAACAACTGGCACTAACTATGTCCTTACCTCATAATTATCCATCTACTCACTCACTCACTGTCTATTCCCCTTTATCCTGTATATAGGGTCACAGGGAGCATATCCCAGGAGACTTAAAGCACAGAGCAGGGTAAGGATACGTAGGGTGCCAATCTATCGCATACACACGCTCATTCACATACTACGGGCAATTTGGGAACGCCAACTAGC
Source organism: Clarias gariepinus (assembly GCF_024256425.1). Lineage (NCBI taxonomy): Eukaryota > Metazoa > Chordata > Actinopteri > Siluriformes > Clariidae > Clarias > Clarias gariepinus. Next base: position 12,823,532 of record NC_071105.1, on the reverse strand, counting down.
TTAATCTGTATGTCTTTGGACTGTGGGTGGAAACCTACCAGAGAACATGCAAAGTCCATGCACACAGGTCTAAGGCGGGAATTGAACCCGAAACCTAGAGGTGCACGGTAACCTTACCCACCACTAAGCCATTGTGCTACCTATTTACCCAGCTATGACTTTGAAATTTCTTTGCAGTGTTCACATTAACACAGGGTCAGAGTCAGGTTTGGCCCTCGCCCATCAACCCAAACAGCCTGCAAGTTGCAAACACCCAGGGCCGCAAGCACAACCAAGAGCATAGAAAACATCCTGAGTTACTCTACAGACAGATCAGATACTCGGCAGCAGTCAAGACTTAGTTAAAATCAGTGTCTCAGTAGGTGAGAATCTGCAGCTTTTCCTTCTAAACAGAGCTCAGTGCCTAGTCATCCTCATCATCTCCAAGATTCCGCCAAGACACAGTGGAACAGTGGAAGAGGTTTAAGGTCAAATTCCAAAAATTTGAAATGGGGTCCATTTGTGAGCAATTTTTAAATAATTCATAAACAACTTTTTTATATTACTACTTTGTAAATAATTTATTGAGGTCAATTTAGTCAGCGGCAAGAGCATATTTAATTAACAATTGCCTTATTTGTTATATTGTAATACGTACTTTAAAAAAGTAGTCTGTGGTCCAAATTTGTAAGTTTCATACTAATATTAATAAGGAAAATCTCGTTTCTGGGTACAACCTAATGAGAGAAAACAAGCACAATTATAGAAGACCCACAGTGACTCAAAGTCTGTTGGCCCCGGTGTCCCAACGGAAACAAATACATTGGGGTGTTGTTGGCAGATAATGTTGGTTTAAAGAAATGGTTAACCATTGGCCCAATATCAGTTCGCTATCTAGGAATAATCAATTAAGGTTGAAAAGAGAAAAAAAATAGGAATACTCTTGCTTATAAGCCTGTAGTATGTGGTAGAATAGTAATATTTCTCCTGTATAGGTCCTGGGTTATTGAAATTGAAGACTTGTCTAAGACACATTGCTCCTACTGTAGGTGTGCCTGAGTGTATAAATGTGTGTGTGTGTGTGCATGATGCCCTGTGATGGATGGCATCCCTTTTGTTGTTTAATCCCCCCCATCACAGCATCTGTACCTAGTATAGTGTCCTATCTAAGTGCCCTGGATCCACTGCATCCTTTATTGGAATAAGATTAGATTAGAGAATGCAATTTCGTCACTATTCTTTGTGTATTCACAAGCTTGGGTACATACTGTATATCCCAGACAGTACTCTCTTACACAGGTGCGTAACATCGTTAACCACTTCAGTTTTCCCTAGAAGACGTTTTTGTCTATGCTCGGCTTCCAGGGAGTTCATACAGCCTAACCGTAAGGTAATAGAACAGATGCTGACAGAGTTATAAACCTTATGGATATGGATTTTCAGTTTAGTTTATAGCCCATTCTGCATGGAGAGAAAGTGAGGCTATAGCCGTGTGCTCTGCCACGCTGTTGAGGTGATAAATGCCCCACAATTCCTAAAGCGCACGTGTATCTGCATGTTAGCTGTTACTCACATTGGCTTTTTTTCGGGAGGACCTTTAGCTGTCTGTTCTACCCTGACAGCTATTAATTAATTATGAACCCTGCTTGTATTTCCTATAAACATTCACAGTCTTTAAATTCAGCCAGGCTGCACTGGATAGGAACCTGACATCTACTGAGTGGTTGCTCCTAGTTTTACGGTTCTACTTTATAGCTTTATAGCCTTTTTCTTGATACTCCGAGCACAGCAACAAAAAGATTAGCTAAATGTTTACAGGAAATGTAGGAAAATTAGGATGTTAAATCAATCACTCTTTCTTGAATGTTGTTTTAGCTTGGGTACCTGCATATCTAGATTCCTGTAAAGTCAACACGGGAGATTTAAATGAGTCCCTCTTGGGGACTGGCAGAATATTCTTTTAGTCTCCCCCATTACATGGAGAGTATCTTGAGTCTCGTGATATTTCCCAGTGCAGAAACTTTGCATCACAATCTTCAAAGCATTAGTTGTCTATGCTTCAGTGTTCATTGTATGATAAAAGGTTAAAAATGAGGTCCTCATTCCGTTCCCCAAAAGGCGAAAGTCACAGTTCTTCTCTTCTCTTTATCAGGTCACACTAATCCAGTGAAGAACTCCACTTTCTTTTAACCTCTTTTTGCCAAGAATTTAGACAAGCAAAGGTGTATTGCCCCACTTTAAAACTCCCAAGCACATTTTCTTAGAAACTATAGATGCATGTTTGTTATTCACTCAGTTTCTGCTCCTCATTTATGGTGAACAGTACGACGGACGCTTTTCAAGACTGATTTCTTATATACTACACACTATGATTTCTTATACAGAATTGCTTTTGCTCTTTAAAGCAACTCACTGAACTTCCTATTGCCTCTATTTTATACGTCCTGCATTCTCTTTCATCTTATTTAAAAGGTGCATGCCAAAGGTAAGCTAGAAATCTGTGCAGCTCTAGGATCAGTCAGGTGAACTCATTGAAATGCATTTATTTCTGTCTCTGAAATACAATCACTAATTTAATACATGATCAAGAGCTTTTAACCCACGGAAACGTGCGGAATGCTCCTCGTTTTCTCTGGGGGACTTCCGGAATCCCTGGGAAACCTTAGCTGATAAGCCACATCGCACTGATTCCTCATTGATATGCATCGCAAGCTAGATCTCCAGATCCTGCAAAATCCAACGAGTTTACCCACCAAATCTCCAGGGCTGCTTCAACCAAAGCTAATAGAGTCCTCGTGAGTTTAAAGAAATGTATCATCTACTTTACAACCTTCTGCTCTTTTAGAAGTAAAGTCAAAGTTAGCTTTATCTTCTATTAGTGTGGGTTGTCAATTAACCACTCTGCAAACCTTCTGAACTCACTCAGTGTTGGAGTAAATTTTCCTGACGTATATGGTTGCTTCTGAATTATTAATTGTTCCATGAACCAGTGGTAGCACAAATCTCTGGATGTACAGTATTCAGTAAGTTGTAGAATAACAGACTAACAAGCATATTTGTTGCCCCATCATGACCTTTTACATATTAAAATATGTTATATTAAGGTTTTCTGAAGGTGCTGGTACTGTAGTGAGTCAGCTACAAATGGAATAACAGTGATGACCAGAGATTGGCCACTGGAAATGATGTGATCAGTGACTGGGTGTTTGGAACAACAGGTGTGTGTGTCTACATGGTCCATGATATTTCACTAATAATGGTGATAATAGCTCAATTGGAATAATAATGCATTGTGTGAACATTTCAGTTGGAAAAGTCTGAGCCAAGCTGGCTTGATCGGAATGAATTATCAATCAGAATGATATGGGTGGGGTTGACCCTTGAGAATTAGTTTAACATGTAAATATTAGCCATGGAAACACTTTTTTTATTGTTTCGCCCAACATACATTATCCAAAGTGATGTGTTTCCAGAATTGCTTCCGTTTCTGACCTTTCCTGATCTGTAAAGTCTATGAGAACACCAGTGATTTTTTTTACTCTCTGGCTGAGGAAGGAAGATCAGGGATTGGTCATTCGGAAAATGGCCGTGCACAAGCACAGCTCAGACAAACTTTATTCACTGAGAGTGACATGATTGAATATACTCCCACAACTTCTATTATCAGCAGCTGTAATTTTAGCTGGCAAGTGCAGGACAGTCACTAGCATCTGCTTATCATTTACAAGATCTTTTTTTTATTTTATAAAAGTCACTAAAGGTCAATATCTAACAACAAATTTCTAAACTAAATACATATTACAGACAGATACAGTAGCTATTCTCATGCACATAACTATAGATTTGATCCATTTTTTAATTTATTTATTTATTTATTTTTATGCTTGTGTCTTTAATACTAAGGGTTTGCATGCCTGGCTCCTAGAGCCTCTTTATCAAATAACCCAAAAGGAATCACAGACAGATTCCTTTTGGCCTTATTATTAAAATATGAATTAACTGTTTGCATGCATTTATTGATAATGTCTAACAAAATAAAAGTTTAAGATAATGTATAATTTAGGTCTCCCTGACAGAGAGCTACTTTTTAAAGACCCAGAACACATTTCTATATTGTTTTTTTTTTTTTTTTTAAGAGACTCGGAAAAGATGAGAAAAGACAACATGCCCATGTGGCCGAGATAACTTTCGGAAAGAAATACAAGTTTTCCTTTGCAAATCCCAAGACTGGGGATTATTTGATCATGCATAATAAGTCCAGCCACAAATGGTATTAAAACTTAAAATGCATATCCTTTGGATAGAGAACAAAGGGAGTCAAAACACTGGTATGATAAATTATTCACATTTAACTTAACGAACTTTCCTCCTACCCTGTGTTTGAAAATGCATCACTCAAAGAGGTTTCAGTGTTTTCCATTCGTAATTTTTTGCAGCCTCTTTATAAACCTGTAAGATGTGCACATATTGCACAGCTAAGCATAGACTTATACAATGCTCATGAGATTCCACACTCATATTGTAGATCATATTGTTATGACTGTGTTGATGTCGATAAGAAATGTTTCATGTTTGTTTCAGTTTATTCACATTGCCCAAATGTCTATGTTATGTCATTTGCCTAAGAAGCTAAAGCCACATGCTCAATGCATTCATCTGATCACAACTTACACGCCAAGTTCCTCTCTCTTAGTGCTGTCATGCCCTCCAGCGTTCTCCTGTTCTGAAAAGCAGTGGCCTTGCTAACAATTTTGTCAAGGATTAGCTGCTACAGCCTAACGGGATTGGAGGATTACTGTCCTGACATTTGTAAATATCAGTGGAATTTCAGTTCTGCAGATCACGGCTTCTAATCAGGATGGATGGATTAACTGAGAGGTAGGAATCAATGAATTAATTAAAAGATGCTGAGAAGCTAAGCACAAGAATTGCTGTGCATGGTGTATTGCTTATTCTGCTGAAGTGAGACAGAATATACAGTTGATTTTATATATGTTTTTTCACTTTGCAATAACATTTGAATATAGTTTTGTGTGTTACTGTTTTTAACCAGGAACAGGGACATATTCGCTTGTTCTCAGTTCAGTGTATCAGTGGGATTCGATGATGAAGGTATACATCCACGTGATCACATCCTCTGAATTGCACTGAAGGTATTGATTTATATTTAAAAAAAAGCTCAGCTCTGAGTTAATCTCAGTCGCAGGGCAAAGCTGAGGTACTGTACTAGCACGTTTGATTTCTCCATGTATAACTTTCTTTCAGCTTCTTCCAAGAAGGGGTTGCCATCCAAACTGCACAAGATTTGATACAGGTTTTATGCCCATTGCCCTGACACAATTTTTTTTAACCAGCACATCATGCAGTGACCGGGTCAGTGTGATGTAAAGGGTCTTTCCCAAAGACCTGACAGAGCAACTCACCAGTGGCGGGGCTTGAACACAGATCCTTAGTTCAACAAACTAGAGTCTTAGCCATCTATTTCAAAGGGACGTGTACAGTATAATTCATATTGTTTTAACCTAATAATAAAAAGTGTTGACATTTAAACATAATATAAACTGTATTTGCTAATATTGCCATGTTTTCTCTAAGGAGATTTTTTATTTAACATTTGTGGCATGAGTGAGTCAAAGTGTCCACTTATAATAATAATTATTATTATTATATTAATTATGTAAATATGTCCTAATAAAAATTATTTAGTGCCATTTTTGGAGGAAAATTGGGAAGTTACTGTGGTATGAGAAAATAAAACACAAATTGATGTATTGTTAGGCCACAAAAAATGTAATAAATATTTAGAGCTGAACACAGATTACACACGGTGATAAGATGAAAAGCCACATATAGCATTGTAATGGATTTAAGGTACAAGATTTAAGAAAATGTTATTTATTTGTTTCAAATTATAATTTTATCGATTGCAATTTATTATACATAATTGATTGTTTTTATCAGGTATTTGTGTCGTTTTTGTCATACAGTAGTTGAGCCATAAATCCAGCATACAGTCTGATGAAATGTAGCATATCTGCAATTCCCCTGTTGTAAGGTTGAGCCTTCAGAATCAATCGTTCTTTCAGTAAATCAACTTTAGTGGAGTTCTTATTTAGGGAGGTCCTGAGGGGGTTCTCTTCTTGTGTAAAAATCTATTGGGGGCTCAGGATTCGAACATCTGGTAGTGGCAGGTAGCCAGGAGGATTTTTATTTTTTTTTCCAATCAAGTTTTCACGAAATTCCACGGACACTTTACCTTGTAATTCTTCACCAACACAATATCACCACTCTCTTTATTCTTGAAAGGGACCTCCTGGAGGACGAGCTTGTTACCCGGCGGTTTTAGACACACGTTGAATATATAAATTAGATGTTTATATGGATCTATTTCCATATAAAATGCTTGAAGCATTTTCTGTTTTAATTAAAACCATCACCTTTTTTTTAGGAAGTGCAATACGCACTGTGTTTCACAGTATTATGCAGTTAAAATATATTGTAACAAGCTGTTCTGGAAATCAAAGCATGGATCTGTATTCACTCAGTGTAAGGATCTTGTTAGCATGAGCACTGGTACACAGAGGTCACCTTAATCCTCAAGAGGCTTGTTTTAAAGCAATATAATTTTTATGGACCCATATGAACACTTGAGAGACCTTGTCTAAAATGGCAGCTTACCATACTCCTTGGAATCGGGCAATGGATGCCCTCACTGTTGGAGCTGGCATATGGTTGTTTATTTTTTGCACCATGGCAATTTTGTAGTGAGACCATTTGTGGAAAAGGTTTCTGGTTTTGCAGTGACCTCCTTAGGCATTTAGCTGAAATAATTTGAATTCCTTTCTGGTACTATACTGGGCTGTTTCCCTTTGATAAAGGCTGTGCTGTCCCTGGACTCTCTGTCAGCCTGTCACCCTCACAAACACTATCTAGTCCTCACATGCCTCACTCTTTTACATGAAGTGCTTCAGTCACATTCTGCCTTGGGATGAGCGCCTAGTGATTAGCATTTGTGTGATTTTGTGCTTTTTGACTTGGTATCTTTATACTGTGATATTTTAATTAATTTTAAACAAGTATAGTATCAAATCTAACAACTGACATCAATGACTTTCCTGTACTCGACACGGCTCTCTGGCTGGCTGTTACACCATCTAAACGAGCAGATACAGTCAACTCACTGCTTGTGTATGAAGCCTGATTGAGTTATGTGTGCCTGGGTTTCCAACAACCAATCACTGAATCCCATTGTTCCCTAACAGGAATTGTTCACAAACAACTAACCACTGATCAACATTGTACCCCAACAACTAACCAGCAATCACCACTGTACCCCAGCAACCAAACACTAATCACCACTATACCCCAACAACTAACCACTGATCACCATTGTACTCCAACAACTAACCACTAATCACTATTATACCCCAGTAACTAACCAGCAATCACCATTCTACCCCAACAACTAATCACTGATCACAATCAAACACAAACAACTAACCACTGTTCACCATTGTACCCTAACAACTCACAACTGATTACCATTGTACATCAAAAATTAAGCACTCATCACCATTGTATCCCTACAACTAACCACAGATCACCATTGTACACCAACAACTATCCATTGATCACAATTATACCCCAACAACTAACCAGTGATTACCATTATACCCCAGCAACCAAACACTAATCACCACTATACCCCAGCAACCAAACACTGATCACCATTGTACTCCAACAACTAACCACTGATCACTATTATACCCCACTAACTAACCAGCAATCACCATTTTACCCCAACAACTAATCACTGATCACAATCAAACACAAACAACTAACCACTGTTCACCATTGTACCCTAACAACTCACAACTGATTACCATTGTACATCAAAAATTAAGCACTCATCACCATTGTATCCCTACAACTAACCACAGATCACCATTGTACACCAACAACTATCCATTGATCACAATTATACACCAACAACTAACCAGTGATTACCATTATACCCCAGCAACCAAACACTAATCACCACTATACCCCAACAACTAACCACTGATCACCATTGTACTCCAACAACTAACCACTAATCACTATTATACCCCAGTAACTAACCAGCAATCACCATTCTACCCCAACAACTAATCACTGATCACAATCAAACACAAACAACTAACCACTGTTCACCATTGTACCGAAACAACTCACAACTTATTACCATTGTACATCAAAAATTAAGCACTCATCACCATTGTATCCCTACAACTAACCACAGATCACCATTGTACACCAACAACTATCCATTGATCACAATTATACCCCAACAACTAACCAGTGATTACCATTATACCCCAGCAACCAAACACTAATCACCACTATACCCCAACAACTAACCACTGATCACCATTGTACTCCAACAACTAACCACTAATCACTATTATACCCCAGTAACTAACCAGCAATCACCATTCTACCCCAACAACTAATCACTGATCACAGTCAAACACAAACAACTAACCACTGTTCACCATTGTACCCTAACAACTCACAACTGATTACCATTGTACATCAAAAATTAAGCACTCATCACCATTGTATCCCTACAACTAACCACAGATCACCATTGTACACCAACAACTATCCATTGATCACAATTATACCCCAACAACTAACCAGTGATTACCATTATACCCCAGCAACCAAACACTAATCACCACTATACCCCAACAACTAACCACTGATCACCATTGTACTCCAACAACTAACCACTAATCACTATTATACCCCAGTAACTAACCAGCAATCACCATTCTACCCCAACAACTAATCACTGATCACAATCAAACACAAACAACTAACCACTGTTCACCATTGTACCCTAACAACTCACAACTGATTACCATTGTACATCAAAAATTAAGCACTCATCACCATTGTATCCCTACAACTAACCACAGATCACCATTGTACACCAACAACTATCTACTGATCACAATTATACCCCAACAACTAACCAGTGATTACCATTATACCCCAACAACTAACCACTGATTACCATTGTACCCCAACAATTAAGCACTGATCACCATTCTACCCCAACAATTAAGCACTGATCACCATCCTACCTTAACAACTAACTGCATACAGTATCACCATAGTACACAAACAACTATCCACTGGTCACCATTATACCCCAACAACTAACCTCTGATCACGATTGTACTCCAACAAATAACCACTGTTTACCATTATACCTCAAAATAACCACTGATCACCTTTGCACAACAAATAACCATTCGTCACCATTATAACCCTCAAAATAACCACTGATCACCATTGCACACCAACAAATAATCACTGATTAGCATTGTACCCCAGCACCCAACCACTAATCACCATTGTCCCCAAAAACTAATAACTCATCACTATAGTACCTCACTAAACACTATTTTTTCCTAACAACTTATCATCATTGTTTCCAAATCACCAAATACCATGGTAATGCTCCAACACATTTTTCTCTACTTGGATATATTTAAGCAATAAATATAAATGACTCTACTTATAACAGTTTCCTTTATGTCCATCAACTTACAGCCACTTTGTCTTTTGGTATATCTTCTTAGTAGAAATTACAGCCACATTGATATGGTAATGTCTAGACACTTCTATCATGCATTAGTTACAGTACTGTATATTTTCATGAAATGGTCTGACTGAAACTTCCCGCCTCCTAACACACAGTATGACTGCAGATCATTCCCTACTATCTGATATTACCCGAATGAGGATGGGTTCCATCTTGAATCTGGGTTCTCTCAAGGTTCTTCCTATTACCAGGTAGTTTTTTATTTGCCATCGTCACCCTCGGCTCGCTCATACATGTCTCCTCACACATTTCATTCACATTTACATAATTTTCTTTTGATTCTGTAAAGTTGCTTCGTGACAATAAACATTGGTAAACATGCCTGCTTTCTCTAGCCCTTATACCTTGAAACCTTTTAGTGAAGTTTCTTTCATTCAGTTAAGACTAATTTCATATTGAACATCAGTTAATTTTTGCTAGAGACTGGTGTTATAGTTTTCTAAAACTAATTTCAACATCTTATGGCCAGTTAGTACAGTAACAGCATACTGTTGATGTCTAGCTAGGTAATTTTAGCAAACATAAAGACATTTGGTCTTCATGTCTTTTACACGGCCGTTCCAGTGCCTCAACTAAAAAGTATCTCTAATGAGCATCATATCCACAGAAGATCCACAAAAGCTGAAAGAATATTCATAAAATGACAAGCTACCAACAACCTCCTAGTCAAGCAGAAAACTTCTGACACATGGCGACATGCCAATTGTTACACAGATGCATGAGGTTATAAAGCAATGTGATGCATGGCCTTACTTGCTGATCAGTGCTGTATGTGCCACAGAATGAACATGGCTCTTCTAAATACACACATCCATTCTGGTTGAAGAGATCAATACTGTGTTTGTTCTGTGTCTTCTTGTAGCACTGATGGTGCTGTTACTGCTAGCAGATGGTACGCTGTTGCTTGAATTTCCATGAGGCAAGGCAGCCTCCAGATGCCTCCCGAATCTGTTTGTTCACAAATGAAGTTTTCATGCAAATGTAGACAGCTCATTTGGGTTAAATCATTCGTTAAGTGATTAAGATGCAGTAATAAAGGGTTTCTTTTTAAACCATGACCAAAACTATAGAAAACATAATAAACATAATCAAGGTTAGGAAGACTACAGGAACCAAAGAAACCGTACTTTTTTTTGATGTATGCATATTAGGTCTTTTTGCATAATATTATAACCGGCTTCGCAAGGCCGGAATTGGGTTAGGTAAGAACAATATCTCACAAGGAATTGGAATTGGGAAGTTGCCTAAATTAACACACTCATTGCAGCATGCAAAATAATAAGAAGGGTAAACAAGTGAATAATTCAATTACTGGAGAATATTTTCTGGGTTTAAGAAAACAAATTACAGAGGTTAGTCAGTGGTTAACATTTTAGGTTACTGACTGTTGGGTTGGGAGTTCATATTTCAGCTCCATCAAGCTGTTACCGAGTGCTTGAGCAACACTCTTAGACTCAAATCAGCTTAATTATACACTATCTTATATTATATCTATATACTGTAACTATGATATAAAGTCAACCAAATTAATATATTTATAAGTACAGTACTGTAATACTGTTTTTATGTATTCCTCCACTAAATGCAAGTAATATTAAATGATTGCATTATGTTATGTTGTGTATTTGTTTTTATGCTCAAAATAGATGGATCTTGCAATACAAGGTCAGTCAGAAAAAGAGTGTATGCTGCATTATATTCCTACATTAATTAGCCTCATGAGATGTTATTTTTCAAATATCTTATATACTTTTACTATTGTATTCACATCTCCATGTTCTGCAGTCACTCACAGAGAAAATAAATTGATTAGACGAGTCAAACCAGGACTGGTAAGCATGTGTAGCAGCAAGAAACCATGTTCCTGCACTAAAATCCCATCTGAGCATCTCAGCGCTGAATTACCTTGACCTTTCAGTTGCTAGGGTGCACTGTTAATTCTAATATGTAACTATGACAACCTGCCAGCTCGGAGAACTGCTCTGACGCACTGGACCGATCGATGGCACGTTGTTCTCCAATGTGCACTTCTCTAAAACCACCCCCCCCCCCCCCCCACACACACACACACTCACACACTTTACCCGTTCATTCACTCTCGTCATCCTCAGAGCTCCTGTTAGAGCTAGATTGGTTTTCTCCCAGCATTGGGCACTCGCCATGCTCTCAGCATGTACAGAGGTACTGCAAATAAATGGTGACAAATATTTTTTTCTTCACAGCAGTAAAGGGTTTTATATATAGCACAATATATTTTTTTCATGCACCTTTTCAGTGCACTTATATCTTTTTAAATAATAAAAATATGCTTAATCTAGACAACAGAGCTCAGTATTTTAGCAAAGTTTTTCATCATAATCATGTCTTCTGGTAAAGTTCATATGATGTTTTGCAGAATATTTCCTTTACATGTATGCAATTCACTCTGTTTACCTTAATGCATTTATAAATACTTTTAGTCCATAGTGTTTGGACTCACAAGGTCACTTTTTTCTTTTATTAACCTGTGAAACCAAGTTGCAGTCAGAGTCAGACACATCATCAGTGCACCAACATTATTTTTATACATGTGTTTTAAGTTTTATAGACATCTGAATAAAAATGCCAAACATTCCAGCAGTAATATCATGTAGATTTGCTGGATAAGGATGCAAATGCTTTTTCTACTGTATAAACCAAAATCTGTACACATCTAATGTAAAATCTATTAATTCATAGTTTTCCAAAAAAAAAAAAAGTTTCAAGGTCGAATTGTACTCCCTTGTAATTTAACTACATTTGCCTTGTAACTTTGATGCAAAATTAAAAAAGGAAGACCTCAGATACCAAGCATTCCTTTTAAGGATGCAGCAAGTATTTTTATTTTCTTAGGGCTTACTCTTACTGACATGACTGGACACTTGGCTCATCTCAACATGCAAATCAAAATTCTGTGTTTTTCTTGCCAATGTAAGGAATCAGAAACTCTTAGTAGGCGTTACCATCATTTTTTTCCTATTTTGTTACATATTTTTGTAGTTTATTTTCTGTACTATGGTAAATGATCTTTGGTGGCACACTCTTGGGTCATGTTTATTGTTGTAAATGTATATAGTCATTTAAAAGTCATTTTTATGTTTCTCCACACTGCAAGAATAACATGATAATAAAATCGACCTAAGCAAATAATACACATTCGGTAAGAGTGAATGTGTCATTGTGGTGCCAAAAAGGCACTGGACTACACCGCCCATCAGCCCATCCATATGCATCCTAGCCAGGTGGTCCTCAACCTAGTGTTTTCCCTTCTCTACTACACCCACTTCAATTAAAATGTTGTCAATTAGTCGATCAGTTAAATCAGGTGTGCTGCGTACTGAAAAAGCACTAAAATGTGCAGGGCAGTGGTCCTCCCGGACTGGAGTCAAGACCTGCTGTTCTAGCATTTGGCCTTAGTTCCTAGTTAACCATCATGCCATTAGTCAAGATCTTGTTTCTCATTAGGAGGGCTTGGAGGGTGGGAAGGTCTTTGTCCTCTCCACCCTTGTCAGGGATTCACCTCATGAAACTTCCCGTAGGAGTAATATTGTTTGACTGAAGCATGCCTTCAACCAAGTGAGAGTAATCGTTAGTCACCCAATCCACATTTTAGTGTTATGCTTTCCCATCTGTACTAATCAGTTATTTAAGTGATACAGGACACTCAAACTAAAGCAGAGATGACGTACAGTAGTTTTGCTATCGAAGACAGATAAAGAATTACTGTTCCATGAGGTTATTCATAATTCCATGGATGGGCACTTGGGCCAGGATAAAACACTGAACTGTCATTATTTTTTTATTGGTTGTGCATTTTCAGCAGTGTTTTTAGCTGTGTGGCATGTTGCAGCTTCAGTTGGTGTACCGTGCCCCTTGCCCCTAGTCGCTTTTGAAAGATTTGTCATTTGAAACTCTTCCATGTTACAGTATCTCCCAATTAAGAATCCGAAAGATATTCTGAGTAACAAGGACATGGCATTCATGTCACAGACGCAACATGAGGTCTAATAATTATTATAGATTAAATACATTTGCACCAGTGTTTACCATTAGATGGCCTGGTGTAGTTATTTAATCAAAAATGATTCATAACTTCCCTCATGATGATGTGCAACTCTGAGGTTGAGATAAGTGGCAAACTTCCAGTTGTATAACACGATATGGCATGTATAGCATGATATACATTAAGTCTGACAATTTATAGAGAAATGCGTCCAATTTAATTAACAGGAACCACATCATGCAGCAAGACATAGACCCAAAACACACTGATAACACAACACCTGACAACTCGATCACTCGATCACACGTGATAGTCTTCAGCCCTCCCGACTGAGTGGCCGTGGTACCCTTAATGTGGAAGCCCCCTAGTGACTGGGAGGAATTGGACCCGACTAAATTAGGGAGGAAATGGGGAAAAAAATCCCAAAAAATAATTAAAAAAAAGGAGACTAAAGATGATATCGCTCCAAAACAAACATCTTAAATACATTACAGTACAAGCAGGAAAATCATCACAAAATTCAACAGTTTGGCGGTGCCGGTGGGTCTCTTACTACAAGCAAGATATATGCAACCAGATATTTCATAACTATTATTTCTTTAAGGCTATTTTTACTTTGCATTGTTAAAAGTGCTATAAAAATAAAAATTAACTATTTGAAAATGAATTGAAATATTAAATGTGTTCATCATTGTATGCCAGAAACAAAGATTCCTTTGTTAGCCGTACTGTCTTAGCCTTGCCGTTCCAATACTTTTGAAAAGTAAAAGCATCATCATTTAAAACCCGATCTCTGATTTATTCGATTCGAATGGCATTTGACTAACTCAACTGTAATGTATAAAGCTACTCTATGTACTTTAAATCAGTAAAAGCATACAAGGCCAGGCAGCGTCTGTATAAGTGAATTCCATTTATTCTGAATTTTAGATCTGCAAAATGTACTGCCTTTGAATAGCCTGTGTTTGGCTGGTCCTTAGGTAGCCAGGTTGGCTTGTTTCCATGGAAATAAAGGGAAAAAGCTTTTTGATGGGCTGAACAGGCACAAAACTAACAGCAATAAAAATAGATTGACCACTGGATCTGCGTTTAGCACAAAAAGTTCAGTGCGTTCTAATCGCATGTGAAAAAACAAAGTATATATAAAAGCATGTTGATATTTTATAAAATGATCATTTTTATAAATACAGATATTACTATTGAAAACTAGTTTAATTTGTGGGTCTTGGATGACACCCCTCTGTGACAAAGCTGAAAAGGTGATCATTTAACACCTAAGGGTCTTATCTGTCAACTTTTCAGAAATTATTTCTATTTTTATTCTTTTTGTAAAAGCATCTCAGCATTTTAAAAGCGCTTTGCTCAAAAGCACAGCATACCTTCACGAGAAAGCCTCACATGTCACGTCTTGTCACTGTAGTCAGACTTTATCAGTGTAACTGACATCCCATCATTTCATTTATTTTCATGCCTTATTATGTGCACAATCGGAGCAGAGATGTCATGTTTGCGACTATCGTTCTCTGAGAATTCACGCTCTCGTCACTTTTCAAGCTCTGCTCGAGTCGATTAAAAAAATTCTTCTGAATGCTTTTAACTCTGTAGTCTCTGACTTCATTTTAACCTTTTGCCCTGTTAAAATTTAATGGCCCCTGTTATGAGTTTGTCTGATTTCCGTGTTACGGTGGATATAAGTATCTCATGCTAGCCATGCATGTTTGGCGAGCATTTCGTCTACATGATAAATGATTCAAAAGGTGCATGATCAAAGGCTTTTGCTTTTGCTATAGATTTTTTTTCCTTTCCATTTCTCAATTTGAGCATGCATCAATTTACCTTTTCAACCGTACCCCCTCAGGCCAGGCCTTATTGTGAAGGAATAAAACTGTATTTTGTTTTCCAAACCTCCATCTTGGAACTTGTCAGACTAGAAATGGAGAAAAAAAGAATATATTGCATTTTTCTGTGTTTGTTTTTTAAGCAAAACAAAATGCATGAACCTTTAAACCTGAATTGTAGGGACTCTTTCAACTGCCCTATACACACACACAGTTTATATCAACTGTTCAACAAATATTAATCTTCTGAAACTCGTTTAAAATTCTACTTTGAGATATTAATTACCTTCAGTTAAATTTTTTTTAAAAATGCCATTATCCACCAGATATAAAATGATTTTTTTATTGATGTCTGCACAATGGAATTATTATTACATCTAGTGCTTCAATAATAGTAAATGCAATAAGTGTAACAGACGTCCATATGCACTGAATTTTGCTCATGCTCATTTACTGGTGGAAGAAGAACGGTTACAGATAATGACAGGGTTGCTAGATTGGCCTCGATTAAAATACTGCACTGCCACCAAGAGCTTGTTTAATAACTAATATAAAACATTTTAACGAAATTGCAAAGTATTAGTGCATACAGTGTGTATGTGATAAAGAGAACCATTTCTATTGAAACATATAATGCGAAAGACTAAAAACGGGGCAAGATGATTTACAAATTAAATAATCTCTGTACATCAGCAATATGTGACAAATGCTTTGTTCCCAGTAACCATTTTTTAAATCCTGCAGTCATTCTGTCAACCCCAGTTAATGTTCTCACCTTAAACACAGATGAAATTTAAAGGTATGTGTAAATTTGTTCAAATCTACTAAAGTCTATGCTGCATGACCAAGTATTTGTTGACTCTCATGATAATCTAAAAAAACAAAAAAACAAAACTAGATAGCAGCTTCTGGCAGGAGTCAAGTTCGGTAGCCCTTTAAATTAAGCCTATGTTGTAAATAATGTCATCCTGCTCCACATAAATCTGTATTCACTAGAATCTTCTTAACCAGAGTAAAAATGAAAGTGGTAAAGCCATCATTCAATGGAGCTTAAGTCTACTCATTTTATTCACTTTTTTATTTAAAATTGTGGGGCCATAATGTGGGGCCCAAACTATATATATATATATATATATATATATATATATATATATATATATATATATATATATATATATATATATATATATATATATATATATATATATATATATATACTCTTTCTCCATTTTTCATTTATTTGTTTTTCAGCATTTTTTTTAGATTTAGATTCATTTTCTTTTTAAAATTAATAAATCATCTTAAATAACCTTATCAATTAGGGCTAGTAGCAAGAAGTGTAGTATAGACATTACTACAAGCTTTAATAGGGTGGTGGTAATGGAAGATCATGTAACATCTGGATTAGCATAATTCTCTGCTCTGGGAACAGCTGTTTTAAGGATATATTAATCACAAATAAGTTATTTCTGAATATGTATGAGTACATACATATTTTTGTGAAATTAGAATACAGTTTCATACAGCGTGCACATCTTAAGCAGAGAACAGAACATCTCTTATATAATAATTTCTTGACTTTGTGTAGAAAAAAACTATTACGAAATAAGTGATTAAACACATACACACACCTTGGTGTGGACAGAGTAAAAAAAAAAAATAGAAAAAAAAATAGAAATATAGCTGCAAGCAGGGATTGGCGGGCCCAAGCACCATGGGCGCGGCAAAAGGCACTATTAGCATGTGAATGTGATTATTCTGCCCCATTAAACACACACATGATGATTGAGCCAAACTGTGGTTGTACTGTGAAAGTACTGATCATATCACCATGCCAACACTAGTCCAGATGTCAACATTTCATTTCCAATTTAATATCACAGATATTTTGACACCATTCTGACCATCTGTGCAGTGACTCTATGGTGCTGCTCTTGCCCATCATGAGCATCACATGCTGTGTGATGTAAAGTGACCTTATGCCATATTTCCGTTTGTGCGGTGTGAAATGTTAGTTGAGTGCCTTACATGACAATTCTGTTTTAGAAGATAAAACATTAATTCTTCACAATTTTGCACCATAGATATTATCATTATTTTGAGCAAATTTGGTTAGAATATATTGAATCTTGTCCTGTAGGTAGTCTAAGATCAGGCAATGTACAGTAATACTGGCCCACAAATGTAATATAAACCACAAACCCACAAACATAATAGAAATCTGCAGATTTTAATGTAATAATCTTATAAACATAAGAAAATTTCCACAAACATATTTTGTAAGCTGCAGGATTATTACATTAAAAGCTGCAGATTTGTATTGCATTTGTGGTTTATTTATGATTATGTTTGTGGGAAATTTATTACATTTGTGGGATTATTACAATATAAAGCTGCATATTTGTATTATGTTTGGGGCTATTATTATGATGGCAGGTGTTACAATGAGTATTTAAATGTTTAATAACTGTTGAAACGCACAAAAGGAAAAAAAAAATCAGACTTCTTGCTGAGCAGAGTTGGATGGATGTTAATGTGAAATATGTTTGTCCTAACTGAATGCTTATATTCATGAATAATGTAAAAGGAGTGGCAGCAACAGTGGCTTAGTAGGACGACTTTCACACACACACCCACACACATATACTAACGGATCAAAAAGTAATCCAAGTACTTTGTAATGCGCTACACCCAACACTGGTGGTCAGCACAGTTTGCACGTTCTCACTGTGTTTGGTGGGTTTGATCTGGGTACTCCGGTTTCCTCCCACAGTAGAAAGACATGCAGATTATAATAATTGTCATTTCTGACGTGTGTGAATGGGCAGTTGTTTGAATGAGTATGTGAGTGTGTGTGTCTGTGTATGTGTATTTTTGCCCTGCGATGGATTGGCACCCCATCCAGGCTGTACCCCTTCCTTGTTCCATACAATAAGTCTCCTGGGATAGGCCCCAGACCACTCGCAACACTGTATACGGGATAAAGTGGTAGGGATGATGAGTGAGTGAGTCAAAGGGGGTGTTGTCAACGCTCCGTTTTTATTTTCTTATCTACTGGCTAAACAGCAGAGCACTTTCAAGATTTTTAGATAGGGATCTCCTTTTCTGACGTCATTATAAATATGGTCATATACAGTACATTCTCTTCTGGTTGGTATTTATTAACAATAATGTTCATCTGTTAATATCCCATCGATGCACCTTAAACTACGGTCTTTTAAGTTTTCTACTTAATTGCACTGATGTGATCATGTACTTTTATTCTCTTTTTTTATTTATAATACACCATATCTATAAATTGCTTGTGCAACATACATACTGTTATTTATACTGTATATCCACCTGTACAGTGATACTCCACAGTATCATCATGTACATCATATATTCTTACTATTATGCATAGGTTTCTTTATTTTTTTATTATATTTATCTTATTTCTTTAGTTTCCATTTTTCATTTCCAAATAAAAAGCAAAGTATAACTGTCTCATTTTTTTTTCAGGCTTTGTTTAAGTAACATTTTGCTTTAAGTTCAGTTTCAGTATCTGTACCACATCACTCATGACGATAAAACAGTCTTTACTGCTTCTAATACAAGGACTTTCAACACTGCAGTTCAGACCTGAAACGAAATGTTGACCAATGTTTCTGTGTGCGTGTGAAAGGGAAAGCAGTGGCTGCCAGAAGCTTTTGGAGAGGTTAGGGAAGAGTCCAGCCAAAACCCAGAAATCCTGAAAATCATTCGAGATTTGTGGCAAAGCATGCAAGGAGCAAGACATGCGAGTACAGAGGTGAATGAAGCAATGGAATCTGGCGCGTTGTATCTGTGTATTGGTACACGAGCGTCGCTAAGGCAATCATTCACGACCCAAATGTTTTCAGAATAGCCCCCTTTTTTTACTCAAAGCTACCCTGAAGCAGAGAGAAGGTTTAGTTGAGGATCTAGTTTAAAGAGGAAAAAAAAAACAGCAGTTTTGAAAAGTGAGGTTTCCATGGTGTGGTTGCTAAATTCTCAGATGGTTAGTCATAAAAAATAAATTAAAAGGCATGCTTACTGTGTTAGAATATTGGCCGATTTCTGAAACAGTACTTAAAAAAATGGCCTATACATAGAATTGTTTTGCTTTTTCAGGACATCTCTTTTACAGAAAACATGATGCATTATTTAAAAGCTACCACTTCCACTGAAATTATTTTGGCATTTTTAATGTTTTTACGGTTACATTTTGATGCCGACATTGATAAGATCTTTTTTTACACTGTTGCAGTGTTCTGTACAGATTCAACAGGTTTTAAGAACATGGAGTAACATTTTACAGTCCTGCAATGTCTTAAAAAACCTCCGTAGTGATGCTAATCATTTCCTATACACTCTTCACTTTATCCGGTATTCAAGGTCACGGGGCCTGGAGCCTATCCCATGAGACTTCAGGCACGAAGTGGGATGCACCAATTAATTGCAGGGCACACACACTCCTTTACACACTACAGGCAATTTGGGAACACCAATAAGTCTAATCTGCATGTCTTTGGACTGTTGGAGGGAAACGGAGTACCCGGAGGAATCAAGCCTGGCCAGGAATTGAACCCGGATCCTGGAGGTGCAAGGCGACCATGTTAACCACTACACCACAGTGCCACCTTATTTGCTATATAGTACAGTGTTAATAAAATGTGGTGCACACACTGGGTCTCATATACAGTAGCAGACAAAAATTTCACCACCTACTCATTCAATGTTTTTTCTTATTTCTACATTGTAGAACAATCCTGAAGACATCAAACTATCAAATCATACATATAGAATTACGTAGTAAACAAAAAAAGACACAATTTAACTTAAGGAAAGCTTTGCACACTATTGAAAGCCAACAAATGCTCATGATACTTTATGTAGGGACTCCATCAACACTTACATTTAGGCATTTGGCAGACGCTCTTATCCAGAGCAACTTACATTTTTATCTTATTACACATCTGAGCAGTTGAGGGTTAAGGGCCTTGCTCAAGGGCCCCACAGTGGCAACTTGGTGGTTGTGGTGGGTGCAGTACATCAACACTGTTAAACATCAGTCCAGGTGGCTACCTCATAACTCTGGTTGAGAGAGTGGGCAAAGCTGTCATCAAAGCAAAACGTGGCTACTTTGAATAATTAAAAATAGAACACATTTTGCTTAGTTTTTTTTTGTGCATTACACCATTTTATGTGTTATTTTAGCATTTTCACGCCTGGCTCTCACTCACTAATCATCTGTACCACTTTATTGTGCAGTCAGGGTCGCGGGGGCGTGGAAAATAAAATTCCCAGGAGAATTTGGGCACGAGGCGGGGTAGACCCTGGATGGGGTGAAACAGTGAAAACAATGAAACTGTTCAAGTGAGCCTCTTATGTATTGCAGTTCAGGAATTACAGGGCATCAGTTACCTTAGTCGCACAAATTCCCTCCGTCCTGAGTCCTGAATGATTTGTTTTGGTTTCTTTTAAGTTAGTAGTATGATTGATTAATGTAGTATTTTGTGAAAGTTAACTAAGTTTGACTGTCTAATATAAACTTCCTAGAGGAAAATAATGTTTCACACAGTTTTTCCATTTGACTGGCTTTAGCTTTATTTATCGCGCACAATGTGATGGCCAGCTGATCCATGAAAGTGATAACTCATGATTTCTAGAACCACTCTTTCACAATTTGAGTCCTGGAACATGCCTGTGCCATCAGGGGGAAAAAGATTATGTTATGTACTGCAACATAACATTAGTGAGTTTAGACCTGACCAACTGAAGCAACCCCAGATCACAGCACTGCCAGAGGCTTGTAAAGAGGCCACTATGCATGATCGTCTCGCTTCCTACCCTGGCACACCCATTGCTCTGGAATAGGGTTAATCTGGACTCATCAGACCACATGACCTTTTTCCATTGCTCAAAATTCTGATCTTTATGTTCTATCCTAGTAAATTGAAGCCTTCTTCTTTCTGATTAATCTCAGAAAGGCAAATCTCTAACAATTGGTTTTCTTATGGCCACACAGCTGTGCGTTTTCATCACATTGAGTGTGTGGAAACGCTCTTACTTGGACGACTAAACATAGCTGTGGTTTCTGCTGCTGGCATTTTATGAAACAACTTCACCAAGCATCTAAATGATTTCCAATCACATCCATTCATGATTTTTTTTATCACTTTTTTTTTTTCGTAATATTGCATTAGAGAGTTCTGACCCAATTCCAGGAACGTTAATGTTTTCTTTGCTTGGTTCAGGCCAATAATTTGACTCCCTGTAAACAGCAACTTTTTTCTTTTTCCGGAGATTGTATACAATTGCAGTTACTCATGCATATTATATGTCTTGTGCAATGTATTCACTTTTATATGTAAGTTCAGAATGTCTGTACAGTTTTATTGGGATCCAATTATTTCATATCCATCTTTGTGATGGTGTTGCAGGTAATTTATTTGTCTTGTGCTTGTTTAGAGCTTTTTTTTTTTTTTGGGTCGCTGTCTGGATGGGAGCCAGTACTGAAGAGCAGAGAAATCAAGGCCCTCATGAAACTCCAGCAGGAAGCTCCATCAAAGGAAACTAAGATCTTTGCTTCCATCCTGCACTGAATTGACAGGCTTTGTTTAAAACAAGTAGGACCATGCAACATGTCATATGTGAGAAAATAACATAAAACAGCACTGTGGGCTAAAATATCAATCAGTTCAGAAGTTCTAGCGAGAGAACTGTCAGAGATCACTGCTGATTGAAAATAGCAAACGGGACAATGTCTTTTCATCATCGAGGCGCACATTCCCTCCTGTTTATTTGCTGTGGTGACTAACGGAGGATATTGATTTATTCTGTATGAGTCTAGCTCTTTTTTGGATGCAATAGCACTACCCACTCTGAGTGGTGTTTTTGATCATCGTAATTTAAAGCAGACCTTGTTTTCGTCGCTCAGAGATTGATGTTCGGTGTGTTTCTGGGATGCCTGTGGTGGAATGTTTGTGATGTAATCTCAAAAGGCCTCTCCAGTTTGGATGATTCTTTGGTAGTCGGTGGTGCGTCCTCAAGAAGATGAACAAGGTGCCTCGGGCTCAAAGCCCAGTGGAGAAAAAGGATTTATGAAAGCAGCATAGTTCTTAGACATGCAGGTGTGTGTGTGTGTGTGTGTGTGTGTGTATGTGTGTGTGTGAGAAAGAGAGAAAGAGAGAGAGAGTTTTTGGCTTTAGGCTCATGTTTTCGTTTTAGCTTCCAGCTTTTTTGGAAGCCATCTGTGCAAACATTTATGGAGGACCATAAAGCCTGTCGAGAGAGAGACATTAAGAGAGACAGACAGAGAGAGAGAGAGAGGGGGAACAAAACTGTTGCTGCTGGAGACTATGAAAGCACCTTTCAGTACACGAGTGTGTGTTTGTCTGTGTTTGTGGGCATGTTTTTATACCATGGTGAGGACAGGAGAACTAGGATAGTATGACAAGTGTGTGTGTGTGTGAGTGTGTGTGAGAGAGAGAGAGAGCAGATGGCTCTATTGGGTAAGATAATCACTCGGGGAGCAAAATGTTAACAAAAAAACAACAGTATATTGTTAGTTTTAGTAAATGATTGGGAAACTTTGAGAAGTCCGTCATTATGTCTAGGACCGACGTATGTAGTGTCCTGTAACAGCATGAATGGAGGTCCGATTGTCCTCACAAGGATAGATATAGCAATATATTACAGTTTTGACCATTTAGCTGGTTCCTAACTACTTCTTTACACGCACAGTAGCAGAGCCAAAGATTTGGCAACCTTTGGTTACTCAGGGTTAGAGTTGGGTGAAGGTCTAGCATTAATTATCTTAATTATCTCGGGTTCATAGAATGGTTCTGTGTGTGTGTGTGTGTTTGTGTGTTTGTCTGTGTGCACGCACTCTCTCGACTCTCCACGTTGAGGATTTCTGTGCCGAGTTCTGGCTCTGTCTCAGGGAACAGCGTGTACTTGGCTGTAGTGGAAGCCTGAACCATGACATCTATAAAACACACAAAGCAGCAGCCACATACACACAAGCTTAAAAAGTTGACCCCACTCTCCATAAAAGACTCTTTTTCTCTCTCTGTCTCTGTCTCTGTCTCTCTCCCCTTCTCTGGGAGCGTTCGGGCCAGGCGTGATTGCTGGAGTGGTGGTGCAGTGATTGCTGAAGTGGGTGCGCAGAACTTCGAAAAGGGTCACATCATGTATATAGTATCATCATCATCATCATCATGTGCTTCCTTTATTTATATTTTGCTACGAAAAAAAACTTTCGTCTAAGACGAGTGCTTTATTTGGTGTGTGTTTAAAGCTTCAACCCCCTGCTAAATCTGCCTGAATGTTGTTTAGGAGTTTATTAGAGCGCAAGATTTAGTAGTGATATGTTTCTTAAAGGTTGTTCCTTTATGCAGACATGTAGGTGGAGGTTGAGAAGCCTACAAGATTAGATTGTTGAAGATTGTGTGCTTTTTTTTGATGTACATACTTTTGTTGGTTATTGGAGAGGTTATTTTATTTTATTTTACTTTTTTATGAGAGTGAATTTAGAGGTAGCAATCAGACCAACAGTAAGTGCATCCTGTTGATAAGTTTAGAGGCCTCTAGGCATTTAAAACTCCGGGAGCAAAGACGTAAACTTAAAGTTATTAGGTCATTTTAGTGCTGTGAAAGTCTTGAGCCACCCCTCATTTCTTCATATTTTGTTTGCAATGAAACAGACATTCTTCTTCTTTTTAGTGTAGTCTTGAGGAATAGTTCTTCTGGCTTCCTGAAGGACTTTTCTGGCTCTCATTTTAGTTGGATCAAGTTTTTGTCTCTGGTTTTCAGTCCAGTCCCTGTACCTGACCGGTTTCAGAGGATTTCTTTTGGTTTGATGTTAAGCCACACATAACTTAAGACATAACTTAAGATGTGAACCAATGAGAAACAGATACAGATGATGAGGTCAGTGATTAGTACAGTATATACTGTATACTGGTGACACTGAATGCTGAGTGGTGGGAGCAGACGAGAGGGGAAATGAGGTTGCTGCTGAGGTTGTTACATAAACACCCAATTTTCAAATTGCATCTTTAGGCACTTTACAGCCTGTCACGGTAAAATGTTATTATAATATAAAGAAATCTTATTTGCACAGGACTGTATGGCAATGATATAAAAATCACAAGACATCATGACAGCGTTCTTGTCTATTTATCTTTTGTGCTTTTTTCGATTCAACAATTGTGCCCTGCGATGGATAGGCATCCCGTTAAGGGTGTACCCCGCCACTCTGGGATAGGCTTCATACCCTCCGCAACCTTGTAGACAGGATAACGCAGTATAGATGATGAGTGAGTGAAAGTGAGTAAATGAACAATAAATATTCATTTTGATTGTAGATGTTAATAAATTGGTGTATCTTCCTGTATGACGTACCTTACCATACCTTTTCCAACTGATTTTTTTTATTTCTTTAAAAATGTTCGGCATCACTACAGTAGTTCAGTATAAATAAATGTCTATACTGTAGGTATATAGATATAAACACTGGAAAAACACAATGAACACTGTTCTACCAAAAGATATTTTTCTCTTTATTATGATGGTGGTGCATTTTATAAACAGAAACATATCTTATATGTGTTCAGTTGGCTCAAGATTCAGAGACTGTAAAGATCAGAGCATTAAAAAGCATAGATATGATCGATCATCATAGGATAAAAATGATCAGTCAGAACATCCTGGCATTTATGTACAATGATGCCTCCCCATAAGGCTGAAGTAACAACACTTGTTTTTCTGTGTATATGCAAACCTCCAAAAAAATTGCAATCAATATAAAATAAAACAAACAGACAAACAAACTGAAAAAAGTCCTGGCAGCTACTACTTAAGATTTTGGCACCATCAAGAGTTCACAATAGACCATGGTGTGAGCTCACATTTCACAAGGCTGAAACACTGATGCAAGTCCAACCCAGGAACACACTGGGTGTTGGCCTGTAGCGTGATTCAATAACTGACTCCAAATCTTGAACTGTATCACCCAGTGTAGAAACTCACATAAAGAATAAAAAAAGAAAAAGAAGAAACCAGAAAAACTGATGGAACATTGCCACAAATACAAGACATTGTGGGAAGCAGATATATGTACAGTATTCTACTAGCGAAGATAATTCTGTAAACCCAGAGTTTGTTTGAATGTACCATATTTCATAATATTTGTATTTTATATAAATTGTTACAGTGATGAGTTACTGATCGGAAGGTCAGTGGTTCGAGCCCCAGCTCCACCAGGTTGCCATTGTTGGGCCCTTGAGCAAGGCCCTTAACTCTATCTGCTCCAGGGACGTTGTATCATGGCTGATCCTGTGCTCTGACCCCAGTTACTTTGGGATGTGCGAATAAATAATTTCCCTGTGCAGTAATGTACTGTATATGTGACAACTAAAAGCTTAGCTTAAGTTACAGTCTTCTGCACCAAGTGCTCACCCATGTGCACTGAGTATGGTAATGAGAGGTTTATGCACTACAACTCTGCTATAACATTCATCTCTACGTATGTAGATCCAAAATGGAGTTAAAAATGACTTTTAGGGGGGGGGCCCAAATCTGAAAAATAACCTTATTTTTATTTCCAGGTCATAAGGGCTACAATTCAACCTTAAACCTTGTGAGACTTGCTTTAATATAACGAACCTTCTTTCGTGAAACTGCTAGAAGCACAGCAATAAATACAGAATGCATTTCAGGATATTTCCATCCACTTCACTGTGTATATATATTCCCACAGCAGACAAACTTATATGAGTTAGCAGATGACCACAAATATTGCTTAACCTGAGGAAATTCTGTGGACAGGTTGTCACACATAGTGTGCATTTGATTTTAGCCTTTTTTTTTTTTTTTTACAAACCAAAATTATCTTCACTAATAGAAATTACACAGCATTAATTGTGCTTATAGCTCACCTTTAATCTCTACAGTAATGTAATTCATTATATCCCAGTTAAGGTATGTGGGTTTCATTTAGACATCAGTTACATTGTTGTTTGCTCCATTATCAATTTAAATACATTAATTACATAGAAGTCGAATCACACAATCCTGTAATTGAGTAAAAGTAGAGATACCTTACGTCAAATATTAAAGTAAAAGTAGAAGTTCTCCAAGCCGGCACAATGGTGTAGCGGTTAGTGCTGTTGCCTTGTACTGCCAAGGTCTGGGTTTGCTCTCACAGTCCAAAGACATGTAGGTTAGGCTAATTGGCATTCCCAAATTGCTGTGAGTGTGTGTCCCCCACAGTAGCCTTTTCATATAAATCATTCTCTTTCTCTCTCTTTTTGTCAATGTCTGTAACATTGACAAAAAGCTTCCCTTCTGAATTCAAAAACTTACAGTAAAATGTTATTGAGCTAAAAGAAAAAAGAAAATGAAAACACAATTATGCATAATGATCAGTAGGGGGCAACATTTTAAATAATAAACACCTCTGTGGGTTACAGTATGTAACACAATGCCACACAGAAATGTAGTGAAGTAAAAGTACAGACTTTTCCTATATGATGTATTGGAGTAAAAGGAAAAAGTATCTTTTAATAAAACTAGTGAAGTAATGTCACGGAAACACCAGCCTCCACCCTCAATCTCTGTTCCCAATCACCCGAGTTCTGAGCGCACCTGTTTCATATTAGCACCACACCTTAAATACACTTCACTTCCCAGCACTCAGCATCTGACCTCAAACACGGAAAACAGACTCAGCAAAACTTACCTGATCTCTTTGTCCATGTTCGTATGTTGTTTCGTCTCCTGGCTCCTCGTCCCATCTCCTGGCTCCTCGTCCCTTCTCCTGTTTCGTCTAGACGCCTCCACCAGCTCCTTCATCCACACAGTTAAGACTTTCCCGTTTTTTTCATTCAATTCTGTCAATATCCCACTATCTGTTAATAAAACGCCCGTTCAGGTTTTTAAAAGATCTTTGTCTGAGTCTGTGCCTCCGTAACAAGTAAAGTACAGATACATTAAATATGTAGTTAAGTATACTATTACTAAACTACTGGTGATATTTTCACCCAAACCACTACATATCTTTACATAATTTAGTTGCTATGTGTTTCTGGTTAAAATCTAGTTAAAAATATAAGGTAATGATTTTTTTTTTATTTGGACAGAAATGAGGGTGCAGGATCTGGGGAATCCTTTATCCATGCCAACAATGTAGGAACAGTATTGTAAAATGTGTGTGTAAATACATACATATCAACCCTGATATCAAAGAAATGTAACAGAAAATTTTTTTATGATATTTGATTTGGTCTGTGTGAGGGTAGCTTGCATGTTCTTTCCGTGCTAGAGGTTTTTTCTGGGTACTCAAGTTCCCTTCCACAGTCAAAAGACATGCATTGTAGGCTGATTGTTGTTTCTTATAGTGTACCTTGCCTTGTGCCCTAAGTTCCCTATGACAGGGTCCAGCCTGTATTGTGTGAATGGGTGTATGTGTGTGTGTCCTGCGATGGATTTGCACTCTGTCCAGGGTGTACCCCGCCTCATGCCCTAAGCTTCCTGAATACAGGATAAAGCAGTATTGACAATAAGTGAGTGAGTGGGTGAGTGAGTGAGTGAGTGGGTGAGTGAGTGAGTGGGTGAGTGAGTGAGTGAGTGAGTGAGTGAGTGAGTGAGTGAGTGGGTGAGTGAGTGAGTGAGTGGGTGAGTGAGTGGGTGAGTGGGTGAGTGAGTGAGTGAGTGAGTGGGTGAGTGAGTGAGTGAGTGAGTGAGTGAGTGAGTGAGTGAGTGAGTGGGTGGGTGAGTGAGTGAGTGAGTGAGTGAGTGAGTGGGTGAGTGAGTGAGTAGGGGGTGAGAAAGTGAGTGAGTGAGTGGGTGAGTGAGTGAGTGGGTGAGTGAGTGAGTGTTCAACGAGAACCAGACAAAACACGTCCTACTCCATTATATAGGTTCTTTAGCACCACTCTGGCTGAAGACAATTGCACAGTACTGTAGATCTCAATTTTACTGAAAAAAAATAATAATAATATAAAAATGCCTTTATTATTTTCTTTTTTTATATTATATACCAATATAAAAATTTTTATAAATTGTATTCCATAGTTATAGGTGGTAGCTTAATTGAATGATCACTTTAATTGTAATACAACCATTACTTATATAAAAAAAGACATACATGTACTGTAATGTGTTATGTTAATAAAAAGCTCCACACTTTAAAAAATAGTAAGAATATTATATTACTCAATTGAAATGTTATCAAACAAAATTGGTCTGAATGATTCTGTTTTGTTTTTTTTTTTGTAGTTTTTTTAAGCTAACGGCTAAGAACCACTGGTTCTGACTATGGCTGAATACTGTATATGTGCCAGAGAATAATTTTTGTACAACAGACAAAAACAAAATGTAAGTAAATTACTGGTTACTTAAAAGTTAAGGCTTATTTCAACATGCTTCTGCTCTTTAATTCATGTAGCAGGTTGCATGCAGCATGTTGAAATTCAAGGAAATAGGGAGAGGGGTTGTAAGTAAGTAAGTAAGTAAGTAAGTAATGTGATTATAAAGAATCGCATAAGTAAGATTGAGATTGAGGAAACTCATCGCTCAACACTTTAAAAATTATGGAATGATAGAAGGGAATTTGACTGCATTAGAAATTGGAAGTTTATTCGATTAATCCCTGGATATTAGGCTATAAGCTGCTTGTTGGTGAGTGATCTTGAATACCTGCAGTTATCATATTTACTCATGAACATGCTGCAAACAGGAAAAGAGCATGAAACGTGTCGTTTCTTATTGCTTTGGGAGACACAGAACACAATCTGACAAGCATGTCAGGCCAATCACCTCAGTGCCGGTATCTCCGGCTTTCCTACTGCATCCCTATCCTCCACTTCATCCCAGAGGCGGAAACACAGAGAGATGACAAACACATTCTCCTCATCTCAGTACTGATGCCCCTACTCAACTCACCTGCCCCAGGGCAATCTGTGTCTATGATTTCCCACCAACAAAACCAAACTGCCTCCAGATTAAATCTCATTTCCTCTATTAATTATGCTGACAAACTGAACTATTGTTCTTCTTTTCTTCTGTTACACCAAACAATGAGTATTATGGAGGAACTAGGTCACCTGGCAGATATTTCCAGAGCATGGTACACATTCTACAAATAGGCAATACTGAGACTCAATTTCTGGATGATGCATCACCCAAGAAGATCAAGGAAACAGACAGTGAGGAGAGATATTCAATTTGATGGTGTAGTGGCTATTAATCCTGGTTTACTTTAATGCTATCCCGCAGGGATAAGAGGCCATGTCAGAGACTATGTGTTCATGTGTGAGTGTGTGTTTGTTTGTGTGTGTGTGTGTAAATGTGAGAAATGAGTTTTGCTTTGTTGATTGTCTTTGATGAGACGTGTTAGGCTTTGCTAAATCATCTGTTAAAGGCTGATCTATGTTTCATCAGCCACCAAACCTCTTTTATGATGACAAGTGATAAGAACTCGTCTATTTACTTTTATTGGAATAGAGACTCTGTGGAGTGTTCTCCACATCTCCCAAGTGCCTCTCGTACTGCATGTTAACAAATATTTATTGGAGAAGGAGGACGTGACCTTTCGGAAAACACAACATCCTGTTGCCATGTACTCTAATCAAGTGATTCCCCCCACCCACCCCACCAAAAAAAAAACCATAAAATTTTTTTTTTTTTTTTTTTTTTTTTAAAGCAAACCGTATTACGGGCGTAGTTAGGCAAAACTTCAAACTTTATTGCCGCATCTATATACCATTTAGAATGAATGTGTACATGGTACGTACATGGATAATAGACAAAGTTGAAAACTAATAAAGTGATAAGGCTTTGTCTGAGAAGAGGTCAGATTTTTCTATCTGGGAAGAGGATGATCTAATGATCAGTGTTGGGGGATGTTACTTTATAAAGTAACTAATTACATCACAAAATTACTGTCATTAAAAAGTAATCAGTTACATAACAGCATTACCTTTTGAGGAAAGTAACTAGTTAGAGTACTTTTCCATTGCAGAAAATGAAAACTCCTTTGTGATTCCTCATGCAAGTTGTTTTAGTCAAGACCTTTATAATTCTGTGTACCATCATCACTCAGCGAAGTTTGGCCCATAATTTGTTAACCACTTACAGCAGGAATAACAGCGGGGGGGTGGTGTTGAATGAGGGTGGGTCTTGTAGGACGACTTTCACACACACACTATCAGAATCACTGCTGTCTGGCTCATGGATCATATCAATTGTCTGAATAATGGATTACATTTTAAAAAATATAACTAAAGAACTGAGTACTTAAATGGCAGACCTTACGCGTTAGATTACTCGTTACATCAAAAAAGTAATCCAAGTATTCCAACACTTTACCTTGTAACGAGTTACACCCAACACTGCTAATGACCTAACAAATGGTTAAACTTTTGTGAAGATTCCACGCCATTAAATGTAGCTAAATATAGATAAAAATTACCAATACGGAGAACACAGTTAATATACTGTATACACTTCAGTACGTGATTTTATTCATAAATTAATTCAGGGTGATCATGTCTTTCCGCTTAACATTAGGTCACATCACACATCCCTGAAAAAATACTTACTGTAGTAGTACAGAAATAATTGTGTCTTGTAAAAAAAGAAGACATGATGCTAACTTTTATTTTTCCCTAGCTAGTTATTAGCATGCACACTAATCTGTTTAGTCGGAAGTGTTAGCAAGGCTAGTGCTTAAGAAATTAGCTTAGGACACTCGTGAGTTTTGTTTTTAATTGGTACAGTTTTCACTTGCCAGCTTTAGTCAGTGGTGAAAGTGTGAAAAGGAAGTTCATTACTATACACATATATCACTGTTGAGGCATCATGTCAGCCCAGGACGTTTTACCTTCTTGATATCAGAATGTACCCTTCTGTGAATGTTAAAACTCTCCGCTAAAGTTAAGCTCTTTTTGTTAGCAAGTTTGTCAATAAGATACAATCAGGTCTGAGAGTCACATAAAGTCTCTGCAGTCCCACTGGTACATGGTATCCTTTAAAGTTACAGCATACTAATACAAATGTAATTCTTTTTTCACTATGAAAAAGGTGTATGGCTAACCGGAACTAGCCAAAATTTCTTTTACTAGGAAAAGATATAGAAAGAAGCCCATGGGATTCCCACATGTCCAACACTTTTTTGTCTTTTACCAGTTCTTATTTTATGAATCCTAATCAGTGTATGTTAATGTCTGTAAATAACTTTGTAACATATGAATTTACCTACTGAATCCCTCATTGGCCAACCACCATTGGAAACCACCGTTTCCCATGCATGCTTCCCAATAGTTAAATCCATCTCCAAATCTACCTAAGATCACTATGACCCTACATGTAATTGATTTAAAACACTTATTTAGTCAATGTTGATATGGCTTTATCCTGTAAACTGGGTCATGAGTGTAAATCAGCTCTCCATGCCTATCCCAGGAGAGCCCCACATCAGGCGGGGTGCCAATCGGATGAGGTGCCAATCAGACTCATTTACACACTACAAGTAATTTGGAAATGCCATTAGCCTAATCTGCCTCTCTTTAGACTATGGGAAGAAACCGGAGTAAGCAGAGGAAATCCACCAAGCATCAGGAAAACAACGTGTGCAAACTTCATGCACACTGACCCAGAGGCAGTAAATGAACCCAGTTGTGCCACCTGATTTAAGACAGGTTTTTAAAATATATATATATATATGAACTGTGCTTTTAACCTTGTCCCTTAAATCTAGTCAGAATAGGCAACTCTAACACTTTCACTGCCATTCAAGATGCATTTTCTCTCCCTGAATTATATTTATACCTTTAAATTGATTTCATATGATATATACTTTTGCCACGTCCATGAACTTTCACTTAAACTGTACTTAAAGTATCGACAAGGACTGCCTGTTAGTTTTCTATGCTAGAAGTGTAATACCATATTAAAATAGACATACATTCTGGCATTCTGTTAAAGTGATTTACACTTTTAAATAGAAAATAAATAAACTTTTCAATCATGCACAAAGTAACTACTGTTTTTTTTTTACAGTACCTACCTTCTCTAGTTTATTCTTACCCATAAGAATAAAAATAAATAATAAAAATAATCTTTCCTTTGTTTTAGAAAGATTTAAATTTAGGATTAGATTAGATTATATAAACATTACATTATATTATTAATATATTATTATTATTATTATTATTATTATTATTACTATTATTATTATTATTAATAATATTAATATTATAATTAGCACAAGTAAGACTTTTGAGATAGAGAATACTAAATCAGCTAAATTTTACCGCATATTTATGCATATATTGCCTAGATTTGATATTTATAAGAGAGGAGATATGAGAATCACATGATCAAACTTTAGAAGGCCCTTAATCAAATAGAAAGCACAATTCTGGATGCTCTGTAGCAAGATGCAGTGGCATGTACTACTACAGGGCATTCCCCTCTCTGAGTTATGCACACATTGGTGTTGTAGTGTAAATGAGGGGAGCAGTGTGTTTCATTATGTCCCTGTTGGCCAGTAAGTCAGCAATTGAAGTGCCCCAGTGTTCCAAGCACTCTGAATACTAGCCCAGTGAAGCGGAGTATGGGCAGTCTGCCAAGCGGAAAGAAACGTGTAATCGTATAGTCGGTGGCAAATTAGCATATGTTTTCGGGTAATCCCAGAGGTCTAGGATTGCATGTTGGCATAACAGTTTGGAAAAATTCTTAGATGTAACTGGCACATACAAAAGATACCATGCGAAGTGATGTCTTTGTAATTAAGCTTTTGAATAACCCACTTACTGAAAACTGGTGTGGAACAGTGTCGGAACTATCTCAGTACACTTCAGCACTAGGACAGAATGAGGTTTTAGGTTAGAAAAAACAGAACCGCGTTGTGTTGAGTATGTTGAGTAGCAACATGTAATAGTTTACTATAGTGCAGCTTGGTGATTTAAAATCCTAGTAAAGTATGTTTTATTTATGTATTTATGTATTTATTTTTTAAATTTAGCAATCTTTTAGCAGCAGTTGCATGTGTGATGGCAGAAGGCAGCTGTATTTGATCATCCAGTACAAGGAGGTCTCAGATCAGGTCAAGTGCTAATCAGAGGAGAGTCCTCAGTTGGGGGGAAAACCCTCACAAACAGTGACTTAACAACAGTTCAGACACTGACCTGGCTAAGATAATTGTTTATGCCATGAAAATAAAATTATTTTGAAAAAATCATACAGTAGCAACGCAGTCTTCTCAGTCATCCTATTTCTTACAACTCCCCCGATGCTCACTTTCTCCCAACACACACACGCACGCACGCACACACACAAACACACACATATTTTCTTCCTAATTTGGTCATGTGCCAATTTTCACCCCTTTCACACAACATCTATCAAGCATGAGGTGTGAGGACTAACATGGTTCGACTGAGACACATGAAGCCAGCCAACCAGCCAACATAACTGTATACACTCCATGGAAAGCACTTGCAGACCTCTTTTACATACCTATATCTATATGTGGCCACAATAGTGGTTTAGTGTTGCTTTGATTGACAGGTGAGAAGAAGCATGCCATCATTTCCTCACAGATTTTGTTCCTGGCGTAGAATGCCTGTAACACTGTTAAGCTTCAAACTTGCAAACTCCTGACCACTGGGCAAACTATTGTTTTCTTGTACTACCGGGAGTCACTTCAAATCAGCTAAATCTAATGAAACTAAACCAACTTGCACCAGGCCAACACAAATAAACCTAATTTATGCTGCTCATCAAGACTCCAAATAACCTATGAAATATGAGGGCCACTTAGGTAGGAATTGTTTGGAACAAGAAGCGTTCCTTACAACTTGATTCAGGAGCTTTTAGAGATCAGAAGAAATGCTAGCTGTCCATATGAGAATCATTATGTTGAACTGAAATGTTTTTTTTTAGCTTAGGAAGACGATGGTTGACTTTTTAAACAGACTTGATGAGCTTACGGCACAGAAAACTAAGGCATTTTACTACAACCGCCTAATGTTAAAATCACATTATAATTCACGGTTATATTAAACTAGGAAAGACAAACACTTTTCCCAGTTGATTTCAGTGGATTTTTATCTTATGCACAAACATATGGAGTAAACAGTGCACCAGCGCCGCTCATTATAAACACTGATGCTGGAACGTAAGAGTGATTTCTAGAAAGATAAATGTTGAAATCTATATTGAAACAATTTTGCATTGTTTAAAATTTAACTATTGGAAATCAAACTATACAAACTATATAAACATGCCCTCAAAATGTACAGGAGCATTAACCCTTTTCAGATTATCCATTGTGATTAAGAGATTTTTTTTATTTTTTTTTATGCATAAAACAAGAGAAAATACACTGGGTAACTAATCAAAGTCAAGCTTTGCACTACTTAGTAATAAAGGTAGTTAATAGTTTCCTTTACCACCTTTTAAGTCTTTAACATTGAAGAATAAAATATACAGTAATACGTTTCCTAAACGAAGAGGTCTGAAAAAGTAAAAGGTAGACACTAAATCTGTCCATGCAGTACTATTTTGTATAATTTAATCAAAGCATAAGAATGGTTAGCATTAATTAATTAATTAATTTATTTAACTCACTTACTCATCTTCTATACTGCTTTATCTGTATTTAGGGTCGCAGAGGGAATCATTTAGGCTCGCTGGTTCCAATCCATCGTCGGGCACGCACACATGCACATACAATTAGCCTGATCTACACATCTTTGCACTGTGAAAGGAAACCCACCAAGCACGGGAGAACATGCAAATTCCATGCACACAGAGACAGGAATCAAACCCTGGCCGGGAATCAAACCCGGACCCTGGAGGTGCAAGGTGACAGTGCTAACCACTACACCACAGTGCCGCCTATTTATTTAACTGTACTACCTAAATATGCACTATGACAAAAATTTCCAGATTCTAGATAGACTGTAGATTATAGATTCTACAATTTTTATAGAAAGATTTAAATAAACTGATATACTGAAACTGAAATATTTTAACATCAGAAACAGTAGGTAGGACTACTGTCAATATATTTTCCAGCAAATTCCATACTATAAAAGTTATGCAGTTAGCCCTGAGTTGCCAGAAAACAGTTAAATATACATTGACATTTTCCCCGTCCTGGTTTTATCCTTCCTGAGCAGAGCAGGCTTATCACCAGAGCCTGTAGTAGTCTATATGTCATCCAGGCTTTTGAATTTGGGATGAAAAGTTATGCTCCACGCATGGATTGCTTTGACCTACCTACGCCGCCCACAGCAGCCCACCGACAAATCAAAGCACATCATCATGGCAATGCTTTGATTCATTGAGGTCAACCAGAGTCAATGTTCTAACTGAGGGATTTCAGAGGCAGAAGCCTATGAGTCGTTCACAGCCTGCATGCACTGAATGTTAATCCTGATAGAATACTGCCACCTTGTGTACAGAAAGCACTGGATGTTCCATGGCGATGTTCTATTGAGAGCCCAAGACCAAGCAATAGACAGAAATTTAAAAGCTGAACAGAATTCAAAGTTTTTCTAAAAGTACATCCTACAGTACCTCGCCTTTCATTCAGCTTTTCAACGGCTCTCTGCTAACACTGAAAGAGTGAATTAGTCAGAAACATGTCAAGGTTTTCTGATCTACAGTCTTTTGATCCAGATGGTATTTTACTTTTTTTTTTTAAATAGCAGCGTTATGCCTCATCCAGAAGTTTTGTTTCTTATATATTTTCACCCCTCGTAAGAACAAGTGTTGCATAATCAAATAATTAACAAATAAACCATATTTATACATTCTGTTACAGGAAAAAGAACAAAAGATTTGTATGCAGGCAAGGTGAAGCATTGTCATTAGCATAGACCTAAAAAAAAAAAAAAAAGTCCTAAAGTTTTATTTATTTTTTTGTTAATGATTGTTATCATTTCAATTTGTATTTAGTGTTGTGAAACAATCATGAAAAACGTTAGTTCCTGTTATCAATCAGTCATTCCTTTACCAGCATCTTTTTACTCTCATAAAGTCAATTTATGCAAAAATAAAAAAGATACTGCAAAATCCTCTATACTGAAGATTTTCCCACTGTACAAAAAGGTAATCACTGTCAGAAAACACTTGTTCACTACTTTTAACAATATTTCATAAATCTTGGTAGATAAATCTACAGGTGTATGTTTCTAAATTGTACTTATCATTTTGTAAATATGTTTTTAATTTACTCCCTAAATGTAAACACATTTTACACTTATTTCCTGACTGTGATCATTTTTGAAAATACTTTTTTCTTTTTTTGCCATGAAGCATCATTTATCTTTCTGGACAGACTGGCTGACTGAGTAGAAGTTCTCAGTCAGAGCGAATATTGCCTGAAGACATCTCTAAGGACTTGGGGCAGCACATGGGTCAAGTGCATGGAGACTGAACACTTGTTTAGTTTAACAGCAAACGTGAAACTCAATAAAGATGCAGTAATGATAAGAAAGATTGAAGTGATTCTCAGTGGCTTGAGTGAAAATGGTTCAAAAGGCTTTCAAGGAAATGAAAATGCAAGTTCCATAATACATATCTTTAAATGAACGTTGTAGAATTTAAGATATTTTGACAGAATTCCTTGACAGCAATATAGTCATTTATGTTATATAGCCATTCATTTTGTAAAGTATAAACTAGATATGTCTTAAAAACTTTGACAGGGCACAAAAAACTTATACTACTTGAAATGTAATGTACTTCTAAGTATTCCTGGAAATCGATTCTAACGGTGCTGACAGCTAATTGGTTATAATGGACATAAGTTCTAAGAAATATTCCAGTAAGAGAAGCACCCTGTCCTATTTCAGTTCATTCATCACTGCCAGTCTGGATGACCTATAGTCTCTCTCTCTCTCTCTCTCTCTCTCTCTCTCTCTCAGGAGAAATGCTGAAACACATTGTAATGCAATCTCTTTCAGAAAGCCTTACCTCAGCAGAATGGTGTGCCTGTGCTTAGAGAGCAGCTCCTAAATCGTCTAGTGTTTTAGCTTGGTTGCATCTAGGGAATTTGCCTGTTAAATAGAAAGCATTTATTGTACTGTATATGTGAGATGAATTTTGCTTCCGAGTGATTTTCAGCTGATTGATCAATTACTTATCCTGAATCTGATCCAACATCACTGCCAAGCCAAGTATAAATGTAATACAGTATGACGGCTCTATATTAATGTGAACATTAACATGCCAGAAGAGGGAGGCTGGTGTTATTCGTACTTGTTGTGCGCTGACACCATTTGATCTGCAAAGACTTCTGATTGTTCAATTCAAAACACATAATATAATGAAAGATTCAAATGTCAGCCTCAGGGCATGGATGGAACTCTAGGACATCATGGTACCATGTGTGTATATACAGTATTCACACTATGTGTATGGGTGGTCAAAAGAAATCTGGAGTTCAAATCCAAACAGATACAGCAAGAATGCATGAAACACTGCACAAACAGTAACCTGAGCTCAGGTTTGAAACTCAAAACAGCATAATATAATGCACTATGTTTGGTACGTTCTGAAATATCTGCACAAAAAAGAACAAATATTGTGTGACTGGAGATTTACAAAAGCAATATTATTACAAAAATGAGTAAAGGACCATTTTGAACATTACTTCATATGAACGTTAAACTACTAATCCAGGGGGAAACAGCGCAGTAGTCAACTCTGATAATGACAAAAACAGTAATCTCTGCAAAAATATGAAGGAAATAGGATTTAAGTTTTTAAGCTTCCAGTGATAAATGACTAGCAAACTATTTTCTAAATAGAACATTATATAACAAAAAAAAAAGATACTTCAATATTTTCAATGATGAATTTTAGCTTTGTAAATGGCATCATGGCATTGCATGGCATCAGGTAGCAATGTTGCATTCTCTGGCTCAATTCTAACCTTGAGGTACTCTCTGTCCAGACTTTCTGTGCATGTTGTTCCATGTTGTTGTGGGCTTCCTCTGTGTCCTCTAGTTTCCTCCCATTTCCCAAAAATGTGGCAGTGAGTGGACAGGTGGCAGTAGGTGTGAATATGTACATGCATGATGGTCTCCCAGGTAATAATACATTTATTAATTCATCTTCTATACCGCTTATCTCGTACAGGGTCGCAGGGGGTCTGGAGCCTATCCTAGTAAGCTTTGGGCACAAGGTGAGGTACACCTGGAAAGGGTGCCAATCCATCACAGGGCACACACTCACACACTCATTTACATTTACTATTTTTTGCCTTTGGCAGACTCTTTTATCCAGAGCACACAAGAGAGACAATGTTTTTACACTACAGGCAATTTGGGAACGCCAATTAGCCTAATCTGCATGTCTTTGGACTATGGGAGGAAACCAAAATACCCAGAGGAAACACACACCAATCACGGGCAGAACAGGCAAACTCCACAAACATAGACAAGAGTTGGGAATCGAACCCTCAAGACTGGAGGTGCAAGGCCACGACGTGTATAATAATGTAATAATAATGTGTTTAATAATTGTGTTGTTTAAAATCGTTATTTATTTTACAGTTGACTCAATAAACTTAAAATAATTGTTCAGGTGTGCTTTTGGCAACTAGCAACCAGGAGTGGACCACTCTCCAAATAGGAAGTGCATGAATGCAATAATCAGAACACTCAAAGCAGAGCAGTTTTAGTGCTGAATAGTTCCACTGATTCTTAGCATTACAAAGTAATTGTACTTGGGACAGTTACTTAGGAGGAAGCTATGAGCTATAGAGTTCCACATAAAACCCGTAATGGGATCTGTAATCCTAAATGGTTCCACTCTATGCTCAGATTGTAAAACATGAGTTACCCGAGCAGTAACCAATTTATCATCATGGAAATTTGTCTGCTGTAGTTTTAAAAGAGAGGTGACACATAAAGAATGATTTTATTTATTAATTAAAATGCATTTCTTTTTCTTTTTTTTGTAAAGAATGTGAGGCCACCAGTTCTGAGAGCTGCATCTTGTTCAATGTGAAACCTTACAACACAGAGATTCTCAGCAAAGGCAGGAGGTAAGAAAAAGTCTTACAGTATATAAGAGTGAGAAGGAAATGACCCAAAGAAACACCAAGAACCCATTTGTTCTTAAGATGGTGTTTAGAACTTTTAAATAAATTCCTCATTAAGAATTAAAACAGTGAGACAGACAGAATCAACTCTAATAGTGTTATAGTGCCTTCTCACTTCTTGTTAAGAAGAAATTAAGAACCCTAATATATTATTCATTAAGGGCGTCATCATCATCTTTCATCATGCTTCAGCAAGGCTATTGGGATATTACTATAAGGGGTGTTCAAGTCAAACTGGGACCTAAACTTTTTTGTGAATGGAGGGATAAAGCATTGTCATTTACAGAAAATTTTTATGTACGGTGATGAGGCTTTCAGCCGCAGTAAAACATATATAAAGAAGACTGTATGTGCACAAATGATGACCCCAGCCGAGGTGGATCTGAGACCACTGCATTTGTTTTCATGAATGTTTAGTGAGTGGAACGTCTGATTCTTTAAAAATTGAAATAACTTGTCACCAGCCTGTGGAAGATACGCATTTGTCTGTGGGAACTATACACAAAATCATTCATGAACAGGACTTGCACATTACAGGATCTCAGCTGGGAGTTATTTCCACATCCCTGTCCAGTCCTGACCTCCATGCCATTTTCGGCAAGCAGTCTGACCATGTCTTCAGTGTACTAAGAAATTTTTCTACTTCGATGGTATCCATGACATGTGCATTACTGTAGTATAGCAGGA
The DNA here is from genome assembly GCF_024256425.1 of Clarias gariepinus. Taxonomy (NCBI): domain Eukaryota; kingdom Metazoa; phylum Chordata; class Actinopteri; order Siluriformes; family Clariidae; genus Clarias; species Clarias gariepinus. The sequence goes on along the minus strand of NC_071105.1, from coordinate 12,783,222 downwards.
TTAAATAAAGAAATCAAGAACAAAGTAATTTTTTTAAACAATCAAAAGTCCCGGTTTGACTTGAACGTCCCACATATATTAGATCTAATTTTGCTGATAGATGTGCTAAGTCAAAATAAACTGACTTTTTATATGATCTCATGTCAATGTTAGGTTTAAAAGCAAAATTATTTGTGAAATGTGTTTTTTACTGATCAAATACCTGCTAGCTAGGTATCCTCATGAAACAGAATAAAATATTATTGGAATGCATATTCATTAAAAAATTGGGAACCCACATTTATACCAAGAGTTTCTTTCTGTAAACGTTGCATTATAACCTAGACAGTTTATTCATCATAGTTTAGAGCAAATTAATGGTCTTTGACACATACCCTGAGGCTTGATATTCCATCCGCACAACAGAGTTATTAACATTTCTCTCTCTCTGTGTGTCAGCTTTGCTCCTTTGAAATTTTTGGTAATATGTACTCAGTCTGTGCAATGAGTAAAAATGATTGCATTATTAGAAATGCTGGATGGAAATCATTTTAAAATAAATTGTTTGCTTTAGCGTGGTTCAATCCTGAGCTCCTTGGTGTAAATGATAGTAAGTAATGGCCTGTGCATCTCTAGTGTCTCATCCAGTGTGTATTCTTAAATATTGCCCAATGCTCAAGGAATTCAGAGTAAACTGAAACCTTTAATATTAAAAAGTAGGACAAAGATGAATGTATAATTGGATTTTCATTTACAATGGAATGACAATGGTCTTTTTGTATGGCTTCCTTTGAATTAATCCTTAAAACTGGATTTTGCTTGTTTATTTCTGTAACTTTAAGCACTATTATAGCTGTGAATTATATGCTTTTAATAAAATGACATGTACCCTAATATTTCCTAATACAGTCTGACCCGATCCGGCCTGATCTGAATGAGTATTCAATCTGAATGAAAAGGTGCTTTAAACTTTGGATAATTCATTTTGTAGGAAAAAAGTCACATGAACACTTGATTTGTCTTGTTTGAATAAATATATTGTGTCTGTGCATGTTTGCTCAAAGTAGGGGGTAACATTGGGTGACTTTCTACTTTCCAGTAAGGAAATTCATGGAGTAAACTCTATGAGAACAAATCTCTCCCACTAGACTTTACTTTCATCCATTGAGCCTTAGACTGAGGAAGAGGCACTAACTAGCTCAACATATTGTATATAATGAATCATCTAAACATGACCAATCATAGATGCGACAGAATTCTTGTAATTAATCATAATGCATAAGGCTGAATTTTTTTTGAAAAGATGCTAAGCCTAGCCTAATCTCAAAGTTGTAGAGGAAAATACTCATTCTATTATATTTTTATCAGATTAACTAATTTATTGCACAAGTCACAATAGTTATCTTAAATGCTTTAATCATGTACAGTAAACACACATCTTATCTGAACAATGTCTATGTAGACAGCTAAGATGCTAAGCAGCATATTCCAATCATAAATCGTATTTTTTCAAATGAAACTGTAGATATATTGCACATTTAATCCAAGCAAATGACCCTGTTTTTATCTATTCATACTAACCGCAGTGCATTAATTGTAAATGGAAACTTTTTATACAGTATGTAGTTTCATCATTGTAATCTTGAGCACAGGATTGAACCAGGGACCAGGGGGGCTATGAGGACTCAAAGTGACTGATTTTTTCCACCATGCCCACACAAAAGATAATACATACATACATACAGTGGGGAAAAAAAGTATTTAGTCAGCCATCAATTGTGCAAGTTCACCCACTTAAAAAGATGAGAGAGGCCTGTAATTTTTATCATTGGTATAATTTAACTATGAGAGACAAAATAAGAAAAGAGAATCCAGAAAATCACATTGTAGGATTTTTAAAGAATTTATTTGCAAATTATGGTGGAAAATAAGTATTTGGTCAATAACAAAATTTCATCTTAATACTTTGTTATATACCCGTTGTTGGCAAAGACAGAGGTCAAACATTTTTTTGTAAGTCATGTTTCATATTTAATGCTTTTGCTGATGAAAGGAGGTTTTCACTTAAAATCTTACAATACATGGCCCTATTTATTCTATCCTTTACACGGTCCTGGTCACTTTGAAAAACAGCCCCAAAGCATAATGTTTCCACCCACCTGCTTCACAGTAGGTATGGTGTTCTTTGGATGAAACTCAGCATTCTTTCTCTTCCAAACAACAAACGAGTTCTATTTTGTTTCATCTGACCAAATGACATTCTCCCAATCCTCTTCTGGATCATCCAAATTCTCTCTAGCAAACTTCAGACGGGCCTGGACATGTACTGGATTAAGCAGGGGGACACGTCTGGTACTGCAGGATTTGAGTCCTTGGCGGCGCAGTGTGTTACTGATGGTAGCCTTTGTTACTTTGGTCCCTGTTCTCTGCAGGTCATTCACTAGGGGTGAGATCTTGTGTGGAGCCCCAGATCGGGGGAGATAATCAGTGGTCTTGTATATCTTCCATTTTCTAATAATTGCTCCCACAGTTGATTTCTTCACACCAAGCTGCTATTGCAGATTCAGTCTTTCCAGCCTGGTGCAGGTCTACAATTTTGTTTCTGGTGTCCTTTGACAACTCTTTGGTCTTGGCCATAGTGGAGTTTGGAGTAGTGGAATGTTTGAGATTGTGGACAAGTGTCTTTCTACTGATAACAAATGCCATTAATACAGGTAACGATCTTAAAGAAGAAGTTACAGGTCTGTGAGAGCCAGAAATTTTGCTTGTTTGTAGGTGACCAAATACTTATTTTCCACCATAATTTGCAAATAAATCCATTAAGAATCCTACAGTGTGATTTTCTGGATTCCTTTTTTTCTGTTTTCCTTTTTTTGTCTTTTACAGTTGAGGTATACCAATGATGAAAATTGCAGGCCTTTCTCATCTTTTTAAGTGGAAGAACTTGCACAATTGATGGCTGACTAAATACTTTTTTGCCCCACTGTTTGTATATATACTATGTACAGTATGTATGTACAGACATACAAAAATGTACCACAAGATTATTGCAATAAGACCTGCATGCTGAGATATTGTAATCAGCTCTGCCCATAAAATTTCCATAATAGTGGACACCGTAAGGGTTAGGGTTAACTCTACAAGGGCTGCATGGACAGTTAAGGGTTATTCACTTCCTAAAGTTGTTTCTTTGCGAATCCTCTGTTATAGATGAAGGGTTCCCTCAGAGAGACAAGGCATTCAAAATGTAATCTATTTTCTTTTGACTGTACGATAAGACATGAATGATTATCAAATGCAAAGACAGTCGTTTTAGCTGTGAGACAGTTTCATATCCAGGTGTGCATACTGTATTTATCCAACAGGGACAGAAAAGCAGAAAAAAAGGCTTTGTCAGGCCTTCTTCCTAGAAAACCATGAGTTGCATCAGTTTGATGGATTGCCCTATTAGTGTATCAGAAGGCTTGCCACAAAAGAGCGCTGTTAACATAATATTGAGTAGTGAAGCTTACAGACTAATAAGATGTGCCTGCGGACTGGGCACAAGCCCAAAGTTAAGCCTTCCACAAGATGACTGTTCAGGGTATTACTGTAGTTTTATGCTGCAACTGAAAATAGTGCCAGAAAACATCATATTTGGGCACTAAAGACAGAATCCATTTCAGAGAAGCCTTATTCTGAAGCCATGCTTAATAAGCCTTTGATAGAGAGGGATTCTCAATGCTTTGGTGTTGTTGTTTTTAAATAACCATACAGGATGTGTGAATAGCTTTTTCTCTCACGCAGCTGTAGGACATGTCACATCACAGGCGATTAGCAAGAATGGAAACTGACACCTAAAAGATGAAAGCTTTATGTTTAATGTGGGAGGAAATGCCATAATTTTGGTAAAACAATCCACAACATCCCACTCAGTCGACTGACAGCTGAAGACTACCGCTGTGCACGGTGAATGTATGCTTATTTATAGAAAGCCATGGAAGTATTTGAACATAAGTGGTAAAGTAGAGTAACCAATGCAATGTGATGCCAACCAGCATGTCTAAAAAGCATTTAGTCTTAACCATTCAAATTCCATATCCCTCACTTCAAAACCCTATTTTTTGATCAGAGCTGTGGGTGGCTGAACCCTTTCATGAATTTGTCTATTTTTGTTTTTTTATTTAATCATAGGTGTAATCCATCATATAGGTGATTGCATTCACTGATCAGATGTATCTTATATATTTCATCAATGTAATACAACTTAACCTTTATAAAATCAATGGAAGTTTGGTCGCATTTAAGGGGATGGGTATGATAGGCTCAGTTTTCGAGACAAAATGTCACTGTGGTTATGTGTTAAGTATGTGAGTGTGTGCAAGAGCATCTACTAGTGAGTCACCACAATACAAGTGACCACAGTTAACGACAAAACAACTGTATACAGTACATGTTCCTTTTTTTAAGTGAAACTGAGACATGCATAAACAAAACTTGCATAGAATGACTATGAAGTGGCTATGCTAAATTTCCAAGCAAATTAAACAGCTAATAAGAATCATCTAATGCATATTGTGCTGAACCATTGGTGTCGTGGAGGAAATTGGGTCAGAAAAGTACATTGTAATTGCATTGTAAAAAAAAATTGCCAGAGAAAACACATCTAGATTTAATAGTGAAAATAAGAGTATTTCTGCACATGCAATGCGATCAAACTTGAAGACTGGGATCTAACAGCTGTGTTAGATGCTGTGATTTTTCTGGAAAAAAAAAAAAACATTGCTATAGGGAGCATAAAGATTGAAGTAAAGATTAGACACTCATGAGCCCAGAATTACTCCATACCAGAGTGATCAGTGCATCAAGGTAAGAAAGGGAACGCATGAAGTGATGCAGCTATATGCATAGTGGCCACTGTACAAACCTCTGGTCAGTAGTGTTATGATCTGAATTTGCTTCAGTTGGTCAGGTCTAGACTCTACAACATTATGTGGTAATAAAATAAAGTCAGGTGATAACCTGAATGTACTGCATGACCAGGGTATCACACCAATGCACTTTTTCTTCCCTGATGGCACAGGCATATTCCAGGACTCTAAAAGAGAGATTCTGTGAGCATGAGGAATCATTTTCATACATGAACTGGCCACCACATTGTGTGCTGTAATCAAACCTAAAGGCAGTCAAATAAAAGCTTGGTGTGTATTTTTTTAAATATATTTTTATTTTATGATTATTATTTTTTTTAAATCTGTGTATCTATTTTATAACTCTTTTGAACAAAATTATTTACCCAAATCTGCAATGACATTGTATACAACTGAATATACTCCGATATGGAGTTGGTCTTCCTTTCGCAGGTATAACAGCTTCCACTCTTCTTGGAAGGCTGTCCACCAGATTTTGGGGAGTTTCTGTGGGATTTTTTTTTTTTTTCCTGTGGAGCAGTTATGAGGTCAGGCACTGATGTTGGATAAGAAGGCCTGGCTTCCATTCTCCGTTAAAGTTCACCCCTAAGGTGTTCAGTGGGGTTGAGTTCAGAGTTTTGTGTAGGCCAGTCAAGTTCTGTCAAACTCATCAAACCATGTCTTTATAGTCGTTGCTTTGTGCACTGGGGCACAGTCATGTTGTAAATGCCAAACTGTTGCCACAAAGTTAGAAGCATAGCAATGTCCAAGATGTCTTAGTATGCTGAAGCATTAAGATCGCCCTTCACTGGGGATAAATAGCCTGCCTGATTTTTAAAAATTAACAGATTTTGTGTTTTCCCTTTGTTATAGTAGACTATATTTTATTACAGTACATACTAGTATATTATTTGCCATTTATTACAGTTATAACTTTACCATGGACAAAATAATTTACATTCTATTTAATGTATGTTTTCGTACTTTCAATTAATTATATACAGGATAATATTACAGCAAAGAGCAAGATCAAACAAACCTGTATTCACTGCATTTACTAAAAAAGAAATGTTTCTGTCTTTTTGCCTTATAGACAGTCTGTGTCTCTGTCTCTACCTGCTTCTGTCTGCATCTTTCTGTCTCTTTAACTCTGTCTGTTCTGTCTCTCTGTCCCTTTAGATACAGTAGTACAGTAGGCACACTGAGCTGTATGTATTTCTTTATTAGGCCACGCCCACTGCTTAAATATCCCGGAAGAAGGAAGACGCGTCTCGCGCACCTGCCAACGTATGAACATATCCGGTGTAATACAGATATAGAGTCTCGCGCCAGTGACGGGTAAGTGTCCAGTTTATTTAATCATTTATTAATTTATTTAATAAATATAAAAACTTCCCCAGAACATTTTAAAGCTCGACATGGAGTAAAGAGTGTGTAAATCACTTCAGAGTGTGTACAGTGGAGCAACAGTGTGTGTGTGTGTGCGCGCGCTCGATGTTACTGTGAGCAGGCGCGCGGAAGAAGATGAGACTCACTTGTGTAATAAGTAACTTTTATATTGATTTTAAGAGTTTCTCATAGTTTCTGTAAGAAATGTGACATTAAGAAAGTTTAAACATAAAGAAAAAGTTATTAAATGAAAACTGTCTGTCTTTGTCTCTGACTCTGTCTTTATGTCTCTCTGACTCTGTCTTTATGTCTCAGACTCTGTCTTTATGTCTCTCTGACTCTACCTGCTTCTGTCTGCATCTTTCTCATCTCTTTGACTCTGTCTGTCTCTCTGTCTCTGTTTTAATCTCTCTGTCTCTTTTACTCTGTCTGTCTCTGTATCTGTCTGTCTGTGTCTCTATCTTTATCTCCTTGACGCTGTCCGTATGTCTCTCTGTATCCGCCTGCTGTCTCTATCTTTCCGTCTCTTTGACTCTTGTCTGTTTGTCTGTCTCTGTCCTTCGGTCTCCTTGGCTCTGTCTTTTTGCATCTGTATCTGATCCTTATCTTTTTCTCTTTAACTCTCTTTGTATATCTCTCCGGCTCTGGCTGCTTCTGTCTGTACCTTTCTGTCTCTTTGACAGACTGTCTGTCTTTGTTTGAATACAGTATCTCTTCATCTTTGTTTATCTATCTACTTCAATGCAAGTTTTTAGTTTCACTCATTATTTTTCTCCCCGCAAAACCTCAGACCCTCTCTGGCTGAATAAGCAGCACAATGTCAGAAAGAGACGAGGAGTCGTTTAAACCTGTGCAGCTTGAGCAGCAGGCAGGTGATTCATCTAATGTGGAACCAGAGGTGCCTCAGTCCATGCCCAGTGCCCCGTCCCTGTCTGTCACTCAGATCACTGAGACAGAGGAGAAGACATCGCCACCAGCATCCAGCACCTCCAGTGCAGAACCTGGACAGAAGTGGTCCTCAGCCATAAACCAGTTCAAGCTCAAGAGATTCTTTGTCCTACGGGTAATATGCTCAGTATTTATTTTTTTGTTAAAATCCTAAACTGTGCAGTTTTTGCAGGAGATCTGTAAAATAAAGTATTTTAGTTTTAGTGAATCTGAGTCTTTTAATGCAAGTCAGTGTTATAATGGTGAAGACTTTAAATCAAATACTCTGTCTGAACATTTTCAAGAATAAACAAGAGGTCTGGTCTTGCTAGTTTTATCTCTCAGTGGTAATCTTGCTGCTTTTTTTTTGACAGTAGAAGAATTATTTTTGTAAAAGCTCTTATCAGCTCCTAAAGGTTTTGTACTTACAGGAAGTACAAAAACTTTAGACTACCACCACTAAGTTTACCGTAATAGCACTAGAACTTATGATTTCGGCTTGGGCATGGTTTTCTGGTCTACTCTCCCAGGAGAATCAAGGTTGTAATGTTTTTAAGTCTCACTGCTCATTCCTTTTTCTTACTGTGGTAAATATACAGCTATGTTCAGGTCTAACAATGAAGTGACTCATTATCCACCCATACAGTAGTAAATATAGTTAATCACATGTGTAAGGCCATGAGGCTCACCTTGCTTTCTTTATTGTGCACACGCGCACACCTTGGAGCATTTGGTAATCAAATCCAGTTTGCCTAGCAACTAACCCGGACATTGTTCAAGGCCTTGTTGCTGTAACACAACTCTCTGGAGTAAGAAGAGATTTCACAGTCAGAGATTTCACTTTTCTTTTTTTTTTTAACACTGCCCAGGTAGCTTTTCTAATGAAGGCAAAATAAAAACAGACAAAGAAATATTTAGCAATGTTTTAAATAGAAAAATATTTCCTGTATCATAAGCTTTTATTATTTAGTTCAAATATGAAACATAAGAATAAATAACCAATGAATGAATTGTTGGTTAATTTGTGCTGTTTTGCAGACTACCTTTTTGTTTCTGGAAATTCTTTCTCATAAAACAATTAAATATTAAGCATTAATATAACAGTAATAGCTTGTCAGTGAACAGAGCTAAATGATCTCATTGCCCACTGTTACCTTACTGGCTGATGATTTTTGTTTTTGGTTATTGGTTTAGCCTGGAACTCTGGACAACGCAATTGAGGACATCAAATCACTGGTAGACCAGAAGCAGGATGGTGCTGTCGAGAGTGTCTGGCTTCTGGTGGAGTATGTTTCTTCTTTGTTATTATGAAACAAAAAACATACAAAATTACACATTAGACATGCTTTTACATAATTACTGCTTTTTTTCAGAATAGAATTGATCTAGTTAAATATGTATTTGCTTAAGAACACTATTCAAGGGCACTAAAACTTCCTATTTGAGAAACTACCTGAACTGTTTATAAAGTTCTTCCTGTTTCAATAAATAAAACTTCCTGTTCACTGAAAAAACTTTTTATGAGGTTGGGTGGGTGACGCCTCTGTTGGAAAATATACCCATGAATGTTACAGACTATATCAAGTACAGGAAGTACAAAACCTTTAGACTACAACCACTAAGTTTACTTTAGAGGCTGTGTTCATTTCGCAAGTGCAGATATAACAATTGCATCATCTGTTAAACTTGCTTTAGTTACTATCTGACCATGAGGCTGTAATGTAAATGACAAGCAAATCATTCTGAATATTTTAGAGCTAAAGCTTCCCTTTCACCCACTAACCTGTGACGGATTCCTCCTAGCCACACACGGACTAACGTGACATACTGTATAAGGTAGCAACACTGCAGAACCTACACACTCACAGGCAGTGTTAACGAATAAATTTTACATAAGATCCCAAATTGTAGGGTTGCACCTGACAGTCCATTATTCTGTCATGCCTGTCTGTAAATAAGGCCGCTGTGCAGGAAATTCTTAAAGTGAAATAAACAGACAGTAAAGCAGGGCTGTTGAGGGAAGTCCTGATAAATGTGCAGGCGGATGTCATCTGCTGTCAGTGGACACAAGCTTTCAGGAAGTTCTTTTAAGAGCTTACTGCATGAAAATGAATAATATATTGCATTTTCCTCAGCCCAACAGATGCAAGCACACCACACACACACACACACACACACACACACAATTTACTGTGACCTGCACAATTTTCTCATAAGTGCAAGGGTACTTATAACTCCATCTTGTACTTTTGGCAATGTTCCAAAGGAAAAATATTACACGATGTAATAATGTAATATTCCATTGTGTCACGCTTATGCTGAGTGTTTATCAAATAAATAGTACATTAGTATATTATTTACCCAATATTAATAATAATCATAGTCGGAACATTAAAATTCTGATGTGGCTTAAAGTAATTTCCTTTATAACATGACATTAATACGTTAGGAAATAGTGTGTCATGTTGGCACAGAATGTGTTGCTGAACGTTACGGCTCCTGGTTCAATCTTAAGCTCTGCTTTTTGTCTGTGTGGAGTTTCATATCCAGGTATCTAGCTTGGCATCACTAAATGTATAAATGTGTGCGTTGTTGGAGCCTGTGATGGACTTGTGTCCCATGTAGGGTGAATTCTTTTATTTTGCGCCCAATCGTGACCCTGCCCAGTATAAAGAACTTACTGTCTCCTTGTCTTTTGTTTTCTTTTACTTTGATTTGATCATTACTATCTACCACTATTATCTAGCTTTCACTTATCACAATAGGTACCAGTGAACGAGGGCGAACCAGGCTGGCACATCCTTCTTGCAAGACACGTAAATCCAGTGCAACTAAAACAATCAGGAGCAAATTGCTAACTGCCCTCTGCCACATACCTAAGCTCACTCTCACAGGGATTGATTTATTAGGAGTACATTTATTCCTTTCAGACAAATGATTAAGAATCCAATCTGTGAAAAGAGCTGAGCGATTGAGGGGTTAAAGGGATAGTTCAGCTTTTGTTTTTTTTAACATCTGTCATAAATCAAAATTGAGGTTTATAGAAGTACTTTATCACATTGGTATCTTTCTAATTTATGGTGTATTTAGTACAAATTTAACTCTTCAATCATCGTTAACCATGGTTGTGGAATTTTGCTTGGATTGCTTATATTGTACTTGAGTTTGTGAGTGCCAAACGTCACAGATGATGTGCAGAGCAGGAAAATTATTAATAGCAAGACCTACTATAATGTACAGTACTTATTTTTACCTTAATTTTGATGTAAGTCAGTCTTAAAAAAACCTGAACCATCCCCTTAAGAAACCTTCAAAACAGGCCCGCCAGTGGATTTCAGATTGTCCGCAGATTTAAACATTGCATTGCCTCATGATTTTCCTATGTGGCTCATGTGGTTAACGTCCACTTTTCCTGGTTTGAGGTTTTAGAGAATCTGTAGCAGAATATGAGACTCAGATTGTGTTGATGTTTTCTACCTCTTACTGTCTATCAAGTCTGCGTTAGAAAGGGTTCACTGATGTACTTGAGGAACAACACACAATCTAATAGAAGGCTGGAATTGGATGCTATGTAAAAACAGTGTTTTTAATATATCCTGTTTTCTTTTGTTCTTTCTGGCTTGCATACATACCCACACCAACAAAAGAATGAGGAAACAACACAAAAATATATATTTTTTTCTTTTGTGTTTGTCTTCGAATCAGTCATTCATCCTGTGAACACTTTTACTTTTATGCAGTAAAACTTCTGGTCACTAAAAATGCAAGCATGCATATTTGATGGGGTTTTCTCGAAGGCACTTCATGAAAGTTTAAAGCTATTAGAATATGTACATAATTGAGAGGATTTGTAAATTTGTCTTTACCTCAAAACAACTTACTATCTAAATACCCCACCCTGACTGCAGAATTGGAGTTTCATGTAAACATCTTGAGCAATCATGATATACAATTCCTAGGAAAACAATCCCTGTGTATGTTAGGTCCTAGTTTCTAAGAGTCACACTGCAGTTATTAGTGTATGTGGCTTTGTTTTCAGTTGTGTATTTTAGTTAAACCTGATGTGCATTGGCTCAGGCGTCTCGTATCGTATTCCAGTTTGAGACATAATCACTGAGTTTTGCACTAAATTTATTGAAAACTTCACTGAAGATGTGTTCAGCAAATATATGCTCAGTAGTACCTGAAAGCTGATAGATTGCAACACTACTCATCTGTCACTGGATTCATTCTCCCACTGCTGTCACTGAGACCCTCGTTGATAATCTGTCATTTTTTAATTCAATTTCCAGCCTTTTTTTTTTTTGCCAGTGTTTTTGTGTTTTGATGTTTGCTTTGGATATGATTGTGAATTTTAGATCATTTTAAGATCACATCACAATACATTACTACAGAGAGATTTTTTTTTCCTTTATAAAAAAGTCGTAACTATGTATTAAATCCAGTATGCTTGTTCTTCAGGATTGATCACTGGAACAACGAAAAGGAGCGAGTGGTGTTGATCACGGAGAAGTCTCTGCTTATCTGCAAGTACGATTTTATCATGCTAAACTGCGAGCAGATCCAGAGAATTCCTCTTAATCTTGTTGACCGGATCACCCAGGGTGCCTTCACCTTCCCACCTCGATCCCTCCTCACGTGAGTATCTCCCTCAGATTGTAGTACAGCATTTTTTTCTTTTACTCTCCTCTCTTGAGGCTTTTAGCTCAGGGTCTTATCATAAAGTGACAAAACACAAAAATACACACTCATTGAAGAAATGGTTCACAAATGGTTGAACTTCATGATTTCTGTTTTTTGTTTTTTATAGTCAGCATGCATACCCTATACTGTATCAACCTGTACTTGCAACTAGCTAGCTTTTTCCACCAAAGAACACAATACTGTACTTCAGGTTCTGTAGATTACAGTGATGGACAGTAACAATCTAATTGTAATTCGCTACTGTGCGTAAGTACATTTTGAAGTATCTAAATTTTTGCTTATACTCTTGTACAACTCAACTTAGTTTTTGTCACAAGCGATGCATTTGTGCAGACGTTCAACTCTGGAAACCTGTTTGAAAATCCCCTTTGTCGCAGTTGATGCGGCAATGCACTAAATAATGTCGACTCCCCCGACAATAGCAATGTGCATAGATGGATTAAAAAAGTTTAAAGAACGTGAAAAAAAAGCCAGACAGTGGAAGAGCATCAACTACGAAAAAGGTGATTTTCATAGAGGATTCGGGAGTTGGGTTCAACGGTGGTGCAGACGCATTGCTTGTAAGTCTATGTTGAGTAGCATCTTTGTACAGAGGAAGAGTCAGTTATGGCCACTTTTTCATTGCTTTTTGTACTTCCTACTTCACTACATTATGCAAGATTTAGATGGTGCAAATTGAAGCGCAGGAACTATGCAAATCAGGGTGCAGTGCACACTTTGTTTTGGCTGTTTGCTTTGACCTGTTGGTTGAACTCGAAAGCTATACCTACCTAGTGAACACAGAGGTTTACTCTTACAAGATGAGTGTAACAGCCCACAGTGCTGAGCACCTGGAAAAAAGACAGAAAGATGTCTTGATTCTAATTCACCACATCAATACACGTTGGCTTAATTGAAATTCATGGATAAAGTCATTCCCTTTCAATGCTTTCTCATTCATATGTAGAAATAAGCTCATTTTTGTGCTAATGCACCCATTTTCTTTTATTAGTTCATCTAATACAGTGGGGCAAAAAAATATTTAGTCAGCCGCCAATTGTGCAAGTTCTCCCACTTAAGAAGATGAGAGAGGCCCTAAGGGGTTGATATCTAGAGGCTGGCTAGGCCACTCACGGACCTAGAAATGCTTCTTACGAAGCCACTCCTTCGTTGCCCGGGTGGTGTGTTTGGAATCATTGTCATGCTGAAAGACCCAGCCATGTTTCATCTTCAATGCCCTTGCTGATGGAAGCAGGTTTTCACTCAAAATCTCATAATACATGGACCCATTCATTCTTTCCTTTACACGGATCAGTCCTCCGTGGTAGGTATAATGTTCTTTGGAAACTACAATTTAGTTTTTGGTGTCCTTTGACAGCTCTTTGGTCTTGGCCATAGTGGAGTTTGGAGTGTGACTGTTTGAGGTTGTGGACAGGTGTCTTTCTACTGATAACAGATGCCGTTAATGAGGAGCCTCAAACAGGACAGAGGATGTGTCAGCATAGCAGACTTAACTACATTTGATCCAATGCATGCCATATCTAATTGGCATTTTAGTTAGACTAATGTTTAACAATAAGCTGAATGAATCAGTTACAGGGCTAGAAGGAAATCTTCATACAGCAAAAACCTCTAGTGTATACATTTTTCTTACGTCCAGTGGTGGTGCTGTTGTTCTTGCTTTTACAAAATTAAACAAGTAGACCAGCGTTGATGATGATGATGCATCCCGCCCCCAGTAGGTCTAATCTTTCTTGTTAGTAATCTGCATGCCTGGAATCCCCTCAAACAGCCCTTTTTATCAGTAAACCAGAGCCTTCATGACTGATCCATCACTTCCTTAAAATAGGGAGACATACTGTATAGATTTATTTTGATTATTTATTTAAATAAGACAGTGTAGACTATACTTCATTGTAATTTATTTATGGTTTGTGTTTAGCTCTGCCAGGCCATTATACAATATTTTATACCAAGAAGTGTATAATATAGACATGTGTGAGTGAATGTTTTCTACACATAAAGTATATTGTATAGCTCTGGGGATCCAGTCATGAAGCAACTAATTTGTACACTGTAGCAGCCAGCTGTCTCTTAAATTATCTTGTTGATTCAAAGCTTGTCATATTTACACACCTAAGCTGGATAAGCACTTGTACAGTAACACATGCTGCACGAAGCATATCTGGTCTTGTTCGTTGTACTTATACAAACAGAAGCACAAGCATCGCCTTTTGCACTTTTTTTGCTCTCAATATCTGATAAACTTTTACTCACCTTTAGCAGATCCTAATGTAAACTGGGGCTGTTTTTTGGGAAGTGTAGAATGTGCAGGGGTGATCTGAGGGCAACACAGTGACAGAGGTGTGGAAAAAGGCTTCAGGAAACCAGCGAAATGTCCTGCTCTACTAAGCTTGCTGTGTTATTCAGTAATACTTGTGTTGTAAGATGTATGACTGGCAGAAACAGGCGACTTCAATCAACGGTACATGTCCGAACAGTGAATATGCAGTGGAAAGTATTGCTAATTTGTTCCTTCTGCATTTTAGTGAGTGTTGAAGTCATGGATATTCATCAGTGGTGTCACGTTGCACTGTTTTCATCTATTGTATCTAACTGTAGATGGTGCACTGTATGGATGTGTCAGTCTTTATTTAATATTTATATAATGTTCATGGGTGTTTTATAACTCAGTCACTCTCATTAGAAACGAAACAAGCTGATTTCTGAATACTCCCAGTGTCACTGCTTCGATTCTGCCCTTCGGTTTTGACAGGATTTGCATGTGCCCCCATGTTCATGTTAGGTTTTCCTCATTTTCAAATTTCCTTCCACCACCAAAATACATGTAGGTAAATGAATTGTCTACTTAGTATCAGTGTATGTTTATGGATAGTGCTTGGTGATATACAGGCATCCATTCCAGGGTGTATGTGTTTCATGGGATCCATCACAGTTACCTTGACTGATTATGATGAAGTGCATAATGTATATTAATTAATTAACTAATTACTGTACAGGTGAGAAGCATATGGCATGACTTTAAGAACTATTTTGGTCAAATTGTCTATTAAACTGTTAAATGTAATTGACTGTCTTCTTGTCATCTGTGACAATACAACTGCAGAGCTTCATTCAGGTCTTCCTCAGCCAAACCACTTAGACCATCCACCGTCTCATATTGTTGGGTGTTTGCATTCTTTGCAGTGCTATATAGCGTGCTAATATGCCATCATGTTGCACAGTGATCCTAAAGAATTAACATTGAACTTTAGTGTACACTATGAGTCGAAACTTTGAACACACCTTTTAATTCCGTGGTCTTTCCTGGTTTTTATTTCTTTCTACATTGTATGACAATACTGAAGGCATCCAAAATATGCAATAATCTCCTTTAAACAGTTAATATTACTATGTTTCTGCTACTTATGATCTGTAAAGCCTTCATAACAGCTCAAATCTGAGGTGCTGTTTGTTAATTAGTCATTTCTGAGGCTGGTGACTCTAAATGAACTTCTTCTCTGCAGCAGAGGTAAGTTTTGGTCTTGCTTGTCTGGAAAGGTCTTCGTAAGAGCCAGTTTCATCATGGTACTTGAAGGGTTTTACAAATCCACTTGACTATACTGTTCTTGCAAGAACTATATTAGAACAGCTGACCTCCATGTATTAGAATAACAACTGACGTTTGTTATTGATGTTAGTTAATTATATAATGCCATATGTGTTATTTCATCATTTTGAATTTTTTAGTATTGTTCTAGAATGTAGAAAATAAATCACCCAAAAAAAAAAATTCAATTAGAAGATGTGGCCAATTTATTGACTGTATACACATAAGTTATGTTCTATAAGGTTAATAAATAGCAATGCCACTTGCAAGCTACATATCTAACCCTGATTGCCTAAGACCATGCTAAGACATTGTAAAATGTGAAATGTATGTATTTATTTATTTTTGTTATACTTTATGAGACTCTGCTGTTTTAAAAAAAATAACTTAGTATCTGTTTTATAGCAATGTGCAGTTGGAATAATAGCCCTCTTAAAGCCAGACTGTATTCCTCATTACCTTGATTGACATCGTACACACAGAATTATTTGTATTGTATTGTATTTGTACTACATCAATTCGGCTTTGTACTACATTCATTATTTGTAAAGTTGTCTGTGTAGTAATTGCGTAACTGGACGGTGCCTGGTTTGTCACCATAGAGGCAAGTGTGTGAAAATTTAGGCATGAATTTTATTCCGGTTAAATTGTTAGCAAGGATCTTTACTTTTGGGTTAACTTTCGATCATCACATGACAGAACAACCTTTTGAATGAGGAAGCTAATACCCTTTTTGTTTAATGCTTATAGTTAAAAAGAAAAGAAATAAGAGAAACAGTCTAGATTGTTGTATCTCAAAAATTAAATGAAAGTTTAAAAGCAAACTTTAAATTATTTTAGCTTATTTCTTTAAACAGTAACACGTGACACCAAAAACCTAAGGAGGCGAATATTGTTTCTTCTCTTATTTTTGGAGGGAATTATCTTGAATGAATGAGGACGGATGTTATAAGGGAGATGTGTGCAGAATCCTCAGTCACGCTCTAGTGCATGTGATTAGTGGCAGAAATTAATGTAAGCCTTTCATGGGAAATTTTTTAAAGCAGGCTCAGGGGACGCCAACTCAAGTAAAGCTAATTCAATGAATAAAGCATAATGCACCGTAAAGTGCTTAGGAGAGACAGGCGATACTAGAGGGCTTTTATCTTCACACATTACATTCAATTATAAATAAAATCACCAATGAACACCACCCTAAAGTGCTGCAAGGAACAAAAGCCAAGCGCAAACCAGAGACAGTCACTCTTTTATCCTCCTCCCCTCCTTCTCATCTTTAATCTCTCCAATCTTTAGATCTCTTCCTTTCACTATTTACTATGTTCCCTTAGTCCATTATTTTAAAGCTACATTGCTTGAGCGGTCCCTTATTTCTTTACAAAGAGTCAACTTTCTTGTATTTTTAATGTAGTCTTGAGGAATAGTTTTCCAGACTTCCTGAAGAACTTTTTTGAATTTCATTTTTGGCAAGTTTTCAGTCCAGTTGCTGCACCTGACCAGTTTCAGAGGAATGTATTTTGTTTGTTAAGCCACGTAGTGACGTATAAATCATTTAAACATAGAAAAACGTATACGTTAGAGCATGAACCAGTTAGAAACAGGTGCAGATGATGACAGATAATCAGACTGGTGATTAATATACTGGAGATGCTGAATGCTGAGTGGTTCTAAATGATGTTACTGCTAAGGTTACAAAAACAAGCAGTTTTTAAATGGTCTCTTTTAGGCACTTTTCAGCCTGTGACCATAAAAAACATTTTTATTTATTTATTTTTTCATGTTTACTTATAACTTAGTCTAATCTACTGTATTTAATGTAATATGATGGCTCAAGACATTATAGTACAAGTACAGTACTGTTTATCTCCCCTGTTGGACTTCACATTTTAGTGCAAAGACTTTCATAGTATAGAAAATCATAAATTTGATTTGTGAATTTTTTTGAACTCCCCTTTTACATTCTCATATATGCAGCACTCATATGAACGAGGTTGCAATCGTAAGTCCAACAAATATTGTCTAGGTACTGGAATGCTAACACAATTGGCCATACACAATGTGAAACTAGCATATTCAATAATCTTGTCCTTGTTCTTTAGAATCGTGCCAGTGGTTGAACGGTTCATTCTCTCAATTATTTTCACTTTTGTCTTCATCTTAGAGACAGCCTCATTGCTAATGCTTTTATGCTTGTCTCCAGACATCCTGTAATGCACCCTGCACACACGTGACAATGTACGCTGGACATGTAATCTAACGTCATGTGATCTAATATGAACGCATGTTCATAGCTTTAAAAATTTGTAACTCAAATGTTTGTATGTAGGGGACTTACTGTATTATTGAGTGTGTTCTTACCTCAAAGTTTTTTTTATTTATTTTTGCTGTTTTTTACATTTAGTAGAATGCAAAGTTTTGATGTGGCAAAGAACAATATGAAACAATCATAAGTATTTTAAATTATTATCGTTATTATAAGTGATCAATTGTTGCATTCTTTTGCACACACAGAACAAATACATTAGCTTGGAGACAAATTTTAACCATAATCTTTTATTGAAATATTCATAAGACAATGAAAAATTTATATATTTAACATACAGTACAGTCAGGTCTTTTGACCCTAACTATAGTGTATTATTGATATGTGGAGGATGCAGTTTATTTCAGATCAGCATTAGAAACATCTGGATGTAGATTTATACAGTATTATACAAAAGCATACAGTGACAAGAAACTTGGAGAGGAATCAAGGAATCAAACTTTGTCTTCTCCAAACCTCCAGATATTAGGATATTAAGTCAAATTTAGAAAGCACCAAGTATGTTGATAAGATATTCAGTATGAGCATATTTGAAATAAGAGCTCTGACATGATTACAGGACAGCCTTGTGATCAAAGCATAAATTCCTACATACAAATCATGTGAGATTTCTTCATTGATGTAAGGTTGTGTTGTCAACCTTCATTGATGTAAGGTTGTGTTGACTACAGCAGAAGTTGAAACTTCAAATCTTTATGAAATTCATGTGGGACGGAAGGTGAATCACAAGTGTGGAAAGTTCCAAGGAAAAATGGTCTACTGTGATATCATGTTAAAAAGTTATAGAGGAAAATGTTTTTGAAACTTTATAGAGAAGAAGTGTTCATGGTTAGAATTATTGGATTCTGTGCATTTTGTGAAACTGTGGATACACAACATGATGTAAGTTGGGAGCCATAGGTATAGAGTGATAATTTTAGGCTTTGACATTGGCTGCTGTTTGAAACGTAGAAAAATTGATGAAGTTCTGTTATCTGAAAAGTTTAGTCACTGATGCGAGTTGTTCCGAGTATAAAGTTCATGGTGCACATTTGAGACATGTCAACAGCCTCATCTAAACAGGAGTGCATGCACAAGTGACGGATGCCCAAATCCTTTTCTTCTAATCTTTAAAGATGTGACTGTCAGCCAGAATTACAATCAATACTCCGAACTAACACAAATCACCTGTAATGATCTGTACACTCCCAACTCCACATTTCACAGCTATCCAATCACTATGACTGATAAATCCTCAGTTCTGCTCTAATCAATCATGTCAGGAAGCATAGCTCACTGATATTATCCATACTGGACCATTAGCTCCCCTTAGCGATACTACAGTACCAAACACTTCCATTTTCATAGGGGCAAGAACTCATTAAGAATGAATGAATGTTTTCCCTTCATGCTTTTATTTCTCGCCATTTAAGCATGTAATTAAGCGACCAACGTTACAGTTTGTATCTTGGATTCACCAAAATGTGCTGCTTGTGTCAGCCAGCATATTTCTTAAATCTTTGACAACCGCACAAGAACATTTAACTGTCACTGGAATTCAATTTTTTTTAGAATTTTGATGTTTTTTTATGAATATTTACTGATGTTTTTTACATGCATCTCCACAATGTTAGGCATTACGCTGCTCCTACAAGGTTGTCTAATTAGATAGTTACAGATTCATGTTTACATTTACATAATTTGGGAGATGACATTATCCAGAGTGACTTACAGAATTGTTTTGAAGTCTCTATCAGTAAGGGCATGTATGCTTATTCTGGTTCAGTAGGTTACTGACTAAGACTACCATCAGTTACACTGTTTGTTTTGTCTTTTCCACTTAACTGACAGTGAATCAGCCTTTCGAACATCTAGGGGAACCTTATTCCACCACCTTGGTGCCAGAAAAAAACAGTGTCTTGACGTATGTTTTTTCCTGTATCCTGAGAGATGGGGATGAACCAGGTGCTCCTAATAAAATGACCATGAGTGTACAGTATGTGCATGTATGCTCCAGATATATTCACCGTCTACTTTATAAAGCCACCTGCACATTTATTTGTGTATCTAATCAACCAAATATGTGGCAGCAACACAATGCACAGGTTGAGTCAATCACTCCAACTGGAAATCACATCAAACAGACTGAAGAAAAGCTGTGCTTTGTGTTTTTATCTGTCACAAAGTTATTGATGGCAAATGGACTGACTTTAGTATTTCTCCTGAAATTTTATAACACAACTCATATAATGACTCTTTACAACCATCGTAGAAATAAACATATCTCAGCTTGAACAAAACACCAAACTTTGAGGTGGATGCTCAACAACAGCAGTAGACCACTGCAGATCCCACTTATCAACCAAAAACCAGCTTTTGAGAACACTATGGACACACCGTAAAGAATAAAAAAAAATAAATGACCTGGTGTTTTTCCAGTCTTTAGGTGTTCAGTTTGGGTCACGCTGTACACATGATAGCCTCAGCTTTCTTTTCTTGGTTCACAGGAGAGGAATCTGATGGGTCCTCCACTGGTATAGCTCATATACCTTGATGCTTGATGTGTTGTTTATTATAAGAAACTTTTCTGCTTACTATGGTTATTAAGAGTGTTAATTGGAGTTACTATATACATTCTGTCAACTCAGACCAGTCATGTTTTTTAATAAGAAGGTGGGCTAGTCTGTAGTACAACTGTAAGTCAAAGGCATGCTGGTCTATTGTGTGTGATAACTCCAGAATCTCAGCGGTTTCTGAAATACCCAAACCAGCCTACCTGACACTAACGGCCATTCCAGAGATGATTTTTTTTCTCCATTCTGATGCTTGATGTGAACACTAACGGAAGCTCTTGACCTGTATCGGCCTGATTTTCTACAATTCTGCTCTTGGCAAACAAATAGGTTGATGAATGAAACTGCATGAATGAACAGGTGTGAAGGTGTTCCTATTAATGTGGGCAGGGAGTATAAATATATTAACTAAAAGTAAACAAAGTACTTCCCAGGAGTTTAAAACATCAAGTCCAAACTGAGCCACTTCATTTTTGAGCACTAAACCATCTAATCTGTTATTAATTTTGTAAAGTTGTCAATCACTTGACTCTGACTCAACTCACAAAATTCTGACTTTTCAACTGAAACGAAATCTGATCAACTACAGTGTAGTCTCTCCTCCTTTTTTCTTTTTTTTCTTCTTTTTTTTCCCCTGTTTTTTCTTACTAAATTAGTGTTTGCAATTCCTCACCTTTTAAGCGTTTCGTCTGAACCACATCAGTCCGCAGCCGACCGCATCTTTTTGAACTGTTTGCTCACGTTGGGGTCAGCATAACACACTCTGAGGACAGCACTATTCGCCCCTTCTGCTTGCAGTAGCTTACAGACGCCCATAATAGGCTGTAGAGCGGTGATTGATGTGAGAGCACCAAGAGCCTCCTTCACTGTTCCCACCTTGCTGAGAGAGCTCGGCCAATCAGCTCCCTCTAGGCCCTCTAGCTGCTAGAGGCTACAGAAACGGCAAGTAAATTCGATTAGCTAACTTGCTTATTTATCACCAACTACAATCAGGTCTTACTTCTCTCACTCTGATCTCTTATATTATAAACTTATAATAACTTTTTTTGGCTCCATATTTTTAATCCATATATGTGTTTTGTGTGCTGATGTACTGTATGATTAGCTGTGCGCGCTGCTTTTCACTTACTAGTCCCGACCCGCACCACCTCGGTTTTTGTTTTGGGTTAAACTGTGTTGCTTTAACAGTATGAAATGGGGACAAGCCATTGTTGTTTATTATCTAACCAACCAAATCTACTGCCATATATATCAATATAGGAGCTTGTGAAAATTAAAATATAAGTAAAATAGGATTTTACCGGGGCACTGAAGATCAATGCTGGGTCATGTGCCCCAGTTAAAGGGGCCTAATGATTTTCTAGTATTTAAAGAAGATAGAAGTTTTTATTTTGTGCAAAAACTGTGTTGTATTTTGGACAAATTCATTATCTTTATATCATTAAATATTTAACATTTTACCTAAACAATTTTCTGAATCGTAAATTGATAATCTAAAAATAGATTACATTACATAATTGAATAAATCACACAGCTCTCTCTCTCTATATATATATACATATATATATATATATATATATATATATATATTAATTGTTATTTTATTTTAATTAAAATCGCATAGCTATTGTTTTTTTTTCTGCACTATTTTGTATAAACTGTAGAAATTGTTGTTTGGGACAATCCCAGCAGATCAGAAATACAGTGCATCTGGAAAGTATTCATAGCGTATCGGGGTGTTGTGTGTAGAGTTCTGAGAAAAAAATTAATTTAATCTATTTTAGAATAAGGCTGTGACATAACAAAATGTGGAAAAAGTGATGCGCTGTGACTACTTTACGGATGCACTGTATCTAAAATAATTAAACTATGCCAACAAAAACCAAGTAGTTTACTACAAGATGAAACATAAATAGGATATTATCATTCAGAATACCAAGCCAAAATGTTAAAGGGGTAGCGTTGATGCCTCACAGCCTCTCTACTTCAATCTCAGGTTAGTTCTTGTGTCTATGGAGGTTCACTTACAGGTTCTCTGGTTTTCTTTTACCTCCAAGAATCATGCATGTAGGAGGGTTGGCTACACAATATTGCCACTATATAAGTAAATGAGTGTATATACTGTATATATATCTGTGTGCCCTATCCAGGGTAAATTCCTGAATGAGATAATGTTAAAGAAAACAATGAAAAGCCACAACGCATTAAAAGCACAGTACTGTAGGTGTAATATTTTTTCCTTTCCAGTCTTTAAATGGTTCATATACAGTACGAGAAACTACAACAAGTCAAACTGGGACTTGATCAAAATTCTAGTGAATTTAACCAGTTTGAATTGGTATGATTATGAGACTCTTAGCCACAGTAAAATATTTAATGGTGCAAACATTTTAAAGAAGGCTGTACATCTGTGAATAACGATTATAGCCAAGGTGGCTTGAAACCCACTGCAGTCTGGATAACCGCATTGTGTCTAGGTGTTCATATTAAAGTTTATGGTGAATGAATCTGCATTCAGTTTTAAATGTGAAGTGGTAATGAACCTGTACCGGAAAGTTTTTTTGTGTTGTTTTTTCTTTATTTTTCCATTAAATATGAATCCACCACTATAAACCCTGACCAGTGTGTTGAATATTTAAAAATGAATAACTGAATACTTTCTGTGCATGTTAATGTACCTGGTCTTTACTTCATTTCACAATTTTCATATCTCATCCGGTTACGCCCGCATGAAAGTTGCAACCTCCAGCTCATGTGACTTGTTTGTTATGGCTTTCTGGATCCCAGTCTCGATGCACACCTGTAATCTCAACACCTCTAATCTCTACAACACATTATCAGTTTGTATTGAATAGCTTGATATTCGGTAAATGCATACAGCCATTGTTTTTCAATTTCTAAGCCAACCTGGTGTGACCCTTTCATATTTTGTGGTTCAAGGCCATAAATCATTTGTATAGCTGTGGGCCATTAAATGTTTTATTTAATGATTGACTCATTTGAAGGTAGAGATTAATAATGAAGATGGCATGCATAGTTTTATAGGGAGCGGTTCTGTGTGTGTGTGTGTGTGTGTGTTTGTGTGCGGGAGAGCATGGGAGAGAGGGTGAGGGGAGTTTGAGAATGAGTGTTAGTGTCATCATGGCTTACAAAGGGATGGGTGACCATGAATCATTTTCCGGTGTTTTGGGAAGGAGAATAAAAAAAGTTTGAGAAGGTATGCTCTTGCTCCTCGTCTTCTTTTTTATTTCTTTATGAGGTTTTGTCAAAGCGTGATAAGCTCTTCTCATGACTCACAGAGACAGTCCTACTCCTAAGTGACTTCACAGAATGAAAGAATTAACATAGTGCTACAGTTCATAATGTTATTTGTTTACTGCAAAGCGCTGTGGTTGAATTGGGGTTGCAGCTCCATCGTTCCCCAGTCATCGTGTGGCTTTTGTTTTCTGACTGAAGGCTTTGCTACAAATCTTTCATGGCCTTAGAACCATTTCGATAAGCTGGAGAAAGAGCTCATTGTGGTTTTGTGTGAGCTCTGTTGTTTAAAAAAAAAAACATTTCAGTGCCAGTGTGAGGTAGAAAGAGTCAAGTATGGCTAAGCTGCAGGACTTGGAGATGTGTTTTTAAAAGTGCTTTCTTCTCCAGCTGTCTAGACGAGGTAATTACTCATTTACACTGCTCGAATCACTCATGTCTTCTTTATTCCTGCCGAGGACATCTTGTTGTGATGATTTCAAACTGTGTTTGCAAAATTCAGCGAAATGCTTTTGTGAAAAAAATAGATGTTTGCATTAATCTTTATTCTCGTTTTTGAAATTCAGATGAATGAGCGCTTCTGCGAAATACTTTTGAGCTCAATCCTGTAGTTAACTCTAACAAGCGACATTAGGCCTACTGTATTTCTTTCTTATTAGCATGCGGGTTAGATCTTTGATATGGCTCAGTTGTGTAAACAGTAGTTAGGAAATACTTTTTTAATGTGACAACTTTGTGTAAACTCTTAAGTCATAATGGTGTAAAAACAAGAAAAAAATTGTACTGTGAATTGCAGCGTGGTAACTTGTGTTAACATGGGAAAAAAGATCCTGACTCAGCTTCACCTATTAGCAGTAAGACTAATCATGACTGACACTCCCTTAAGTAAAAGATCTGAACGGTGGCACCACCTTTAACCTAAAATTTCAACCTTTGCCAAGCTTTCTTATTTGAGCATGGGGAGTGTATAGGGAGTGTCCAAGAACTGCCTTCATTTGATTAGCTACTTTTCAAATGTCTAGCAATTTTTCCTTTTTAAAAGGATAGTATTATTGTCATTAAAAGCTTAATGAGAAATTCTTGAGAAAAGTTTCGTTTTAGTCTCAGACGTTGTATTGTTATATTATAGGAAAAGGTTTGGTTCTAACAGAGGAGCTCAAATTTTGCGCCTTAACTCTTACAGAGTTTAATAACCTCTTCAGGACAGGTTAATATTTAATAATAATAATACTAATAATTATAATAATAATAATAATATTAATAATAATAATTATTATTATTATAAAATTAACAACAGATAATAATAATATTCAAACTATTTAAACATCAGCTTTGTTCCTAGTATAATATCACTGTAATATTTTGGGTGTGCATTGAAGCCATAGAGGTTTACATAGAAGTTACACTCAGAACACAATTCTACTAAAACTGTAATTTAATTGAAACAATTGTTAATTGCATGGCTTATTTCTGAGGTAATAAGATAATGGTAGGTTTTAAGTTTCCCAATACTCTTAACAAAAATGTTCAAGTAATCACAGACCCATTTGATGTTCTTTATGAATCCTAAAGCTGAGTTTGAGAACCAAGAAGTTTCAGCCTTCGGTATCAACTTATTTTCACATATAATTATTATATTATTAAACTGTACTTTTTCTCATTGGAATATACTAAAAATTATTTAAGGTCTTTAGTTGAACTTGAAAAAGATGCATTTTCTGAGGTAAAAACAAACCGTTGATTATGCCAAAACCACACCCGTCATTACACCTGTAAATGTACCAGTGCAGACCCTGAACTCATACTGAAGTGATTACTTCACATTCTGACGTAATCAAGATATCAAAAAACACGAGTTGTTCAGCTAGTGACTATGTTGTTGGTGTTTCGCATGCTCCGGTCGAGGGGTCACCACAACAGTCCATCTGATCCACACACAACTTGGCACAGGTTTTACGCCAAATGGGCTTTCTGATCCAACCCGTCCCATTTTATCTGGGTTTGCGACCAGCACTGCATTCAGTGGCTGGTGTTTGGCCATTGGGTAGGAACTGAATCCAGACCTTCTGGGGGCCTCCCTTTTTAAACCTTAAAAAATGAATTTGAAATGAATTGATAAAAAATTTAAACAAAGCAAATCAAATTGTTTTTTTTTTGTTTAAAATGGGTTTGTCTAGATTTGACTTGGAAGCAGGAGTCGTTCCCTGTGTTACCAGCAGAGGGGGATGTTTCACACATTTCCATCTGCACCTTTTTTTTTCTCGCCCAGCTGCCACTGACCACCAGTCCCCCTTTACGTACATTTATACTGTCGCAGATTTGATGTCCACAGCTGCTTAACCGGTCTGTGGCATTGTCACGATTTTTGAGAACTCCCCTAGCCACACAGTTAATCTTTACTGTATGACACAAAATGTGAAGGTGGAGCAACAAAAGCAAAGCACAATCCCACAGTGTTGAATACATCGACTTCCTGATTGGGAATGGCAGGGATTAACCGTTGTTGTGTTTGGATTTGTTAAGCACTTCTTTTCAGCAAGCAGCTGCTTGTCGAACATTTCACAGAGCTAAAGTACATCTGTATTGTGCACAGGGGTCAATGTACTAGCAAAGGTTACACTGGAAGTTTGGAGGAAAGTTCAGGTTTCATGTACAGTACAGTATATATCAAAACCCTGATATATTTGTATGAAGTGGGATAATGAGATTTATTGGAATGTTATGTATGAGCGGCGTTCAGATGGAACTGAGGCATGCAAGGAAATATCTCGTGAATGAAGGCGTAAAACCGATTGACATTTGAAGAAGACTTCAAGCACAGAGACTCTTAGCCACCGTGAAACATGTGAATGGTGCAAAGGCCTTTACATTCGTGAATGATGACCCCAGCCGAGGTGGCAATAACTCCTTGTAACTTGTTGTAATGTGCAAGTTTTGTTTGTAAATGATTGTGTGTACAGTTCCCACACAGAGATGCGTCTTCTGCAAGTTGGCGACATGTAATCTGTTAATTTTTTCAAGAATCAGGCGCGCTACTTGCTGAATGTCCATGGCTGAATTCTGAGTTCACTGCAAGCTATTTCCACTTGAGTTCCTGGGAGGCCAGTGTTTCAAAAATGAAGCAGGCAGTCCGATCATGGGGCTGGCTTTCTGAGAAAAGGTTCCACCTTGATGGAATCCAAGCACTAGTAAAATGCTGGGATAAGTACATTAGTGTAGCAGGGGATTATATAGAGAAATAAAGGTGTTTTTTACACTCAGACCTAGGGCTGGGTAAAAAATCCATTTAATCTATTTATCGATTTTGTAGTTTACAACGATTTTTATTTTGCAAACTCGAGTTTTTTGACACAATAGTTTTTTCGTACTTTTCCGCGTTTCGTCCTTGTTGGTTGCCGTAGCGCGATATGAGCCAGCCGCCGCCCCGCCTACACAGTCAAAACAACATGGCAGCGTGTAGCAGAGAACTACTTCCAAAGAAAGCCACAATTAATTCCGTAATTTGGAACTGCTTTGGTTTTGATGCAGCAGACGAAACACAGACGAAGCCTTGCTGCAAATGCAATAAACGGCCAAGCACAATTTTTCAGAGATCTAAAAAGCACGTGTTTTGTTGTTATAGGTAAAAGTTTACATTTGTTCATTCTTTGAGTAGGCTATATGTCTGCCACAGGCTTGTTTTATTTTTATATTCACACTAAACTGAGAAGAGTTTATTTTTTTAGTTGTAATTTTATGTTACAAAATTTGTAATTATATGATTTCTTGAACAGAAAATTCAAGCTACTGTGAAGCTGTTGCACTTTTGCTTAAACCTGGGTTAAAGTTTGAAATCGTTGAATGACAGAGCCTCATTTACTTTTTGTTTTGGGATTCTGTCTTGAGGACAATCATAGCAATAAAGTTGCACTTTTGACACTATATCTGATGTCTGCAGCCATTTTTTAAGTGCATTGGAAAAAAAATCGAATCGAAACTCGAATTTTTCTTTAAAAATCAAAGATTTTTTTTTTAGGCAAAATCGCCCAGCCCTATTCAGACCTGTGTTCTCTAATTCTGCACGATCAAAAGCCCCAGTTCAACCTGAACGCCCCTCGTATTATGAAAATAACGTATGAAATTTAATGGCGTATGAAATGTCTCTCTCTTCTACTTGTATCTGTACCTCTCTAATAACGTTTTGGATTAATGTAAGTGCTGTGAGCATTTGTGCGAATGCATGTAGAGCAAAAAAGCGGCAGAATATTTGTTCCCCCCAGGATACATACAGTACTCATATCCAGCATGTACTCTATTCTAACATTCTTCCTCTTCTCTAAGATGTCCTCTTGCTGCTTTTCCACACGTGCAGACGGTGGTGCTGGGTCGCCTCCTCGTGTTTGGCGCGCTGTAGTAGGCCGAGGTGTAAGTTGGATCCGAGTTGAGCAATCAGGGGGATTTGTGTGTTCGTGGCTGTGTGAGCCACTTGCCATGACAGCTGGAGCGGGCCGCTGATATTTATCTAATGTGTTGACTTACTAGTCCTCGTCCTCACAGAGTGCACTCAACCGCTGCAGGAATTCGCAGACGCTGTCGTGAAGCTTAGTTAAAAATACGCCGGGGTATGTGGGCCCCTGTCTGTGTGTGGGTGTCTGCTGGAGGGCGGGCATCAAAAAGATGAGCATTATTTGTGTTTTATGGCAGGAATATTTAAATTTTGTTGTCAGAAATATGGTTTTTAGGAAGCATGCTGTGGTTGCGAGGCGTCCTCTGCAAACTCATAATTCATCCACATACTGCACAGTTAACAGTGTGTTTTTTCCTTTTTCTCTTTTTTCCATCCATCCCGCCAACTTCTCCTTTTGTCTCGGTTAATCTTTTAGAATAATGGTATAGGAGAGTCAGATCCAAAGTGTGTGTGTGTGTGTGTGTGTGTGTGTGTAGTGATCAGTGAAAGCTCAGCTTTGTACCATAAACAGTGAGTGAGTAAGCACTGGCGACTGCAGCCCAGCCCTCTCTTGCTTGTCTCAACTAGCCCTATTCTGATAGCTTACCTGTAATCATCTGGAGATCTCTCTCTCTCTCTCTCTCTCTTTTTCTCTCTCTCTCTCTCTCTCTCTCTCTCTCGCTCTCTCTCTCTTTACACACACACCTCCCTCTCAAACACACACCAGAATGACATGCGGTTCAGCACAGATTACACTAGACAAACACGTTTTTACCACTTACTCGGTTCTGCATGATCTTACAGCATGACACACACACACGCACACACACATGCACACACATAATACGTCTACGTTTCTCACATGAGCGTGCACAAAAAACGAACCTTGGCACCGGAAACACATTTCCCCCCATCAGGATACACCCTTGTGTCGAATGTACACTTATTGTTTAGGGCCCTTTCTGCAGGTACGGCCTTTGTGCCTCACCTTTTCTTCATTTCTCACAACCGAGCTCATCAGGGTGGAGTCTCACACACACATTGTCAGCACTCTGAAAGCATAGTGTAAACAGCAGAACTGCTGCTGTTGATATGAGGTAGTCTGTGTGTGCGCGTGCGTGTGTGTGTTTTTGTTTGTGTGTGTGTGTGTGTGTCTAGCCCTGGGCCATGTGTTTATTTTAGCAGAAAATGCTCCCCCTTAAGGTGTGTTCGAATGGTGTTGCTTTGGTCAGGCTGTGGCACACTGCACAAATGTTACACACGCACACACACATGATGCATGCAGATCTCCTCCCAACGCAAACACACTCTCGCTGCATTTGGAAAAGCGAATCCGTCTTCATGCATGTCTTTAAGTCCTGATTCATCGGCCGGCGCAGCGCCCGCTTTCTGTGTACACTCAAAACAAAAGAGCTCGTGAATCAGCGAAGGGGAGATAAACTAATGAACCGATCTGTTGTTAACCATAAGAGCAAACATTTTACTGTAGCTCAGAGGTGAGTCAGATGATTCTGTGGCTTTTAGGTTAAGTCTCTTACAGATGTAATATCAGTGCAGGTTTATTATTTTTTTTAATGCAGTTTAGAACTCTTAAGTGCTCTGTCTCGCTCTTAAGTCTCTGCTGGATTCTTGAGAAGTTGAGAACACTTCAGGAAGTTAATCTTTGATAGTAAAACAATACAAACAACTTTTTTTTTTTTATTTTACATATAAGTAGCTTACCATCTTAAAAGCTTTAAAGGGCATCGTTGGTCCACTCAGGTTCTGCACAGTTACCAAAAATATGCACATTTTTGTGTACTGGTATTTCACTACTAATTTCACTATTTAACACTTTAATTTTTAGAACTAGAGCTGGAACGAAAAGCAAAAAGTTACACGTCAAATAAATCCAATAACTGATTGCTGTCGCATAGTGGTTATCATCACGGCCCCGCCGCACCTCCAGGGTTCAAGTCTCAGGTCTTCGTGCGTGGAGTTGGCTTATTCCCCCACTGCTTGGTGGGTTTCATCCTGTAACTCTGGTTTCCAAAGATTGGTTGGTGTTTCTAAATTCAAAATCCAAAAAGTATGTGTCTGTGTGTAATTGTACCCTGCGATGGATAGGCGCATTATCCAGGGTGTACCCCACCTGGTGGTACGGGTCACCTGTATAAGTAAGTGATTAGTGGTTTTTGTTTTGGAGTTTTCTCAAGTAACTACAAACTACAGAATTATTTTCTTATATTTAATAACAATAGTGGAAATTTCCAAGCTATGTAATAACACATATGGCATTAGATCATTAAGTAACAACAACAACAGTTAGTTTTTATTTTAAGACATGAAGCTCAGCTGTTCTGGAATAGTTCTTGCAAGAACAGTATTATCAAGTATATTTGTAAAACCATTTAAGCACTATGATGAAACTGACTTTCATGAAGACCTTTCCAGGAAAGCAAGACCAAAGCGTACCTCTGCTGCAGAGGAGAAGTTTATTTACCAGTCTCAAAAATCAGCAAATTAACAAACAGCAACTCAGATTAGAGGCGTTATGAAGGCTTTATAGATCGTGAGTAACGGACACATCTCAATATCAACTGTTCAAAGGAGATTATCGTGTATTTTGGATGCCTTCAGCATTGTTTTACAGTGTAGATAGATAGAAATAAAAATCAGAAAAGACCATGAGTTAGAAGGTGTGTCCAAACTTTTGACTAATACTTTTATCTGCATCGTTACTACAGTTGGGGAGAATGTGTCGGCTTCCTGCAAAATATTTATGTGTCACAGTAGTAAGTGTGTGTGTTGTGGTTTAAAAAGTTTGGCAGTGAAAGCTGCGATTGATGTGGTACTTAGCTCTTACACTCATCTGTTAAAACATGAGAACAGACCCAGAGTGGAGAAAGGGCAAAAACAGTGTGACAGCGAGAGGAAGGAGACAGAAGAAGAGAGATGGTTAGAGAGGGGAAGATGATACAGCCCTGCGGCCAAATGTGTCCATCGATCTGCTTTGACAAAAAAAAAAAACAACAAGCTCCTTTCACTGAAGACTCCCGCGGCCTCCTCTCAGCGCTCTGTGCTGCTAACGCTGCTCTGTTTAGCTGAAGCCGAAGGCCACGTCAGTTTCCTGAAGAACACAGCAGAGGTGTAATTCTTCACGCCAGAAGGGGTGTGAGAGGTGGGAGGACCACTCTGACGGATTCACTTTCATTTTGATACGAATAACTAGGAAAAAAAGGTTTTATTTGCATAAGACTTTCTTTTTTTCTTACCGTTAGAGGCAAGTCGAGACTCCTCCTGTGAGAGTCAATCATGACTTCACACAAATTCAGGAGAATGTTAATGTGTTCTGAAGAAGCTGGTCGCTAATTATTGGTTGGTTCAGCCAAAAATGAATCACAGTGCAAGGCTTAAACAACACTTTTTATTGACTTTAGACTGAGGCTTTGCTACAAGCAAGTGACAACAGCATACAAACTTACAGAATAGGATCCATACGTGCTGTATTCGGGATACACAGGATGTTAAACAGACAAAATCCAATACAAACTAAATTCTACATGTGCACAATATGTGCATAGATCCTTACTCAATAACAGCTGTGAATGACTATTGAAGTGGCACAAAAACATCCTGTAAGTGTTTTTTTATTAGCATAACATACCCTGTGGTAATGTTTTTAATTTAAGAAAGGTCCATGGAGATCTGCTTGGTGCTATAATAAAACGCAATAGTCATATTAATGTACTGTATTTACACAACGATATTTTTAGGTCTGTAGTAAATCTTTTACTTCAGTCAACAATACAAGGTCTTTCTCTTTTTGTCCCTAGCTGCGACCTTGAATTTGTTCACCTGTGACTAGCTCTCTTTCTGTCTTTTCTGTTTTCTTTGCAACATAATGAGCATATCACTTTCAGTTTTTAGCTTTGTTTCCCCTTGGCTTTGTTATCCTGTTTTCAGTGTTGTCATTTATACTTCCTGGTTCTACTTTTGTTTGTTATTCTGAATGCTGATTATAGATCATCCCATCCTCCTTTTTTTTTTTTACTTTACCTAATGAAAACACAATAAAACAGTGCCATTAGAGACATTAAAAATAGTAGGTATGGGAATGATAAGGGACCTCCCGATACAATTTTATCACAATACCTAGTAGACGATTTGATTTGTATTGATATTCTGTAAAGATCACAATTTTATAAATATTCCAATTTTGAAAATGTTTCAGATTTTACTAAAAAACTGATGTTGAATATTTGTGCTGTACTGTTTACCAATGTGTGAAGCACACCACTAGGAAAACTGCCACCTCCAATGCAAACATATACAATTTTAAAATGTATTTTTTTTAAAATTTGAGTCAGTGCCACACGAAGAATAGTGGTGCATAACTGAATCGATATTTCCGCCATCTGTATACATACATCTACAGTATGTAATGAATCTCCATAAATACATCCTTTTTAGGCAATTACAACAACCAAATCTGATGCACCGGAGCAAATTCTTATCCTGAAAATGCATACATCGAAGATAATACAATAACTTTGATTTCAAATGCATTAGCATGTCAGATAAGTGCCGTAAACGATCACGGATTGCATCCTACAGCCATGTACGGAAATCAGTGCCTCCCCAACCGTGATTGATGGGCAACCTGTAAGTAGAGCATTGTGAAAGATCTTAGTGAAAATGGAAGGGTGCCAAGATCATTTCAAAGCGTGAATGTGGAGCAGGTTTAAAGCGCAGTGTTTGCTGCCAGGCACACACTTGTCTTCTGGGGTTTCATCAGCCTGGAAAATAAAGACATGGCCCCTGGGCGTTTCATTAAAATCTATTTACTTAAAATGGCAAAAAGAAAAAAAGGGGGAGTGAAAGAAAATCTGATGAACACTGGGAATTGCCTTTAAGCTTAGTAAACATTAGATTGGCTCATGCATAAAGGAGGTGCCCTAAAGAGGAATGGTGCTGATTTTGGCAGTGAGTGAGCTTTGTTGGAGGAGAACAGAAAGGTTCGAGAGGTCAAGCTCACCTATTTGAAAACACAATTGCGTGAGAATTAATGAGCAGCTAATGTGATAATGCATTCCAAATTATGTGCACTTGGATAGTTTGCATTGTGCCTGCTAAACTGCTGTTTCTTAGTCCTTATTTAAAACTATCATTTTAAATGTTTTACTGTTGCCAAAATTAAATGAAATAATAAATACAGTACTCAAACACTGGCTGCACAAAAGTCTTGTTTGACCCAAAAAACATTAATGGGATAGTTTAGGGTTTTTTTTCAAGTCTGTCTAAATTAAAATTGGTAATTGGGGACAAATTGTACAACCCTCATTTTGTGAAAAAAATGCATTCAAGTTCAGCTGAGACTCATATGAAGCTTCTGCAGTCCCATTGAGCTGGTATCTTTCTAAGTTACAGTGTATTCAGTATAAAAATTTGTCGTATGCTAGCCGGACGTAGCGGCACGACTAGGTTCAGTGAAAGAAAAGAGTTAAGCTGAACTTTGGAACTGAACTACCCCTTAGTGGAGGTAAAACTGCTGGAGCTAATTAATAAACAGTGGATGGCATGTCAAGGAAATACTGCTTTACAATGCTAAGTGTTGCAGCGAAATGCTAAAGGGAGAAATGCAGATTAAAACCCATTTGTTGGTGGAGGAATTAAAAAAATTGTCATGAACTGTGGACTGAATAGAGAAACCAGTCAGTTTATGCATCCTTATGCTAAGGGCAGGGACGGTCATCCTAATGAGAAAATTAAAAAATGGCTCTAATGTCGCATAAACTAGAAATAAATGAATAATTGATATCCCCAGCTTTAAAGGACAAGACAGATGAAGCTGCACCCATGGTCACAAGCTGTTAAACATTTATCATGTTTATGTAGAGGTGAGAAGAAAAAAAAAAGAAATGACAGCAACATTTATTGCTAATGCTGCATCATCCATGAATATCTCAGGCTGAGAACAAGGAGTTATAAACTCTTAATGGTTACAGTGGGTGAAATCAAATTTTTCAATGTGTATTTATGTCTGTTCTGTTTTTGTTTTATTGTTTCAGGCGAGAGGGCGAGGGAGTGCGTGTGTTTTGGGACAAGCTCCGAGAGCCTTCATTAGCATCACGTTGGAACCCTTTTGCTACGGACTTCCCCTACACTACACTGACCTACCACCCAGTTCGAAATGCTAATGAGAAGCTATCCAAAATTTGTGAGGTGAGGAGACAAACTTTAACTTACAGCTTTTTATTAACATCAGTTAACATCAGGGTCAAAAAAGTACTTTACTCTGAGACTCATTACATTGCAGTGTAGATTATTCAGGAACGGTTGTATGAGTGCATGAGTGGAGAAACTTTATTCTTGCCAGATCTGTGTTTGGTGAATTTATGGATTTATAGATTCTCTACATTGAAGCTTAGAATTATCTTAATATTGTGAATTTCATTTAAAAGCAATTTATTGCAGAGTATCATACAATTTTTATAATATTTAAAAAATATTGTTATTGTTGATGTTGATGAAAGTGTTGATGATGATGCTGATGTCTTTATTAAGCAATTAACCTCTCATAGTTGCGATTTTGAGATTTTTTGTTTTGTTTTTTACAGTGGAGAAGTTAAAAAATAGAAATTAAAAAGCATCATTATCACCATTATTATTTATATGAATAATATCAACTGGAATCTGATGAAATTGTAACTTTAGATCAAAGATTCTTCGCTAAAATATTGAGAAAAAAACAAGCAAAAAAAATGTTTTTTAAACAAATCTGTAGGGACACAAAAGTTTTGAAAACCTCTGTTTAATATAAATTATATACAGCATATACATTATTGTGCAAAAGATAAAGGCCTTTGGGAATTTATATATACAGTACCTGTTAAATCCTGTATTCAGGGTCGCGGGGGGCCTGGAGACTATCACAGGAGATTTGGGGCACAAGGCTGGGTACACCCTGGACAAGGTGGCAATTCATTGCAAGGCACACACACACAACGAGCGATTTGAGAACAGCAATTGGCCTAATCTGCATGTCTTTGGACTGTGAAAGGAAACGGAACCACAGGGAGAATATGCAAATTCCACGTACAATGAGGGAGGAATCGAACCCGGACCGTGGAGGTGCAAGGCGAAAGTGCTAATGACTTAGCCACAATGCCACTCAATTTTGTCTCAATTTTGTCTTTTTGAGAAACTCCCTTCATAAAGCTGAAATCTTCCTTATCATTAAAATAATACCTCTTGAGGCACAAGCCCTGCAAAGGTGATGCAGTGTTTAGCGGGTCGCGGTGGACATGGGTGGAGTTGCAGTGTCCTTGAAGATCATATAACCACTCATTTAGAGAGGCAGGGTGTCAAAGGCTTTAGCCCCAATACCATTCCTCACATTCCACCACGCCCATGACGCTGAGCAGGAAGGAGAGAAAGAAGGAGGGAAATGAGTTTCTATATAATAAGGACTGTTTGACGGAGAGAAAGCATCAACCATCTAACGCCAGCTGTGGCCTGTTTTTCTCACGTCATAGAACAATTATATAGTTGTGAATTAGGATAGAAACTCTTAAAATACATAAATTAAGACTATTGTGATGAAAGACAGCCAGGGACAAAGTGATTTGATTAAAGTTTCAGTTTGTGACCGTTGTTATGACGATTATCTAAAAGCTACTTATAGGAATATAGAATACAACAATGCAAAAATTATAATGTGAAGATTAATTTTTTTTGTTTTTTTGAGGTAGCATTTCAAACAATGCTAAAACAATTATTCATAATAAACGCACACACGTCTGATCTCTTATACAGTGAAATGCAAAGCTACCGTGGCTAATAGACAAAAAAGAATATCCTTGAAAACCTCTTTTACCCGGCTCCAAATTGTTTTCTCTAGGCATAACACTTTTACTATTATATTGAGGGTTTTGTTTCTTTTTGAGTCTTTTAATTTTCTACATTACAGTCTTATGGTTAAAGGACCTTCTCCGTATAAACGTACATTTGTCTGTCCGAGATTCAGTTGAGAACATTTTATACAGTGTGACAAATAATGTTTAAAGATTGCAGATATTGCACCATGTAAAACAGGCTTGACCTATTGACACCAGATGCAACATAGATGTGAATACCTTCAAGACTGGATGCATCATGAGCATGTTTTACATGATGTCATAATTTTCAAGACACATGACCGATTACCTAGATTGTGATTCGCTGAAATACACATGGGGAAGGCAAAATGCCTTATGGAAAATGTATTTTATTTTGCTCTTAGCCTGCAAAAATTGCGGATTGAGCAATAGCAGACAACCTTGCCGAGTTCCAATAGAACTAGAAAAACAGCGAACTATCTTCCATGCCATAAAATCTAGTATGACTACAAGCCAAGTGGTATGATTTCCCTGCCTGACAATGCCACACAATTATAGGTGTTTTCCCAATTTTTCATTGAGGAGCTGAGGCTGTGACTTGTGACAGAGACAAGTTTATATGTTTAGCACAGCATGGACAAAAGGTTGTCTAGCAGCAAGTAGACACCTGTTACTGTGAGGCAAATGCAAAGGTCCATTAGGTTGTGTGTCACCATTGGCATTCTTCAGCTCCGATCAAGCAGAGATTATTAGCAAAAAAAACAAAAAACAAATCTTCAATGCATCTTCATCTACAGAATAATTAAGCATGGCATCGCTGTGGAAACTAAGATGGCTTTTCAACTACTTCTCTCCCCAACTTCAATCACTCCATAAGGTAAATAGCTTTGTGTCAGTAGATGGTGTAATCTAAGCGAGGGGAAGATTTGCTCTGTCAGTATCTTCCTCTCAAACCAAGAAAGTGCAGGAGGGGACTTATCGTGCTCGCTGGATCATCATGGGTCTCTCCAGATCTCATCTGTCCATTTCCATGGACAGTTTCGAGGACGCGAAAAGGAAAAACTGCAATTAAGATTCCTTGTGCGAACATGAAATCAACCTGGCTTAAAAGGACAACCTCGCTTTTTGTATTTGGAAGTACAACAAGGCTGTCATGCTACGGTCTTATTACTGTGATCAAACTGATAAAAAGTTCCATGAAGTAAAGGAAGTGATAGAGCAACCAAACAGATGATATAGTACCAGCATGCCTTTCCAAATATATATATATAAAAAAAAACACTTAAAAGGTGAGGAATTTTTGGATTAGGTGGTATTGGTAGATATTGAAAGGTCCAGCATCAAGAAATTAAATGGTGGCAGAGGCTTTTCTTGGCTGTTGGATGCGTCTATTTATACAGTATGTTCCTGCAGGGAGTGCTGGACAAAGAACATTTTCGGCTGGAGGACCTGAGGGAACTACATCTCTGCGTGACTGTGTGAAATTGACTGAGTACAAATATTATCGCTTTTAATTACACATACAGTATATGTGTGTATGTGCACATGTACAAAGTATGCGTGAAAGTAGGTCTGTATAATCTGCCGTACATTGGAGAGAGCAGCTGCCTGCCAAAACCCACATTTACAACCAGAAACAGAAGCAATTTTATCAAGAAAATACATCTGATAACATTGTCATTTCAAACAACACTGTCTACTTTGCCTCTGTTTTTATTATGCCTAAGGCATGCTACAAAGCTAGCTAGCTCCTAACACAATGCTAAATCCCATATCCATGTGTAACCTTAAATAATGGACCTACTTGGTGTGTTAAACAAGTGATTGTAAACCCTAGTGCACATGTTGTCCATTTAATGTTATTTGGGATTTAACCCAGGGGTGTGGTTAGTACTGTCGCCTTGCACCTCCAGGGTCCAAGTTCGATTCCCGTCCAGGCTCGATTCCCGTCTCTGTGTGCGTGGAGTTTACATGTTCTTTCCATGCTTGGTGGGTTTCCTTCGGGTGCTGTGGTTTCCTGCCACAATCCAAAGACCTGCAGATTAGGCTAATTGGTGTGCTCAAATGTAGTAGTGTTTTAATGAGTGTGTGTGTGAATGTGTATGTGTGTGTGGGTGCGCCCTGCGATAGATTGCACCCATGTCTAGGGTGTACCCCGCCTTGTGCCCTTATCCTCCAGGCATAGATTTCAGGCCCCCCACGACCCTGAATACAGAATAAAGCGGTATGAGTGAGTGAGTGAGATTTAACCCCAGAACCTGGACATTAACGGAGTTACTACTCTAAAGCAGAATAAGTGGAAATATAAAAAGAAACTTACTCGATTACCAAGATTGTCCACCACACCCATGTTTTTTTCTTCTCTTCTTTTGGCAACTATATAGTAATATGCAAAAGTCTTAGGAGCATGCTGTACATTGCTATAGAGCAAGGATGTCTTCAAAAACAGAAGTTTCTATATGCAAAATGTACTATTATTTTTAAAAAGTAGTTAATGAAATAAAGTCAATAATTGGTGTGATGACACTTAAAATATAGTGTCTGGTACAGTTTGTGCAGTAATAAAAGGAAATTAGCTGCTTAGTTTTACTGAACATCTTGCAGAACCAGCCAAAGTTCTTCTTAGGACTTTGTCGTACCTGCTTCTTTTATCATGCATGCGAAATCTAAAAGTTTTTTCTTTCTTTTTTTTTCCTAAGACATTTGCACCAATACAAATTTAAAACTACTTTCACCCTTGTTAATTACACTAAGTGTCACCAGTCATTATTAGTTCTGTTGTGAAAGGATATTTGTTGGCGTAGCACAGTAGCTGGCTAGATAAACAAACAAATCATAATCTGTTCATAATAAATGGTGTTTGTGGAAATATTTTTACTATTATTATTATTATTGTATAAGAGCAATATCACACTGGTTGTGCTGGTCTGCTGGATATCAGCACAGAAAGCAAAGCCCTCAGGCATTCAGGGGTTATTTTTAAACAGTTCTGGATTTGAATGCTTTTATTTAGGTGTCTTTAGTCTTAATGGGTTAAAGACTGTTTTGAAGATATTTCAGATTTGACCTATGAAACGTGTTATAGCTACCTTGCTTGTTTACATAACACTTTCTCTTAAATGAACCGTTTAACAGTGCAGAGAAAGTAAGAACTGAGCATTGAGGTCAGGCACAGCTTTATGATGTCTGCTATCTGTTTTCTCCTCATAGCTTCTGAATTTTAAGGAGCACTTGATCACTGCAGCCCAAAAAGCCCACAGTCTGAATCCAGTCCCGGGGAAAGCCAACGGTGTTCTGCTTCTGAGCCAGCCCGTCCTCATCGAGGCCTACGTAGGCCTCATGTCAACCCTTGGCAACCAGAACAAGCTGGGCTACTGCTTAGCAAGAGGCAACGTTGGTTTCTGAAAGCAAGTCATGGTTTGATCAGTTAACAGTTTTATTGAAGTGAATGTCATCTTATTTTTGTTCTGAAGATATTGTTTTTTTTTAAGATGATTGTTTTCGTCTGCATGAAGAATTTGTTCCTTTTTAAAGCTTAACATTTCTAAATATAGTAACAAATCAAAGAAATATGACTGGCATCTTTAAATCTTGGTTAAATTATCCTCTTTGCTGTAAACTAAGGTAGTGTAGTGTTTTGTGTCTCTGTTATAAAACTGACAATATATTTTGTCAGAATGCTTTTTTTTATTGATAATTTTGTAAGGTTTACACATTGTACTGTTAATGAAAATAAATAAATAAGTAAATAAATAAATAAAAGAATGTAACATTCACTCCTACTTCTGTAAAAACCAGAAATTTGGCACTAATAAATTATATAATATCCTGATAATCAACATGGTGAATACAGTATTGTTCTTCTGAATGCTTTAAAAGACTGCCTCTGCTCCAGTGCTATTTAGAAGGAAAATGCTCTGGTAGTTGTCAGATTGGGGGCTGAGATTGTACTCAAGATTCTGAAGGCAGTATGAGGACAGCTGTCCTCTTTTTTTTTTTTTTTTCTTGAAGCCTTGATTGTCAAGAAGCCTCCCTGGAAAATGGAATTATTTTACAAGACCATGGCGTAATAAACGTTTAAACGATATAATGGATAGATCTGCGGAATAAATATGGAGTAGATGTTTAAATATACAGATATACGCCATTAGAGTGTGTGTATTTTACCATCCAGGCTTATATAGCACGTGAATCCCTTTTGTTTGTACAGTGAGGAGTGTCTCATGCAGCAGATCATTTACCACCATCCTTTGACTCTCTTTCTCTTTTCATTTTCTCAGTAACACTTCTGTCATCAGTCCTACCAATTGCTACCCCTTTCAATAATGCAATGCTCCTTACAGGCTCCCTGAAGCATGACGGTGGATGTCATATTAGCCTGATGGTAGAAATCTTATTTTTAACAGTCAAGCAATGCCCTGGAATGTTCCCTGGTTTTGTAACAGCAGTTTGTCTTATTTATTTCTTCAGCAAAGTAAACAGATTAAACACAAATCCTTGAGCAAAGTTGATGCAGAATCTGATTTTACATTCCACTGCATTTGGAGACTCACTCTAGTCTTCTCCTATTATCAGCTGCTAATTATACAGTATTTGCACCAAATACCAAGTATTTGCATCAGCTATAACGTTAAAGCCACCTTTCTAATATTCTGTAGGACTCCATTGTGGCACCAAAACAGCTCTGGCCCTTTGAGGTATGGACTTCACAAGTCATCATTATTTGGTACCAAGATCCTTTTAGTCCTGATAGTTGTGGGGTGAGGCATGGTTTGTCCATCATATGCTTCATTGGTTTGAGATCTGGGGAATTTGGAGTCCAAGTCAACACTTTAAACTCATGTTTTTCATACCATCCCTGAACAGTTTTTGCAGTGTGGCAGGGCACAATATTTTGCTGAAAGATGCCACTGCTATCAGGGAATAATTTTGCCAAGAGGGGGTTTACTTGGTCTGCAATGCTGTACTTGGACAGCAATGTTTACTTAAATGGTCTGTGTTGCAGGACACAAGATTTCCCATCATCAGAACATTGTCCACAGTATCACACTGCATTTACCAGCTTTGCAGACAACAAATCAATAAGAACTTAGATGCCTAATATATTCCGCCCCCTCCACAGAGAATGTTATTAACACCATCCACCAATGCTTTTAATGTTACGCCTGATTAATGCATGTAGTGATCCATTTTAATTAAAAACCTTTCAGTACTATATACAAGCTCTGGGTAATAAAATGCATTCCTTCTAGCTGCCAGTGTTCATTTGCACTTGCATTCGAATTCAAAAGAGAAGCCTGCTCTCGTGGTTTGATATGTGAAATAAATAATATTGAAGAAATATACACCGTACAGTTGGCCCACTACATGTTGTGTTAAGCTCTTGTTTATCTGGTTGCATTTAAAAATTCTATGCAGTGTACACTGCTTCCAGGTTATGTGCACGCCACTCTGTACATGTGTGCATTCTTGTCACTCAGCAGCCTCCCACAGTATCAGCTTAACACTAATACCGAAAACATGCTGCTGTGCATGATCTTACTGTAAATTATGATAATGATGTGTGCAGCAAAATGTAGACACTCTTTACAATACTCTATTATTATAGTCTAAAAAACTAAGACATACGCTTGTTTTTTTTTTTTTTTGCAAAATGACCTCGGGATTGAAAATAATGTTTTATTCTAAATTAAATGCTTTTGGACATTTTATTTTAACAGATATAAGTGTCTGATTCAGTTAATTCTTCTTTACAATTTCAGTAATTATTATATAGTGCAGTTAGTATATTTTGGTAGTTTATAACTTAATACCTCCAATACCAGTTCAATACCTGTTTTGTCACAATAAACCGAGAAATGAGGTTTAAATTTTTTCCCAAGCGTGTCAGTTGTAAACACATTTTTACAAATGTTTTAAGATTTGAAATTATTAATTTATTAATAATCTTATCAATTGTTAAAATTACATTAAATTTTTTTTATCATTTACATTACACGAGTCGTTGAAAAGGTCGCATCTTTTACAGCAGACATGGCCGTTCTCAGTGCCTGTAATTAAAGGGGTGGGACTAGTGTAGTGTAAGTAAGGACATTTCCAAGTGCACCTGAGTGACAGGGCATCAGTATTCAATTGACATAACCTTTTAAGGGATGTTTTTATCAACTTTAGGGGCCCAGAATCTTATGTGGTGCCACTTCCAGTACTTGTATTCTTCCTGACTTCTACAGAAGGCTTTATTGTTTCCAGAACTGCTGAACTATAAACTCCAATGGCTGGACCTGGGAATCAACTATACTGTACTAGCATTAATCATCAAGGAAACCTGTGGTAAGTAAGATTGCTATTCATATTAATTGTAAGCAAGAAAAAAAATATAATATTCCAACATTGTAATAAACATTGTCGGTACAGAATAATTAATTGTATTCGCAGATAAAAGCTGAGCCAATTAGCTAATTTAACATGTTCGCTGTCTGGTGTTAAGTCAATGCTATAGAAGATTGCAACAAACTGTGTTAAAGAAATGCAACAGTTTAGTCTTTAATTTCAACCAACCAACTTGATTGTGTTGCTTCATTTTATGACGTTTTCTTTAAATTAAGTACTAGCTACTACAATATAAGGAGTACGACATAGGCCCTGCCAGCAAACATAGTTTCCCATAGTTATGATATTACTCTATGTGCTTGTGCTGCATGAGCCACTTACGTCTAGAAGTTGAAAAAAAGTCTATGGAAAATAAATAAGGTTTACATTAAATGATTAATTTTTACACAAGTGCTTTTTGTGTTTTTAGTTAGAATAACTTAATTAAAAGTTTTTGTTTTATTTTAACCATTCATTCATCTAACTGCCCTGGTCAGGTTCTCAATAGATTGGAACAGGATTGGATTGGATGGCAGTTCATCATGCACACACATTTACACACTCATCCTCACCTAGGGGCAATTTGGAGTCAGCAGTACTCCTACTATCATGTATTGGGAAGTTGGACTAAACCAGACCTATTCCAGAGGAAACACACTGACACAACGAGGACGTGGAAAACTCCACACAGACAGTAACTTGAGCTCAGGTTTGAAAATGAGGGGGCTGTGAGGCTTTTTTTTTAACAATCTTTCCACAAGCATGAGTTCTTCTGCAGCTGACAGTATGTGCGTATGTTAAGTCAGTTAGAGTGGAAAAAAGATTTTATGGTTCTGGTACTATAAACCCCTGTTTTAAATCTTACTAGTATCTCTTCCAGAAGTTTGTTTTTATTTCTTTCTTAAATTATGCTATCATAAATTTTTTATTTTTTTTAAAAAAAGCTTTAGGGGAAAGGAATGTGTATTTGTTTTACTTTTTAAATGTGTGTTGCAGGAGCCAATGTTTTAAAGTAGATCTTGGTGGAACTTGGAAACGTTTCATTACCCAAGCTCAGGATTTGTTGTGCCCTGAAGGAGCTCTTTCTCAAGCACACATTTGGAGTTTTACTTAAGCTCGGAAAGTTTTTTTTTTATCTTTAAAAGAAATCACTGGGTGAACTGCCAGTTTGGTTGTTAAAACAGAGGTGGGCCTAAAAACAAGGAGTGACCATGTTCCAGGCTCGCAGCTGAATTTCACAACTGCATGCTTGGGTGTGATACAGAAATATTTCACAATAAAACAGCACTTCGCTCGATGACATTTCCTATATCCGCAATGTTTTCACCAAAAAAGGCATATGACTGATGATGAGGTGAGAAGTATGTACCATGTTGATTTCTGGGCTTTACAAACTTGTATCTATTATTCTTTTACCCATGTTAGCGTGCTTTTTCTAATCTATCCTTTTAAGTGCACTTTTTAAAAATATA
The DNA here is from genome assembly GCF_024256425.1 of Clarias gariepinus. Classification (NCBI taxonomy): domain Eukaryota; kingdom Metazoa; phylum Chordata; class Actinopteri; order Siluriformes; family Clariidae; genus Clarias; species Clarias gariepinus. The sequence goes on along the minus strand of NC_071105.1, from coordinate 12,739,492 downwards.
TATTTTTGTGTTGCCCATGGCTCCCGACTTAAGCCAAAAAGGGATAAGAGGAATAATAGGGTAGGAAGATGTGCTCCCGGTGATCAGGCTAATCTTTTTCTCTCTTGTGTAAACAGCTGCTTTAATGGAATCATCTTTTACTTTGTTGTTTTTTATATTTTTGTAAGCAGGTTTGCGTCATCTGTTTAATTTTGTTGTTATGTGTTTGAACGTGTCTCCAAGGAGGCCCTAGTAATGATGTCGATTCAGTGCTACCGTGGTTTGTCAAAAAATAGCTTCAAACAGATGTTATTGAAGGATGACAAGTCAAACATTATCAAATTTGGAATACCTTTAAAATAAAAAAGAAAACATATTCAATTAAATTAATATATTAAATCACTACCCTTAGTAGTTATTTTGGCCTTGACACTATGCACAACTTTTTTTAAAGCAAATGAAGTTTTCCAGTTTACTGATATGGACTGTGCACGGCACATTTGTTTCTGATAGCGGTTTCTGATATGCCTTACTTTACTCTGAGGGTATCTGAGTTATGGCAAAAAAAAACCTTGAATGCACATTTTTGTATAAACAAGTATTTTGCATTTCAGTATGAACAGATTCAAGATCACTGCAACACTATTAGGATTTGCTTGCTTTAAGTCAGATTCTAAACAGTAAGTACCTTTTAGCACATTAAGTCACATGTCACATAATAAAGACAGACATTTATATTTTAGTTGTTTTTGCAGTTAGCATGGCGTGGTTCAATGTACTAACATATTCTAGTGGTAAAGTTCTTTTTTTCCTGCACCTTTGTCTCAACCAACAGCGTTTTTACTAGTTAATTAAACACATTCATTGTTAATCACTTCAGGCAGGTCAGTTATTCATTTAAAATAAAAGCAGTTATCTTCCAAACATTCTCCAAATGCTTGAACTAGAACTGGGATGATCCTGGTTTGCTCCAAGCAACCTCACTTGGTCATTTAACATTTCTTAAAAAAAACGGCACACAGATCAATGATTGTAAAAAGAATGATGGCGAAGAATGAAAAAGCATGTAGGAGAGGGATTGCTAGGTTAATCATCCTTACATTTCTCCCTGATAAGGCAAAACACTGCCTGAGGCTACAGAAGAGGCTACACACGACCTCCTCGACCCAACCTGTAGCCAACTAGTTAAACCAACCAACATAAAATGGGTAAAAAATGTGATCTCAGTGATCGACCGTGGCATTAGTGTTGGTGCCAGTGTCTGCCAAGGACAGAAAGCTGAGTCTACAGTGGGCACAGGTTCACTAGGTATGGGCACTTGAAGCCTGGAAAAAACATAGATTATAGAGTCAGAAGCTGGTGCTGAGAGAATTAATCCATGGACCTAATTTTCCTTGTGTCAACAGTCCAGGCTGGTTTTAATGACACACTTTCGGCTATTAATACCAATAAATGATCCCTTAAAGCTCAATTATTTATTTATTGGTGCTGGCAACGTGTATCTCTTCCTTGCAAATATTTACCCATGTTCTAATTGTGACCTCCAGCATAACACGCCATCTTACAAAGCAAAAGTCATCTCAACCTGCTGTCATGAACATCACAATGATTTGAGTGCTCTTCACCAGATCCCATTCCAGTAGAACATCTTTGGTTAGTTATAATCCCAGGAGACTTAGGGCACGAGGCGGGGTACGCCCTGGACAGGGTAACAATCCATTGCAGGGCACACACATACAGTATACACATACAGTACACAGACATACAGTACTACAGGCAAATTGAGAATACCAATTAGATTAACCTGCATGTATTTGGACTGTGGGAGGAAACCGGAGTACGCAGAGGAAACCCACCAAGCACAGGGTGTTTTTCCAACATCTTGTGGAATCCATATGATGAAGAATCATGATTGTTTCAGTGCAATGGGAGGACATGACCAGTATTCTTGGTCAGTATTTTTGGATACATTAACATCTAAGTAATAATGACATAATAAAATTGAAACATTCAAGCCATTCCCCCCAAAAAAAGGAATTTAAAACAGCCATCCGTTTTTTTAAATTTAGACAGAAATTTATCAATTAAAAACAGGTTTTAGTATAGATTACCAATGAATATTAAATCATTTAATGCTCTATATGTCATTCAATGCCTTTTTAAAATCCATTCTTATGATATGAGGACTGTTTGTCAGGTCTGTACCTTACGGGCACCCCTTGTCTTCATGTCTTCACACAGGTTAAGCTGTAGTGGAAGGGGAAATGGCATGTCGGTAGACAGGTGCTTTTGGGTTTGTTGTGATGTGAAATGAGGTTCCTTGTTGCCCTGGAGTGGAATTTAACTGGCAAAGTGAGAGGTGGGTGGAGGGGCTTTGAAAAACTTTCCAGGCGCCCATGACCCTGAATGACCTGACTAACACCAGAGCTGCACAGCATGCCTAAAGCAAGTAACACTAGACAGACTCGCCAGGCTTACATGGCACGTGGTCTACATCTCACTCAGCCCCCTAGGAACACTTGCTCCAGACAGTGTTGAAGTGTTGGAAAGGGGGCCGCAGGTTACGCAGGCCCGGGTCCAAATCAAAAGTCTCTCACTCGGCTTAAGAACTCCTCAAACTATTCAAGAATCACTTGAGTGCTAAAGAATTGATTCTGATATCAGGTTGTACAAAGTGAATATGGGAAAGCGGAAACAGTTGAAATATGCACTTGTCCTCGGGTCACTCGAGTTCCATAGTGTAAGTTGTTTATTCAGTAAACATGGGGCACCTGTTGGAGGAATAAAGGTTACCAGGGTATCTAAGAGGCATTTATTATCCCCGCTGTCCACTTCTCCTTTTTCCATTTCTCCTCTTTCCATCTGTCACCCATACAGCTGTGTGTTAGTACTAGACTCATAGCAATCTTTGTTTTTATTTACACCCTCGTCTGCTGTTTCTGCCCCAGCTGTCTGTGTTGTGTCTAGAGCGTTGTGTTGAACTTTCTGAGAAAGAAGACTCTTGGAAAAGGCTCAAGCTTGCCAGTCCTCCCAGTTATGCAGAATGCAGCGAGGAACACACCCTGCATTTCTACACATGGAAAACAATGGCTATGGCAAAAATGTGAGGATGCCATCCCTGCTGGACGTCATTACCATGAAGTGCTATGCTTAGCCATTTACTTTCTACACTAGTGAGGTATTTTGATTGATGTCACAAAAAATAACAGTCATTTTTCACATGGTTAGAGTTTCTGCTTGCCGCCCAACACACACACACACATCGTAAATTTGCGTGAGCAGTTCGCTCAAAGTTTGTGTGAGCGAATTGAAGAGAAAATTTTTGCTAAATTAGCATATATACATTAGGGCCCATAAGTATTTGGACAGAGCCACTGATTTTTGTAGTACCGTTTTTCTATTTCCACTACTGTACATCAATGGATATCAAATAAGGCCATTTTATTTAAAGTACTTTGTTGTTTCATGACATCATGTGAAGTTGATTCCAAGTGCTGAACTTTCATTCAGTAACTGTTTGTGGCAACTCTCAATCCACAAAGGTGTTGATGCAACTGAAGGAGGCCATCATTATGATAAAAAAAACCAGACCTATCAGAGAGTTTGCAGAAACTTTAGCTTAGTGACAACAAAAGGCATGGAAGACTAAAAGCTAAAGTGGATGATCCTTTTACAACATCTAACCAAGTCAAGAACCCTCTGGAGGAGATGAGTGTGTCATTGTCCAAGTTTACTATCTAGAGGTGCCTTCATGAATGTCAATACAGAGGGTTTACCTTAAGCCACTTATAACAACTCAGACCATCTCAGTTCTGATACAAGATTGAGTTTACCAGAATGATTGGAAGGAAAGAATATGAAGAAAGGATCACCACTGAAAGCATGTATTACCAGGGCCATGTAATTGGGTCTTGGTGTTCTTTGTTGATGATGTGACAGCTGACTGAAGTAGCAGGAGTTTATGGCGCTATGCTTTATGTTCAGATTGAGTCGGAGGCTGCAAAATCCATAGGACAGCACATTACAGCACAAATGGATGATGACCCAAAATGTACCTTGAAAGCAACCTAAAAGCTTTTTAATACAAATGCATGAAATGTTCTTAAAGAGCCAGGTCAGGTACCTGAAGGTAGCAGCAGTAAAGGCCTGGTATAGCAGCTCAAGGGAGGAAACTCATGCATTAGTCGATGTACATGGGTTCCAATGTTTAGCCAGTCACTTTAGAGTGCAAACAGTTTGCATACAAGAATTAGTTAAAGCACTTATTTTTTGTTTACCCATTAAATTAAAGCTAAAAGGCTTTCATCACAACCTGTGTCTAATGGCAACAGGAACGCTGTTTATGTGCATGATGTATTTTGTCAAGGGTGAATTAGATCTGAACAGCACAGCCGCTGGCAAATGTAGAGAAACCGTTTCATTTCATCATAGATTTTGCTGAACTCTTCCTGTAATTCATACAAGGAACAGAAGATAACTAACTACATGAATCATGGCTGCCTGTTTCACCTGTCAACTCAAGTGGGGGAGGGAAACGTGGAAAAGAGAGAGATAGAAAACAACACACCTTTTTAGATAGAGATCTTCTCCATGCAACGTAGGCGTTTGTCATTTGGATGGCTGTGACTAGAGCTGTGTTCTGCAGAAATCATCCTAATCTGCAATGACAACATAAATAAGGGTGTTCGGCACTGATTTTCTCATGCAGATACCCACACTCAATCGTCTGTAGTATATTTGTGCATGTACAACCGAATCTGCTGCTGCAATCGAAAGAAATTTAAATAAAACCACCTTCAGCCTGGTCTATATTTGGTGTCCTGGGAAAACCTGCCAGACTTCAAACATGGCAAAATGCCAAAAACATGGAAAACTAGGTTTAGTGAACAATCAGTGTTTTCTGTCTATACTATATTCACCGAATCTAAAAAAAGAAAGAAAGAAATATTTCAACTGTTTATTTTGATCCTTGCGTATATGCTTATGCAATGATCATGTCTTAGTAACAAGCCAGATTAACAAAAACAGACTGCTTAAAGGCGTCTAAACCCTTGTTAGATATGTGTGATTTCCTCATACTGTGATTGGCAGGCACACAATAACTCAGTAGCATTGATTTCCCTGTGTGTACACTTGTGCACTTCGTCACCTCTGATACACTTTAACAGGGTTCGATATACAAAAAAGGGAAGAAAAAAAAATCCAATAAGACTCACCTCGGCTGCAGAAGCTGGGGGGGAACTAAAGCCTGATGACAGGCGGGTTTAGGGGGCCCTATCATTAGAGGCAGTAAAAGCAAATGCTTCTAAGGGGCCCTCCTAAAGCCCCGGAGGTGCATTCACACTCACTTTGTCCCTGCTGTGACTCCCAGCAATCTCAAACTTTTTAGCCCGCTGTGTAATCCAAGCCTTGAAAATGCACCCACGAAACAACCCGGCTGCTTGGAGTTCCCCACATTCTGTAGTTAATGAGCAAAGTGCGATAGAAACACATTCCTCTGTGATATCGATCATTTTTGCAGATGTACTACGTGATAAATATAGAGTCCATTTGCCGTACAGTGCCGTGTATATCTCTTCTATACTGTATGCATGCCATGCCATACTTTGCACCTGCATGTTTGTGGAGCATCTCCACGATTCGACACGTACTGCACTGTAGCTCTCAGTTTTATCCCTGTTGAAGCACTGTCTAAGGGATTCTTTCTACATGTCATCGTTTGCCAACAGGGGGCAATGCATGCCTTTCCGCGGGAGCCATGTAATGCAATCGGGCTCGGTGCACTTTCTGTTTAGTCAGCAAAACTCTGACAAGCTTTCTGCCCTCAAGTATTTAAACAAGCGGTTATTCTCTTTCACTTTACCCATTATTCCTGACACTAATATGAATTCTTCCACTGGAGCTCACCATTCAAGAATGTTCTGTTTGCCCTTTCAGAACAGATCATAATAAAACTTGGTCGTTCCTTTCTTTGATTTCTTGTCTCCACCCTAACGCGGTTTTACAAAAGCAAGACTCCTGACTTGAGAAAGCAGAAATCAAATTCTGCCTACAACCCAAGCTAATAAAAGTAAAGAGAGGCATGCGGTGTCGGCTCCCCTGAGCAGGAGTGTTTGGCCATTCCTGTACCGTTTCAGGCCTGGAGCTCTGTAGTATCTTAATCCTCTCCTGACAAGTGGGAGAGTTTATGAGCGAGGTCAGACAAGAGTGTGAGTTCATGGAACGCTAACCCCAGAGTGCACACTGCTGCCTCCTGACACCCTCTTCCCTCATCTCCTTCTGCCCTCAAGCTTCTCCCTACTTGACCTCTTGAAGCAGGGCAAGAGTTTGATGGGTTGTTGCTTAAAACGATCCCTACGCTACGCTCCCTCCCTCTTTTCCTGCAAGCCTCGTCTACCCGCTGTAATACAGGTACGTCTTTTCCTTATACACTTCCACCGTCTTTGGATCTTGGCGCTACCAACCCGACGCATACCTCTGCTCTCTTTCCTTTCACACTCTCCGACTGTGTCCCCAGCAACCCCTAGCACACAAATATGTCTTCCTCAAAAGTGCTGGTATGTATCCTCACAGTCTGTAATGAGATTTGACAGCTGTGGGCTTATGATTTACAATAAGCATGCTAACATTCCCCCCCTGTTGCCTCTCTGGGCTCACTTGAGACGCACGGTAATTTTTTTTTTCACAGAGCACAGAGAGGGAGAGGCTCGTTGTGCCGGACTGACACTTTGCCAGCCAGTGTGAGACACTCATCTCATAATTGGCATTAATAACCTGGGTGGTGCAGAGAGCTTGAGGTGCCTCTGTTAAGTAGAATCACATCTGTAAGTCTGGGGATTCTTGTGGTCTCATGCTATTATTAATCTCACTGAGTGCTTTGCCCCCTGGTGGTAAGTAGTGGGAATGCACGACTCGCATATGGCCAAAGGACATGGTCAGTGGAGTTCTTCCACCCCTTAAAAAAAAAAAGTCTTAAGAAAAGAAGCGTATGCCAGAAGCTTATGGAGTGCGCTCACTAACTAAAGCTGAAAACATTACAAAAGAAAGACAACAATCACGAGTTACTGATCAGACCGGAAAAGGGAGTCCTTGTGTAATTACACATAACAAGATTTGCTTGCTTTAAATAAGGTGACCGTTCTGATCTAAAAAACATTTTCATCTTCAAAACATTTTTTTCTAATGCATAAGGACTTCTCAGATACAAAGCTGTTTATAAATAAATGACAGATTTAGAAGCAAACATCCTTAACCCAGGTCTTTAATAATTGCATGTTGGCAGTTTTTACTTCTCCACTTATGGATCCATGAGGAATCCAGGCCAGGGGGGTCTCGTACTTGTGCGACGGACGATCCTAGTCTTTCTAAGATGATTCTGATAAGTAGAACAAGCCTTGATGAATCCCTGATTGATGGCTTGTTTTCCCCATTGCAAGCAGCACAAAGGCAGCAGGTCTGTTGTTCTGAGCTGCACTGGGGGCAGCGACGTGATGACACAAGGGGTCAACTCCTGTCTGCCCAGTTCTCATCACCCTCTTGCTCCTGTCAACTTTACACAATAGCCACCGAGCTGCACGGGACACAGTTCAATCACATGAAACAGAGATCGGTGATTGTTTTTTTTGTTTTTTTTATTATTATTATTAATAAATCTGTAAATCTGTGACTAATTCTCTTAACATGAACCAGATTGGCTTCTGTAGTAGATCATCTGTCATGGCTTATACAATCACATGCATTTACAGTATGTCAATTATTTAGCTAAAGGCAGCTCATCAGAAAGGGTGAAGTAACCACAAAGCTTGTGCAAAATAAGAAAAAAAAAAGTGGGTTTTATTTAGTTCTACATTAAATTTTTAATGAAACTGGCTTTAGTATAGTAGAGCATCAACCGTACACTGCATGTCATTGCTACATGGCCCACTGTACACGCACCAGCTATAAACTGTAATCAGTGTGATGAAAAACTGGGCTTCTAAAGCAATCAGCTTACAAATACTAAGATCAGAGAAGAATCAAGTGCTTTATCCCATCTGAAGCCATCTTCTTTTCGGGAAAAGGCTTGTTTTTGGATGTTTGTGTCGTTGCTACAGCCAACCTGTGGGTCAGCAACAACGTGTACCGAGGTGTTTGCGTGATTTTTTTATTATTTTTTTCACAGGCAACATGTGCAGCATCAGATAACAGAGTATAGAGCAGAACATTTTGATATGGTGGAAGCTGGTAAAAAGACAAACAAAAGCTTCGTTTAAGGTCATTTGACATTATTTTATTTGCAAACACACCACCTGAATCAGGGTATGCTGGAAAGCTCCTAGATTGCATGTCAAAAAAAAAAAGAAAAGATATTGCAACACAAAGTTGAGAGAGTGTGTTAAGGTTTTTATGACTTCACGTCATTTACTGTATGACTTTGCTGCTGCCATTAGCATTTTCATGTGCTGTGTATCCAGCAGAATATTAATGCGGTGACTCTGTAGTTACCACACTGTAAGCTATTTGATTTCTCCTGAATTGCTGATGTCTTGTGTGGAATCAGCCCTAAGGGCATTACAGCACAGATCTACACATTCTGAGAGAAGTCTGGGAAATTAACAGCTCTTCAAGCCTTAAGCAAATCTGTTCTGCATCTCGTCATCCTTAAACATAGACAGTCTTAAACATACACCAGTACGCAGACACTGACTCGCACTCACACCCGGGCATAAAGCAGAGTAATGAACAGCTCAAAATGACATTTTCTTACTTTTATTTGTTTTTCATGCACGTTTGTGTTGATAATTAGCTTTAAATTATCAGACACATAGCAACGCCCCCAAAACTCCATAAAAGGCAATCCTCACAAAAAGCTGGAAAAGACTAAATGACTAGACAACAGAAGAGTGTCTCCAGTAATGCAGCTCAGCCATAGCAGCCACTTTATTACCATTAAAACACACAAACACACACACACACACACACACACACACACACACTGAATATTCTTCATTTTCTAAGGAAGAAAAAAGGAAATCCATAAGTAAAGGCAAATTAAAATAGGTGTTTAATTATGGGAAAGGATTAAAGAAATTATCTTTCAAGTCAATAATCTGAATGACTCAGACTTTTTGTTATATTTGTGTGTAATTAAATTAAATTTAATTAAATAAGCTACCTAACTTTGTCAGCATAACTTGAAGAGAAATTTGCCAGGCAGGTACTTATCCCTAATTATAACCTAATTAAGTTATCATCAATGCCAAAATCTGTAAATAAATTTTCACATATACACATGTTTATGTAGAGATTGATAACTGATTGAAAAATTGCTTCCTACAACAACTCAACCTAGTTTAGCAAAGTGCTTTCCAGAACAAGGATGGGACACGTGATGATGTATTTGGTGGCATTTTTGGTGACATGGTACAGTATTAACTATTAAGTATTATTTTATTGCAGTCATTAGAATATTCCGAACTTAACTAACCCCAAAAATAATAAAAAAAAAAATCCCCATCACATTCTTATCAAGAAACAATCATAGATACTTATATCAGGTAGCAGGAACTAAGGCGGTAGTTAATACGTCCCATTGACCATGGCTGTAGTTTACATTCCTCCAGCATATGAACCCTTATTCCCACCAGCACTCTAGTGATGCTATACTGATATGCAACAGAGGCCCTAAACTGGTTCAGGTAGAATATTCATCCTACTTCCTAAACACAAACTGGCTCTGTTATTTTTAGTGTAGTTTCTAATTAAATCTTGGTCAAAACGTGGGATTGCTGTTAAAAGGTGTCTAACCCAGGTGAAAAAGTGAATTTTTAGACATAATTATATAACACCATGTGTCATAATACTTAATGAGTCTTACCTCCCGACCCATGCTTTGTTTTTTGTAAATATGCATACACATTTATATATTTATCAAATGAAAAGAAACACATTTGATAAATCATATTTCATGTCAGTAACCTTTTTTTATAAATTTTTTTTAATGATCTTAATTGTCATTCAGATGAAACTTTGCCAATTCAGTTTTCATATGAAAAGACATAAACCTGTGTATTAATATAAAATGCTAAATTGTTAAGATATTTGACATGGTTACGGACACTACAGATCTTTTTTTATTTACTTACCTTTTTATATCCTTAATTTGCATGGAATACTAATTTACGAAACAAATTTTTACAGGTCATATCATATCATATCAATCAATACTCATACAGAAATATACATAATTTAAATTAATAATAAATAAATAATAATAATAAATAATAATAAAAAAGTTATTCTTTTTTGAAGCGGGATAGTATAACCCTGAAAACTTTTCCGTTCTTGGTGCACATGTAAAATTATCTCTACAAAACGGCTGAAGTTAGCAACTTGAAATTTTTAGAAAAGCAAGATTGGTAATTTCCATGCTGCATTAACTTCAGAAGTTGCTTTTTTGGCACACACGTTTTCTGTAAAGTCAGCACCAATCCTGTGTTTTGGCCGTCAGCATTCTTACATTTACACGAAAAATGAGAACTAACTTGCACTTGGAACATGGACAGTAACATTGCTGCTGAAACACACAATTTTATTTCACAAAATATATATAACATATATTTTATACCTCAAAGTTTAGATTACATTTTGAACATTCTGTAAATATTGTGTAATATTTTTGTATGTAATGTTATATACTGTATTCCTACATATTTCTATTTTAATTCTATTTTATTATGTAACTTTTGTAAGTATGTAAATTTGTATATTCCGACCTAAACTTGTATATTTTAATTTTAATTTAGTTTTATTTTTGGATTAAAAATTCTGTCTTTAGTTTAATTGTATTCTCTAGTGATTTTCTCTTTTTTTGGAGTGTAATCCTCCTGTTCTATTCTAATCCTTAATTTTAGGTCATGGACAGTCATATAATCTTTCACTGCACATCATACTGTGTATTTTATTTGATTTTAACTTAAAGTTGACTTGAAGATGGATAAACTTTGTCATTTAAAAAATAATCCAAAATTCCCTCTTGTCTGTTTGTTAGCCCAAATCATCTTAGAGTTACTGTATGTGCACGTTTTAATGAGACAATTCCCAAAAAAATTGGAATATGCTGTGACACTGTAAATGTACTGTCTTATAATAAACCTTTTATATATGTAGTATATAGGGTATACACTGCAAAAACCTTAATTTCCATATATATGTCCATATGTCCATATGTTCCCTTATGTTTAACCTCACTTTTGTTTCTCAGCTTCAAAGATTTGCCTCCATTCTCTATACCGCTTATCCTGTACCGGTTCGCAGGCGGCCTGGAGCTTATCTCAGGAGACTTTGGGCACGAGGTGAGTTACACTCTGGACAGGGTGCCAATTCATTAGAATGCACACATCCAAACACATTTACTCACACACTATGTGGGAATCTGGAAATCAGCACACAATCCTTGAAATTAAATGTTTTTCAATTCCTTGGAATTCAAAGTATTTTTGTACTCATTTGCAATATTTTCTACTTTCTAATTATTTTTGCACCCTATTTTTTAGGTTGCTACATTTTTATTTAAATTTAGATTTTTACTTACTCTCACTCGCTCATTCTCTACACCACTTATCCTGTAGAAGGATATAGCCTATCCCAGTGGACACATGGTGGGGTGCATCCTGCACGAGGTGCCAATCCATCACAGGGCACAAGCACTCACTATCACTCTCTACAGGCAATTTGGAAACAGCAATTAGTCTAATCTGCATATCTTCGGACTTTGAGAAACCAGACTAGCTGCAGGAATCCCACCAAGCACAAGCAGAACATTCAAACTCCACATACACAGACCCAAGGTGGGACATTAAAAATAATAATTATAATAATTTTTTTATCTTAATTTTTTTTTTTTTTTTTTTTTTTAAACTTTATTCTCATATGTTTCTAGCTTTAAAATAATTTCCTTTCTTTTTACACCTCACCCTATTGCACTTTAATATATATCTTCCTACATTTTATTATTCTTTTTATTAATAACTTTAAATTATTTATTTTACTACATTTTATATCAAATATTATAACGATTTTCTCCTAAGCTTTTAGCTATATAAATATATATTCTCTTTTTTGTATTTACTATATTTACTTAGAATTTTTTTTTTCAATAAAATTTTTATTATTTGTTATTGAACATTTTATTGTATTGCATGTTTTATTTGTCCCTTACTTTATTTCAATTGAATCCATGATTAATTGGACCAGTGATGTGATGCTGTAAGAATTTAAAATACAAAGTCCACTGGAATCTGCAGAGAGGTGTTTACCAGGTGTGCCAGGCTGTGTTACTGAGCCACAGTGTAAATTGAGCAGATGACGTGTTTACTACCTTGAACTCTGTTCATCATGTCCCGTTTAGGAGTCGGCGTCAGTTCAATTAAATGCACATATCTCCGTTCAGCCTGAGCACCTCCATCTGAAAACCAATCCGTCTTTGCTCGGTATTGGGCCCACTCTAGTTCTGCATGAAGGAGCAGTTGAACGAGAATGTTTGTAGTGAGGCGATGATCCCCTGCAACAAAAATTTACTGAAAGCAGAAAAGAATGACTTGCTTTCACAACTTGTTCTGTTTCAGTGGAAGCACACACATTTAGTCACGCTAACCTCTTTACACACACAAACGCACATGTGCACGCACAAACACAAATGCACATGTACACACAAACAAACACACACACCCACACCACTCTTTCCTCGACAACCTTGCATTCACTGTAATTACTGTGTGATTCCTTAACTGATGAAAATACCAAATGGCATGAATCTGACTCCAGCTTGTGCCTATTGACAACCAGCGAAAAACCGAGTTACTATTGACACTGCTGCGTCCTGTTTTCTTAGCATGACTCATGACGGAAATTTAACATTGCAACATGAGCACCTTTTAAAGTAATTCCACATCTCTCCTGCCAGCTGCCTATGAGTTTCTCTGGACACATTCCATCAGATTCACCATTTCGAAATGTATGGGTTGTACTTTTAATGGTTCACAGAAAATAAAATAAAAAACAGAAAAAATGCCAGCGGATGACAGAGTCAAATCTTAAAACTTAATTTAACTTTTGTACACTTAGTAAGCTTACAAAGACAGATGCCTTTTTCGAATGCTTCGAGTAGTGTATTGCTTTGACAAGTTACCACAACAATCTGTTATTAAAGTGGTCTTTCAAGCCCCCTGAAAAATACTCGCCCGGATTCCAGCGACCCTTCATATCATCTCACCATGTTTTATTTTTAAGAGCTATCCAGTGACAAAGGGCACCTCCAGGCCTCTCTTAGATTACCCGCAGATGGGTGCTGCTTCATGCGCGCAGGATAAAATGTCGCTGGGATGCCACCAAACATTATAATGTGCTACACACATCCACTTTCTCAGGTCGAGGGTTCAGGCCAATCACACATGTCACTCCGTTGCCTGGATACAACTCTCCGGGTTGCTAAACACCAGGCCTTACGTTTTACATCATGGGCTATTTTTCTGAAAGTTGGAATATCCAAGATAAGGTTACGCTGTATAGAACTGCTGAGCTCGGGACACCTGCTCAGAAGTGTACGAGAGCTGTTAAACTAGGTGTCGGTACTGTACACACCCTTGTGATTCTAATTAGCTCTCCTGCTACACACGATTCATTTAGGTTAATTAATGTATTTGACGTATATAAATATAAAACATATAAGGCCTCGACCTGTTTTTGAATAAGTAATATTAGTATTAAGGGCAGCATTCATTTCAAACAATGGGGGATAAAGTGGGATTAACTTCACAGCACACAGAAAATCTTCACTTTTTCTAAATCAAGCCAGCGAAAGAACCAGAAACAGCTTTGGGCTGACAAGATTTACAATGCAATCAGAAAAGCAAAAGCAAAAGCGATGTTAAAACAGGATCTCAGTTAATGATAAGTGTGTGGTTATAAGGGTTTATTTGGAAATGAAACCTTAGATATGAGGCAATGAGTTGGCATGGAATAGGAATCTTTTTTTTTTCCTGACTTGAATGGAACCAAAAGAATACTGTAGAAATTTGTTCAATCCATTTCTGTTCATTTCAAATGTCTATGTACTGTATTGTAACTTAGTATAAATGCCCATGGATCAATGGTAGAATAACAGCATGCAGACTTTATGACCCCAGCTGCATTAGTACCACTAAGTAAAAACAATAGGGACGTCACTTTTATGTGTATTACGGTCTTATGGCAAACAAAAGATAGTTCTGTTACTGGTTTGTCAGTTTATAAGAAGAATGACTGTTTGACTCCACCTTAAGATGGCTCAGCAATTTGTAACAAATAAACCGGTTTACACTATGGACTAACAGCTAGGACCAGATCTGAGTAATGTGAGTTAGCAGACACCAAGGGAAAAAAACAAAACAAAAAAACAAAACAAAAAAAAATTTAATCTGTTGATGAATACCACTAAGCAAGAAAAAAAAACATACAAACAAATCTGGTTCCCACCAAAAAGTTGTCCTTCAGGATAATCCAAACTCTGGCATTCTGCCTGTTTATTGGTTTGCCGCAGGTGATGTGAAATTTTCCCATGAATCGATGCTAGGCGTAGAAGTCACTGTGACAAAAGTGAAGTCAGAAAACTTTGAATCACAGTGTGGGAAAACATTCACCTTTGGCTGTGCATTGTTTTATTAGACTAATATGTCATAGTCCCACGATCAACCAACCTCCAAAGGACACTGTGAAGGAGGAGCACACCTTCAAATGTTTTGTTCCTAATTAGAAATCATCATTCGGTTCCCAGATGGCATGTGTGTGGGATGTGTATGTGTGTGTAAGCTAAATTTACGACTTTTTCTATAAATTATGATCTCAGCCATAAAATTAAAACCACTGACAAGTGACCTGAGTAACACTGACTATCTCATTTCACCCGGCACCTGTCAAGAGCTCTTCTGTGGGATTGGACCGGATGGGCTAGCCTTTACTCCCCTCGCACATGGCCCTGTGACCCGTACACTCGTTGTCCTTTCTGTCCACGTCCAGTGGTTTAGCCATCACACTTCACCCTTGGCAAAGTCACTCAAATCCTTATGCTTGCTCATTTTCCCTCTTCCAACACTTCATCTTTAAGAACTGACTGTTTACTATATACCTAACATATCCTAACCCTTGACAGGTGCAACTGTAATTAGATATCCAATGTAATTTAGTGTTTGCATAAAGATATTCAATCGTATTTAGGGTGGCATTAAGTTATATTGTGTATAGATGGCATACGGTCATGGTATACATGTAAGAGTCAAAAGTTTGGACACACCTTTTAAATCAATGTTCTCAGTTGAGTGATTTAGTTTTTACATTCCAGAACAAAGCAGGAGATTTCAAAACTATAAAATAACACATATGGAATTATGGAATTACGTAACAACAACAAGAACACCAGCAACAAAGGTCAGTTGTTATTTTAAGTTATGAAGGTGAAGGTCAAGTGCATTTGCAAAACCCATCAAGCACCATGATAAAACTGACTCTCATGAAGACCATCCCAGGGAAGCAAGACTAAAACTTACCTCTGCTGCAGAGGCGAAGTTCATTTAGAGTCACCAGCCTCAGAAATGACTAGTTGACAGCAACTCATGTTTGAGCCGTTATGAAGGCTTTACAGAGCATAAGTAGCAGATACTGTACAGCTCAATCTTAACTGTTCAAAGGAGATTATTACATATTGTGTGCTGTATATACCTTTAGCATTGTTTATAATACAAATTTCTTTTTGTCTTTTTCCAGGCCAAAGTGGCTATATCTCCCAATAACTCATACTTACATACAATTATTTGAACTTCTTTTGGAATCTGTAGTTGTTTCAAGAATGGCTCCAACAGACAATTATGTACATCTACCATCCCTTATCTCAGATCTGCACAGTGCTTAATAGAATTTTCCATTTTATACAGTATGTGTTGGTTTATCCAATATGTGCTGACAAATAAATATGTTTTATGTTGGTATGGAGAAGCTACAGTACCAGCTAAAATCAATCGTTATCACTAACAGGAGGTTGAGAGACCTTGGACATTTAAAATAAGTTTGGGGACTTCATTTTAAGTGGGTTTATCTATATTTGTGTATGTATATTGGTGGGCCTGTTTGTCTAATTCTGACCTTAATATCAGAAAACCTTAAATTAAACTTTTGGAAAACTGTTCCAAATTGTTCTGTTAAAGATGAATAAGGCTTCATGAATTAAGCCCAATTTTACCACATCCATGTTTAATATGTAAAACTCTGCATGTACTGTGTGGACATTTGCAAAATTGTGTAATGACTAGCTTTTAAACTATGTGGGGCTTTATATGTAGAAAATGCAAAATATGATATTCGTGTTATACTGATGAATTATTTGCTAGCACTTTCATTTATCACGAGCATTATCTTTAAGGCATGAAATCAAAATAGCGATCTAGAATGGATGGATACAGCTGAGATGAGATGCGCACTACTGATAAGTTGCAGCGAAACACACAAGCCCTGTTTTTTTATTAGCTGCAGTTAGTTTAAAGTGCCACAATGGGGTCCATAAAAGCATTGTTAAATATATAAATATAAAGATGTCTGTATTTGCTTTTCCTCTTTATTGTATATTGATTAAATGTAAGGAGTGACAGATGTTTTCTTGATGTGTAAAGCTCAGTATCCAAGCACTTTAGCAATTGAAGTATCTCTGTTTTGTGCTTAAAGATCATTTACTGTTGCCATGTTTACCTGTAAACAGTGCTCGGTTGCTGGGTACGTTCATGCTCTTCTAAGTAATATGACGGTTCATGAATTATCACCCCTGAAGCACCGTACACTACACTGGACCCTGTGACTCATTGGACATCCCCTCCATTACTCACAATATACACTCCATGCGAGCCTTGCTATGTGTGTATATCATATTTGTATGTTTGACTTGTGTGTTGCGAGGCAGGCCAAAGCCTGAGACCCTCCTGCTCGGCCAGCTGCTCCCTCCCGACAACTGCTTTTTTCAGTTATACGTAATTAAAGGAATCTAATAGTTCATAAAGTCAAATTAAGGAAGATGATGTGTCTAAAGGCGCATGTGCAATGCTCTAGGACTACATAACCCAGACCTATACTGTTACAGATTAATGTGGGTTTAGCACCATGGTTCAGAGTTATGGGGCTGCGTGTTAAACCCCAAGCAGGGATAATAAGCGCATTAGAGATGCGGGCCTGGATGAGGCAAAGACTGACGTAACCGTTAATGTGCGAAACGAGGACATGCATCTGATGTGAAGTAATAGGACAGTGGTGAGTGACATGCTATGCCTGCATATTAAAAGCAATTAACAGTGTGGTGACGTAAGGGTTTCATGTGTCGTTAGAAATATCAGCCGTAATCAATCCTAGATCACATCAGAAGTGTGTAGGTAGCGTGTCCTTGTGCTAGAACGGCGTGTATGGTCCGAACCGCATCCACGCGAGATCGACCTGACGGGTGTTTCTAAAAACAGGTATGACCACGTCAGATCAGACTGGCTAAACAATACTTATTAAGATTTAAGAGCAACAGAAATCAGTCCTGATGATGCTGCACAAGCTTTCAAGGTCAATGTTAAAGTATGTTTTTATGTATCTACAGATGCACTTAAAATTTTAGGTCTTATATCATAAGACGGCAGCTGCCTGTCATTCTATTTAAATGCATCAAACACATGCTTGACCTAAGGATTAAATGTTCCATAGTCCAGGAAGGTGGCATATTAATGTAATATAGATGTGCAGGTGCAAAATGTGTTCTCTGTCAATAGGAGCCCCAATGGGAATTTCCATTTACAATGATATCCGAGTGAGGATTATTTGGTTGATATATCTGCCACCGCCCCTACTCCAGAAAACAATATGGACAATTAAATACACTCCTAAGAGAGGGATGAATTGATCATTTGCATGTATAAATGGCCACATCAACTATTTAAAAACAAAACATTATTTGATGATAATCTCAAGAAATCAGCAGTTTCTGTAAAAAAAAAAAAAAAAAAAAAAAGTATATATACACCGATCATACATATCATTATGATGACCTGTTAAATATTGGGTAGTTCTTCTTTTGCTACCTTTCTATCACAACCAGCACTAAACTTTGCATTAATTTGTCCTTCGATAAATAGATGTAAAAAATGACTTTAAGACAACACAAACTACAACAAATCAACACAAACTACAACAAAAAATGAAATGAAGAAATCAAGGTCGTAAATGAAATCATGTTGTTCAATGTGTAGTGTACTGTAAAGTTACAGCAGTGTGAAAGGTGAGTAATGCACAATATAGTTTAGTGACAACATCAATAAAAATTATGGTAATAAATGAGTGTGAGTAGGCAACCTTAAGCTCAACACTACCAATCGACACCCCTGGCCCTGTAGAGAGGTGTTAAAGAGCTGTATTGGCCCTGGGGACAAAGGCTATCCCGAGTCTGTTAGTTGAGCAGTGGTGACAGTAGTCGGTCACTGAAAATACTCTTACGCTTGGCAAAGGCTATGTGCAGGGGGTAGCTGGTGTTGTACATTATGGACAGTAGTTAGTTCATGGTCCTCCTCTTCAGTACTGACTCCAAAGTTCAGCTCCAAGCCAACCATGTATCCACCTCTACTGAAAACCCTGTTCGAGCATGTTGCATCCCTGCTTTGAGGGACACTCACTTCTCTTCTCTTCTCCTCGGCACACTACAGAGAAACAAAAGCACACTAAAAACTGACTATTAAAACATCTAAAATGAATCTCTTTTTAAAGATCTTAAAAGAGCACAGTCCTCTTAGGAAGAATAGATGACTTTGACCCTTTTTGGACCGATAGTCTGTGTTCCCTATCCAATCCAGTTGGTCAACCAGCTACAGCTGCAATATCAACTCCCACAAAGGAGTAGCAAAGTCCTTCATCAGGCTCTTGTACTCCCCCTCCTGTCAATCCCTTATACAACCTACGATGGCAATGTCATCAGAGGACTTCTGCATGTGGCATGACTCTGAGCTGTGCTTGAAGTCAGAGGTGTACAGGAAGGGGTGTACAGGAACAATGAAGTTCTTCTGTGCTGCAGTCCTTCAACCTGTTATACCTTGGTCTCCTTATGAAGTAGTCTTTAATCCAAGTCAACAAATGCATGTCCTGTATATCAGTCAGTGGGGGTCAGGGGATGGATATGCTGGAGAAATTAGAGAACATGATCATTATAGCACCTTTCCCCTTATCGAGATGAGAACAATTTTGATATGGCAGGTATAGGATGGCAAAACCTACATCAACCTTCTCCTGGTATGCAAACTGCAGGGGATCCAGTGCATTGTAGGATTGAGGTCAGAGAATATGGAAAATCAGTTGCTCCAAGGTCTTCATGACGTGAGAAGTCAGTGGAACGGACCTGAAATCATGAAGTCCTCTGGCCCGGGAAAATTGTCTTGAGAGGCAAAAAGAAAAAACTATAATATTGAGATGAATGGTAAATCTTCCAAACCTTTGTAGGTCAAACAGTGATGATTTTTAAGCCATTAATGTGTTGTGTTCTGTGAGTGTGCAAGTCCTGGAGTTGCCCAACAATAATCTGGACATAAACTACATAGAGCAACTCTGGAAAGACCTGAAAATGGCTGTGCACAGACGCTGCTAACCTAAACTGGTTAAGCTTGAACAATTCCAAGAAGAATGGAAGGAACTTCAAAAAGAAAGGTGTGCCAAGCTCGATTCATAATTCACAAGAGGTCTTGAGACTGTCAATGCCGCCAAAGGTGTTTTAATCAGGTTAATGGTGAATCCTTATGTAACTGGGATATTTCAGTCTCTATTTTTTAATAAATCAACAAAACAATCCAAACACCTGATCTTACTTTGAGGAGTACTGTGTTAATAATAATGAGAAAAAAAAGATTTGAAACTATTTGTGTGCGAAACATGACAAAACTGTAAACTGATTCATTCATCCGTACTGTAAACTGATGCAAACTAATGCTTTTGTATATGTAGGTGCCATAAGGTAACTTATTGGAAATGTATGACTCAGTTATTCAGTTTGGTTCTTAGGTACAGTAGCGCTGTGGTTTTTTAGTTTATAAACACTCCACTAGTGTGATACAACAAAGTCATTTCTGGGTATTAATATTGTTTTTTGATATTGATAGGGTGATTAAATTATATTTTTTTAATTGAATGTTCAAATTGAGAATTGCTAAGGATGCACATAGAGGTGGGTTGGTTTATAGTTACACGCCAGGATTGTGACAACTTTTGAGTAATTTCTTTCCAGAAGTGATAAACTTGTGTGCTTAACCAAAGGGCATGGGTGTGGTTCTTAAAAATATTTGAGCATGCATTTATCGCACAACTTTTTTGAACTTCCCTTGCCCACATGGGATGCTTTTTGCAAAGGCTGGACATGTCTGCTTATTTTACCTGCACACAGTGTCCTGTCCCCGAGCGCTTTTAAGGAGTGCAGCTGAGCAGCCATGTTTCATGAACAGTCTCACCTTCTCATAGTCTTACAGCTTGGTGTAGTAAATGAGGGATTCAAATAGGAAATCACTTAGCATGTTTTTACATGTGGAATAATTAGTGTCTTCACGTGTGGGAATTTTAGTGTCTTCACATGTGTCAATAGTATTGAAACATATTTTGGGTTGTTTAACACTTTTTTATTTACTATATAATTGTATATGTGTTGTGTCATAGTTTGGATATCATCAATGTTAATGTACAATTTTGAAAATTATAAAAATAAAAAATAAAAATTGAAGGAAAATAAAATAAAATACAAAACTGATTAATGCCATTATGAAGACTTTACGGAAGTAACAGACACATCTCAATATCAACTGTTCAAAGGAGATTATTGCATATTTTGGATGCCTTCAGCATTTTTATAAAATAAAACAATATAATATAAAAAAAAACAATGTAGATACTTTACTCCCCTTTAAGCGAGATAACTAATTTCACTCATCTCCTCTTCAAAATCGCCAACCTGTGAATTAGATCCTATACCGACACATTTTCTTAAGCAGATAGTTCCAGCAATAACAGAACCCCTCTTAAAAGTAATTAACTGTTCACTCAGCAGTGGGTATATTCCTAAATCCCTTAAATTAGCAGTTATTAAGCCACTAATCAAGAAACCTGACCTTGACCCCTGTCAGCTTTCCAATTACAGGCCGATATCAAACCTCCCCTTTATCTCTAAAATTCTGGAAAAGGTAGTATCATAGCAGCTAATTTCATATCTACATAGAAATAGCATAAACGAACTGTATCAGTCAGGATTTAGTCCTCATCACAGCACAGAGACAGCACTTGTTAAAGTAGTAAATGACCTCCCAGTGGCCTCTGATCAGGGTTGCGTTACTATACTTGTGTTACTCGACCTCAGTGCAGCTTTTGACACTATTGATCATAGTATTCTCCTTTACAGATTAGAAAATGTAGTAGGAATTAAGGTAACGGCCCTCTTATGGCTTAGATCCTATTTGACTGATCGTTATCAGTTTGTAGATTTAGATGGTGACCATTCCTCATGTTCTCAAGTTAAGTTTGGTGTTCCACAGGGTTCTGTTTTAGGCCCACTGCTTTTTTCCCTTTACATGCTTCTTCTGGGCAACATAATTCCTAAACATGGTATTAGTTTTCGTTGTTATGCTGATGACACACAACTATACGTTTCAGCAAAACCAGATGAGAAAAACCAGTTTACTAAAGTTTGGCAATGTGTGCAGGACATAATAGATTGGATGTTAGTTAATTTCCTTCTGCTTAATCCTGATAAGACAGAAGTTCTAGTCATAGGACAACAAGCAGGGAAGTAAGCGTTCTAAACACACTGTAATTTTAAATGGCCTTTCTGTTCCATCAAGTGTAACAGTAAAAAACCTTGGTGTGATTTTAGATTCCAGCCTTTCATTTGAAGCACATGTAGATAATATTACCAGGATAGCATTCTTTCATCTCAGAAATATTGCCAAGATAAGAAATATACTTTCACTAAACGATGCAGAAAAACTAGTTCTTGCTTTTATCACCTCTAGGATGGATTATTGTAATGCCTTATTGTCTAGTTGTTCAACAAGGTGCTTAAACAAGCTTCAATAGTCCAGAATTCAGCAGCAAAGTCCTCACTCGAACCAGAAGATACGAGCACATCACTCCTATCTTATCCACATTGCATTGGCTTCCTGTGAAATTTCGCATTGATTTAAAAATACTACTCTTGACGTATAAAGCATTAATGGTCTCGCGCCGCAGTATCTGAGTGAACTGCTAGTGTCTTACGATCCGCCACGCCTACTTCGATCAAAGAATGTAGGCTGCTTGTCAGTACCACGTATTACTAAAAGGGGGCAGAGCTTTTTCTTACAAAGCCCCAAAGTTATGGAATAGTCTTCCAATTAATGTTCGGTCTCAGTGTTTAAGTCTAGGCTAAAAACCTATTTATTTAATCAAGCATTTTTGTAAATAGATTAGCCTTAGGTAAAGGGGCAGATCTGGGGGACTCATGGACATAGAGTATTAGGTGAACTGATATGTTTAGATGCTGTCTTCCCCACTCTCATTAATCACTCAGGTTTGTTGACACTGAGGTGATTGGTTGCTTTACATCTCAGGAAGCCCTCATGTCTGTGTTTCCTTGTGGCTTTTTCTTTTTAGTTACAGTGGTGTGAAAAACGATTTGCCCCCTTCCTGATTTCTTATTCTTTTGCATGTTTGTCACTTGTTTCTGCTCATCAAAAACCAGAAATTCAGAAATTCACAACTCATCCGAGAGGCCACAAAAGACCCCAGGACAACATCTAAAGAACTGCAGGCCTCACTTGCCTCAATTAAGGTCAGTGTTCACGACTCCACCATAAGAAAGAGACTGGGCAAAAATGGCCTGCATGGCAGATTTCCAAGGTGCAAATCACTTTTAAGCAAAAAGAACATTAAGGATCATCTCAATTTTGCTAAAAAACATCTCAATGATTGCCAAGACTTTTGGGAAAATACCTTGTGGACCGACGAGACAAAAGTTGAACTTTTTGGAAGGTGCGTGTCCCGTTACATCTGGCGTAAAAGTAACACAGCATTTCAGAAAAAGAACATCATACCAACAGTAAAATATGGTGGTGGTAGTGTGATGGTCTGGGGTTGTTTTGCTGCTTCAGGACCTGGAAGGTTTGCTGTGATAGATGGAACCATGAATTCTACTGTCTACCAAAAAATCCTGAAGGAGAATGTCCGGCCATCTGTTCGTCAACTCATGCTGAAGCGATCTTGGGTGCTGCAGCAGGACAATGACCCAAAACACACCAGCAAATCCACCTCTGAATGGCTGAAGAAAAACAAAATGAAGAATTTGGGGTGGCCTAGTCAAAGTCCTGACCTGAATCCTATTGAGATGTTGTGGCATGACCTTAAAAAGGCGGTTCATGCCAGAAAACCCTCAAATAAAGCTGAATTACAACAATTCTGCAAAGATGAGTGGGCCAAAATTCCTCCAGAGCGCTGTAAAAGACTCGTTGCAAGTTATCGCAAACGCTTGATTGCAGTTATTGCTGCTAAGGGTGTCCCAACCAGTTATTAGGTTCAGGGGGCAATTACTTTTTCACATAGGGCCATGTAGGTTTGGATTTTTTTTCTCCTAAATAATAAAAACCATCATTTAAAAACTGCATTGTGTGTTATCTTTGACTAATAGTTAAATGTGTTTGATGATCAGAAACATTTTGTGTGACAAACATGCAAAAAAATAAGAAATCAGGAAGGGGGCAAATAGTTTTTCACGCCACT
This sequence comes from Clarias gariepinus, assembly GCF_024256425.1. Taxonomy (NCBI): domain Eukaryota; kingdom Metazoa; phylum Chordata; class Actinopteri; order Siluriformes; family Clariidae; genus Clarias; species Clarias gariepinus. The sequence continues at coordinate 12,715,708 of NC_071105.1, read as the reverse complement.
GTATGCTGTCATAGTTAGTCTTGCTGAAGTCCCTGCTTGCGCTCTGCACTAAATATACATTCACCTTATACATACATTGTTCGACTGTGACCATACCTAATTGCCATCTCTTCATCTCTTTTGCTCTCTCCTCTTCTGCTCTCTCCTCTCTCTCTCTCCCTCTCTCCTTTTTCCTCTACCTATCTCTCTGTCGAGCTATACATGTCGCTACTGAGCTGCCAGTGATCCAGACCTCCTCTGCCCTCTGGACCTGTCTAACTCATCCTGAAGTCCTGCTTCTGGTTGGAGATCTCATCACATGGATGCTCCGTGTGGTCTGCCTGGGATGCGTGTGGAGACTGGGGGTGGCTCCACTTTTCCATGAAGGTGGTCCTGTCCTTGACTGATGCAGACAGTTGTTCTCTGAGGACCTGTAACTTCAGTCGCTCAATAGTTCAGGACTGGAATTTCTTGCAGTCTACCTGAGCCTCCAGGAACAAACTGGACTTTAATCTTACACATCTCCTCTTATACTGAACTTCCAGTCTCGCATAATATTTTGCACATCAATCCCTGCTATCCATTTTCACCCAGATGAGGATGGGTTCCCTGTTGAGTCTGGTTCCTCTCAAGGTTTCTTCCTACATATTACCATCTAAGGAAGTTTTTCCTGCCACACACCATGAATCCTGACAAAATCTCTAACTTCATTAACAGTAATTCAGACCCAGACATACAAGGAACTTTCACCATGCTTCACTGTTACCTGCAGACACTGTAATGTACCAAGTTTATCACTTCAGCAAACAAACTGCCTCCTGGTACGGCAAAATATTTCAAGTTTTGACTCATCACTCCAGAGTCCACCATCTGCTCCCATTTTCCTGCAAACCAGTTCCTAATCTTTGTGCATGTCAGGGCCTCTTGGTCTTATTTCCACCTCAGAGGTATGGCTTTTGGGCCGCACTTCTTCTTCGTCCTGGCCTTCTCCAGACAGTAGATGGGTTGACCTGGGTCCTGCTGGTTTCTGGCAATTCGATGCTGATGGTACTCATCTTTCAATGTCAAAGAGAATTAAGCATGATGTGGCTTTTATAATAAACTTTCCTCAGCTGACCACCAGAGCCTCAAATGTGCCCTGTTCTTTGTGCTTTTTTAAAGTAGCAGATGTTGAATCCTCAGTCTGCATTTTAGTGTAGTTCATGCCTTCTAGGAAGACAAAGATGATGTCTCGTTTTACACAAGGCTCTGCTTACTCTCATATTTTACAAAGATTTTACAAATGAAGGATTGGATGCTAAACCAAAATGATTAAATGTTAATCTGAAATTATTGGTTGTTCAACTAAAAGGATTTCATGTTTACTGAAATTACTGGATGGTTAACTGAAATGATTCAATGTCAAACTGAAATGATCGGGTGCTAAGCTGAAATGACTACTGTACCTGCTAAACTAAATTACTGGATTCTTAGCTGAGTCAATTCTACTGATTTGTGGTGTACAGTCATTGGCTCGGTGAAATAATAAGAAAAGACCTTTGAGATTTATTGCGGATTCTCTGAAGGTCTGAACCATTGCTTCCTTAAAAATGCATCTTAGTAAGTTTTGAGTGCAAGCATTGCCTTTTGAAGCAGCTAATAAGTCTTGACCCTCACCAGGTCCAGGACTAGAGTTAAGTATCAGGAAAGTCTTTAGCAGCAGATTGAATGATCTCCTGTATTCACTGACATGTGCTACTCTCCAGTGAATGAACCGTGGCCAGCACAGCCCTTCCATTAGGACTCCTTTCAGGAACTGCATTTCCAAAATGAGGATGTACAATTTGCAGATGTTAGAAGAGCTCTCTATCTATCTATCCAAGTGTGAGCAATCTGTGGTTCATGTTCATTGGGTAGGTTATATGAGGGTTGGATTAAAAATAACTCTGCTGCTTTAGCATGTGTGGCAAAGAGGAGGTAAAGTAGACGTTTGCAGATTGCTGCTGGTTGGTTACTTGTGGAGGGGATTTTTTTTCCACGTCACTTTCCTTCTGAATAGGCTATTAAAAAGACACAGCCGGTCTGCAGTCTGATCTCATTAGGTTGGCATACTATGCTGACATCATCAGGGTCTCAGAGGTGCATTGTGGATGGTGAGGCCCAGGAAAGAAGGGGGCGCTAGAGGTACCTCACAGTTTCCAAAAAGTACAAAAGTCCTGCATGACAGCTCATGTTCCCTGGATACTCAGCATCTATTTATTATCTGTCCACCTCTGCGACCCTGTTCTTTAATTTAGCACTCTGATTCATCTGCTGATCATTTGCCTGAAAATGCAAAAACGCCTCTACGTTTACAGTCACTTGGCCACCGGCCACCAACGGCAAGGCTGGGTTAATGCCTGCATTTATATATCTTTTAGATCATCCTAATCCCAATAGTAACATCATTTTTGGAATGTATGCACGATTAAAAGATTTTACATTTAAAAAAAATCCAATACTGCCTTTGTAGACATGAGCACCAGTATGAGCTTGTACATTACATTAAGTTGCCAGGACTCTTTCCAATGAAGTGCTATAGACGTTCTGAATGTACATCCTGAATATATGTCATCAGCATACATAAAGAGCCAGAGCTAAGCATTTCATCTTAGGCTTGAATCGTATTGACAGATCAGGAAGCCATGGTAGACAGTGAGGACCATTTTAGAAGACATGTTTTTTTTTTCACTTGATTAGTTAAGAATGATGCTTTAGCAGCCAGAGTGATGCAATTGCAAATGCCTGGCTGACAGCTATAATGATTGTAGAAGGAAATTTCATGCAGGAAAGGGAAGCTGGAGTGAACATTTCAGCACAGTGCTTAGGCAGCCATCACTGGGGACATGGACCAGGAATGGAGTGGGTGGGGGGACAATATGGTGTGTGTGTGTGTGTGTGTGTGTTTGTGTATGTGTGTGGGTTGGGGGGGTGGGTTGTTGCTTAATATCAATATCCTAGCAACTGAGGGAGTACGGCACATCATGCAGTTGTTGTCAGTGATTGGTCACCACTCTGGCATTGACCCCACCCCCTCAGCTTAGGCTCTGTAGAAAGAATAAACCAAAATCAAAACATCCTCCACACTTGACTCACTCCTGTGCACTTGACCTTAACTGCACTTTACTTGTGGTTAATGTTATTTTGTTTGTTTGTTTTTATTAATTACTAATATTTATCATATGTACATCTGACCTCTTTCTTCGCTTTGATCGATGTGCTTGTGCCACTTACTATTAGCTATTAAGACGCTCAGAGAAGACTACAGTGTGGCAGTATGACGTCTCCCTATGCGGCCGTACAGTTCTGCCCAGAACACGCCTTTCAACGGTAAGACACGACCTTCTATTCGTGGCCAGGTGCTAAGTCTGAGTCACCACGATTACTATGGAAATGTTGTCACGTGACCCAAAGTCTGACGGAATGCTTAGTCTTACTGGTTTCATGTAGTGACACAAGAAGTTCATGTTGGTAATTGTTGTACAGAGTTGTTCAGAAGATCGAGTGGAATTTCACTCAGTTTTGCATGAGTATATTTAGTAATGCTGCAAATACAACTGCATCGGAATGCGACACCAATGGTTTGGTTCAATTTCTGTAAAAGTTTGCAATTACTTACACTTGTCCAATTTGAGGCTGTGTAACAGTGTCTAGAGGTGCAAACAGTTGAATCTAGCAGTCCAGCTGCTGCCAGGCTTGGATATTTATAGACACATGTTCTTATGGTAACAATGCAAGTGTATGGGAGTGTCCAGGGTTCTGGGCAGTTAGACAAGACATTTGAAACCTTGAGCCTCCTCACTATTCACACACCACTTTACACTTTACTGCAGAGTTAAACTGGGCTGAACTCACTGCCAGTTCTGCTGTATCATTGATGTATCAATTATATATCCATGTTAAACCTTGTGTTCGGTTCTTGGATCATTTTGCCTTCTGAGACACAAAAAAATACCATGTTTGTAATGATCAACCTTGAATACATCCATGTTTTTAGGGAAAGTAAAGACACACAAAAACAATTCTCATGCTTAGGGTAACATGCTCAGGTACGAGTACAAATAAGATACGCAAAAACTATTGCATCGGTAAGAGAGTGAATTTTAGCTATTCTTAGGTCATGTGTAATCTTATTATTTGTACTAGTGTTCAGGTTTAAAAAAAAAATAATTATAAACCCACTTTAAGTAAAATTGAAAAACAGCCCATTTTAAAGATCTAAATAGCAGTAAAAGGTTAACTGCTTAGTATGCATGTTTTTGGGGGGGGAGGTATGGACTGAAAGAGCCTTATGAGTTATGGTCCATATAAATAATGTATTGATTGTTAGTTTGTTTGCTATATTAATGCATCTTTTGGATACCATGAAGGAGAATGTAAGGCTGATTAAAACTCATAAACCCTGACTATAAGTGAAGGTGCATTACAAACCAATGTGTTTATGGGACTTAAATTCTAACAAGAATATAATTAGGCTCGTACACTATTCCGAGGAGCATATCACTGACACAGGTGTATTTATGCTGTGTGCTCAGACTAATGAGAGTACCTGACCAGAGGTGAAGGAATTATTACTTTTGCCAGTCTATTAGAAATCAGTTGACCCACCGTTCTCCAAATGAAAAAAGAGCAATAGTTCTTCAGATCTCTTCCTTCTGCTTTTTTTTTTTACAGTAAATATGTCAAAATAATAAAAGTAGTCACATTTCTATAATATTTCTCATCATGAAATAAATATAAATATAAATATATATCAAACATGATGCATTTTGAATAATTATAATGGTAATATAATTTCTGCACTTTTCAACTATATCGAAATCAAAAATTTTAAATGCTTTTTATTAGCAAAGAATGTTGATTCTTTGTGAGAAATTAACATTACAAGCAAAATTACAAATAACCATTTCAAACTTCAAACCATTTTAAATATCAAATTCAAATCAAATAAAAATTTTATTTGTCACATACACAGTCATACACAGTACGATATGCAGTAAAAATGCTTATCCGACCGCCGGTGACCTTAAAAAAGAGAATTAAATCTTACGATAAGAAATAAATATGAATAAATGAATTACGATAGAAAATTCAATTTAACTAGGATAAAAATAGAAATAAAAATAATTTAAAAAATGCTTTAAAGTATTTTCCTAATAAAAACAATTTATATAATAATGTTATTTCTAATAAGTAGGTGCTTTAATGCTCAATACCATTCTGTTTGTACGTTTAAAGTTGCCTAAAAAACGTTTGTCCAAAATACAAACATATAATAGAGATATCATTATCAGATTATAATAGAGATCTTTTTTGATTGGCATTTATAGTAGAATTGTTAAACTTCTATTTGTTCTGTGTTAAAGCTGTGTTAAGAAATCATTCATCGGAATATAGAGCATGTGGAATTTGCTCTTACCTCATATGTGAAAAGTTTGACTTTTGTCTCATGCAAGAGTGACTTTCCCTGTTTGATTGGTTTGGAATAGTCAGTACTACTTTGGAGAAAAACTTGGATAAACACCATAAATCACAAAGAAAGCACTCTTGCAGAGTGAGTGTTAGTCGCTATTTAAAATCACTCAGCCTTTTTACTAGAATGAGGCACAATGAAAGCACGCGACAGAGAGGAGGAGAAACCTGGAGGGCCGCTCTTCTTTTGTTCCAGCCTTCATGTCTGTCCTGCAGCCGCTGGTTTGAGGGATGAGGGAGGGAGGGAGGGGACTGCTTTCTTTGAACACCGCGTGGCTTTTGATTAATGAAGTCACAGGAGAAGACCCTCTACACCTTTGCAGATCGTGGGGCTCTGTTTGTTTTGATTGCATCTTCATCGCTGGATGTACCCAACCTGCCAGGAGACAATGGGCAGCCCTGTTTAGCTCCGACCTTTAACCCTGTTCCGTCTGCAAGAGGCCCGGTCTGCATTTAAGTGGATGCAGCGCACCTACCCCCTTAGGCTGAATACATAAGTCCTTCAGAAACCAGACACCAGGCTGCCCACAGACATCCACCCACCCACCCCCAACACACACATCAGATCCACTAAACATCAAACCCACCACACTCAGGAGCAGAGCAGAAAATAACCGCAACGAAAAATAGAGACGAGACCACTATTGTCTCCAAGGAGGGTTTCAGGGCTTTTTTTTAAAAGTGGTAGCCCAATTCAAATACAGGTGAAGCATGAAGTTTTACACAGCTCTGAGTGGATTTTCCCAAAGTATTTCTTAAACAAACTTTGATCTATCGTCTTGGAAAGACAGGAGAAGATAGCCTAAGCTGAGGATAATATGCAGTTTGGTACGCTGATGGATTTGGCTGCCATGCCTGTAATCACTGTACGTCAATGACTTGATATAGGAATAGCTGACCCAGTGCACTAGCAGAAAATACTTGGTTTAGATTGATTTATAGGATGCCAGATAGTCTGTCAGTGAGTTTCTGCACCAAACAACACTTTTTTGTGTGTTTCAACATGACCTGTCGAATAGAACTGAAACAGCTATCTGCAGCACACTCACCATGGCACGCAACCTGACCATCAACCTCCATCGTTTCTGCTCTTGTAAATCACCTAGCTTTAACACTTGGATGAAAAAGGTCTGGATGCTTTGACATGTGGGTGCTGTGCCTTTTTGTGGAACCATGATGTCATTTTTTTTGGCCAGCACTCTTTGTCAACTTGTGTTTCTTGTGACGTCCCGGCGTTGTAGGGGGAGTAACATGGGGCAACGCAGTCCTCTAATACTTCCTCCCTGTCCCAGTATATAAATCCACTTGGCTTTGATTAGAGCACTCTCTCAATTCAGGGCTGATAATGATGTCATGACAGTGGAGCTGTCAAATCTCCAGCAGTGAATCCAAAACATGTTCAGCACTATGTGTGATCTGAGAAAGTGGCGAGTCTGCACCTGCTGGGGTCATATATATATATATATATTCCTCATGCTCTCACTGCCCTAAAATGTTCATAATATTGTGTGAAATGATATATAACGAGGGTAATGGACACCTAATCCCCACACCACCTCATGCCATTTAATAGTCATTGCATCCTGTGGCGTATAAGTATAATGTAGAGTGCAGATCTGATTCTGGATCCATCTGGATGGAGGGTTAGTCCAGAAGCTCTCAGTGCACTATAAATGAAACATTGTTTCCATGTGATCGTTGCTTAAGTTGATGCACTGATGCACCTGTTAATACTCCGGGATTTTCTCCGGGAAGTTGTTTATTACTGTAAAATAATAATACTCCAATGAAGCATTTCTTTCCTATTCCTGAGGACTGTACTCTGTACCATTTCTGTTTCTTATGCAACTTACCTTGATCCATCTGATAAAGCCTTCACACACATTTACGGGCATTCTCCAAACTGCTGCCACCAAGTTGGATACATACAATGGTTCTTGTATTCCAGTAGGTTTACAATTTTTCCTTCACTGAAACTAACTGAAAGGAGGAGAAGCCACTCACTCACTCACTCACTCACTCATCTTCTATACTGCTTTATCCTCTATTTAGGGTCACGGGGACCTGGAGCCTATCCCAGGAGACTTAGGACACGAGGCAGGGTACACCCTGGACATGGTGCCAATCCATTGCAGGGCACACACACATACACACACTCACACACCCATTTACACACTACAGGCAATTTTGAAACGCCGATTAACCTAACCTGCAGGTCTTTGGACTGTGGGATGAAACCCGGAGGAAACCCACCAAGCATGGGAGGAACATGCAAACTCCATGCACACAGAGACAGGAATGGAGCCTGGCCGGAAATCAAACTCGGACCCTGGAGGAGAAGCCAACTTTTTCCAAAAAGCGTAGTTCATGACTTCCGATAGACCTGCGTGTCCCTCACAGAGCCCCAACCTCAACCTCACTGCAAACTTCTGGGATAACCTGAAGCACTGATTGCACCCAGCGGACTGCACCTCCTCATCCATCATCAGTGCCTGACCTTAATAATGCTCTTGGGGCTGAAAAAACACAAATCTTCACAGGCAGGCAACTGTATAAAGTGGAAAGCTTTTCCAGAAGATTATAGGTTATTGAAACAGCACATGTGTAATGGTCAGGTGTCCAAATTCCTTTGGCCATATATTCCTTTAGTGTTCAATGCATACTGTAAATACCATGCTTCCTCTAAGCACAGACAAATAAAAGTAATAGTAGTGATTTTTTTTGTAAAATAAACATGCAGGAAATGGTTACAGGTGGAATTACTGACTTTCATCGAAAGAATGGAATTTAACATTAAAAACAAAAAAATTGCATTGGTGGGAAAAACAGTGTTGATCAGTAATTTGTCACTAGGAACATACAACTCACAACTCAATCAGTCATCACACACTAGATATGAGTCAAGTTATTCGGCACATAAAAGGACAATATATTTCTCTCTAGCATTTATTATAAAATAAGTTGATAAATCGGCCTTAAAACGTCATGAGATCTCTTCGTTTAAAAGAAACTCGTGTGATCAGAAGAAGTTATAAAGTGCTTAACCTGCCACTGTGTGATATGTGGAAATGCTTTCCCCGATTTGCTTAAAAACTCCACCATGCATGTGTGCAGTACAACAACTGTAAAACTGAAAGTGGAAATTTCAGTGGTAGACTCATAACTGATGTGTAATGTGATGTACAATACAATGACCTTGGCTGCGTCTAGCATATGCGAGTCCGCTCAAGACCTAATGACATTATCTGTGAGCCTAGACCACACATTAGGAGTTAAAAGACGGTTTCTCTCTAGTGACAGGCCTGGCGGCACAATAATATCCGAGTAAATCAGCTCGAGCATTCACTCTATGCCACACCTCTTTGGCTGCACATAAAAGGGGGATTGACCACGCTTTTCCCACTGAGCTGTTCTGTGAGGGAACCTTTCAAGCAAAGAAAGATGCATTTCGAGTGTTATTGAAGCTGCTCCACCGGTCTTCACCCCTTCATCATTTAGGATTTAGGAGTTAATTCTGTTGTATTTCTAGTCTTAGGCCTAACCCTTAATTTGTATGCTTTTCTGACATTCAAAATCAGGCATGACCACGTCTTACATGGGTTTAAAATCCATGAATGCATTAATGTTAGTTTAGTAATTCCTGCTTGTGCCACTCCTCTTTGGCAATGAATTAAAAAGGGGAATTGAACACTGAACATTGAATTGGTTTTCTAGTTGCTTATACTTTGTGCCAAGTCCAGGTTGTATACATAGTATGGGCTTCTTTGATTATGTATCTGTAACAAAAACAACTGTGTGGGAATGTTTGTAACATACATTATATATATATATATATATATATATATATATATATATATAAAGCCGAGTCTTGTAGTGTTTAAAATGCTTTTTAAAAAAATTCCGAACTTATGTTAATATTTTCATATGGAAAGTTACTCATATTTGGAGATGGGTTTAGCACACACTTAAACACTAAAATAGAACTAAAATAGTTACACCATTTAGATTATGCAAATTGCGTTCAGGTTTCTTTTTTTTTTGTGTCATCTAGCCCAACACAAGCACTTGCCGTTATCACTTAAGAAACTGTTAACAGAAGAAAAAACTACTGTTTTCCCCTTTAGTATTAATCTACAAATACAAAGACAATTAATATAGATTAATTAATTGTCTTTCATATGTATATGGTGAGTCGGCCAAAAAAATGTATACACACATATGTATATGATCAGGTGTATGATAATATTATAATATTTAATCATATATATATATATATATATATATATTATTTGTGTGTGTGAATGAAAACACAAAAATCTATTTTTTTTTTAAATCATATTATGAGTCTATTTTTCCTCAATATTTTGCTGCATGGCTATTTCCAGTAGTTTACTCGTATGACTTCGGTCCTTCGTATTTAAAAACTTTTGAATTAGCACTGGGCAGCACGGTGGTATTTTGGTGGCGGCCTCGCACCTCCAGGTTTAAGGGGTTCAACTCCTGTCTCAGGCCCGCGTTCGCGGAGTTTCCATGTTCTCGCCGTGCTTGGGGGGGGGGTTTCCTCGGGTTACTCCAGTTTCCTCCTACAGTCCAAATACGTCTACATGCAGATTGTATTAATTGCCGCTTCCAAAATTGCCCGTATGTATACATCATAATTTTATCAATTTCAATTTATAATTCTATATATACAGTATAAAACTTTTATTTCAGACAGCCCATAATGTAAATATTATTGTGACATATTGTGGTTACATCAAACTATCAGGCAGTGGTGCTGGAATCAAAATTGAAACTGCTCCTCATACACTTCATTTGCCAGAATTGTGTGTGACTGATGCTTCTTTTTCTTCCACTTTTTTGTTGCTGTAAAACTCTCTCGCAAACAACAAGCTGAATATAATTTAGGTCTATAGTTAGGTCTATGATCTTAATTCCAATGTGCACAGTTCTGTTATTAAATCCTTCCCGCATATGCTCAACTAATCTCTGAATACCCTCTATGTTTTAGACGTTGTTCAGATATCTATGAATATGCAAGTTTTAGTGACCCAAAAGTTATTGTTTTGGGTGGGTTTATTGAGTGTGGTGTACAGTAGTATTACACTCTATAGTTAAACATTTTTCCTACTGAACACCTGATTTGGACTCATCATGTAATTACCTAGGCCTGTGTGAAATAAGGGAAAACTCTGACCTCCCAGGACCTGAGTTTGACGCTCCTGGGTTACACTGCCTGTGGTTGGGTTTCATCTCTAGGCTGTGGTAAACTCACATCCTGCTTCTAAGTTATTCATTAGGTATGTCTGCGTCGTGCAGCATATTAATATCACCCGCTCACAGAATGTGGGGAAATTCCGGCTCTACGCCCAAGTGCCCGCCTCACATTATAGCTTGATACCCCCAGTCGGAGAAACAGACACATATACACAAGCACACAAGCACACACACACATAACCAAACACTCTACACTGCCAAGCCCAGTCCAGCTGCACACATGCTGCATGCTGCAAATCACAGTGGTCGTGTTGCTGTCATGTAGACTTTGGGGGGAATTCCACTTTGCTCAGACCCACAGCATGCGCTGCTCTTCAACAGGAACAATGAGACTTCGGGCCATCGCTTGGTGTTACGTTTCAGTGAGAGAAGGGTCACAGTGTCTGTGCTGACAGTTATACTCTCTTTTCTGTTTTAGATCCCTAAATCATTTCTGATTCAGCTTGCAGAGGTTAAAAAAAGAATAAATGTGAAAAAATTTTTACCTAATATTTATCTGTAAGTTATCGTAACAGTCATTTTAACTGGTTTGCTTGCACTCGGAATTTTGGGAAAATGCCAATTTTAAACAACAGCCGATGCATTTTAACACCTCCAGAGTTCGATTCCCACCGCAGGTATGTGTGTATGGAGTTTGTCTGTTCTCCTCATGCTTGGAGGGTTTCCTTGGGGTATTCTGGTTTCCTCCCACAGTTCAAAGAGTGATTTAATTGCCATTCCCAAAATTGCACAAAAGTCTCCTGGGATAGGGTCCAAGCCCCCAGTGACTGTATACATGATAAGCAGTATAGAAGATAAATGAATAAACAGACACAGGAGGCACAGCCTTGCCAAAGCTGTCCTTACATAGTTTTATGGTAATTCTAGTAATTTACAATTTCACAAATTAAACTGGAAAAAATTTGCACTCCTTAGTTTATGTGTCCACATTGTTTTAAAAAAGACTGCTCATTTTAATTACAGGTTTGGAGCTTAATATCTAAATGCCTTTGACTCTAGAATTCATGATAAGTTTGTAAATGCTGTATACTTGATTCATATAAATATGTATTAACTGCCTCAGCACCTGCCTATAGATTTAAATTTTATGTTCATATGTACAATATATTCATATTGTAGGTTAACTGATTACCTACTCGCAGTCAAATGCCCCTTGCACATAAAAATCAGCACAAACCTTTAACTTCTGTGTTAAGCGCATAAAGACGTGTTCAAAGACTCCCAGTCGTTATGCTGTCAGCATGACATTTAACACAAAAGGATCAGGATATAGTATTATGTGTACCATACAGTGGTGTGAAAAACGATTTGCCCGCTTCCTAATTTCTTATTCTTTTGCATGTTTGTCACACAAAATGTTTCTGATCATCAAACACATTTAACTATTAGTCAAAGATAACATAACTGCGAACCACAGTGAGAGCCATTATCCACAAATGGCAAAAAAAATGGAACAGTGGTGAACCTTCCCAGGAGTGGCCGGCCAACCAAAATTACCCCAAGAGCGCAGAGACAACTCATCCGAGAGGCCACAAAAGACCCCAGGACAACATCTAAAGAACTGCAGGCCTCACTTGCCTCAATTAAGGTCAGTGTTCACGACTCCACCATAAGAAAGAGACTGGGCAAAAACGGCCTGCATGGCAGATTTCCAAGGCGCAAACCACTTTTAAGCAAAAAGAACATTAAGGCTCGTCTCAATTTTGCTAAAAAACATCTCAATGATTGCCAAGACTTTTGGGGAAATACCTTGTGGACCGACGAGACAAAAGTTGAACTTTTTGGAAGGTGCGTGTCCCATTACATCTGGCGTAAAAGTAACACAGCATTTCAGAAAAAGAACATCATACCACCAGTAAAATATGGTGGTGGTAGTGTGATGGTCTGGGGTTGTTTTGCTGCTTCAGGACCAGGAAGGCTTGCTGTGATAGATGGAACCATGAATTCTACTGTCTACCAAACAATCCTGAAGGAGAATGTCCGGCCATCTGTTCGTCAACTCAAGCTGAAGCGATCTTGGGTGCTGCAGCAGGACAATGACCCAAAACACACCAGCAAATCCACCTCTGAATGGCTGAAGAAAAACAAAATGAAGACTTTGGAGTGGCCGAGTCAAAGTCCTGACCTGAATCCTATTGAGATGTTGTGGCATGACCTTAAAAAGGCGGTTCATGCTAGAAAACCCTCAAATAAAGCTGAATTACAACAATTCTGCAAAGATGAGTGGGCCAAAATTCCTCCAAAGCGCTGTAAAAGACTCGTTGCAAGTTATCGCAAACGCTTGATTGCAGTTATTGCTGCTAAGGGTGGCCCAACCAGTTATTAGGTTCAGGGGGCAATTACTTTTTCACACAGGGCCATGTAGGTTTGAATTTTTTTTCTCCCTAAATAATCAAAACCATCATTTAAAAACTGCATTTTGTGTTTACTTGTGTTATCTCTGACTAATAGTTAAATGTGTTTGATGATCAGAAACATTTTGTGTGACAAACATGCAAAAGAATAAGAAATCAGGAAGGGGGCAAATAGTTTTTCACACCACTGTATGTGTTTGAAATACAGCACATATCATTACTTTGAAAACAACAGGGGAGGGGAAACTGAGTGTTGAGGTGCTCGCCATGCACATTTAGATCATTCACTAAATACAGGGCTTCGTTCACAACTCAAGATTCTTAACTGAGCAAAAAAACGGCCCAATATTTCCCACCTGAACCAGCTGTGTGAAAGTGTTAGAAATGCATTAACAGGTAGATAGATTGCAACTGTAAAATTGTAACCAGAAGCATTTGTACAGCATTTCTAGCCTGTATCATTTTTTCTGACCATCCTATCATCCCCTACATTCTGATAGCTATCTTTTCCCTTTGGTAAAGCTTCTCTTACCTCTTACAGACAATTAGAGAGCAGCAGTGTCTGTGTGGGTGTTTCTTGCTTCACTCCTATACTCCACCTATAGGTTTTCAGCCTTTAAGCTTTGTTATAACAGTGCAAACCAGCATTTGGTGATAGGATTGATTTGTTGACGTCTGTGGAGTTAAAATCAAATCTACTCTATTACTAATCATATGTAAATGTACTGTGTATCTTAAGCATCCTAATCTTTTTTTTTTTCTTTTACACCACTGCTGAAGCATTTGGATTATCAAACTCTTTCCATTTAGGGTTTTTGCACTTTTGCAGTTTTCGTTTGTTAAATTCAATTTAAAACTTTCACACTGGTTTGTGTTCACTTTCAAAATGAATACCTCTAAATGAAAATAACATGCAATCCGAACATAACTAAAAGCAAATACCTGTCTTTCTCTTCCTGAGTGTCTACTAAAACTGACTCTTGCTCACTTCCTTTATTACTAATCCAACCGCTTAAAGGGAACCTATTATACAGAATTCAGTTTTAGTCACTTTAAGACATTCAGATGGGTCTCCAATATATGTGAGTACAAACAAAAATGAGAGAAAATAAATATTTGCTGGTCTTAAACAAGCCAATTAGATTTTCCCCTATTGTGACATCACTATAGGAAAAGCCCCCCACCAGCTTGTTTTCCAGCTCTGCTCTGTTTAGCAGGATGTGTCTGAGAAGTACCTTATTTACTGAGAACCTCTTATACCTATGTTAACTTGTTACAAAAATATTAAAATACGGGACCTTTAACAGCTTTTGTCCTCCTCTTTATACTCTGATCAAGACTCTTTCATATTTTCTTAACTTAACAAATATATTTTAATTTACAGAAGATTTAAACAATGACTGAATATTCTTTACATAGTGGCAAACAGTGCTCAGAGCTCTAATCAATATAATTAAATAATTATATACATATACAAAATAAAGTAACAAAGCTTAAGCTAATTTAATATACAGTAGGCCAATGAAATAATTAGGGTTTCTTTATGTGCATTATTTTTCAGCAGATTGCGTGAACCAGCCGCATGTCTCTCATGGGCTGAGGGATCTTTTCTAGCCTCTATGTCTCAGAGTCCAGGCTCACAAGGAACTGACATCCTTGGGCCAGATGTTTTCAACCAGCTGCTGGATATGCTGGACCAGTATGTACAATTGCACAAACACATAACCTTATGGTTTCTGGTACCAATGAAAAAGGGCACTGCACAAAAACAACATGAAGGACTTTACAATATTTTTTTTAGGCATGCTGAAAGTTTCCCTTTTGGGTATTTTTTTTTTCTTCCTCAGGTCGGCGTTCCATACCGTTCAGCCTATTGAACTCTTGAATTTCTCAGAAGGTGCAACAGGCAGCTCTCCATCCAACACCATTCAGATCAGCATGGACTGCATCACCATGCACGGCTCTGACGATCACCTCGCAGTGAGTGTCCCAAAATATTCTGATCCAGCAGTCAATTTTAAATACCGTCAGCATCATGTTATTTGCTTTACTTTTTTTTTGCTTCAGTGAAACCTACTGGAATTGGACTATGAGAATTTGCAGCTTCACTGAACAATGATCTTTTTTAAGAAGCTCTTCCTGTTCACATTGCATTATGTTCATGCGTCATGTCCTAGCGATTAATACTTTTATTGCACATCAAACATTTTGCAATCCAGGAAGTGATGTTTGAAGACAGATGTTAGTAAAGTTTCTTTTTTAATGCCTCAAATGAAAAAACAAGTTCTGATGAATACTGTGATATTTTCTATTTTACTAATTCTATATTTGCAGTCTTTTTTACTGATTTACTATAATAGCTTTATGTATAGACTGAATTCAGTGATTATATTATACCTGTTATCTAGATCCTCCACAGATTTAAAAATACCTTATTTTATTTTCTTGTGTTAACACACTATTTAAATTGTGAAAATATGCTAATGCAATATAGATAGATAGATAGATAGATAGATAGATAGATAGATAGATAGATAGATAGATAACATCTATAGATAGATAGATAGATAGATAGATAGATAGATAGATAGATAACATCTATAGATAGATAGATAGATAGATAACATCTATAGATAGATAGATAGATAGATAGATAGATAGATAGATAGATAGATAGATAGATAGATAGATAAAATCTATAAATAGCTCCTGGAAGGGAACTGGTTAAAAACCGGATTAAATTAAGATGATCTTCTGCTAAGGATCTTTTACAGTAATTATAGCCATTATATCTTCCAGTATTTTCTTTTGAATCCACAAAAATGTACACATATTTAATGGAAATTAAGATTATTATTATTATTATTATTATTATTATAACACAGTAGTTAATTCACAGGCTGTGTCCATGAGAGGATAATTGCTGTCAATTAAATAAAAATGTGATGACACATAGTGAAACTTGCTTTGTTTGGCGTGACCATTGAGGTGCATCATTTGGCTTTGGGGGGATTTCAGTGGTAAACTCCAGTAAAAGCCGTTATTGCCCACATGCACATCTGGGGTCGTTGTTTTGCGTGGGGTTCCCCTGGTCAACCTCGGAACCACTTTTCTGATTGGATTTTCGAGCTCTAAGATCGACCGTATATATGAGTGCGTACCAATAATATGTCTCAGGTCTTAAATAGAGCGGTGGTATTTATGCTCCAGATAATGTGGCCTGGACTGAGGTGTGTAGCTGAACTGATCTCTGCACCGTTGTTACAATCGGAGAGTAGCCAGGACACATGCACTGTGAACATGGAGCCGATCTGCGACAAAACTATCAATCAGAAATGTTCTACTTTGATGTAAGTCAAACATATAGCTCTTTGCTTTCAATTTCTTCATTTTTTTTATTCCGGCAACTTTTTAAGAGTAAACCTCTCTGTTGTTTCCTTGGAAGACAAAATATCTCGTTCTTTTCCTTAAATATTGGGTGTGTGAGAACTCAACTGTCACAATTATTTACATCAATAAGTGCCTAAGTACAGCAAATACAACCCAGCGGAGCAGTGGAAAGTCTGGCATTGAGTTCCAGATAGAGCTGCAGTTTGGTCTCTAAGCCAGGGAGGTGAAGTGATGGGTCCCCTCCCAGCGCAGGAATGCTGTTGTCCAGCAGTAAAGCAGAGCGAGATAAATAGGAGAGGCACACACATCGCTGTGATTCTCTACCCTGGGGTGCTGAGTGAGGGAGGAAGGGGGGGCTCTGCTTTCTCTTGAACTGGTGATTAATGCCCCCCGTACTTAGAGCACCACCCGGCACCCTGCCTCCCTGTGTCCGCCCCCACCTTCCTTCCTTTAATATAGGGTGTGGTGCGGTGAGCATGGCACGCTACCGCCTCTGCCTGAGCTGCCAGACGTGCCATAGCCTTGGTGGGCTGGAGCACTGTAAGAAGTGTATGTTTGAACGAGTAGTGTGTTGGGCATTGGCTATCCCAACCTCTCCTTTCTAATGGCACCAAAAAAATAGCTGGCACATCCTTGGAGGGGTGTGCCTGGTTGATGAGTCATTAGATGGAACACACTGCGCTTAGCACCCTCAGGGATTGCTGTTTGTATTGTGAAGGGGTTTTATGTTTAAATCTGAAATTCCTATTCCTCTGGGAGGTGCGTACTTTTTCACTAGCCGCAGGGCAACTATTTAGAGCAGCACCTGCTGCCGTGCAGCTTTGAGCTCCGGGCCCTCTCCTCTGTCACACCGAAGGAGGGGGATGGTGAAGGTGGATTCGTAACTGAGCAAGAGCCAAGAACGTGGCATCAAATAACATGAGGGAATGTGACAAAAATCGGTGACCGGAGAAAGCATTGCAGTCAATCTTTAATCAGAAAAAAAAGACACAATGACAATACAGGATTACAAATTTATAGGGAGAAATAGGTAGTGTTTAGATAATAAATAAGGGACACTGAGAGTTATTTAACAGCTGAAGGATAAGCTCAGATCAATAATTGGGTATTTGCCTGCTTGCTTGCGGTTTTGCTTTCTCTTCTGAATGTAACAAAGTTATCAAAGGGTGTTTTTCTCCCCTCTTTATCTTTAAGCAAAAGAAAGTAACGTGAAATTTCTCAGTAATTTTGGTGCATCAGTAATGTTTGTGCTGGAGGGGCCCAGACACAGCGGCCTCACCCTGTGCTCCAATGGGAACGCAGCACTTGAATTAGGTGCTGACAGATCGGAGAGAGTGTCTCTGACTAAAATTTACACTGGGTGTGGATTCTGGCGAGGCAAAAAATGCTCATTTCATAATATAGGAATGTCTTTCCCTTGCATCCTATTCACTGTTTAGTCTAAAATGCACCTCTCTCACTCTCTTCTTTTGGTTCTTTGAAGTGCTTTTTCAGCCAGACCCTGACTCAGCATGAGGTGGTTACACAGCCTTAAGAAGCTGTGTTGGTTACACACGGCCACCCATTTCAAAATTACTGTTTGTTCACCCATTTTTGTACCTATATTTTACTGAAAGGTCGTTTTACCAGTGGTTTGCAGTAATGTATACCTTTTTGTACCTTTTAGTCTCGTAGTGTCTCATAATTGGGTCAAAGTAGAACACCTTAAAAAGGACGCGAGAAAAGATTTTTAACTATCCAAGGAACCCTTGAGAGTCTACAAGCGTCTGATGGTTTGGTTTGAACTTGGTTCGAACAGGAAAAACTAACTGTTACTAATTATGCAGTAAAGGAAACGCACATCTTGATGTACAGGTGTTCACTTGTTAGGAGCCCATGTTCCTTTTTTTCTCCTTTAGACTTTACTAGGAGATTATAATCCTGACCTTAAACGCTATTGAAATGTTTATTTTGTTTATATTGTCATTCATCAGCACACAAGTATAATGAAAATGAAAATGTTATTCATGCTGGTTGAACAGTGTAGGCTTGCCAAGTCAGGGTAGAATTAAATATGTTGATCATTTAAAACAATATAATATATAATAAATGCTAAATTCTGTGACGTTGCCTGGACCAGGTCAGTCAAACAATATGAAGTTCAATTCAGGTCCATATTTTTTTGTGTAGGGCTTTTAGCAACACATTGTGACAAAGTTAACTTGGATCCAAGCCAAAGGTGACGGTAGATTTGGCAAAGATCCCTAATGATCCTGGTGATCCTAATGGCTAAATCTTCCCAGTTCTGGTAGATGGTTCTTCCCAAAGAGGGTAGGATGACTAGTTAATGGGTGGGTTGAGTCATGTCCTTCATGACACTCCTGGCCCTCTTCTGACACCTTTTGGTTTAAATGTCCTCTGAGGTGGGAAGCCCAGTGATGGTGATACACTGAGCATATTTGCTTTTCCTGGCAGTTGAAGAACCCACTATCTTCAGTGTTTTAGCTGCTGGATGATGCAGCATGCCAGGACTCTCCCTACGGTGCATTTGTTAAGGGAGGAGCTGAACTCATGATAGGCCTATGCAGCCTCCTAAAAATGCTGAGGTGTTGATTGACCTTTTTTAGTAATGCAGGATATGCTCTGAGACAAGGAAGGGTGCTCCCAGGAATGTGAAGCTGCTCACCAATTCCACACTGGTGACTGTGTTGTACATGTTTTCAAGACTGCAACCATTGTTTCAAGGAGTCATGTTCATCTGGCAGTCATATCTTCTCTCAGTAAGCTGTGTAATTCTGTGTCACTCCTTTTAGTCATAAAACCCACCACTGTGAAATCATCTGCATACGCAACTGTAATTTTGCCTAAGTGTCTGGCCAAACGTCATTTTTCCTGTGTACAGTGTGGTGGGTAGAGTGAACAGCCCTGGGAGGGTGTCGATTACTGTGAGGTGGGACGAAACAAGTTGAGACCTAGTGATCAGGAAGTCCAGCACCATGTTTAGATGGATATATATATACAGAACAAGGTGTAATCAATTAGTCGATAAGCACGATGAACTACAATCCACCTACAGAAGCCAGAAATGGGTGTACTTGTTTTGCAGATGAGCTAAGGCTCACATACCACCTGGATTTCACTGTATACTTTATAAACCCATTACAGTTTATGTGTCATGATCAACCTTTTAAATCACTTTCTCATTATAGATATAGGTAGGCATAGCTCTGTGGTTAAGGCATTGGACTATGGTCTAGAAGGTCCCAAGTTCAACCCTCACCACCAACAAGCTGTCTCTGTTAGGCCCTTAACCTTCAACTGCTCAGATGTATAATGAGATAAAAATCTAAGTTACTCAGGATGAGGGCATCTGCCAAACGCTGACATGCAAATGGAGATAAAAGTGCCACTGGAAGTAAATCGTTCAAGCCAGAGAGAGTAAAGACATCATAACAGGGATAATAACGGCCAACTCAATCCATGTAGGTACTTTGACATGTGCAAATAAAGTGTTTAAGCTATTTGTGTGGAAGTCTCGGCACTGATGTATACATTATCTGAGTTCCAGCTCAGGATGAGCGAGCAGGCTTAGATGGTGGTTTGACCTCGAGTTCTCTATACAGAATGCATGATACTACAGCAGATTGTGGCTGTTCATCTGGCAGACATGTAGCTGATGTGGCGTGCCTTAAAGTAAGCAGGAAAGTTATTTCAGGGATTAAGGAATGAATCATTAATGGTTCCAAGTAGCTGGTGACTTTCCTCCCCTTGTCAGTGATTCTGTTGATGCCTACCACATACAGTACTGTGCAAGAGAGTCTGGTGACACCCCTCATTTATTCGTTTTTTTGCTTCCAAAGAGCTAGACTTTCTTTTATTCTTCTATTCTTTTAATCTTAAGGAATAGTTCTCCAGGCCTCCTGAATGACTTTATGCCTTGAATTTGTTGGCAAGTTTTTGGCTCTCATTTTCAGTGCCAATTTCAGAGGAATGTGTTTTGTTTATTTAGCCATATAGCGACCTATGAATCATACAAGCATAAAAAAACATCAACTTAAGTCATGAGAAACAGGTGTAGTTGATGATAGATAATCAGGCCAGTGATTAGTCCTGTTTACTAATGATGTTGCATGCTGAGTGGTTGGAATAGATGAGAGGGGAAATGAGGTTGCTGCTGAGGTTGTTACATAAACAAAGCAATTTTTTTTTTTATGCATCGTTATTGATTTTGCAGCCTGTTCCAGTAAAATGTTTGTTCCTATTTCTTTAATTCAATCTATGTCATGCAATAAAAGTTTGGGGGGACAATGGGGGGTAGGTAGCTCAGGACTTTAAAAAATCCCCTATGTCAAAGATTACTGTTAGCAAGTTGTCCCTGGATCTTCTATGTATGGCTGCCTTAAGCTCTTTCGTTCTCTGAGATAAGGTCTAACTGTTTGTAGACTGACTGTTTGTAGACTTAAAAGCTGCGTCTCAGACCTTAAGCAGCCAGTTCTGTTTTTCTCCTCTCTCTTGAAACTAATTATTCTCATTTTCAGTCCAACAGCAGCTGTTTTTGTATGTTACCATGGTAAAGAATTCTAGAGAAAAGCTGAGCATATGAGACCCAGGAGACTCTGCTTAGGTATTTCAACCAAAGAAAAATGTCTTTTGTTGTTGTTGTTTTCCTCTCTCAACAGAGGGGTGAGGTAGCTGTCAGCTCCTTGTACAGGTGTCTTTCCGTACACCAAGCACCTGACACACGATACCACACTAATCCAGCAGCTCTAAGCCCAAACAGCCCCAAAGAGCCACATTCGGTTAAGTGCATCTTTTGTTTAAAGCACCAAAAAAAGAGCTGGTGTTTGCACTACTTCCTCTCTTAGCTCAGAGCTGATGATTATTGCTTTATAAACCTCACATAATTCAGAGACAAATGTTTTGTCTAGTGCGCGTTGACATTCACTACGTAATAGGTAGCAATAGGAATACCAGCTAACAATCGCAACAGTGGATATCATGGCAATCATGGAATCAAAAATCCACAATGTAAAGATGTGATTGATTAACAAGGATGAAACAGATCAAATTATGCAAAATATCAATGGAATTTAGAACAGCACATTCAGCCCATTTTGCTGAATGGAAAATTATTTCCTTGCTTGTTTGGAAAGTTTTCTTCCTTTCTAACTCTAACCCTACCAGTTTTTTGCAACTCTACACACAACACGCCTATGGCAATAAATTGATTTAGTTTACAACTTTATTTACTTTTGTCCACTATTATCACTAGATCTCAGGAGTAGGCTAGTGGCATTTCAAAGACACACACAGCACCCTATTCAGCACCATCACCAATGTTGTTTTAACCTAATTAGAAGTTTGTTTAGCTAACCTAATTGCCCTCATCAAAAGACTGTGAATAAGAGCTACTGCTATCCCTGGATGCTGGCTGAAGTAGTGCTGTCTCTTTGGTTTGTGTTTGGACCAGGTGACCTAAGGCTAAATGCCCCCCTAATAGCAAGACAGGGTGTGGGCCACTGATTGGAGACGGTAGTAGTTACAGATAGTGGAAGGGGAATGACCGTGGTGACAGCTCTTTAAGGCCTCATGGCCTAAAGGCATTAGTTTTCTCCCTTTTTGACCTTAGTTAATAGTATTCCCACCCCAAAGCTGCACTTAGCCTAACTTTACAGAGACATTAAAGCCAATTTAATGATTTTGTATATCAAGCAATATTTGGCTGTAACATTATTATAAAGAGTCTTTTTATTTAAAAAAGGAAAAATAATAGAAATGTTGATCATAGAAATGCATCGGATATACAGAAGATATAAACGATATGAAGATATTATTTAAAACAAATGTAGGATGAATTTCATTGTTTTGTTGTTTAATGCAAAAACGTGGCAGCTGTCAACATTTATTTAAGTTTAGAGTTGCATTAATTTTTGTGTTTAAAGTTTAAGTTCGTAAAATTCTCCTCCAGCAGAACCCAAAGACTTTCAATAACTTTCAAAGTTAATATCAGGACTCTTTGGTGCCCTGTTCATGTGTGAAAAGTATTCCTCCTGCTCCCAGAACCACTCTTTTACAGTTTCAGTCCTGGGAGATGCCCATGCTTCAGGTGAGAAAACCTCCACAGATGTAATAACCTGGTCATTCAGTAGATGCAGATAGTCAGCTGACTTCATTTTATTGCAGCATAACATAGCTAAGCCTAGACCTGATCAACTGATTTAAGCAAACCTAGATCATAACGCCTCCAGGTGCCTGTACAGAGGGCACTATGCATGAAGGGTGCATAGAATCATGTGCTTCCCTTCTTACCCTGCCCACCCATCGGGGCAATCTGAACTCATCAGGCCACATGACATGGATTTTCTCTGTTTGGTGGTTTTATTATGGTTATATAGTTGTTTAATCCCAATCTTGTAAATTCTCATTAGATTGTGAATAAGAAAATGCCTATCAGTGTTTTACTATGAGTGTTCAGCACTGCATTTCCAGGTTTTAATAACACATTAAACATTTTTTAACTCAGTTACAGTAATTTCAGCCACCTCCTTAGTTGTTTCTGTTGCTTGATGCAGACCAATGATTTAATCCTTCTAAAACAGAGGAACATCTTCTCTATGACCACTGGAAATGTATTCCAACATTGTTGTTTAAGAAACTGGAAGCTACTTACTTACTGCATTAGTTAGGGTTGAATAAATTGCTCTATGTCGAGGCATATTAATCACTGCAGCAATTATCTAATTAAAGGCTCTTAAGTATTTGTTTATTTAAATCCAAACAGTGATTTTGTTGGCCAGACAATGCATATATATATATATACAGTATGTAGTGATAAATATGCAAAAATAATGCAAAAGCCATTCAGAATAACACAAACAATGTTGTTTAATATTGCACATTCAAAAATGAAACTATTTCTTTCCTCATATGATTTTTCTTAGTTTTTATTAAATCGACACATTATTAGGTTGTACTAAAAAGCAGGACTTTTATTCTGATTAACCTTTCTTAAAAATAACCATTGAAAAAAGTCTAAGAATAAACCTAACCCTGGAAAAACTAAGTACACATTTTTTAAAACCCAAATTAATGTGAGAACATAAACGTCTGAAGTTTTTCCAACCTCACAGTAACAAGCAGGACTGACTGTCTCTGTGTGGATCTCTCTCTGTCTCCCTGTCTCTTTCTTTTTCCTTCTCTCTCATTTTTCTCTTGGATTTATTCACCGCAGTCCTTTTGGCATGTTAATTTGGTTACAAAAGAGAGAGTCAGTTCCCCTGGCCCGAACCAACATTTATGTGTTCAAAACACATCTACACCAGTCATCTTTGATAGATACAAGCAGTCTACAGCCAGTCCTTTGTGACACTAATAGAAGCGGTGCTAGGGGCATGTTGGGGGTGGGAGGGCATCCATTCATATGCAGATAACGGCTGAAAATGCTTGAGGTGGTCCTCTATGTTCTAAGCCCAGCTTACGATTCTAAAAAGATAGCGTCCTTAAGACATACATGTCTCTGTTCTCGTTGTTCTCTGTGTAAATGCAGATGTACTGTATTTATTAGCCTACGACTTGCATTATTTTTTTTCCATGGTTCATGGGTTTATACCAATTCAAGACTTTTTATATTATCCAAGCATGTTTAAATCCATGACATTTTAAGTACTTTAGTTAAGTATCGGTGATTTGGGATAAATTTGACTAGAGAATCAACTATTTTATGTGTACACTGTTTCAATCTCAGGATTATCTGTCCAAATAGTTTTTATTGAATATTACTCAGAATGTTTCATTTGGCGCAAAGCAAGACGCTCTTTAAAAAAAAAAAGGCCCAGCAGATAGGTCTCCTATATTTTGAAGAACATTGAAGAATTGTTCTTAAGGGCTGGCTGGAAGACAGGTAGCACCTTCCCAAAAAAAGGGTGTGGACAGGTAGTTCCTCAGGCCCTCCCCTCTGGTGTTCCAGGTATATATGACAATCCCATAGAATTCCTATAGAGATTTTAAGCCTGTCCCATTCCCACTTGTAGTCCTTATCACCACTATTTTAGGGGGATAAAGAATAAGGGGTAAGAAAGAATCCTGGAGCCTGTGGAGCAAACAGCAGCTGCATTGCTCAATCTCAGCGCCAATATGTTGTACCTGGAGACCAACAACCCAGCATCATACAATGAGGTAAGGCCCCCTACCAGTCCACGTCTATGGACAGAGGTCGCAAGTCCTCACTCTAGGTTCTTACGCAGGATCCCATGGAGCAGATGGAAAAATTGGACCCACTTTGTCTTAACTATCAACACCGCACTGATTTTATTAGTTAATCATTTAAAACGGGTGCACGGGTACATGGGCATAGTTTTGGTGCCATGGGAAAAAATGGTCAGATAATGTGAAATATTTTATACTTGTATTTTTTTATTTTTTCGATGCTTGCTTTGGTGTTTACTAAATGTTTGGTTATGAGGTTGTCATTTCTCAAACAGTCGTCTGTTGTTCCTTATTAGTGTTACGTCTCTTGAAGGGAAACACAAATATGTTTGTTTAACTGTTGTTATGTCTGTTGGCTTGTAGCTCTCGCGTTTAAGTTGAGGCATTCCGCAAATAATGCACGTTTGCTTAAGACTGCTGGACGTATTTGCATAGAACAATTGTGCTACAGTTTGGCGAAGCTGCAGTACAGACAGATAGTGTAGGCATCTTAAACATACGGATCAGAGCGATTGCTGAAACAAGTAGAAAAACAAGAGGGGAAAAAAACAAGTGTGCGGTTTTGGGTAAAGGGTGTTTTTCAGACACCCTTCACCATTTGGGTGAAAAATTTACTAACATTTATTTTTGCAATTATTATGTAAGTGCATGCATACTTTTAGTTTTTAGTCAACTTTTATAGAAACAAATTCCCAGACAAATCTAATAAAGTGATTTCCATGTGTTCATGTCACAAATTGAAAAAAAAAATCAATTTGACTTTTATTTTAAGAAAAGCAAAAATAATCTCTTAAAATTATTTTGAAAGCTCCATTAAATTGATAATTATCACATATATTAACCTCTTCTGACAGTCAATATGCAGCTTTGATTTGGTTAAAAGTTTTTAAAAGGGATTAATCCAAAGTTGCAGAAAAGTGTTTGGACTCAACACTTAGTTTATTAAATATTTATTGTATATGATTTATTATTACAGTTATTCAGATCACTCTTTTTTATATATATATCCAAAATAACAAAAACAGAAATCAATGCTCCCATTGACAAGGATTGTTTTTTTTGACTTTCATTTCCTCTTATTCATTTGGCACAGGCTGTGTATTTTCATTATGTATTGTGCTTTCTTGTTTTTAAATTACAGTGATGCATTTTACATCTAAAATTATCCCCCCGCTTTGTTTTCTCAATTTTTAAGAGTTTTAGGAGACTTGATTTGGATTTGGATTTGACTTGATCGTTTGACCCCCCCCCCTCCCCCTCCACCTCATCGCTGTTTAAGACGGCGTGTGGATATGTGTGTTTGTTCTCCAAAATCCCCTCCATTCTTTATTGGCAGGTGGTAGTTGAGGCTGCCGACTTCAGAGTCACCAATCTTTGGTACAAAGCTATTGTCAACACAACACCGTTAGCCCAGTGTCTGACCTGAGTGCTGTTAAAAACAGCAGTCCAATCCTCCCAACTAGCTATGGGTTTTTTAAAAGCCGAGCTCAGGTAACCAATCCACAGTTCACACAGCTTTGATTAATGCTCTTAGATGCTCTTTCCCTCTCATCTCCCCTCTCCCTCTGTAATGATGGTAGGGCTCCAGAGTCACCCGTGTGAAAGGTTGTAAGAAGAGACATAGAGGTAGATGGTGGTTAGAAGAAATGTTTTTTTTCTACTTTTTCTTTTTTTTACTCAGACTTTCCTTATGAGTTCACTCTTCCAGATATATATCAAGGGCCAAAATATATATCATGTTTTATCAGTATATTAGTCGGGTTATGAGCAGATTTAGATTTCGAATAGAGTAGTGACTGATCTTTAAGTAATGTTCATGTTTCTTATCAGGAGGGGGTCAGGGGGAAGGTATCCGGTTTAAGACCCCCAGTTTATGTAATGCTTGACAGCGTCTCCTCAAAGAATGTGTCCATAGTGTCCCAGAGAAGGGGTGTCGAGCGTGAACAGCTTAATTGTTTTAACAGTGTTGTGATACAGATACAATCGCCTGCTCTGCCTAGCCCAGTGGGCATGAAGCTAGGGAAGACACCCTACTTAACCCCCCCCCCCCCCCCAACTCCTCCACCCCTCCTCAATTTAGTGCTTAATGGACTCTCCCCCTGTAGGTCACTCAAGAATGTCTTGGATTGTCAGCACCTACACATTGCCCAGGTCACAGCAACACTCATCAGAATAGCTACTATTTTATCCCCCAGGCCAAGTCCTCCCCCCCCCCCCAACATACACACACACACACACGTGTGTCTCTTTACTAGAGCTTAGAATGTCTCAAAGATCTGGACAACAAGGAACCCTATCTATCACCTTATCCAAATTTGGACCTAGGTGAATGTGATTTATTGCTTGTGGTTATCAGGAATTTTGACCTAACTAGTTAACTTTTGTTGATAGTAATCAAGACAGAGACACTGAACATAGAGGACTGATAATCGGATTAGATTTCTTTTTTTAAGCATGTTATGCTGGAAGTATAAAATATGGTAAAAATCTAGGGCTCATCTGTAACATTTGTTGGAAATTAGTGTTAAGTTGTGTGATCTATAAATACCAGATAGAGAGATACCATAAAGTGATATGTTCAGTTATTTATTTATTTATTCACCTTTTTATTTTTACCTGATTGATATGAGTTAAATGTGTGTTTAGCTCACACTAAAATTGCTAAACATTGCTAAAATTGAACCTAGCTAACCTATATAAAAAAAAAAACTAAAAAGTAAGTTAAAATGTGCTGTTTTTCTATATAGATTTCACATAATATATAATATGAATTATCCCTATATATCAGGCCAAATCCACCTATCTATCAGGATTTATTTAAAATCATAATGAATATAATAAAGAAAGAACATTAATAACTATGCATAGAGCTTTATAGTTTTAAACTATCATGCACTAAAATCATGTTTGTGGCTCAGAAAATCAATATGACATTCTCCATTTATGTTCTTATGTCTATTACACAAAACTTATTTAACTAGCTGAAAATCTCAGAGTGGAGTTAATGTCAATGTTTGATACCATTCTCTGTGGTAAATGAGGCATGACACAGATTTTTTTTTCTTTTGTTGTCTTAGAACATGAGCCAAAACCCACTATTTGAGATTTTTATCAGTCAAAGCGTTTCAGTAATTAATTCCTCCCAGAAGTTGCGACAAACCCAAGCTTATGCAATGGGCATGAAATCGATCGTGACCTTTTAGCGCAGGGTATGTTTGCATTTCAAAAATCCTTGCAATGTGCTATCGCATTAGTGAGATTCCAACGGTGGCATTGAGAAGCTAGCATTCCCGAAGGTCAGTTATTATTCCCTTTTGCTCCATCGGCTTACCATTGGATCGATGCGCCTACCCCAGCATCTGTCTGAAGTGAAAGAAATGTGGCCTGTGCACCAGCATTATTAAAGGCTGCCAGACCCTTGGCTGGTGTCTGATTTACAGCTCCTCTCCTTAGCGTCCTGATATCCCCGGGGCCTGCGCTCTGAGGAGGCTATAAACAGAGTGGTATTTTTAAGAGCAGTTAAAGTAGTTGTTAGATGACTGTTGTATTATGGGAATACCTGATTAAAGAGAAGATGGAAGGCAGCATAATCTCTTGCACTCTGTCGCACAGCCTTCCCCTAATGACAGCTGCTTAGGTTGCATGCACTCAAACAGTTTTAACGCATTGTTGTGTGGGTTTTGATCTTCTCAGTGTTGTAATAATCACAGCACTGATTAATATTTTGGGGGGCACTCCAATTGAGATCTGCTATCTTTATTATGTATCTTCTCTACAAGAACATTAAATCACACTACTGGTATATACATTTTGTTTTAAGTGTGTCCATAAGAGCTTTTTTTTTTTAAACAACTCTATTGCGTGGTAGCATTTCTGTCTTGTTTTGGCTTCAGGCACCTGTATTCTTACGCCACATCCTGAAGAGCATGAAGTGACTCAATGTGTATGGGAAATCTACGCCCCCACTCGATGCTGGTTCTCCCATTGTTACTGAACATCTTATTCCATAGAACCTTTCGTAATATGTGTCTGCATCAGAATTCATAGCCTGAAATGAATAAAATTATGGCACTATTTATACCTGTGCCACTGGATTACGCCATCGAAATGACATTCAGTCAAGTCCTTCCCATTCCACACCAGACTAAACTGGTTGCCATCAATTCTTTAATTAAAGTCTAATCCAGCTATGACCGTCTCCCACAGCTGAATGGTGGGATCGCTCTCATTCACAAAAACAGCATGTCTAGCTAGGCTCCCCTGTCTCTAGACGACTCTATTGTGTTGTAAGTGCTCCATTGTGGAAGCGCGTCTGTCTGAGAGCTGTGGTGCTGTGAAGGCTTGGGGCACCGAGTTTGCGTGTGTTCGACTCTTGCGGCATTTTTTTCCTCACCTCCTGAGCTGGTGTATTGTTTTCACAGACAGCTTTAAAACATGGGTCTCATTGGTTTGCAGGGCTGAAAAGTCTCGTTGCACACACATACACTGACCCCTATCTGCACAGGTGGAATGTGTCACTCCCCTGAGGTGCAGGTATGCTGAGGTCGGAGGAGTAGCCCAGGTGTTCTCAGTGAGTGTATGTGAGTGAGTTGTGCTGGACAAAAGAAACAAAAGTAGACTAAAATTGTCCTTATGTTTTATGGTTGGTTCTTTTTTTGGTAATATTTATTACATTTAAATAAAAATGAACAAAATATCATCTGGACCACTAGCAGCATCTGGTATGTCACTGAGTGTATGGTGTGTGTGTGTGTGTGTGAGAGAGAGATTGCTTGGACAGCTGAGTCTGTCCTGAAATAAACGCGTGCTCTAGTAGAGATTAATGACAGCTTGAATAGCCACCCAACTATGCTTCTTCAGAAAGGAATGTGGTATGTATAAAGGGAAAAGGATTGCCTGGGCCACCAGAGGACTCAGGCAGGAAAAGGCTTGGCGATGTTCCAGGACATTTTCCTTCTTCTCAGTTGACAGCCATTTTAATTCCTCAGCTCAAACAATGCAGATGGAGCGGTGGAGCGTTCATCCACTGGTTTCCCCTTGCATTAATCCCTTCCATATTACTAACAATGCAATTATTCTCCATTCAGATCCTCAATTAGTCTCCATTCACATCCTCAGACCTCATTTACAGATGATACAGCATCGTATGAGTCCTAGATTGGGACATTGTTTGGTTTATTATTTACACTGAGCTTTTACAATCGTTTAGGTGTTGAGTAATCAGATGGCTTCTGCAGTTGTTGTTTTTGTCTTTGGCCTCGTACAGAGTATTTAGAGTGGTTGTGTGCCTGCTGTTAGAGTGTAAGTCTTGCAGGAATAATTTAAACGTGTATTGAGAAGTCACTCACTTTTTTCTATGCAAATGGACGTTCAGATTTAAGCAGTGAGACCGTATGAAGCAGTTTGGTGGAATACTCTGTGAAACTGTCAGACCCGCGATGTTCCCCGTGCTGCATGCATATTCTAAAATGATCTTTGCACATCTTGCACTCTCTGTACTTCTTTGGTTTGTTTTTTTAAATCGGAAAAGTACACAATAGAAACAAAGCTGTGCTTTTTTTATCTGAGAGTTTTTTTTATTACTTACTATCATTTTTGCCATGTTTAAACATTCCTTCTCCGTTGCTTCTAGTCGCAGTATACCACACTGGGGCCCTTCAATGGCATGGATCAAAATGGCGGCTCGACTTCCACCAGCCCCTACAACAACGATCATGCTCAGAACAACGTGACAGCCCCGTCACCCTACGCCCAGCCTAGTTCAACCTTTGAGGCGCTGTCTCCATCGCCTGCCATCCCCTCCAACACAGACTATGCTGGCCCTCACACCTTTGATGTGTCCTTCCAGCAGTCCAGCACAGCCAAGTCAGCCACCTGGACGGTAAGATGCATGAACCCAAATCAAGATTTTTTTTTTCTTTCTCATGAATGAAATATTAAACTTGTGGTAGAGATACTACAGGCTTTCGTATACAGGGGGAATATACATACTATAGCATTGATTCAATCAGAGATAGGCCCTGTAAACCGATCAGTATTTTTCCATGGCAAAGTCAGATAAACAGCTACAATAAGAAGACAACAAAGATCCGTGCTAAAGAAATTACAACATGGTGCCCTCGAGACATTACCACTCCCAGGGACTCATTGTGCTTCAGAGCCCTCAGAGTCTGGATTCTGTATGAGGAAATGTACATTTCTAGCAGTTACACAACCACCATTATGTCTGTTCATATAACGTTCAGAAAACGTTGCATTAGTTACTGCAGATAAATGTCCCAAGGTTAAGCTGCTCATGTGCCCCTAGAAGGAAGCTGGAGAAGTGTGAAGTCTTTGACTGATCTCAGCTCAAGGCTTTTCTGTGATCTGTAGGAAAGTCTTAATTACCAAACTGCACCTGTCAGAAAGAAAAAGCCCTTGAGGTTGAACTAGTCAGTTCTTACTGAGAGGTGTGTTCTCCCACATTAAATATTAATGCTGACTAAAAATCTGGTTGTTTCCCACAGGGCTTTGCAGCACGAATTTAATTCAATTCTATTTTATTTATTGATTTTTTTAGTATAGCGCTTTTTTTTATGACAAAAAGCGTTTTGTTTTATCCACAAATTTATGGGAATTACTTAAAATTTTTGCCTATAGCCAGATACATATTTATTTTAGTATTATTTTTTATAGTATTTTAGTATTATATTTATTTAAGGACGGTGTAAGGATTCTATGACTACACTACAAGAATTATTAAGGTGTATGCAACCAACATAATGTATAACATAACCTCTGACATAGAATATATGATAGAAATACGTGAAAATATATGGAAAAAAAAAACAATACATAATTGTAAATGTTTCTCTAAATTTTCATCGATTTTATATCGCCACCTACTAGAAAACCTATGATTATTATGTGTGGCATAATTCAGAGATTGACTTAGTGAGTCTTTTTAATACAGGTGTGCATAAACCTTTTTGTTGTTGTTGTTGTTTTGAATTGTTATTTTAAATCAACATCACAAAATGGTAAATTGGAAACTTTTTTTGCTTTTTGTGATTCAGAGCTTAACCACCATCCAAATTCCCTTTCAATTCTAATTTACGTCATGCTTTTAAGGTTTCAGTTTAAATCCCCCTCATATCTAGCTATATTATAGAAAGAGTAGTTTATGGTTGAATGGAAAGAATACAATATCACATAACTAAGTTATATACTAATTTTGCAATATATAACTATGAAATTTCTGCCCCTACATTACATTTGATCCTGTCTGCATGTTCCATATTATTCTTTAATATTTATTAATGCTTAAGAAAATTGTTTCGTGGATGACGCATGGATGTATTTAATGAATTAATTCCATATTTAATTTAACGATGATTATGGCTGCCACCTGCTGGTTGGTTAGATAGCAAGCGGCAGCATGGCAGCGGTAATATGAATCAGTGAAAATTACAGTAGCTATTTAGGTGTCAGTGTCATGTTTGTTTGCCTGAGATTTGTGTGACTTTAAACTGACAACCAACAAAACCAGCTAGTCAAGTTCTAGCGGTTTACAGGGGCTGTCCCGTGTACACAGTAAAAACATTGGGTGTCACTATATGCAAAGTACCGCCAACCAAGTGGGACCACAAGGCGGTCATCTTTAGGGACAGCGCACCCCAGCGGACAGGCGGACAGTAAACTTTAAATCCGACGTCACCAGTAGGTGGCGATATAAAGTCGATGCAAATTTGGAGCTAAGCTTTTACATTTGCTGTGAGGTTATCTAAAGAATGAGGCTAGCGTGAAAAAGAATGGGTTGTTTTGGCCAGCGACTCTAACCTACTTCAGGTCTAGAATTTCCAGCCGTTTAATCGTAGGGGTTAATTTGGAAAACAAGTTCTTGATTCTATGGGAATTGATTTCAAGCATCATGAACGATGTGCCATTTGGCACAGGATAGGCTGGAAAAACCTGTGTTTCCGTTACACTGATGATAAAAGCTAATGCCTTATGGCTCTAAGTAAACAAGTGGAGGGAAGGAACTTTTCTCAGACAGTCCCTTCATGCTCATTGGCTGCAGAGCTCTGTGGGATAGTGACATATACCTGATTCCCACAACAGCCCATGTCATCCTCGCTCATGTGGCATACTCCACCAAAAAACAGCAGCTACCTGACATCAGTGTTCAGTGGAAAGCATCTGGGTGTGAGAAAAAAAACAGGCTCCATTGTCTTGTTGGAGGCTCATCCTTTCTCACAGCACCCCGGTAACCTGTTTAGTGTGCAGTAATAATGCACTGACGCATGAGCAGTGACGATTGTTGCACGCTGTCAGCGAAGTGTTGACTACATAATCAAAGTGTTGGGACAAAACGTAAGCCTCCACAAAATTCGACACATTGGCTTTTTAAGAATATATGAAAGATGGTTATATCAGTCATGCAAGTTCAGTTATTTTTTACAAAATAACATTTTTACACTCACTATCTAATACTGTATATTTTCCTGACACAAAACATTGGGGCTTGAACCTTACGAAATAAGAAAGCTCAGATTTCTAGATAAATCCTGCTTCTTGCAGACACACCTTTATTCCAGATACGTCTTCCTTAGCAAGGCTTCGGTGACACACAAAAACACACTCGTGCATTTCCTGGTATTGAATCCAACCTACCTCACTTACAGGAATGCTTTTGCAATCCTGTTTTTGTGCACCATCTTTTGTAAGATGACTCCACTGATTAGTCTCACTTTCTGAGCGAGCCTAGAGAGAAACAATTGTTTTAAGGTGTTGATGTATCATTTGTTTGATTTGGGCATAGAGCCTTTCATTAGAAATCCATTGTCAACTTATCAGCAGCGCGTTTGTGTGAAGAACCATCAGCTTTGTTTGTATTTTAGCGCATCCGCCAAAAATACGCCAGCATGCCGTGAGCCCATCGGACCCCTGTTCAGGCATCCTGGGTAGTCGCAACCAAACGAGAGGGGATTAGGGGAATGGATTTACAATACTTGTGTAAATACTCCGTGCCTCCTTTTTGAACCCTATCGTGCTCAAGGGCCAATCACTGCACCCTGCTTCTTGAATTAAATTCTCTGACTTCATGCCGTACTGCGCCGGAGGAAAAAACAGAAGGAGGGGCGAGGATGGATGGAGGGAGGGAGGGAGGGAGGGTGGGAGGGGTGGAGGAGTGGAAAAGCTCTCAAAGAAGCAAGTGTTCCAGCGAAAGGTGACAAGATGCAGCTTGTCCGGGAACATCTGCAGGCCCGTCCCATGCCTCGTGAGATGGAGCCAAGGCTTGTTTGTGTCAAGAAGCCTGTCAGGACTCGTCCGTCTCCACAGCATGAAGCCCTAAAACCTACTGAAAAAAAAGAAGAAAGAAGAGGAGGGAGTGCTTGTTTTTTTTTTTTTTTTTTCACGTCAGATGAGCTCTAGTTGAAAAGGTTTTTTTTTTATAAAGGAAATTTTTCCATGTGCATTTTGTACCAGAAGGGAATTCTGTACACAGTGAGAGATATTTGTTTTTGTTGTTGTCTGCACATTTAAAAAGAAGAGAGCAACAATGACTGGATCAAGTTCATGAAAAGCTGTCGACATGGCTGTCGGGAGCCATGTTTGTTTCAGACCACGTAGTAATGATCTAAGTCTCAGTCTCCTCTAGCTGTTGTCTTGCATCCATTTTCGATGGTGTTCCAGCGTGTTAGATTTAAAAAGCTGACCCTAAAACCCTGCCTTCGTGTTTTTGGGGACATATATATATAGATATAAATGAGCATGCAGATGCAGAAGCTACAGGAAAGACATGCAAAAAAAAAGCCAGTGAAAAGAATTTGGCAGTGCTTACGGCGACCATTCACGGAAAACTGGAGAAATCCAGCATAATTACACGAAGCTGTCACACATCTCTCAGGGAAAGATCACATTTCCAAAGCGTATCGTTTAATAAACGGCCATTAAGTAGTGACAGAAGGCACACCAGCTTCTGTTTGCGTCTGTACAAAAGGTATAAACGTAAGGAAAACACCATCGCCTTTACAGTTCAATATCAAGTGATAACATTTTTTGCAGTTTTAAGTACGTCTGGTGTGGCACCATTTTTTAATGAAAAGTGAAAGATTCAGTTTGCTATTACTGAAAGTGTAAACACTAACGCTCACACCCAAGTGTACCTAGGTGCTACTATTCCGACTGTGACCGATTGGCCCATGTAATGTTTTCTTACACTTGGGCGTCCCACACTATAGCGAGTGTGTCATGTTATAGTACATGCTTCATCATTCATCATCGTTTTTTTTTTTCTTTTTTCAATTATAATGTATGTCTCATCCAGCGTGAAACACTGTCACAATCAAAAATGACTGGTTTCCGCATATTTACAAGCATGTTACATATATTTTTACCATTACTGCAAGCAGGTGTTTTCCCCTTTCTTTCTTTCTTTCTTTCTTTCTTTCTTTCGTTCTTTCCTCTTTCTTCTTTCCTTCTGTGTGTGTGTGTGTATGTGGGAAAGGGGGACAGCTCTGCATTTTTGTCCAATGAAGCCGGTTTTGCGAGCGGCCTGGGGCGTGATGGTACATGTTTGCTATGAGGGGGGACAAGACTGAAGGCGCCAGGGCTTTGGGCCTCGCCGCCCCATCCTGCCTGAACCCGCAGCTCTTCTTCACTTCAACACCACCACCGCAGCTGCAGACCTGCCCCGACACGCCGGGGGTTTGAGCGTGTGTTCAGGACTGATTCTGCATATGTACGTGCAGATCTCTACAGAGTCTCTGCGCTTAATGCGTCCAAGTAAAGCTTCATGTAAAAAGGATAATTGTTAAGGCTAGCTAGATAGTTTTTTTTTTTTTTTTTTATCCTTTGAGTTGCAATTTCCATTGATGTCCTAATAAATAAAAGAGAGCAGGACCTGACTCCGGGTAACGTCAGTAAACTGTCGGATCAGGAACACCAGGTGTTTGCTGACGGCTTTGAATGAAATGCCACACACCGAGCCTCACGTGCTGTCCTCTCGTTGTGTCAGACCAGCAGTTCAGCCGAGTCCGCTATTGAGCTCTGCCTATTGTAGGCCATGTCATTTGAACAAATCCCGGCCCCCCCGTTCAAAGAGTTATTCTTACATCTTTTGTATGCGCTACATTCCCAAGCTGTGTAAGTCACATTGTGGCCAATGAATGGGAGATAATTGCATGTTAGCACCAAAATGCCCCTCCCTGTGAAAAAGCCACCGACTCAGAATCAATCAGATCACTGTACAGCTCCACCCTGTTTGTGTGCATGTGTGTGTGTGTGTGTGTGTGTGTGTGTTTTCTCCTCTCTCTGGCCGTGAGCAAACACAGCAGCCACCACACATATCTTAATGTTTGAAATGTGTTGCTTCAGGGCTGGGATTGGTGCACACGTGTGTGAGTGTGTGTGTAAGTGTGTGTGTGTCGGGGGGTTATAAGTGCATAGAAATGGGTGGTTCTATGTGGGGAGAAAGTCACCCTATTTCTTTACATTTCAGAGCTTTTTTTGCGATGGCGAAATGACAAATTCAAGATAAAAAAAAAATGAGAAATACATATATTTTTTATCTTGATAGTGTCTTTTATCTCATTGTTCTTCTGATAGTCATATTGTTACATATCTTTTTTAAAAAAAATTATAAATCCAAGGTATAAATACAGTTATGTTTTTTCACTTTTTCACTTTTTTATTGCGAATAGCTGGTAAAGTACGGCTATCCATCTGTCTTTTTTAATAGCAGACCTCACTGAAACCTTAAACACCTCCATGTTTTCACTGGTGAAAGCCTAATTTGTAGGGCAGAGCAGGTCTGGTTCGATCTTGACTCTGGATTGCTGTAGTATTTAGTTACAAATCTGACGGAGGGAATCCAGTGCATCTAATGTGGGTGATGTCTATGCATAAACCCCACGACGATGCCTCGTCCCTGTTTGGTCATTTAGATATAAAAGTTTGTTATGTCTTACGGGTAGAGTGATCTTGTTAATCTAGTCTTTCACCCTGGTGTGGACTGACACACCTTTCGCAACTTTGTTTTTCCATTTCTTTTTTCTTTCCTTTCAGTCTTTCAAGGACGTTAATTACAAGCCCAAGGGAAATGGCAGGGATTTTTACAAGTGTGTGTGTGTGTGTGTGTGTGTGTGTTCATGTCCTTGCCAAGCTTGTGTAATACTCAAAGAGATAATAGGCAGGTGTTGGGATGGGCTCCTCTCACTAGAACACCTCAAATCAAAAGTTAATAGAAAAGGAATTTAATGTCTCATTGTTCCTCCAATCAGCCCAGGGGCAATGTTCTCTTTTTTATCCCTCCTTCCTTCCACAGCTTTAGAAATGAATTTAAGAGAAACGCTTTCATTTCTTTTCTTTTTTTTTTTTTTCATGAGCTTGAGCATTACAGGGTTAGAAGAGTTGTAGAGAACGACACAGACACGCTTGCCAATAATGCTTTGTTTCTTTTCACAGTTAATGAGCTGAAGATGGCTGTAATGAGAATTTATTGTGTGCACTGTCAAGTCTATGATACACTCCTACTGACTTTCATTTTGCACTTTTTTTTTTTAGTTTGATTTGGTGTTAGGTGCACTTTTAGGGATTTAGTAGATTTTCCCTAGAAGGGAGCGAAGTAGGACTTAGATCAGACTTACATGTGTTGTCATCCTTGTGCAATCGATTTTTTTTTTCTTTAAAATCATTTGATTTCTTCACATGAGACATATCCGTTTCAAATCCATCCCGACCCCTGGGCTGCACTTATATATATATATATATATATATATATATATATATATATATATATATATATATGATCATTTCAGTAATTGCATCCACTTTTCTAATCTCCGGTTTCTTTTCTGTTAAATTTCTGTATAAAACCTTGACCTCACTTACTGCATTTCCAATATGCCCCAATCTTTTTTTTTTTTTTTTTTTTGACTCACTGCTACATGATTGATCAGGATGTTTTGCAACCTGTGTGAATGTGTGTGTGGGAGGGTTTTGAGGTGATGCAGTGTGTGGTATGAGTAAGCCCAAGTCTCTTGGAGGTAATGGTAGTCTATGAGTCAGTACTATTGTGTGATGGAGGAATCATATTTGTGGTTGGTGATGTGCCATTTTGTAAAGTAGCATCAGTCTGTTGTCATCTATTAAGAAATGCTGAACCAATGACCCGTCTTTATTTAAGTTATGGGACCATTTTGTGATGTCTGCTACATGGTGTACATAGATGCAGTTTAATGTTTGTAGTTTTTTTTGTGTGTGTGCGGCCAGAATTCCGGCTTTAGATTTAAGCCCCTCGCCCAGAGGCAGGAGTAGCCAGATGCTGCTCCTCATTTGATGGTTTATGGCTGTCGTTTAGATAAACGGCCGTCATGCTACAGGTGTTTCACTTTACTGAGCCCGTGGCCACATCCTCTCCGCTTTTGAAAGTTTTATAGCCTTGGTTTTTGGTAGAGGAGATTGAAAAGACAGACTTTTGAAAGTTCTGCTTTGTGTTGCTCTGTCCTTTCCAGTACTCCACAGACCTCAAGAAGCTGTACTGCCAGATCGCTAAAACGTGTCCCATTCAGATCAAAGTTCTGACCAGCCCACCCCAAGGAGCAGTTATCCGGGCAATGCCTGTCTACAAAAAAGCCGAGCATGTGACCGAGGTGGTCAAGCGATGCCCCAACCACGAGCTCAGCCGAGAATTCAACGACGGTATGCAAAACTGATGTGTGTTTGAAACGTGCTCATGATTTCGAATGTAACACAAAAAAGTCTGATTATTCCTCAACTTGTTCTTCAGGCCAAATTGCACCACCCAGTCACCTGATCAGAGTGGAGGGTAACAGCCACGCCCAGTATGTGGAAGACTCCATTACTGGGCGCCAGAGTGTTCTGGTGCCATACGAACCTCCGCAGGTGAACACACCTTGTTCCTTTTCCCACATAGTTTAAGAATAGGCCATTTTCTTACTTCCCAGGTGTCCTTGAGATTCAAGTGCAGATTCAAGTTTCATCACATTATCAACACTTATGGTGATTCAGATTAAACACAGCGCATTCAAAATTCACATCCAAGTGGTTTTACTTCTTCCCAACAGGTGGGGACTGAGTTCACAACCATCCTGTACAATTTCATGTGCAACTCCAGCTGCGTGGGTGGAATGAACAGACGTCCCATCCTCATCATCGTCACACTGGAAACCAGAGAGTAAGTCCCCGTACAGTCACATACAGTCACACTGAGGTGTGGGAGCATCCAGCGTCCAGATTAAGGCACTGAAAGTCTCCATGTGTCTTCTCCCACAGTGGTCAGGTTTTGGGTCGCAGGTGTTTCGAGGCTCGTATCTGCGCGTGTCCAGGACGCGACCGCAAAGCAGACGAGGACAGCATCCGCAAGCAGCACGTCAGTGACGGCACAAAAAGTTCTGAGGGTACGAAACGCCGTAAGTAGTGCTGGGGGCTGGTGATGGGGCTTTGCATGCATGAACACTTCCACAGACATGCACACACTCTGTCTGTACGGTGCTTTGCATGGACCTACATGTGGCTATGCGGAATGTCTTTTTACACTGAAAACTAAATGATGAGTGCTGCATTTTGTCTGTACTGGTCTTTCTGGGTCTTTTATTTTATTTGGTGCATACAAACAGATTAAAACATATGCCAGGTCATGGGTCAGAGATGCAAACAAAAAAACAATATTTTTCCTAAAAATGTGCAACAGATGTTTATTTGTACATTAAATCTAATATATATTGCTCTTTAGTGGTGTGGCCAATTTATTTGGATTAACAATTCTATTAGAACTGTTTATTTGAATAATCAGAATGATAGTTTTGCATTGCAATGTATAAAAGACAACAAAATAGTGAGTGGAATTATATCAGATATTATAATCTCTATAATAATAATAATAATAATAATAATAATAATCTCCTGTCAAAGGAACACCATTCAGAAAAAAAAATTATGTATCATCTTTGACCCTGACACACAAACATACACTCACGCATGCACACACACACACACACACACAGACACACACACACACTGCATGGTGCTTGTTTCTGCCAGTGTAACATCCCCAGTGACCACAAAAGCAATCATTAAAAGAAGTAAAACCTTTGACATGGCTTTGACATAACGTTATGTCAAATATATACATCTTGCTGGAATGAAATTGTAAAGCATTTAATGTATGTAGTGGGGGAAAAACATCATTTTGATCATATGCAAAGATATGTGCAGAAAATGACCCTTATTTAGGGGTCAGATGTTAGCCATGCATGATTTTTCTTTTTCTTTTGTGCTTATTATACACTGCACATTGTCTCTGTCCTACATGTCAGACCTCGGCTTTAGCCCTGCTGCATAACCATATCTCTGCCCTCTTTCTCTCTCTCGTTTTGTCTCTGTCTCCTGCAGCTTTCCGCCCAACTCACAGTATTCAGATATCCTCCATTAAGAAGAGAAGATCCACCGATGAGGAAGTTTTTTGTTTGCCTGTGAGTATCAACATTTTTTTTGCTGACTTCAGCAGTTTTCAATGCAAAAGTTGGAAAAGTGAAGAACAAAAACGCATCAACGCCAACCGCCCTCTTCATCTCTGTCCGACAGATTAAAGGCCGTGAAATCTATGAGATTTTGGTGAAAATAAAAGAGTCTCTGGAGCTCATGCAGTATCTCCCTCAGCACACCATAGAGTCGTACAGGCAGCAGCAGCAGAGCCTTCTGCAGAAACAGTGAGTACCTTACACACAGGGAGATTAGCCCATGCTCCAATACGGATGGGTCAGTCCTGCTCTCAAAAATTTGAAAAAGAGAAGTACATTGGTGTTGGTGCGAGACCCTCTGATTGAGAGTGTAGAGACTGCATCTAGTATCCACATGCAGGCCACACACACCGGCGTACCAGCAAGGTTCACCCTGATGCTTGTTTGGTGTGTTTTAGCTGGTTCAATCCGAGCCAGCACATTTTTTTTTAACCTCTGCACGGATTTAATCTTTTTCCTCGGCTGACTTGGTTGTTATTTAAACAGGCATGCAGTTATGCATTTTGGGTTTGTTTTTTTTGGTGTTTCGAACTTGGAAGCGTTTGCATAGAGTGGAAAAGCGACGGTGTGATGATTGCATGAGGTTTGCACTGTGATGCCATTGCATGAGTTGGCTTTACGATGGTTTGATTCAAGGTTTTTGAGCTTCTCACCGCACAAGGTCTGAATCAGGCTAACGAAGGGGGTGTACCTTGTTCACATGGTGCTGCATTGGTCGTGCTTTGCAGTCAGAAAGATTTGCTAAAGTTCAACGACGTTATTGAATAAGAGAATTAATTACAGGACAAGCAGGTACTTCATTATTATCGTCCATGTTTAAGGAACTGGCTAGTCCGTGTTTCCCAACAGCAGAGATGTGCTGGAGATACAGTCAGAAATAAACAAAAGTGAGGGAGACGGCTGAAAATTATAGTTCTGAATAATGCACTTCGACGCCCTGTGATAATTACTGCTTTTGTTCGCTTCTCTCATTAAGAAACTGACAGATGATGTAGCGTCTGTACACTCCTCGTGCAGCCCTTTTTTTTTTTTTTTTTTTTTTTTTTGCCTGTCATTTCATCCCGGCCCTATATTAAGAGAGAATCAGTGTTAGGAAGGGCCATTATTTGGGGCCATTTAGGGACAGCTGAAAGGAAAAAAAATTAAAGGCCATTTTATGACTTTTTCCAAGCTCTCTCATGTGTAAAGACAATGAGTAGGTGAAGGGAGCTTATTATTTCCCTTACTGTCCTCTCTCAAGAAAACAACAGAGCACAAAGTGTCAGACAGCGTTCTGGTCAAGCTTACATTGGCCTCTACCCAAAGACTGCTAGCTCTAATGCACCAAGATCCACACTTAGCTGGTATTAGCACTCAACTAGGGTTTTTTTTTTCTTCTTCTTCTTCTTTTTTCTTCCTCCTGAATGCTTTGATGGATTTGGACAGATTTATATTGGCTCAGTTCTCTTTCTACATGCTTTCACACTTTCCTCACTGTTTATCTTGCCTTCCATCTGTTCTATATGTACGTCTAACCTTTGGTTTTTTTTCATCCCAAATAAAATAATAAAACTTCCTGCTATCTGACTCAGTGGATCCACTTATTTGTCTTTCTGCTCTTTCTGCTGTTTAGGAAGCACTGTCCCATGGCTGTGCAGTAGCGCCACACAGTGGGCATCATTATTGCTTCTCTTGAAGATTATCAGCGTTTAAATATTTGAACTTATTATTATTATTATTATTATTATTATTATTATGCATTATATATTATATTATCTCCAAGAATAAGTTAACACCAGGCTGGTTATTCCAATGGCAAGTGAGGGTCATAATGTAGATCAAAGCAATCGAACATCAGATTGAACTTTTGCTATAAAAAAAGATATAATGCATATAATGGCAAAAACACTGTTGTACAGTACCACCTCTATTCTAAATAATAATAGGTTTCCTCTTGACCTCTCAGGGAGATTGTTTTTGATTTGTACAAATTTCCTCACTTTTCTTTATATTCATTTGTGCAATACAAATGAAAGTAATTTAATAAGATTTAAATATAAATACCATTCCTTTCCTGGTATTCACAAGTGTTTGTTACAATAAAACTATAAAATAAGTGAAATGTTGACATGAATGCAGCTTAGGCACACAATTATAAACACAAAGCTAGCATAAAGACATTTTATAAGTTCAACTGAAGCGATGGGCTCAGACTTGCCCCATTATCTCCAGCAGGCTCCTTCTTTTGTTCTCTAGCTGTCATCATTGCTCTGATCATGACTTCATTCCCAGTCTGACAATCTCTGAGTCAAATCCGCTTCTCTTCTGGGAATTCCTAAATACGTAGCAGGAAGAAAGAGAGAGACACCTAGAAAGCTTAATTACGCATGCATGTTATATATGATTGTATAGCATAGTTAGGGAACTGTGATGAAGGCTAATCAAACTACAGTATAATATGATCCATATATCATTCAGTGACCAAGAATAGTTTTTTTGTTTGTTTGTTTCCCCCCAGTTCTTGGTATTCCGCTAGTCACATGACCAGCTTTTTAATATTAATTAAGATATTAACCATAATAATGTACTGCTAAAAAAATAAAAATTAATCGAAGTCCCAGTTTGAATTGAACGCACCCCTTATGTATGCACGTTTAAAAGGTATATATTTTCAAACCAAATCGTACATAATTTAGAAAAATATTCTAACATTATTTTAAATATTTTGAGATATTTTTGATTAAGGGCTTATCCACAGGGTTATTAACAAATTCCTGACAGCTGTTTGATGGTCCTGTATAGCAGCGTCTCCCTGCTTACTTTCTGTTTTGTTCTCCACTGAGCACAAATATTTATATGATCAGAGCTTTTAAGGATTAAATAAAATAAAAAAATTAAACGTTAAATATCTATGATCCATCACTATTCACGCTGTAAATCTCTTAAACCATCCTTCATTTCCCTTTATCTCTCTATCGCTGTTATATATTTCTCTGTTTTGTTGTCCCTCCTTTCCTCTCCCTCTGTGTGTGTGTACAGTCTGCTTCGGGCCCGTCTGCGCTCTGAGCTTCTGGAGCCTTTAGGTGAGCAGAAGAGACGTTTCAGTGCTTCCTAAAAGCAGGAGACACATTCCTCCTCCACTTCCTCTTCTACATCTCCTCCTCCTCCTCCTCCACCACCTTCAGATCTTTCATCACATCCCTGTTCTTCTTTGTACCCCCACTTCCTCTCCATGTGTTTCTATGGGGCTCCTTTAGAGACCATAAAGTCATGTTGGATTTTGGTTTCTACCCCCCCAGAAGATGATGTCACATGTTCAAGCAGTTGCTTAAAGACGTTTAGCTGGGACTGCATGCTTTCTCTCTCTCTCCCGTGTTTTCGTCCAACTGATCAGACTGTGTGTGTTTATATAATAGTGATCACGCCGCACTCATACTTGAGTGGACATTTAATTGAGATGAAAGGCCTTATATTTTTATGTTTTTTCAGTATTTGTTTTTTATTCTTGTGACCTTTTTTATTATATGAAGTGTTTTTGTTGTAGTTGTTGTTTTGAAAGGGTCCTTATTAACTGAGCTGGCTGTTCCCTCAGCACTAGTTTGACATATCTGCTGGTATTGCACAAAAGTGACATTGCACAGAAATAAAAACAGCCACTCAGCCGATCACCTCAGCATCATCTCTCTCTCTCTCTCTCTCTCTCTACTTTATCTTTTATAATCCTGACTGTCTGAACCAGGAACCAAGCACATGTTAATGTTTTTCTTTTTTCTATGGAACTCATGATGTTCTAGATATTG
This sequence comes from Clarias gariepinus, assembly GCF_024256425.1. Classification (NCBI taxonomy): domain Eukaryota; kingdom Metazoa; phylum Chordata; class Actinopteri; order Siluriformes; family Clariidae; genus Clarias; species Clarias gariepinus. The sequence goes on along the minus strand of NC_071105.1, from coordinate 12,671,731 downwards.
TTTTTCAGGCTTGTTTTTGCATCAGTCTTTCTTTTATTATTAGAGCTGGGCTCCTTTTCATTGTCTGTGGGATTCTGGGGCATGGACTTTACTGATAACTTTAAAAATGCTGGTCATGTTTTATAAACTACACTGCAGGGCAGTTGTTCTCACTAGATTCCATGGACATTTTCTTAAGAGTAATGGATTTGTGTCTCAGATTCAGAGAAAATGAGAAAGAAATGCTATAAAGTTCAGTAGTAATTTGTTTGTATGTGTGTGTGTGTGGGTATGGGCGGCCGGGGTGGGGTGGGGGACTGAGGGTGTAATAATTAATGCCTCTTGCACTTTTTGTTTGTTGTTGTTTAATAAATGTCCTTTGCTTTTGACTTTCTATGCCATTCCTTCTTTAAACTGATTCTCTTTCTTTCCTTTATTATTGTCATGTGTCCCTCTGACATGATATTATAAGGGCTCATCATTTAGACTGAGGGTTTAAAGAATGTGTGATTTTAAAATCATTATATTTGACTGTGGCTAAAAACTCTTTGCGATTGATTTTGATTTTAGATTTTCTCTAATATGATGTCATATAAGAAGAATATTCCATTCCCTGATTTGTTGGCCAGATCTGGTGGGGCAGGGCTCAGCAGTAGCTCATTTACTTTAACACTAAAATTGTACATTGGGGTATTAAAAAAATGCAAAAGGGGCATTCTGATTTAAAGTTTTTTTCCTTAACACACACATTTGTTAACACACTTATGTTAACTTGTTACAGAAATAGTCAAATATGGGACCTTTAAAAAAAATTGTTTAAATAAAACTTAAACAAATGGTCTGTTTTTGATATTGATCTCAGTTCATCTTCACGCAATCCGTTATACCAGTCACACACCGGCTATATAAATAATGTGGGTACATTTAAAATGTATCTATTTCAATAAAAAAAATAATAAAAAAATTAAAAATTAGGCATAGCTATATATGGCATGTATATATTTCTTTCATTCATAATGTTTATTATGCTGTGAAAGTCTTTACTGTGACAAAACATTTTTTATGTTCAAACAGTTATAATTTAACATCCTGTCAGCCATCTTTATCAGCTTTTTACATTTGCATCACACACAGAGATATGATCTCATTAGTGTGTCAAGATTTTATTTACAGAAAGCTTTAATGACACTGTTGTGGCATAAATTAAGGATTTCTAGTATCTGTAGTACTGTGGTTATCCAGCATGTGGCATCACACTCTTTGCTTTGCTTGCAACTGGTGCAAACCAAACCACCATCATCCTGTGATCACTGGTTAAAACAGAAGTGTATTAGTTCCCAGAGTGCTTACTGAACAGCTCAAAAGAGTATAGTATAGTACTTTTAAGTTTTACGCTCATTTTACATTAACTGTCTCCATCTCAGCCTTTATTAAATAAATATAATTTTGATTGTAATTCAAGCTAATCCAATTAATAACAACAATTATAGACATATAACAACTAATGTGTATGAATATAAGAATTGTTATATCGTCATATAATAGTGCACCTTAACATGTTACAGATAGCACATTATGTATAGCCAGTGGTCCTGAGGCCAACAGCACCCGTGTTGAATATGATGATTGACAGGCCATGTCCTCCTCCTCTTCCTCTCTGCTTCAGGAGCCCACTGCCTCCTCAGTCACCATTCGGCTCCACTTCTCCTCCACACAGCAAGGTGAACAAACTGCCCTCGGTCAGCCAGCTAATCAACCCACAACAACGCAACACTCTCACTCCATCCAGCATGGCCGGAGGACTCACAGACAGTAAGGACTTCACAGCAACAGACATAATTGACCATTTTTATCAGAATAAGGGACAATGATGTACAGTGTGTGTGTGTGTGTGTATATATATATAGGCATGTAACAATATATATATATATATATATATATACACATATACACACACACACACACACACATATATATATATATATATATATATATATATACACACACACACACATTATATATATATATATATATATATATATATATATATACACACATATACACATATCTATCTATATATATATATATATATATATATATATATATATATATATATATATATAAGTAGTAGTATTATTATTTTTAATGCGAGAGTTTAAAAGAAACTATTCAGCAGGACTATATTTACTACAAATTGTTTATTTCTTAACTACAGTTTAATTAAAAGCTTGCATTCTTAATGAATCGACATTACGTAGATCTACATTACACATTTACTTTTGGTTTATAGTGTTGGTAACCTTTCTAAAAATGTGTAAATATCAGAATCATGATGGATAGGTCTCTCTGCTCCTGTCCGCCCCGGGGTCTGAACTTGTCTCTACACGACAGCTTCAGCGCACCACTCTGTGTCTTAGTGTCTCTCTGACAAGCCAGTTTCCTTTCACAAGTAAACTGGATCTTTGTGGGATAAAGATCTCCCTAATCCCTGCGGCTCACAGCTCCTACCATTGTGTGTCATAATATAGGAAACTGGGCTCAGTCGGCCACTATTACCTAACCTGCACCTCTGTCGCCAGTGGCTACGGGCCTCGTTCAGATCGAACACTCAGACACTTCTTCACAGCCTTGACACTCTCACCCTTCAGCGTGATATTAAAAGCATCTAACAGGCTGTTCCTCTTGGCTTTGTTTCGCTACAGTGACCCCCATGATGAGCGCCCACATTCCCATGAACACAGAAATGAGTTCGCTGAGTCCCACTAATGCCCTGCAGCCGCAGTTATCCATGGTGCCCTCCTCTCACTGCACACCCCCACCACCGTACCCTGTGGACAGCAGCATCTCCAGGTACATGTTTGTACAGTTTCCACATCCAGTCCAGATGCTCCATGTTTTTAAACACTCCTGACTATACATTAATATGGGAACTAAAAAGTCTAAAAATGACTACAGCAATGACTTGTACATGGATTTATGTAATACTGCAGTGGGTGAGAAACTAAAAGCACTGCACTATGATCTTTCTTCTTAGAGCTTTTATAATGAGGCCAGTAGTAGATCATAAAAACCGTTAAATCAACCAAATAATGTTTTATATGTTTATAATAATGTCCTGTATAATAAAAAAATATTAACAGTATGAGTTCTAGGGGGTTTAGAACATAGCCTTGTAGGCTTATGGACTGGATTGGAAAAACAGGATTAAAAGTGTTCTATATTCTGTAACCACAATATACAGCACATCCTAACATCATTCTACTTTTTAATGCCACCATTTCAGTTTCCTCTTACGATTGGGCTGCTCCTCCTGTCTGGACTATTTCACAGCCCAGGGCCTTACCAGCATCTATCAGATTGAGAACTTCAACCTGGAGGTGAGACTCTGCTTGTTATTTTGTGCTTTTGTTCTCTAACCAGTACAGACTGCATTTTTTTTTTCTGGGGAAGAAAAACTGAGATAATTGGTCTGTTATTCCATGGTTCAGTATAATATACTCACAAAGGAGACCTAAAATCAGTTCTTCCTAAAGGAACCTTTTTTATAAAGGGAAACCCTCTAATGTAGAGTCTAATAATGAAAGACTGGAGTTTTTATCCGAGAGACAAAATGATATTAAAACTTTATTGGTATATTGTTATAAGGGCGCTAAGCCAAGGTTTTTTTTTTTTCTAATGTAGTAGTGTAGTTTTTACTTTTATCAGTTTTTAAAATCTACAACCGGTCTGTGAGCTCAGTTTATGTCTAAAAAAGAATCTAAAAAGAATGTTGATTATAAATATTATACATATATAATACTTTAAACTGGCTGAACTTAGTTTTTCAAGATATATATATGGACTGAATATATATATAAATTATAGAAATGAAATGTGTAGCAGCTTGAATGAACCAGACTGAATACTGTTCTCTTTTGTAGTGAAGTTAAAGCATTTTACAATAGACAATAGAACATCCTAAAAGTATTCTTAAAATCGAGAGTAAAAGTATATGTGCATATATACAGTACTGTGTTAATGTCTTAAACTAAAGGGGTTGCTTCCAAGCACATTTTTTTAAAGCACATTTTTAATGTAGTCTTGAGAAATTATTTTCAGTCCAGACCCTATACCTGACCAGTTTCAGATGACTGTTTTTTTTTTTGTTTTTTTTTTGTTAATCCATGGTTCTCTATGAATCATTTAAGCATAAAAACCCATATAACTTAAGGCATGAACTGGTGAGACATAGGTGCAGATGATGGCAGATGATTAGGATGGTGATTATAATACTGGTTATGCTGAATGCTGGGAACAAATGAGAGGGGAAATGAGGTTGCTGCTGAGGTTTTTACAAAGACAACTAATTTTTAGATGGGATCTTTAGGCACTTTGTAGCCTGTTGCAGTAAACCAGTTCCTATTTCTTTCACTTAATATGAAAAAATACTGTACTGTATATCCGTCTATCATCTCTCCATCTTTAATAGGAATCTCTGTACACCTGCTGAATTAAAGTTCTTGATGTGAATTTTCCCTGAAGCTCTCGACCTGCCTGTCCAGCTTTGATTTTATGCATTGTGCTGCTCATATATGCAGTTTGATATTCAGGTGTACAGGTGTTCGTATTAAAAATGTGGATGTGCAAATGCAGTGCAAGTGTATTCTTGTTCGCTTATGAGTCACTGCATCCGCAGGACCTGTCCAGGTTGAAGATCCCTACAGAGTTCCAGCATGTGATATGGAAGGGGATTATGGAGCACCGGCAGAGCATGGAGTTCTCTCCCCCTGCACACATCCTGCGCTCATCCAGCGGAGCCTCCTCGGTGAGTGTGGGCTCCACGGAGGCACGCGGTGAGCGCGTGATCGACGCCGTGCGCTTCACCCTGCGCCAGACCATCTCTTTCCCACCACGGGACGACTGGACCGACTTTTCATTTGATCTGGACTCGCGTCGCAACAAGCAGCAGCGCATCAAGGAGGAAGGAGAGTGAGCTGCTTGTTGCGTGCACACAAACACACACACACACACACACACACACACACACAGAGGCTTTCGTACATACACACTGTAACTACTGCATGCGGCACACATAAAACTTGTACAGCTTTTACCAAGTGTTTGATATCACTTAAAAGCATGCCAATTAAATGCACTTAACGGCTAGTGTTTTTTGGGTGTATTTCGGTCTGCTTGTCATTTCAAGCCCCTAGTTTGATGCAGGCTACTGTAGCTTTAGGGTAAGCGGTGCTTTGCCGTGTTTGGTTTATCATTTTAAATTTCTTGAGACACAGCACTTAAGAAAAGCTGAAGTGTTGGTACTATTTTGAGCTGTTGGCATTCATTCTCTACAGAGAAGAGTTGTTATTTGGGGTCTTTTTTTTTTTTTGTACCCGGTGTCTTTTTGGATTGTAAAGAGCCTTTACTCCAATAGGATTCATAGTATTATGTTTGTTAATCTGTTTGCTGTAACACTTCGTTTCAGCCTGGCGATACTTTTTTTTTTTATTCTAACATTTGTCTGTGTTTTTTTTTTTTTAATTGTTTGTCAAACAAAAACTACTTGATGTAATATTGGCATATCAGTTTTAATACTTGGATGAATTCAAACACAGGTCACTGACATGACCTTTCCAGTATTTTAATGACTACTATTCACTGTACAGATTGTTTTGTCTTTTGATACCTATAAATTTTGTAAATATTCAAGGTGCTTATTTTGATACAGTATAAACCAAAAAAATAAAATCATTACACTATTGGATAGATTGTTTTTGTTGTGTTTTTTTCCTTATTTTTATCATAGATTAAAAAAAAAATGGTGGCAAAATAATATCTGCTTTTTTTGTTTTTGAAAATGACAGTAAACAATTTGTTTTGGCTACTTGTAAATTTATTAAAATGAATGCTTTTACAAAAAACGATAATGATGTTTCACAAAAAGTGTGTACAAGCGGGAAAGCGGAGATCTGTTTGTAAAGCAAATGATTAATGAAGTTGCCAGCAATAGGAACTTTTTCTTCACCTGTCCTATAATTCAGTTTATGAACAGAATCATGTGTTTGCACTCAAAATGCAGATTAGTTATTGATAAAGTGTGACGTTGGCCTGCTCTATCGTTTGGTTTTCATTATTCTGATTGGATCTAAACATGACTTAAATACTTTAATACTTTTACAAAACATCGTTAGTGAGGTTGCTCTTATTAGTGGCATCAGCGTTCCTCACAGTCTGGTCATAAATACATTTTTCCAAAGCCAACCATTAGGTACAGTTTTACAGTATATACAAATATCACTTATCCACAGACCACCTTGCTTTTCACTTCATTTGCAGGGCTGCAAGCACAGACCATAAGGAGTGACTAGTTTATGAATTAATTATATATATATATATACGAGATCAATTATTTGAGAATGACTAAAAAGTGCATGTGTTGTAAGTTGCATGATGACAACTCCACCACGTTCCTCAAGGGGTTCAAATATAAATACGGCAAATCGATTCAACTGTCTTAACTCGCAGGCATAAATACTGCACGGATAAATATGCACAGAACTCATTGAAAGTGTACTGCAGTGACTAAATAAACGACTGAATGATGAGAATATTCATAAATTATACAAGACGAATGAAACACTGAGCGTTTCAAGGCCAGAGTCCTTTATCTCACCACAGATTTTGCCTTTGAGTCCCTCGCAGAAAAACAGTGGATTAGGGACAGGATTAAGGCTTGACAGACATCCAGATTGAGGTGACAAGTCCAACCTTACACCTAAAGGGTTAGAGTTGCTTGACAGGAACACGAAGAAAATGTCAAAGGCTAAATAGGACGAGGGCTTGTGTTGAAACCTTGGGCGTCTTCCTATTGATGTAATCAGCAGTACTGAATGTCAGTACTGTCCCAGGAGACTGTTAAGAGAGAGAGAGAGAGAGAGAGAGAGAGAGAGAGAAACAGACAGAGGGAAAGAGATGGGATGAAAGGGGGAAAAAGAATATTCCTTTCCTTCTGCACGGATGTGCGGACTTGTGTAAGTCGTGGCAGTCTCGCTGCATTCAGCCAGACCTCGTCTAAGCCAAACCTCAGAGCATCAGCGACTCTACGAGCTCTCCAGAGCATCCAGAACCTTCATGATCTGCTGCTTGATGGCTTTTGTGGCATCACCAGCATTCGGGATCAAATACCTGCAGATCAAAAAGGCACAAAATGTGTTAAAAAATAATTAAATAATTGTAAATTATTAGTATGCATCCATGTGGACTTTTTTAGCATGTAATGTACATCCTGAGGTTAAAAAAAAAAAAAAAAGGAATGTGCACGAGTTACCATATAGCATTTTTAGACATAGCTCCATCAAGACAGCTGACAAAAATGCAGTCAAAACATCCAAAGCCACACAATGATTGTGCCCCAGCACACTGTAAACTTTGTTCTATCTGACCTGGGCATCTCTCTCTCACCCAGTTGTTCTTATCTAAATATCTCGCTCTCTGTGGAGGGTCTGTGACTCGGACTACAAGTAAATGCTTTTGCTCTTAAATGTAGTGTAACATGATGTGTTCTGCTCAGACAAAGGACATCAAATCTACCAACTACAACCTGCCTACTAAAAAAATATGATAAAAAAATATAAAAAGCATACTGTTCTATATAACCATAAAATAACACCATTGTTTAAAAAAAAAAATAAAGCTCGATTTTTTTTTGTACACATGCACCAAGCAAGTGTAAGATGTAGAGTGGGGTAAAATTCCTAGGAGACTACTCCTTAATAATTAGTAATAATATACAATACTGTGCAAAAGACTATTACCCCATTCATTTCTCCATATTTTGCTTCCTAAGAGTTAGAACTTCTTGTACGTTTAATGTAGGCTTGAGTAATAGTTCTCCGGGTTTCCTGGTGGATTTTTTGGTTCTCATTTTTGGCAAGAACTTGGTTCTCATTTTCAGTTTAGTCCCTGACCAGTTTTGGAGGAATGTTCAGGGATTAGTATACTGGTGATGCTGAACAGGCAAAGAGGAAATGAGTGTGCTGTTGGGGTTGTTACATTTGTTCCTGTTTCTTTACCTTCAACCTACATAATTTATTTTAATTAAATATAAAGAAATGACGGGTGGCTCTGACTTTTGCACAGCACATCATTTTTTTAATTTTCTGAGCAGAGAAACCACAGTTTCTGTTGCTTACAAAGACCAACGCTTTGACAAATTAACCTTGTTAAAAAAAATACATCCTCTACCGTCCTCTAAGTGTTATACCCCTGCTATAAACCCGAGTTCAGGAAAAAGTTGTGTTGCAGTGCTGCAGCAACTACAGCAACATTACCATACCATGCTACACCAATAGATGGTGCTGTTTTATTTCAGCTTTATTTTCAGTTTTTGGATTTTGGAATACTGTATGAATCACTCTGCACCTGAATGTCACATTGTCACATGTACATTTTTCTACCCGAGAACAACTTATTTAATTACTCTGAAATGAATATTTAACATGATCCGATTGGTGTAAATACCTTTCTACAGCCATAATCTCCACTCCTGCAGAGTTGTTGCTGCCAAACTTGAATGTGATCAGCTCCGGGTGCTTCTTTTTTGAGGTGATCTTCACCACTGAGCTTAACGCCTGTCTGGACTGGATGTAGGCGAATCCTTTCCGTGAGGCGATCTCCCTCAGACAGTACATGTGTGTTGCTGTGATCAGCAGGTGGCTGAGGAAAACCAAACATTTAATCTTACACATCCAGTACGGATACCGAGAGTTGACTATATGTGTAAAATTACCAGCATCATTAATCAGGAACCTCACTGAACTACAAACTCCAAAACCAAACAAACAAACCATGTTTGTATTTTATCATTTATTAAAAGTATATATGCTGTACAGTTCTGCTATTACAGAAGCAGAAACAATGACAAGCAGTAGCGATAACATCACTGACTCGCTATCTGGTAGCACTTCATCAGTTCACTAAATCAGTGGAAAATCTACACGTCTTCCTTGTTATCTGGATTCTTTTTTTTTCTTCCTTTCTTTTTTTTTTAATGTAACAAAGGAGAAGTATTTGTTTCAGAATTGTGGCGTATAATACTGATTAATTTGTTTGCCTTTAGTAACTGCTTTAACATCGTAGATCCTAGGAATGGGAATCGCCAAGGACCAGCCGATGCAATATCATCACAATATTATTAGTTTTTTGGTTACAATACTAAACTAAAACTTAGCAAACTTGATGTCGAAAGATGCTGTGCTGTCTGCCAATGTGTAAAAACTTTAGCACACGCTACCTGCAGGGTTATAGTGGAGGTCAACATTTTGCCACCTCAAAGGCAAACATACAGTGAAATCTCGGATTGCGAGTAATGCGGTTTGCGAGTGTTCTGCAAGATAAGCAAAGATCTTTAATAAATTTTGTCTTGGAAAACGGACCAGTCTTGGTTTACGAGTACCAAGTATCACGCATGCGCTTCTTATTTTGATGCCGAGCGTCACGTGATCACAATCGAGCCAACGGTTTTTCTTTCTATCGCAAATCTCATTAGAGAGGTTAAAGATCCATTTTTTTCTCTGGATCAGCTTGCTATTTGTGTCTGTGTGCGGCTGTGCGCACACGTCATTGGACACCGTAGACAGAAGTCAACGCTGCAAAAATCTTGAGGCATCGAGAGGGACCACCTCCAGCTGGATTCTGCTTCGTGATGATTTGGAGCTACACACGCTGCTCCCGAGCTCCCAGTAATCCAAACCCCTCTTGACTCTGCACCGGTCTGACTCATCCTGGTGCCGAACTGGACTCCATGTTAACTTAGATAAGATATCTTCTGTTATATTAAACTTCCAGCTGCTCATCAGGGACAATCTAATCATGATTTATACACATTTTTCTCGCTCATACACATTTACATACATTTATTTAAATTTTATGAAGCTGCTTTAAGACAATGTCCATTGTTAAAAGCACTATAAAAATAAAATTTTATTTGAACTACCCAGCAGTGGTGTCTACTACTCTAGCAGTGAATTGGATGCCCCGTGTGTCTCTTTGGGATACATCCTGTGTCTGGTGACAGTTTCACTCTACCTCGAAGACAGTTCTGGCCTCGACTGGTGATGACATCTGTTTCTCTGAGGACTTGACGTGGCCGCAGTTGTTCGATAGTTCAGGACTGGAATTTCCTACTGAGTCTCCAATAACTACCTGGACTCCATGGTAACATCAATTAACATCAACTGTTATGCTGAACTGGCTGCCACCTAACACACAGTATGAATGCAGATCAATTCCTGCTCTCTGTTTCACCCAAATGAGGATGGGTTCCCTGTTGAGTCCGGTTCCTCTCAAGGTTTCTTCCTATTTCCATCTCAGGGAGTTTTTTCTTGCCACTGTCCCCCTCGGCTTGCTCACCAGGGACTATCGGACCATTTTGATTCATACTATCTGACCATTCCATACAGTCTTAAATAATTCTTTTGATTGTGTAAAGCTGCTTTGTGACAATGACAATTGTTAAAGGCGCTTTACAAATAAAATTGAATTTAATTGAATAGCAGTGCTGAACATTTAGAGCCTTAGGTCTCACCTGGGGAACATGTGTCCAGTTTCTTTCACTTCATTACATAGGATATGGTGCTTCACATCTGGCTTGTTAATCCATGTCTGTATGTTCACTATCTCCTTGCGGTCATCATCTGATATTGAAGAGCTGTCAATCTCATCTAAAAAGGCAGAGAATTTAGGTCGAAGAGAGCTGGAAGATGACCTATAATATATTTTTATATGCTTTCTTCTAAATGCTCACCCGTGTCATATTCCTCCTCATCGCCAATGCTGAAGACGGGCTTTACGCCCCTGTAGGGTTTACCCACACGGTCACTGCTACTGACGTGCCTGGGGGGAAAACCAAACATTATATGAGATATTCCATCCAAATGCACACACAAACAAATACACACATACCTCAGAGGTACAAATAAAAAGCCCATTGACAAAAAAATTCAGTTGTACACGTTTCCAAATGGCGGCAGCAGCAGCAGCACAAAAACCAGATCTAAGATTACAAAAGATAAGTAATAGGAAGTAAGAATTAGTTGGAAAAGGTTAAAATGGAAGCGGTGATATCGAGATGATAACCAAAGCGTGCAGGAGAGAAACACGACAGAACATGTCTGCTTTAATAGATAACGGTTAAAGATGATCGCTCGCTTCCAAAAAGGTTAAAACACATTAACACCCACTGCTCTGGTAATCATCCGGTCAGCAATGAAGGACATCTGAAAACACTGAATGGCACAAGCTTGCATTAAACACACACACACACACATTATGTTTGTTAGTACTAGCACAGCCTGCGTTCTGTTAAACAGAAATGTGTGCAAGCTTACTCGCTCGAAGCATTGAAGTGAAGTGTTCTGGGTGAGGTAAGCTGAAAAACTTTACGGAACACTGATCGTTTGCACTTTAGCTAATCTTCAGCATTGGTTCCCAACCATGGTCCTGGAGTGCCTTGCACATTTAAGTGTTTTCTTTGCTCCATGCATACCTGACCTAACTAATCAGGCAATTAACAGCTTTTATTTAATAAAAGTTGGTGTTGCAGATCATGAAAACACTATAATGTTCAGGACAGGTAGTCCTCCTGGACCAGGTTTGGGAACCACTGACCTACAGTAACTCAGCATTAGTAATGTTGTACATGGCTGTGACTTAAGACACAGTATTGTTGCATACTGCGATTTATAATCTGTAAATGTAAAAAAAGATTTTCCCATGGCGGAGCGATGTAACCGCAATGAAACCATTCATTTTTTAAATAACCAAATCCCTTCTTCCACATAGTACAAGAAAGAATATTGTTTTTGAGACCATAACTGCTGCTTCTATATTTCCCATGTATCATATTTCCAGATTCTAGATTTTTCTTTCCTTATTTAAATTTCTGCAAATTTACCTTACTTTTATTTATTTTATTCGTTTGTACCTTGTTTGTTAATTGTAATTTACTATTATTATTACTATTGTTATTTAAGTCACGACAGTAAAAAAAAATACAAAAGAATTAGGAATTCTTTCATTACCACTAATTGGTATCATATAAAAAAGTCATAAATAAAAATATACTGTGCAAAAGTCTTGAGCCCCCCTCATTTCTTCATATTTTGCCTTCAAAGAGTGAGAGTTTATTGTTTCAGTTGTTTTATTGTACAGTTTCAGTGCAGTCTTGTGGAATAGCTCCCCACGCTTCCTGAAGTACTTTTTTGGCTCTCATTTTAAAAACATTTTGGTTCTCATTTTCAGTCCAGTCCCTGTACCTAACCAGTTTTAGAGGAATGTTTTCATTTGTTAAGCCACAAGGCATATGAATCATTCAAACATTAAAAAAAAATCTAATTTGAACAAATCTAGCATGAACCAGTGAGGAATAAGTGCAGATGATTAGTATATACTGAGGATGCTGAATGCAGAGTGATTGAAACAGACGAGAGGGGAAATGAGGTTGCCTGTCACAGTAAAACATCTGTTCCCATTTCTTTCACTCAATCTACATAATTTATATTAATTTTGTAGGAAGAAATAAGGGGTGGCTCAAGACATTCGCACAGTACTGTATACTTGTTTAAGTTTAATGCTGTAAGCAGAGATTCAGTTGATAACATTCAAATTTAAGCATAGTTTTACATTAGAGTATGAGCATGAATATCCCATCATTATTACAATAGCAAGCTATGTATATTGCATTTGTGACACTAGAACACGACTTACTGTAAGTGCAATCAAGACAATAAAGAACGATTAAACAACTAATGTGTCTCCTTTGATGAAGTTAATTTGTGTTACAGTCCAAGGAAACCCACTGGATGATGTTGTGGCCAAAATATAAAAGATAAAACAAATCTCTTAAAAACCATCAGCATTTGAGTATCAGTTGGCAACCAGGTCAAGGAGACAGTTTAACAATAATGGTTGTAAAAAACAGTCAGCCTACCTAATATATGGATATCTCTAAAGCATAAGGAGAACTAAAACTACTTAGGATTACATAAAGTTGCTGCATAATTAAGTGCATATTGAAATAGACTTGTGAAAGGTTACCCCCAGTGATTTTTCAGCAAAGTCTACATCAAAACAAAGGAAATCTCCCTACAATAGAGGAGGAAAATGTAAGAAACATTGGAAAGAACCCCCTTCAGGTAGATGTACATGAAAAAACAACATACTTAGGATGTATCTAATCAGCACTACACAGTTTAGGAGAAATAAAGTCAATGACCATAAGACAGACCTGGAGCAGGAACTTGTAAAAAGACTCTACTGCTAGATAAGCAGTTTACTGTAAGGTATGAACATGAGTGTTAGTTACAGTGCATGCGTAAGTGAGCAAGGCTTGAACTTTGCCCCGTTGCCCGTCACCAGTGAGTCGGGCAGGGCAGAGCCACCCTGCACGGGAATGCCGAGGGCACTGAGGGCACTCATGCTGGCAGACAGACAGGAACAGGCTCTTACCGATCAGGTATCCCCTTCTCTGGCCAAGGCAGAGTGAAAGATAGTCTAGTGTGGAATAACAGAGGCATGGGTGAAGAGGATGTGAATTAACACAAATTTTGCAACAAATTAAGCATCGACCAAATACAGATGATTACTGTCTGATCCATGAAGGGCCATTAATGAAATCAGTTTATTACCCTGTTTGCTTGCCATAAAGCAACAATAACAGTATATAAAATCATTTAAATGATTACATAAATGAAAGGATGAAAAAGATTTTAGAAAACATGGCATTGGGAGTTAACATACCACTGAATTAGCTTTTTAAACAAATACTCACAAATAACTTGTAAGCCCACAGATTAGTTCTACATTCCCCAGATGCTTGGGCAATCTTTGCTCAATAATCCTGACATTTCTGTTGTATCACATAGTTTAAAAAAAAAAATAATCAAGTCTCTGGATTAGAGGTTTTTACTCCTATTCACAAAAACCTGGTGTGAATACAGGCTTTTGTTCCAGCCAATTAAAAGTTACACTTGATAGTTGGTTAGAGACCAAGATGAACCGGTTAAACAAATGGTTTCAGATGTGGTTGCTTTGCTTAAACGGAAAACCTGCAGCCTTTGCAGATAAGAATTTATTTTTATCCGGGTGTTCATTCATATGGTGGCGCAGTGGAATAGTGGTTGGCACCGTCGCCTTACACCCACAAGATCCAGGTTCGATTCTCGCCTTGGGGTCTGTGTGCATAGACTTTGCATGTGCTCCCGGTTCCTCCGTGATCTCCGGTTTCCTCCCACAGTCCAAAAACATACAAATTAGGCTAACTGATGTTTCTAAACTGCCCGTAGTGTGTGAATAAGCATGTGTGTTTTTGTATGTGTGTGTTGGATTGGTACCCTGTCCAGGGTGTAAACCACTTTCTGCCCCAAGTCTCCTGGGATAGGCTCCAGGCCCCCCGTGACCCCATATACAGGATAAAGTGGTATAGACGATGAGTAAGTGAGTAATATACTGGATGGCATGTCAACCAACCACAGGGCAAATGTGCACTCCCACACACACACTACTGGAATTTTGGGAACGCCAATCAGGCTATATCAAATGTCTATGGACTGTGGGAGGAAATCAGCTATGCACGGGGGAGAACATGCACGCAACTTCAAACAACCCCATTCTCAGAGGTGCAAGGCAACTGTTTTAAAAAAATACTGAACCCTTTACCCCTCAGAATAACATAAAAAAAATCTTTTTTTATGTAGACTGATTTTTTAAATTTTATTAAAAGACCTGCTTATTTATTAATGAGAAACATGATATATGATATTAATAGTTTAAAATGAATGTCAAGGCACTGATGTATCAGGTCTCACCTGTCCACTGGAGTCGAAGTGTTTTCAATAAAGCTGATCACCTTCTCCTTCACATTAACCGACTTGGATTTAAGAGCAAAGGTCATTTTGTTGACTAGGGATTTGACGCCTTTGCCATCCCCTGTACTATTCAGCTCCCCCTGTTTGAAAGATAGACTTTTTTAACCTTTCAACAGTAAATTACACTGCATTAATCGGTGCAAAAAATATATATAAAAAGCAAAGAATCTGCAACAACTTTAAAATCCAAAAGATGGCGGTAAAGGACTTATTTTGTGATTTTTGCCTTATCCGATTAAAATGTGGAGGAAAGACTTTGGGGCACCTATGGCCATTAAATTCCTTAAGCAGAAGACACAACAGCCTATAGACTTTGCCGATGAGAACAAAAATAAAAAAAGGCATAGCTTTGCAGAAAAACATATAGAGAGATATCTCTCACACGCACACAACCATGCACATCTACATGCAAACACGCACACTACACACTTACGTCTGCTGAGCTGAGGCTGCTGTGAGATCCTGAAGTGCTGACTATCCAATGCACATACACATTGTCTGGCCCTTCCACATTGATGTCTGCCAGGTGCTGCTGCAGTGCTGAACACACAAAAACACAAGAAGAAAGCCCTCATCAGTTCTCAGCCACAGTCTTTAAACACTGCAACTAAAAAGCCTAAGTGATAAGGAGATGCTAAGAGAAGATCACAAAGTTCAAAGGGAGCTTTTGGGACGATTTTTTTCTGTTTGTGTCAGTGACAGATGACGGCATAAAAATGAAATGAAGTGATGATCATTATGGTTGTCATGACACGTCGCATCTACTTACCCATAAATCCGCCTTTTGCAATGCTGACATACTCCTTGCTTTTCTACCAAATAAAAACAAGAAATGATTTAAAATATCTATTGATTCATTTTCAATTACTTTTAGTGTACTATTAAAAGTAACCGTTCTTTGCATCAATAAACAGCATTTTTTTTCGAGCGTTTTTATAGCTGATCCAATACCGGAGAAACCCTTTTGTAACGGACCTGCAGGAAGTGAGCGAGCACCATGTTCATGTACATGTCCTCTTCCTCGCGCCCACTGCCCATGAAGCACAGATGTTCACCGCTGGCCACTGAGCCCGACTCCAGAGACTGCTTTTGCGTCTCCAGCAGAGACTTTACAGACAGTGCAAACTCGGATGGATTGTGCAACATCTGAGGAAAGCAGGAAAACAATGAGGTCTGACGAGGGGCAAAAAGAATAAAACTTTGCCTTTTATTTATTTTCTTTTATTAATGTGTGTGTTAAGGTATCTCTTCAACAAATATTATAGTGCCAACCCATATAAAGAAGCAGAAGAAGAAGAGGAAGAAGAAGAAGAAGAAGAAAGATGAAAAATAAGTGCAGGAACAAAGCAAAATAGTAGGAAAAAAAGGAAGGATGATTTGAAAATAAAAAAGGAAAATGAATAAGGAAGAAAATGAGAGTGTAGGAAAGAGACAGCAGGAATGATTAAGTGTAGAAAAATAAAAAGGGGACAACAGGAGAGGTAAAGAGAGGAAGAGATGAGGAAGGAGGGACAGGAGAAAAACAAGGAAGTTGAAAAAAGGGAACTGGAGAAGAAGGCAGAGAATGAGAAGGTGAAAATGAAGGAAAAGGATCGGAAAAGGTAAAAAAGTGGGAAAGAAGGAAGAAAAAGGTTGACAAGAACAAGGAAATGTATGAAAGCGAATCTACAACTGTAACAAGTGCGTTACCAGATCAGAGTCCAGGTGAAAGGCAGTGGATAAATGTCCAGCATTGTACTGCTCTGCTGGCCGACAGTCCACTACAAAAAAACGCACCCCCTCCTGAAACCACACACACACACACTTAGAAACTGAGACTAAGAGTAAGAGATTTAAGGTTTACTGCAGCAACATGTCTCACTCGACCTGGGTGTTTTTCTTTATAATGGTAAAAGCAGACTGTCTGAAACGGAACTACTCACAGACTGGAGCTGATTAGCCTGCAGGATCTCGGGTACAGACACCGGGAGACAGAGAGCCTGACTCAGGTCCATGTCCTCCTCCTTCAGAGCCACCAGACTGCTACCAAACAAGTTCTGGTTCTCCTACACACACATACAGTATATATGGATAATACTCATTTAACATCTTACTTTGACTATGTATTGCACCTAGGAAATTACTTATGTTAAAAGCTTTCCAAGTATCTTCTTGTTGTTTTTTTTATTCTGCATTTGACATACAATAAAAGTGATATCCAAAATTATTTTTCTGTTTAAAATATGTAAAGTAAATCAATGAAAAACAAATACCAAGATGCATTTTACATTTGATTCAATTGCAGTTTACAGATTATTATTCGGTTGACTCACTCTCTCATACACACATCATTACACCGATAATTCTGCTAAAGGTGAGAACTCACCTTTCGGAGAGAGAGGGGTGTCTTGCTTTGGTAATATTGTGCCAGTGAAAACAGATCCTCAATGTCCTCAGCCTCCAATAAGGAAGGTGACTGTTCCAGTGTTTCTAAGCATACACACAGACATGCAGTTTAGTTCGGACATGATCTCATTGCATAACCTATAAATGTCCATTTATAATTTGTGAGATCTTGTCTGAACTTTTCTTTATTAAGGGCAGGATGTTTGTTTTTAAACAATGGACATGATCCATGTGGTACCTGAGCATCTATGTTGACAGAGCATTGCCACAATTGCAGCATGCGACACCATTAGGGATGGGCAAGCCATGTCTCTCAGGCTAACAAAACACTGCCAGCTATTCATCGTAGTCCTCTGACACCGCAAGGACACTGCTAAGAACTAAAGCAAGCACAGCCTGCTGGGAAGGAGGTGGCAAGATCATATAGTGTGTTGCCACAGTAGGAACATTTAAGGGCAGCCAAGTTAAAAACATGGACTGAAGGTGCTTGGGGCTGGTACTGGCCAAATGCAAGTACGGTAGCAACAGCACATTTAAATACAGACCCTGAGAGAGCTTAATAAAGCTCTATCTCTATACTCAATGCCCATTTTAGCAGGGAGTGACTGGTTATCATAGGAGAAGACTAAAGATTGAAATGTAATGTGAGAACGCAGCAACAATGTAGCAGTGAATGCATCATAGTTTGGTGTTAAGGCTGCCTTGATAAAAATAAAGCTGGGTCCTCCACCCAAGAAAGGGTACTCCCCACCCCTGGAGGGGTATCTCTCATTTCAGTGGCAGTTTCTTAGAGGATCAGGTTGCCAGCTTGATGCCCATTTTTATCTGAGCGGTTGAGGGTAAAGAACCTTGCTCAAGAGCCCAACAGTGGCGGCTTGGCGGCCAGAGACCTTCTAAGCAGCAGTCCAACACTTTAACCACAGTTTAATTTATAAGCTCTTGTGTGCACTTTTAAGATCCCATGTATGATTGGGAGCCCACAGGCAACAGCATTGAGGCTGCGATATAGAAATACAGAAATCCCAGGCTTAAAATTAAAAGATAGGTTTGAGATTTTTCAAGTTAAAAGGAAAGTCAAACCAGCAATCCTCAAGGTGCGAGAATACAGTGCTTTGACAGTAAACACACCAAGGAATCATCCAAGTTTTGATTTAAAGTCATCATCACTAAGCGATAATATTCTGCTAACCAACTGATTTTGATATTTAAGATAGATCAGTTGTATCAGGCGAGGCTCCTAATAAGTTGTAATGAAAAACTCACTTTTAAGCACTGAGAAAAGAACATGGGAAAACAAACAGTCCAAAAAAAGCACACACGACATTACAAGTAATCATTCTGTTTATGGTCATAAGGTGAATACTATAAGACAATCAACTCACTTATGAGCTCCTCTTTACTGTCTCCTTCTTGGGAAAGAATCATGTCTCTAAATAAGAAACAAAAGCAAAACATATACAACCTCATAGAAACAGTATAACGAATTTAAATAACGGTCTAAATAAAAGTCTTAAAAGCTGCATAGTGAAAAGACACATACTTGGCATTGACAAGAATGACGAGCATAAGGAAGAAGATGAGGAAGGGGTCGGCCTGCTGGAAGTAGATGTGCCACAAGGCCTGAGTGACCTCAGGAAGACAGTGGCTGGAGAACAGACTGCCCAACTGTAGAGACACAGGAACAACATAACTTAAGGTTAGGACAGCAGAATGCTATGTACGCCACAGAGCTAAATTAAATGACATTTGGTGCTTGTATGCCAAACAATTGTTCTAGTGAAGCTGCAAATCAGTCTAATCCAGAATATCTACTGAGAGTAAAGTTAACATACTGACCCAGTTAATGGCATAAGAGTCTGGTGTCATCTTTTTGGTGTCAAGGAATGAGCAGAGTTCAGGTTCGTGGTACTGCAGCAGCAGTCTGTACAGGTGGAACGGTCGCCCCTTCGACACACAGTCTCTACAGAAAGAAAAAAAGCACGAGATTTAGGAAATGGAAAGGCAATATAGGCATCATTACAGTTTGTTTTAATTTTTTAAAGCAGATTTGTACGTCAGATTTCTGCAATCAGAAAAGTTTAACCTAAACTTTCAGTCTTCCCCACATACCTGGGAATGTACTTATTCATGATGGCATAGAAGCAGTTGTAAAGGTCGCTGCGCGCTAACTGGAGACCGAGCAGGGGTTTGAGCAGGCTCGGCCAGCAGAGTTCAGTTGTGAACGTCACATTTCGTGACTTACAGTAAAAAGTGATCACGGCCTCCACGTCCCCCACTAGGTCCCGGCCCTCCTCTGCAGGAAGCCCCAGCTCATCTAAACAACACGATTTAATATACAAGTTATAGTCATTCTCTCCTGGCAAGTTAATACAAGCATTAATCACCACCCAGAAAATTAGTTTAGCAATGAAAAATAATACTAATCAACTAATAAAAAATATTATAATTACTAAATTAGTCAATTAAAAGCAGCCTTAATGTGTTTCAATGTTGTTTAGGACCTGGACTTAAATCTTAGAACATTTATCAAGGCAATGCTGCACTGATGGAGGATTTACATACTCTCTTCGCTCGTATATTTATCATCATTCTGATGTGATGATTTCGACTTGCAAGTCGAAAATGTTAAAACGGTTAAATACTAGTGATGTATGTACTAGTGATGGGAGTCGGTAACCATTCCACAGTACAATGCATATCTTGTGTTTCCTGGAAATGAATCTCTTCACCATTCACTATTACAACAATACCACATTAAATATAGGTACATCAATTTCCATTAAAAAGTACCATCATCAGATCTATTAATCATCAGCTAGGATAACGAATATTAGAAAACATACTAACAGTACAAACATGACACAGCAGGTTTTTTGATTTCCATGTGTTTGCATTCAAAGTGGTTAAATGTTGCAGTTCCTCCATTATCCTACAGGTGCACTCTAAACAACTCGCACTGTATCCTTTGTGGCAGGAACAAATGATTTGCTAAATTTTTGTAAAAAAAAAAAAAATTGTTAAAACAAAATCTTCAGATTTATGAATTCATGATACTAACAGGATATACAGTCATGGCCAAAAGTTTTGAGAATGACAGAAATGATAGTTTTCACAAAGTTTGCTGCTTTTAAATCTTTGTTTCAGTTGTTTCTGTGATGTACTGAAATATAATTACAAGCACTTCATACATTTCAAAGGCTTTTATCGACAATTAAATGACATTGATGCAAAGAGTCAGTAATTGCAGTGTTGGCCTTTCTTTTTCAGGACCTCTGCAATTCGACTGGGCATGCTCTCAATCAACTTCTGGGCCAAATCCTGACTGATAGCAACCCATTCTTTCATAATCACTTTTTGGAGTTTGTCAGAATTAGTGGGTTTTAGTTTGTCCACCCGCCTCTTGAGGATTGACCACAAGTTCTCAATAGGATTAAGATCTGGGGAGTTTCCAGGCCATGGACCCAAAATTTCGACGTTTTGGTTCCCGAGCCACCTAGTTATCACTTTTGCCTTATGGCACGGTGATCCATCGTGCTGGAAAATGCATTGTTCTTCACTAAACTGTTGTTGGATTGTTGGAAGAAGTTGCTGTTGGAGGGTGTTTTGGTACCATTCTTTATTCATGGCTGTGTTTTGGGGGAAAATTGTGAGTGAGCCCACTCTCTTGGATGAGAAGCAACCCCACACATGAATGGTCTCAGGATGCTTTACTGTTAGCATAACACAGAACTGATGGTAGCGCTCACCTTTTCTTCTCCGGACAAGCCTTTTTCCAGATGCCCCAAACAATTGGAAAGAGGCTTCATCGGAGAATATGACTTTGCCCCAGTCCTCAGCAGTCCATTCACCATACTTTCTGCAGAAGATTAATCTGCCCCTATTTTTTTGGAGAGAAGTGGCTTCTTTGCTGCCCTTCTTGACACCAGGCCATCTTCCAAACGTCTTCGCCTCACTGCGCGTGCAGATGCGCTCACACCTGCCTGCTGCCATTCCTGAGCAAGCTCTGCACTGGAGGCACTCCAACCCCGCAGCTGAATCCTCTTTAGGAGACGATCCTGGCACTTGCTGGACTTTCTTGGACGCCCTGAAGCCTTCTTAACAGGAATTGTCTCTTTCCTTGAAGTTCTTGATGATCCTATAAATTGTTGATTTAGGTGCAATCTTAGTAGCCACAATATCCTTGCCTGTGAAGCCATTTTTATGCAACGCAATGATGGCTGCATGCGTTTCTTTGCAGGTCACCATGGTTAAAAATGGAAGAACTATGATTTCAAGCATCAGCTTCCTTTTATATGCAAATTGCTATTATAAAAAATTAAGCAGCAACTTTATCAATTTCCAATATTTATGTAATTCTCAAATCTTTTGGCCACGACTGTACAATTCAAACCAAATCAGCATATAATCACTCACTTATCGACTATACCGCTTTTTCTTGTATTCAGGGTTGGTTTACTTGTATAATTTTTTTCCAAAAAAGAAGTATGCCCGCATATTGAAGAAATTTTATTTATTTCCTTCAAGGCAAATTAAATAAAAGGTCACTTTGAGTTCCATCCGTGTCAGAAGCATGTACAGATATCTACATTAAATGTGCACGCCTTCCTTGGACTTTTTCTGCTACGCAGCAGTTGTCCAGGTACGCAAAAGAAAACATGCAACATGGAGCGTTTAGAATTTTTTAAATGATTAAAATCAGTTGGCACATTTTATAATCTATCAAAATACACAGGAAATAAACTTAGATTATAAATAATTAATAGTTAGTCACACAAGACACATCTGCAATTCCACAACCTGTTATAAAAATTACAAATCTGCTGGAAGTCACAATAATGTTCACAAATAAAAAAAAAAAATAAAAAAAAATTATGATGAAACAAATATAAATAAATCTACCAAACTGATCCAATCCAAATGCTGGGTAAGTAACCAGTTACTATACAGTGGTACAAATAGTCTAACTATAATGAAATTATTGCTAGATAAGTATAAATTCCTTCCAGTTCAACGCCAAGCTTTGACAGATGTTGTTGGATTAAAACGCCACTTGAACTCTGGAAGCATGGCGGAAATTTCCTCAATAGATAGATTAATAAAACAAATTAATAAAACCTTCAACTAGACAAATCATACACCCTAGCTGATGCAGTAAGTAACTTCTCATTTCTATTCATACAACCACATCAGAAGATGTGATTACGGCTATTCACCAATGAGCTGCTGGCTTCGGTTGTGTATAAGCGTCTGTTCTGGTAAATCCAAAGCCCCGTCCCAGGAGGATAAACTGTCTCCTTTACCAGCCACATTTAGAGCAATCTGAAAGAGAGGGAAAGAAAATTGTACATTGTCAGTCATGAGGGCTAAAGAGGGAGGACAGAATAAAAGTGAAAGGAGGAGGAGAGAAAGAGAAACACTGATGAAGGGCTTCGATACCAAGCTGTGCTTAAAAGCGCCTCTACACCAGAGGAGAACAGAAAAGCTGCTGATCACAGTACATCACTGCTCTGCTCACAGTGACCAGCTCGGGTTTCAGTAATGAGCGTTGGATCGATAGGGCAGCTCTCAGTGTCCTTCAGGGAGCAGCTGGAGCTGCGGTTAAGATCTCTCTCACTCAGAGAGTTAGCACACAGAGTTCACCTGCTCAGGTTCACATACACCCACTCACAAAAGTGAGTATACCCCTCTAAAACATTTTAGTATATCTTCTTAAAGGACAATACTATATAAATAAAACTTATAAAACTGATATATCTAAGAGTAGTCACTGTGCAGTCTGTATAGCAGTATAGCCCTTTGAAAATAACTCAAATACAGCCATTATTGTCAAAATAGCTGGAAACAAAAGCACGGACACACTTAGTGATAACAGCTGTACATCTTTAACCATGCAAAGTTAAGTCACATGTCCTTTGTGTAAAATCTGTAAAAACTGAGACTAGCTACATAATTAGTCTTTTGTACCAGCCCATAAATGAGTTCGCACACAAGACTCACCATCCAAAGCCTGGCTCTCTGATGAGGCAGAAGGTTTTGGACCTGAATGAGACCGTTCTTCTCTGCATCCTGATCCCCACTCACAGAGTCTAGAGCCTCAGCTAGGTCCTCGTCCCTGCAGGACACATCATAAGCAACAGTCATAATTACACACATTTATAATAAAATCATAATAGGAATAATGTTGAGGTAACAGAACTGATGGTATAATCTGAAAGATTCAACAAATCATATTAATTTACAAATATTACACTGCTGAATAACTAGAAATAATAAAATATTTATACTAACGTTGCTTAACTTAGTTTAACCCTTTTTTCTATTATTATTACTTCGTAATTAAAGCAATTTCATAATAGACACTCTTTTTTAATAACAATTATTGATAGAAAACTGAATAGTAAATTGTAATTCTTATTACATTTTCCTTTTATTTGGTGAAAAAAAAGCATTATTTTCAAACATTTACATTTTATTATTTTGATTAAAATAAAATTTTCTGTTTTTATTCATTTATATTTTATGATGCAGTGGAATGAAGTTGATCTGTATCAATCTCTCCCCACAGTTTGACATTTATGTGAACCGTAGATTGACTTGAAGTGAAACTAATTGATCTTTAGCCTATTCCTCTTAATGAGAAATACAGTTTTACATTTAGGCATTTGGCAGACTCTCTTATCCAGAGCGACTTTCTTTTTAATTTTTTTTTTTTATCTCATTATACATCTGAGCAGGTGAGGGTTAAGAGCCTTGCTCAAGGGCCCAACAGTGGCAACTTGGTGGTTGTGGGGTTTGAACCTGGGATCTTCCGAACCGTAATAGCTCACTCAAACTCTTTTTAATATACAGTGCTCATCGGTGTTGCCAAATCATACTAACAAAATCCAACCTAGGCAGTCCCAAACCTCCGATATAAATAATTACCAGACAGGCCAAATAATATCAGTACCAGGACTCGTACTGTAAATGAATTCTGTATGCACATACTTTGCTTTTATCCAAGACACTGACAACATCATCGTATTTTTATTATTATTCATACTGCACAATAACAACTGAGTATTAAAATTTTTTATTTAAGATTTTATTTAAACATTTATTAAGATTCTATCTAAACATTGGACATACTGTGTTTAAATGCTTAAATGCTGTGTTTAATTAAGACTATGGGCAATAGTTCCTTGCTTTAGGTGTTCTTTAAGTATTACTTATAATAAAAGGAAAGCAAAACTTTCCCCTGGAAAAAAAAAAAAGTACCTGAATCACAACCTTGTAATACGTGCTGATCTATGAGTCTTCTGATCTTTTGCACGTCTAATCGTGATATACATCCTGTTTCACAGAACTGATTACATATCTTGAAATGGTATTTCTGCTGTACCACCCACCCCAACCCACATTATAGTCGTAAACAGACAGTTCTGTCATGAACGGATTGTGATCCAATGCACCAAAGTCAATTTCAGAAATCATATCAAAAAAAGAACTAGTTGCCTTCCTTCAGCTAATCTTGTCATTAAATTCAATCAACTGGAAAAAAAGTGAAAAACAATAACACAATTAATCTTAAATTATACACAAACATATTTTGGAAGCATTAACAGGCCTCGGAAAGTACCTACAATCCTTAAAGGCTGACACCATAGACACCTTGCATTCAGTAGCATTTTTTTTTATTACAGCATGTAACAAATCTTACAAATGTAAAAACAAACCCTATACGTTAATATATACCCGAGGGCAAAACATGTCAAAGAACCCTAATGAAGACAATATCTCACAGAGAGAAAAAGAAGAGCACAAATGCTGGTAATGACTCACTAAGCCATTAGTATTACACTCTGACGTTCCCACCCACAGACCACAGATCCTCTGATACCAGACCCTCTGTTTAAGCCACAAGTTTCAGGATACTGAAGGTTACATTATGACTAGTAGTTTTAAATGCTGTGACAAATTTTTTGGGGTAACCAAGTCATGTCAAGCTGCAGTGGATGCTAAAACTTAGGTTTGCTCTGATCATGGTGGTCCGATCACCAATCCCCGATCACACGGGTTATTAGGATCTGCCAATTAAAATGTTCTATTTTTGTGTAGTATTGTTTATTTATTTATTTCCAACTATTCTAAACAAATACAATCATAGTTTCATAAAAACTTTTATTTATTGGAAGGCTACAAAGAGAAATAAAGAGAGATCTTTATTGGATAACATTCCAACCTCTTATTATTTCACGCAGATTTCATAAGAAACTGAAACCAATAGAATGGCTAATGCTTGACTGCTTGCTAAAGAGCAAACATTTTCCATTACTTAACTAGCAACAAGGGGCTCCCACACACCTAAATGCTTATATAAAATGCAACTGTCCAACAACACTATTTATTTTACCTCAACCCATAACCTCAGTATTAGGTTGTTTCATGTTATTTGTCGTGTTGCCGCTCTTGTTCCCACATTTGCACCTGCGCTTTATGTTGTCTTTTGGTATAGTACTTACTTTTTGGTAAATGTATAGTAAATGTTTAGCTGTTTTGTCTCAGCTAGTTAGCTAATTGAGAGTGTTTGTTATTTGTTAGCTAGTTTGTTAGTACAGTATCTGCCATTAAAACAGAAGGAAGGCTACTCTGTCAAGGCTCTGTTAACATGTCTAGATGACATAAAGGCATGGTTAGCTGTATTTTTTTATTTTAATGATAAAAAGACTGAGGTTTTGGTAATTGGTTATGGTGCCAGAAACTCTACCCCCACTGGATTCAGGAGCCTTGGAGCGGTATGTTAAGCCCACAGCACCAGGGGTCCGTTCTTCGTATGTCGCTTGACACATCCGAGATGAATTGACACATCCGAGATGAGATCATTGTGCTAACTACGATCTGGCCAAGTTGGTTAGTGTTGATGATTAGTATAGCTGGATTGAGTTGTCTAGGATTATTGCACGTTCATGCGTTGGTTTAAAAGGTGATATGCATAGACAGTAGAAACACTGATCACAACCCCTTTGATTGGTTGATAAAATATCAAAATAGCTAGCTTAACTTTTTTTGTAACACGGGTTATGCGCTGAAATGCCCCCTGCCATGGATTGCACAAAATAAACATGCCCCGCCCTATGTCTGAGATCCGCTTCAGCCCTATGCCTCACCCCGATCTCTCAGATCATCAGATAAACTTTTGCTGACTGTACCCAAAACCAAATGCAAGCTCAGGGGTGATCGGGCGTTCTCTGTGGCGGCACCCAAATTGTGGAATGACCTATCTTTGACTACTCGTGAGGCCACATCACTGAGGGTGTTTAAGTCACTTCTAAAAACTTAAGTTTTCCTGGCGTTTAAACCAACATGAGATGTTGATTTTATATATTGTTTTTCATTAGATATGTGTGTGATGTGATTTTAATTATGTCTTCTTGTATTATTTTATTATTTATGTGTAGCACTTTGGGGCATTCTTGTTGTTAAAGTGCTATACAAATAAAGTTGAGTTGATTAGTTAGTTTTTGTTAATTTATGTCGGTAATCTACGTTGTTTTGTGTGTAGCATTTTGTTTTGTTTCACTGTGAACTAAACTGTATATGGTTGAAATGCCAATAAAAGTCTGCTTGACTTGACACACTACACATGGAACAAGGCTGCATCATTGAAAAACAAATTGAAACTCTGCACCGAACGTTTTTGAATACCACATCAGTCACTCGGTATTTGGCAACACAATCCTAGCTACTCATTAGTAAAACAGACGAACAAACAATTGTAGCACAATGCACCTAAATTGCCAAGAGTCACACATGCACAAGGCTTTAAGCAAGCTGACAGATCTGCTGAGTGTTTGGCCATGTCATCACATATACAGACATGAAAGAGAAAGAAGTAGCTATAGACAGGCATGACAAATCTCTTTACAGGATAAAGTGACTGAGACTGAGGTTAGTGGTATGAAATTGCACCTGAACAGTTTGGAGTCTTACTTAAGCTAAAAGGTCAACCCAAACTCATGCTTCCTTTTACAGCAATTTGTGTTCAACCTAAGCCTTCAATCAAAAGGTGTAATATAATAAATATGGGTTACTTTATTCTGCGCCGACCTAAAATGTCTAATGTGCAGATGTGAATGTAGTTACTCATCAGAACAGCCTCAGGAGAATAGCCTTAAAATGGCGAAGAGATATGTGGGAGAGACTCCGGCATCTCGCGAAAAGCAAATATGTGGAAAGTCAGACAGGATGAGTGTGTACAGTGTGTGTATGAGCTGCGAATGTCTACATTGCACAAGGACACAAAGGTCTAGTGTTGAGCAGCAATAAAAGGATGACCTGGATTCAGTAAGCTGTGTCTGGATCATATTTCTCACATGCAGGTATGAGGATAATAAATCGACACCAATCTAACACTAACACGCTATTCGTCGGCGTGGAACAAGAAAAAAAAAGAAAAAAACACATTTGGCAACATCAAAAGGCAATCTAGCACTAAGATCAGTGTAGAATCTGCCAAAAACAAAAAAGACAAACTGTAATTATTATTATGTAACAAATCAAATATTTACAAACACTGGAAATGAAACACTGAAAATGTAAGACACTAATTAGGATCTCAGAAAACAGGAACTCATGCATGAGGTCACTCATTTGTCACTTAGCCATTAATCCCATCCTCTTACACTTCTCCCCCAAGCCACAAAGCATCTAATGAATCTAATAAATTTTCTCTCACCACAAGCTTCAGGATCTTCAAAGTTGCATCATTAATCATGAAAGGGCAAAACGTATCATTATTA
This sequence comes from Clarias gariepinus, assembly GCF_024256425.1. NCBI lineage: Eukaryota > Metazoa > Chordata > Actinopteri > Siluriformes > Clariidae > Clarias > Clarias gariepinus. The sequence continues at coordinate 12,643,686 of NC_071105.1, read as the reverse complement.
AAAAGGAATTTTCTTGGTATTAGCATCACAATATACAAATATTACACGTCAAGTGTACATGGTAGGCTTACTCAATTACTAAGCATGTTCCTTGAATACTGCTTAAAAAAATAATTAAAATAAAAGAAAGAGACAGGACAAGATGTTAAAAAACTGTGCTCACGATGTAGATCAGATATGATGTGGTTGTCCCCCTCCCCGCCAGGTCCTGCACTTCAATTTTTTTGCATGATTCCTGTAAACTCTGGCTTTGATTTAATATGTTCTATACAATAGTTAGTTTCGATCGAGCGGTCTGATTGGACGAGAGGCATTCTACAAGAGGTGATCATGGACGGTAACACCATTACATCATTTGCCACCTTTTCCGTCCCAGGTATTCTACAATCTTTTACAAAATTTTGGTCGCAGCATGGGTGAAAGTAGGTCAGTACAGTCAGCATTACAGAGGAGATGTAAAAAAACACATTTAAAACCGGTTATAGAAACACTTTTAGTAAGAAAGCGCGTATAACATCTTAAACATTTTCACTCTTTAATAATTGCTTCTAAGTCATTCCGAATCACATCTAAACTATCTGTGTACGCTTGAGAGACTTCAGACTGCCCTCTTAGGTACTCAGGAACTTTTACTTCTGCTCCATAGAGAGCATGGGAAGAGCGGAAAACATCTCAACCTGGTTCGGGAACAGCACCATGCAGGACAGACGAGCTCTACAGAGGGTGGTGCGATCAGCTGAGCGCATAATGCGCACCGAGCTCCTTGACCTGCACTCAATCTACAGCAAGCGGTGCTGGACCAAGGCCAGGAAGATTGTGAAGGACCTCAGCCACCCCAGCAACGGGCTCTTCTCTCTGTTGAGGTCAGGAACGCGATTCCACTCCCTGAAGACCAACACAGAGAGACTGAGGAGGAGCTTCATCCCGCAGGCGATACGGTCTCTTAATCAGTACACCACACAGTACTGATCCATTTTGCACATCCACACACATGGTTTCTGCACTCACTGTGGACATTCTGGACATTCACTTACACTAGTGGTCACTGCACAACACATTCGCGGACATTAGTTAAACTACCCAATTACCCTGTCACAAGTCACTTTAAATATGTCACTTCAAGCATATTTGCACACCCTCTGGATGTTCTGCTACCCGGAAGCACAAGTCACTTTAAACACTTTAAATATGTGGCATTTCTGTTCATATTTAATTTATATTTAACTTTATTCCCAAAAAAGTCCATAAACTCTATATCTCTGTATTGCATAACTATTTCTTATTTTTTATATTTTTCATATATTGTATATTTTGTCCTGTACAGTACAGCTGTCTCTTATTTTTCTATATTTTTCTTACATTTTCCTTATATTGTATATTTTGTACTGTATAGTGTTATTTTATTTTTAATTTTATATTTAATTTATTCTAACTTAGTCAAATTTACCTTCTGTTCCTTTTCATATTTATCTTCTATTCATGGTCTCTATTTTAAGGTCACAGGCAGTTGTCCAAGCATTTCACTGCATATCGTACTGTGTATGATTGTGTACATGACAAATAAAATTTGAATTTGAATTTGTTTACGGCTACAAAGCCGTACAAAAGTCTGAATCCCAAATCGCTCTCCAGACCCTGATCAAGGGCACTATTGTGTGTGTGTGAAAATTGTACACTCTAGCACACTAGCTTTACTCTACAGTATTTGGGATTTAACCCAGAAGGTAGCATAGCTGATGTTTTAAATGGGGAATAAGTGAATATATAAACAGAAAATTACTAGAATTTTCCAGAACTGTCCACCACCTCCATGGTTTATTCTCCAACCTGTTAGCTAAATAGTACCAGTAAGAATTGAAACCCACTTTCGCCTCGGTAAATTACACTAACTGTCGGTCGATAATTGTCAGTAGCTGAAAGGACTTGAAGGATATGTGATGGAGGAGCAAAATAACTGGTTAAATAAAGAAACAAATTATCTTATGATAATAAATGATGTTTACAGAACTGTTGTCTAAAAGGTAGTGGGTTTTGTTTATATTTATATATTTATATTATACAAACACACACACAAACACACACACACAGTGGAGCCTTGGATTACGAGCTTAATTCATCCTGGAAGCTGGCTCATATTTCAAAACACTCATAAACCAAACTGAATTTTCCCATAAGAAATAATGAAAAACTCAAATTATTTATTGCATAGCCCAAAAAAATAAACACAAAAATAATTAACACAAAATATAAAGTAAAAATAAAACCTGCACTTTACCTTAAAATAATAGTTAAAATAAATCCTGACAGATAAATGTTTCCATTTGTGCGCGCATTTGGGCGCTGTGTACTGTATGTTTGTGTGTGTGTGTGTGTGTGAAGCTAAAGTAAGGAGCCCCTTTCCCGCTCCCCCTTCTCGTCTTACACACACCCTTCCTCCACTCTTTTCACACACACGCGCACACAACGGAAACACTGTTTTATCAGAAAAAATAAACAAGAAATCTCCCTAATGACACTCGATTGAGCGACACACTAATCACAGCTGTAAAGTAAAAATAAAAATCAACCTGCACTTAACATTTGAACTGAGGGGAAAAAGAGTAGGAGGGGTCTGTGTGTGTCTGTGTGTGTGGTCACTGTGTTATAGTAAGCAGTACACACGTGCACGGATGTTGATTATACCAGTAAAAGTCGCGCACTAAGGTCCAGCAGGGGAGACGATTACCCACAAATTTCGCAGCACAAGAGAGAGAGAAAAAAAACGGTTGTTTCACGTGACAGTTGTGATCACGTGACGCTCGGCATTAAAACAAGAAGCGCAATGCGTGATACATGATACTCGGTACTTGTAAACCAAGAATTGTTCGTTTTTTAAGTCAAAATTTATTAAAAATCTTTGCTCGTCTTGCAGAACACTCGTAAACCATGTTACAATCTATATATATAATCGATATATGTCAAACATGTCTGTGATGTCTTCCTACAACCGCATAACAGCCGTGCTATATCCAGCAGTATAGTGCTTCCTCTCGTGTAATATTGCTTAAATGTTATAACATTTTATGTGGTGTATACTGTCAAGCTCTGCTTCCAGCACTTCCAAAGCATGATGATGACAATAGATTACAGCATGTTAAACTAGTTGAAAGCAAGTTTGATTGGAGGTCAGGCTGTAAATTTGCTCCTAAACCAAAAAAAACAAAAACATAAAACTAGCACTGGGTAGTTTCATTAACTAGTAAGGTGTAACTTGTGTGTAAACAGAGTGACATATTTTACAAAAACCAGCAAGCAGCCAAACATGATGCAATGGTGTCTTCTTACATTAAGCAATAATTGTCTCTGGATTTAGTTATTTAACAAAATCCAAACAGATTGTGTTTCACAATAAACTAGGGACATGAGTTATAGATTGCTGGTATTTTTACTTCAGTTACTAGTTCCGCTTAGCCTCTCGGGTTACTAAAACAACATTTCAGTAAAGCGTATTTCAGTACCTAGTCTATGATTACATTACACCACATACAATTTTATGTTCTTTACATATACGTATTTTAGTGTATAATGGCACATACTGGACTTACACATACTGTAGTAGACAACATATATGGACCAGTGCAGACTACAATAGAGATTAGCTTCTGTTGGGGAAACTGGCTGCAGGAGTTTAACTAGCTAAACCCTAATATAAAAGTAAGAGTCTACTTTCTTATTTTAATTATTTAATTGCATGAAACAAGGGCCTGTGCAGTCCTAAAGAAAAAGGTTATTATAAATACTGATGCAAAGGGATTTTCCATTTTAAAAAGTTAGAAAAATGTGTTTATGTTACGGTCAGTTATGGTTCCTGGAAGGAAAGAAAATCAAAATCAGCAGGTAAAGATGCTCAGACTAACAGTATCGGCTAACAAAACATCAATCAGTGCATCTCGACTCTAAGCCCCATGGTCCTTTACCAAGTCTGTACTTGATGTTGTTGAGTTTTTACAGGGGTAACAAAGTATAATCAAGCATTTTCCATAGTCCAAGTATCTGCGATGATGCTGCAGTGACCTTTTTACACAATTTATTACACAATTTCACATTTCTTCTTATTAAAATCTCAAGGAAGACTAACTGAGATAAAAAGTAATACACGACAGAGATTAAAAATCCTAGATAAAAGCACTGGTTTAAAAAATAAATAAGATGGAAAGACTACGTTGCAGGTTTAAACCCAAAACCAAAACCCACACAGACATGCAGACAGGGTTTGGGTTAAAAAAAAAAAGATTTTTCCATCTGCCAGACAGCCGCTGGGCTAAACAAAACTCCCCGAACAAAGCGCCGCCTTCCCACACACCTTCTGGCTCTTTGTCAACTCACATACAGAATCTGTCCGTCTGTTGTGAAAACAATGCCCATCACTCATGGTCTGCAAACTGGTTCCACCATCACAGCTTGGCTGAAAGATGGCAAAATAGATGCTGTCACGGGCTTCCTGACAACGCAGACGGAGTTACACACCAATCAGTGCTGATGAAGCGAGAATGGAAATTCAGCTCAATAGATTCAAAGCTATAGCACAACAAAACCTTTCATGAAAAGATGCAGCGGCAGATGCATTTCCTCTCGTGTCTGAGGAGCATGGTTGTAAGGACACTCTCTGTGACTGCTCAGTGATCTGGTCGAGCGTGTATGCGTTGTGAATTCAGATGGGACGGAGCATGCACATGAACTACTATCAAATGGTTTAAAATAAGCCATGTGATTTATGATAGAAAAATCTGGGGGGGGGGTTTATCTTGTCTCAAGCACTGTAGTTATGCTTCGGTCCAGAGAGCTACTTTCAGATAAATAATTTACATAAATGCATGTGACGGTCTGCCACTCTGGTTTTCTTACCATTAAGAAAACCAGAGTGGCTGTATTTTGGTCAGTTTTCATCTCCATATATTGACTGGCTCTGGTACTTTTTTCTCCCCAAGTACTTGGATACTCCTCATGACCGCTGATATAAAATAACATTTGGCCCGCCTTTTTTTTTTTTTTTTTCAATTTAAACCTGAGATTTTCTCAATGTTCCATCATCTTAGTCCTATTTTGATAAATGTACTAATATTATGCCATCTGGGCTGGCAAAAGTTTTTTCTTGCTGAGAAATATTGCCGGCGCATATTTGCACCTTGAATTGGTTTCATTTAAGTGACTTAGCACAAAAAGCTGTAAATTTTATTACAAGTTGATTCTGCATATTAGTTCGGATTTGTATAACCTTCGTACCTTTATAATAATAATAAAAATTGGCAGAAGGATTTCAGATACCGTCATCCCTGTATAAGAGACCTCCCCAAACTGCTGCTACAAAGTTGAAAGCACACAACTGTACAGAATGTCTTTGTTTGCTGTAGCATGACAATGTCCCTTCACTAGAAACAAGAGGCTCAAACCGATTCCATCACAACAATGTTCCTATACACAACCCGAGCTCCATAAACACATACTGTAGTTCGGCTAACTTGTGGGATGAATACAAATGCTGACTGTGCACTGGTCCTCATCTCTAATGCTCTTATAGCTGATTGAACACAAATCCCCAGAGCCGCGCTCCAAAATCCAGTGGAAAGTCCTCTCCAGGAGAATGGAGGATATTTTAAGAGCAAAAGGAGACTAAATGTAGAATAGGTAAAAAACGTTAAAGGTCAGGTGTTCACAAGCTCCCATGATGGACTGTGGCGACTGCAGCCGAGCAGCTTAATCCCTTGAATCATGTTACATTAAACAGCAAGATGGGCCGAAGACAATCAAAAAAACGTGTGGACATTAAAAAAGGTCAAATATAGAGTTTTTATGAGTGACACCGGATAGTAGTCTATGGATCATTTCTTGTCTACAATTATATACTATAAAAATCTAACAGTAAAATAAATCTGTTCGTAATGATCATCACAGGCTTTATGATTGAAGCAGCATTTCTTAGGTACAATTACACTGTCTACACTGTCAGGATGAAATTATGTATTGATGGGGAATGCTTTTGGCAAATCTTTTAGAAAGCAATCTGAGAGAGAGAGTCATTAGCTATTATACTGACAAAACTGTGTACAAAAAGGGAGGAGAAATTCCGACTGAAAACTAGACATACAGTAAATCTCCATGTCTACTTTCACTTTTCCAAGCCCCATTGCTCAATTCCGATTAATTTATATGACTAATTTATCAGACTCTAATGTGTACACGTTTGTCTTTTGAAACGACATCCATGTGCACGTCGATACCTCTGAGCTCGTACCATCTGGGCTTAAACACAGCAGAAGTTTGTGCGGCCACTCTTTCGTTTCAAACAGAGGATGCAATTTAAGCAAAAATATATGCTTAGGGTTTCATTCTGGAAGATGCCAAGCAGTTAGCCAGTTGTATTTGTTGAGGTCGAGCAGGAGGAAGAAAACCCGCCGACTTGCTGCTCTTGTTTCAGCACTGCAATGAAATCCCAGCACTGCCGGAGCGCCCGCCGCATACACCGCATTCAATCTCACGGTTTTCATTCAGGTCATATGAATGTGTGTATTGGATATCTATGAACGACATATGAAAATGACTTGGGTCTGAACTAAAAATGATCAGATTTGTGCATTCAGACAGCACCAAAAAAAATAAATAAATAAAAACAGACCTGCGTCAAATCAGGGGGGGGACAGAATTGTGTCACTTCACTCTGGTAATGTGAACGTAGCCCATTATTAATTCAGGATGCAGATGTATCTGGCAAAGCTTAAGGTAACATTTCGCCTTTGTTTCATTGCAATCGGCCCATAGAAAGACAAGATATGCTACTTTTAAATTTAAATTGAAAATGCCCAAATTTCATAAAATGAATAAAAGAAAAAATATATTTAAAAAAACTTAAGAAAAATCATAAGTTCATCTTAAAATTAAACAGATAGGCACGTATTTAAAAAAAACGTACAGTGCCATGAGTGTGCAATTGAAATCTACTTAATAACCGCAATCTCACATCTTCATTTCATGCACTTTATTATAACACAAAAATTTTAGTTTATTCCAAAATTTAACATCACTGTACTTTTTTTTAAACAAGCTTATAAGTGTGCAATTAAATTCCACATGAACAAAGGCGCAGGAACATCTAGTTTTTAAATAAATGTAGATGTTGAGATGAGATTAACTTGCTTCGGTCCGTTTTACCATCATGAAAATACCAACAGTACATCAGACCCACATGTGCTTTTGGAAGATTTTGCAGCATGGCTGTGAAGATTTCGGCTTATTCAGTCACAATATTGAGCAACATTGAGGTCAGACACTGATTTCAGAATTCACCTAAAACGTACTTTGTGGGGTCGAGGTCGGGGATCTGTGATGGTCACTCCAGTTCTGCCACTCGACCCATTTCAGCTTCCTCCGCTCGTGTGGGCTCACAGGCGCCCCTGATTGGCTGTAGAGCCGTGATTAATGTGGGAGTGCCAAGTACCTCTCATCCCTCCCCTCTGAAAGAGCTCGGCCAATCAGCTCTCTCTAGGCTAGGGGGGGTTGGGGGGGGGGACGGAATGAGGATTTTTAAAATCGCATTACAAAATAAGTTTTTATAGTTTATCCTAAAGTGAAAAAAATAGGGACAGCACCTATGCAGGATATGCCATGGGCAATCTAAACAAAAACATCACTCATAGTGGTCTAAACTTGATTGGGATGAATGATATCACACCTACAGAGGTGCAGTTTTGTGGATCCAACTCTAAAGAATCATTCCACTATCAACCAAAAGACTTTAAACCATTTCTTTTAAAACATTTTTAAAACCTTATTCTCATATACCCGCACTGAGGCATGGTGTACTCAATAATATTAATCTATCGTAATAAAAAATAAATAAATAAATAAATAAATAAATAAAAAAGAGAAGCTGAAAACCAGTAAAAGTAAAAGAATCTGTACATTGCATTTTATAGACTGTAAGCCTGTCAAACATGTCACTTGACAACATTCCAACTACTGAAGCACAATTTATCACCAACAATGAAGGGTTTAGCTTTAATAAAGAGATGGGACCATCAGATGACATAGGAACACATTTCTTCTACATAAAACGTTTACACAGAAGGCCAGTGAGCTGAACCGTGTTAGAAATCATTGCAACGTGTGATATGACTATTGTCCAGGTAAATCACTGTCTGCACAGCTGCTCCATCTATTGTTGACTGAAAACCTTGTAAAAGAACATCCAGCTACAATTAGAAAATAATCTCCGAGTCGTCCTGAGTGGTGTCCACATAAATGTGAAAACTCCAGAGCTTGTATTCAGCAGAACAGGAAAAGGAAACAATGAGTCTATGTGCTGAGGTGCAGAGATCAGCACTTCCTTCAGCTCAGCTCTCAGCTACACATCACTGTTATTCATTACTACTTGCTATTATTACAGTAAATAATAACATATATTTAATTACTCACTATTGTTAGCGAACCAAGAAAGACAACAATTAACAGCGTGTTATTCTTTTACAACTGCGTGTGTATTCCAGGTGTGGTTCACCCATGACCTCAAGCAGCGTATGATCATAATCCTTGTCTAACAGCGTTCCTAGCATAGCACACTGGGTTTATTGAGCCCTCAACAAAAATTCTGCAACTTGCTGGCATGATGTTTCTGCTACGAGCTACGGTCCGTGCATCCTCAACACATATGGGATTCTAGCCAGCAGCTTCATATTCTCTCAATACAACTAGCTGACATGCAGTTTCCCCAGACATGACAGCTTTGTGCTAAAAATTTATTTGGTTCAGTTTCCTCAGCAAAAGCGCCAAAGGTGGATTTTGTATAGCAAAAGTCAATAATAAGCAGGACATTTTTTTTTCTTGCTGACAACTACAAATAAATACTTAATAGTGTGGACCCAAACAAAAATCTTCTTTTGTGAAAGAAGACGCGAGATTTTGAAAGACCTCACTATTCGACTAATAAACTGGGAATAATAGGACAAACGGAATAAAAATGCATCACATAAATACATCAGTTGGAACAGTTCGATCCTTGAGACTTGTATTCTAGTAACCAAACATGATACGAACCAAACTGTTTAGGCGGTTGTCAGGAAGGATGGAACTTAAACTCAACATTGGAGAAGAAAATACTTTCTTATTATTATCCTTGTTTTATTTCCAGCAGATTGAATGCCTCAAAGCCAGCAGAACCACTTCGCTCACGTAAAAAAAATGCTTTGAGCACATCTCATTCACAGACTACGGGCAATTCGAGGACACCAAATAACCTAGCCGACATGTCTTTGGACTGTGGAAGGAAACCGGAAAACCCGGAGGAAACCCACCAAGGACGGAGAGAACATGCAAACTATTCAACAACGCACATCCTCATGGAATTAAGTAACAGGATTGAATTTTAAAAAGCGCCACACCTGATTCGATCCTGACACAGTGTATCTGGCAGGTATCAGTATACAGTAATAGTTTATAATAACTTTTTACCACTGAAGTACCTCTGAACTGGAAGCCGCTGTTTTTTAACGATCCCCTGGATGGTTGGTCACGTGGCTCAATTTTCAATTTAAGCACACTTTCTCAGTACTTCCCTGAAAAGATTTATTAAGCATTATGTATGTATGTGCCTGGGTTCCAATCTTACTCAATTAAGCTGCATAACAGGGTTAAGTAGTGTTATGGTATATTTTGACAGGTTGGGCTTTGATGAATCGGTGCATCCATACTGTATATGTTAGCGCTGTTAGTAAGGATATACTGTGACCATTTATTCAGACTGAGTAGGAATGTATTATGATACTCATCTCTTTCAATAGCAAAATGCGTAATCTACCTAGTATTAAACCATCATGAAACATAATAATTTAAATGTTTTCATGTTGGTGGTTACAATGTGCTGCTTGTAATAAACTCTATGTTTAAGATGTATATAAGCAATGTGCGCACATTTCACAAAGGAAACCAAAAGTAAATATAGTTCGTGCAAATGTATGCAAAGGACCTTTAAAAAAAAAAATTTTTTTCAAAATCACATGATCACCATTTTTAAAAACTGTTATTCTTTGTGAAAGTAAGAGGTCTCATTTTACATATCTTCTTTGGAAAAATGTGTTAGCATTTGCTTCTGTTACTTTCTTTTTACATCTGTTTCAGCCACGTTGCTTCCTCAAATACTATAATGAGCCCTAATCACATGACTGAGCATACCTTTAAGAAAGATTCAGAAATGTCTGTGAATTAAACCATTTAATAATTCAGTTAATTAATTCTATTTATTCTATAATTTGGAGGGAGCTATCACATTATACACTTTATTTGAGCAAATAAATATTTTAATGATTGTTTCTATTATTGAGACGTTAAAATGATCAGCCAGTTACTGTGATTTCTTTAGAATAAACTGTAAGGCGCTGAAACAAACGATTGAACCAAAGGACTGTAATCAGCAAAGATAACACACAAGACCTTCGACTGCTTGCGTTTCTTACTCTTTAATCACATCCTGCCACGATCGCACTTTAAGCATTATAAACACACCAGAAGCAGTGTTATGTGCTAAAATGCCCCCTACCCCCCTGCCACGGACCTACCCACACACCCTTACATAATCGCTATCAAAAATTTAAATAAATTATAAACTTGAAATAAATGTATAAATAAACGTTTTAATATTTTTTTATATATGAACTATGACAGAGGGCATTAGTGGCTCAGTGGAAGGTTTCTTGCCTGCCACGAGGAAGGCCTGGGTTCAATTCTCAGCCAGTGCACAAACCCCAGCCTCAGGATGCAGTGTCGGTCAAAAGCCCAGATAAAAGGTTAAAATGAAAGGGTTACGTCAGTTGTTAAATATTTATATTTATATATACACACACACACAAACATGAACTTTGACAAGATTCTGGAAGGAAAAAAAATAAAAAGAATTTTATTATAAAATATACATGCTGCATATGAAAACTATTTAATGAACACATCCTGTTTAGAAAAAACATTTAAATTTAGTCATCAGTTTAGTTCAGAGAGATCAGATTAAAGTAAAAGCGTCAATAAAAAACAGATTGCATTAATGTTCACAAAGGACTGTCAAGGGGCTAAGGCTAATTATAACAGGAATATAATATTTGATCATATTAAAGATGTAGGCAGTATGGTTGGAGTAGTGGTTAGCCAGGGTCGACTCCCGCTTGGGGTCTGTATGTTTGCTAGTTTGCATGTTCTCCCCGTGCTTGTCGGGTTTCCTCCGAGTTCTCCGAGTTTCCTCGCACCGTTAAAAAAACATGTAGATTAGGCTAATTGCCATTCCCAAATCGCCTGTAGCGTGTAAATTTGAGTGCGTCACTGTGTGTGTGTGTGTGCCCTGCGATGGATTGGCACCCTGTCCGGGGTGTACCCCTTTGTAGACCTCATGCCCCAAGTCTCCAGGCCCCCAGTGACCCTGTCTACTGGATAAAGTGGTATAGACGATGAGTGGGTGATGAACAAAGATGTAAAATTATGCAGTAATATATATTTTTACAGTGATTGTGTGTGAGAGAGAGGGATTTCCAGTATATAACAGTAGCATATTTAGCCTGTCCTTATTAAAACACACCTTAAAATGAAATCCATCATCATTACAGCCACTTCATTCCATTATATGAGTTAGTGTCACACCGAGACTAAATGAAGCAGCTTTACTTTAAACAGCAACGTTACCAGACAGCACACTAGTTTTACAGAGATCTAAACCAAACAATAAATCCAGTTCATTCAGTCTGCTTGTTCCCCCTGACAGTAAAGCTGACCACTGTTAAACAGCGACGCGACACTGTTCATTATAAAATGTTTACTGAAGCCTCCTAACAATACAATGGCTCTATTCCAATCCACTCAGTATTCCAGGTATAAGTGCACTACTCACAGTGTAACACACGCTCAGCGTTTTACACTACACAGTGCCCTACATGTTTATTTGCACAGACGTTTGGGATTTAAGCGCAAGCTTCTCGAAAAAAAAAACCCAGGCTAGGAGACTAGCCAAACACCGCTGCTTTTCTTCCACACGTTTAGTGGACCGCAATTTTTTGACTGGTTTTAAGACAAATAAAGTATCGTGGTATATATTTCCAGCGGTATAACTTCGCTTCGAGGTTTCTTTCTTTGATTAAAACAGACAAACCATCGCTCTCTTACCAGCTGCCTTGAAGCACTTCCTCTACAGCGTCCGCCATTGCTGTGGTGACGTACACGTCACTCCGAGCCGTAAAGTAGCACAGTGGTGTCGTAACTTGCACAGTCAGAGAGTGAGAGACTGGAGTGTTAGCACACTTGTGGCTTGTTGTCTGTCAACAGCAGCTAAAACTAAAATAATTATTTATATAAGGTCCTAAAAATATCTAATGATAACACTTTTCACACATAACCTTGACCTAAAAATTTTATATAAATTTATTTAGAAAATGTTGGTACTTTTAACCTTTAACTCATTCATCTTATATACTGGTTTATCCTGTGTCCAGGGTCATGGGGGCCAGGTGCCTTTCCCAGGAACTTAATACACAACACTAATCTGCTTGTCTTTGGGAAGAAACAGAAGCACCTAGATGAAACCCACCAAGCATGGGAAGAACATGCAAACACCATGCACACAGACCTCAAGGCAGGACTCGAACCTGGACCCTGGTGGTGCGTGACGACAGTGCTAACCACTAAGCCATCGTGTCGCCATAACCTTAAACTGTGACCTATTATCTCAGATGTAGTCCTTATTATAAATGATTGTATACCACCTGTACGTGCAGTGTACTTAAGTCATTTGTAAAGTACAAACAAAGTAAAACACTGTTTTTAGAGAGACAGTGCATTCATTGATTTATCTTCTATACCACTCATCCTGTGGACAGGGTGCCAAATCATCTCGGGAAGCACAGACACACACACACACACACACACACACACTACAGGCAATTTAGAAATGCCAGTTAGCCTAATCTGCATGTCTTTGGACAGTGGGGGAAAAAACACCAATCACATGGCCACAAGGTGGGAATCGAACCTCTAAAACCAGGATGTCTTAGAAGTCAGTTATCAGATGTGCATGCAAAGTTGTCTGAGCATCTCAGACAACTTTATGATATGCATCTCAGAGAACCATGCACACATACACTCGTAAAACATGTTTTTTTTTTTTTTTTTGGGAAAACTATTCTTAGACTAGTCCATCCTTTGCTTTCAAAACAACCTCTATTTTTCATTCCTCAAAATGTTGAAAATGTTCCTTTAAGATTCTGACAATAGTCTCAGGTGCATGCTTCTGAAACTCTGGTTCCAGAACTTCCCAAATGTGTTCTGTTGGATTCAAATCTTGTGACTGGAAAGGCCACTTAGGAAAACTGAACTTGTGTTAACAAAACACCACAGAGTGATGCATATGGTCATCAACAAGACTGGAGTACAGTAGGTCTATGGATTTAAGCTGTTGGTGCCAAATTCTGACTTTACAATCTATGTACCTCAACAAAAAATTATTAAACCAGGCTACAGTTTTCCAGTCTTCAACTGGCTAGTTTTTAAGAACCGGTTCCCCGGTGTAGCCTAACCTTTTTGTTCTTGGCTGAAAAGAGAACACAAAATTGTCTTCTGCCTCAATGTTCAACAAGCTCTGCATCCTGAGATGCTTACCACATTTATTCAGCGTGGTTATCTGAGTTACTGTAGCATTTATTTTAGCTTAAGCCAGTCTCAAGTAATTTCTCTTATTCAAATCTGTCTGCAGAACCGCCACACCCTGGATGTTTTTTATCTCATTATTCTGAGTAAACTCTATAGCCAGGGTGTCAAACTGGATCCAGATAGGGCCGGTGTTGGTGCAGGCTTTTATTCCAATCAAGCGGAAGCCACGTCGGAATCCACCTGTTTAATTAGTCATTCTTGGCTTTCAATAGATTATCAGGTGTGTCTTCTAGCTGCAACTATGAGCTGCAGTCCTTGCATCCTCAACAGATTAGCCAGCATCCTAAATTTTCTCAATATGGTTTACTTCCAGGTTAATATGTCTCATATTAGAATCATAGTTAGTGGACATGACAGCTTAGCTTTGTGCTAAAGTTTCTTTTGTTCAGTTTCCTCAGCAAAAGCACATTTCTAGCATCACGCACCACAGATGCAGCAGGTGGATTTTGTATGGTAAAGGTCAATAATAACCAGGAGCATTTTTTCGTGGTTGTTAAACCTATGTATCCTGCAGGCAGCTACAAATAAAAAACATAATACAGACCGAAATATTCTAATAATGGGAATAGATCACAATAGGAATAAAACTTTATCAAGTGAACACATCAGACTGATCTGATTGGTGTGAAGTTTTAATCACACTGAAAAGGGATGTGTAAACCCCTTTATAATCAGTTCAATAGGCATATATTATTGCTTCCGTCATATAAACACTTGATCCATAATTTCATTGCTTTTGCTTGGAATTATGTAATATCAGCAATTATGAAAAGCCAGTCTGTCATGCAGACTGATCACCCCATGGTCAAAATCACGGAGATCACATTATTTCCCAATTCTAATGTTTGATTTCAACATTACCCTAAGCACCTGGCTCATATCTGAATGATTTTATGCATTGCGCTGCTGCCACACAATTGGCTGACAGAATAATTGCATAAATGTGTAGATGTACAGTACAAGTGTTCTTAATAAAAAAAATTAAAAAAAAAGTCCTCAGTGGGTTTACATTCATGCGCTAACTAACACCTTTCAGCTCACACAATCCCTTCTATTGGCATGTTTTGGAAATAAATGGAGAAATTAACACGGAAACCTACATCGACACTCCATGCACAAGAATAAAAATGAAGTAACAGCCAAGCCTGTAATGTTACAGAATCAAATACTACCACTATCATCTACAGTAAATTATACCAACATCTTTGATTAGAAACACAATCCACATTTTCAATATTTCTTTATTGTTTGTGTTGCATTAGGATTACACGTCACTAACATTACCAGTACTTCTAAAATGTTTCCAACTGATAACTGTCACCTCAAGGAGCAGTACCTTGATGTAATTTAAAGCAGGTACATTTAAATCCGAAGTCACTTAAATGATTTGCAAACATGCGGCAGTCTGTATCCGCCACCCCACCCCCAACTTTTGGCAGTGTGATGCCAGTGTTCAGCAAGCAAACTCAACAACACAGACAAAGCAGCAAAAACCTTCATGCAGAGATACCATTCATGTTCCCTCTTGTGATTGCAAAACAAGATGGATATGTTCTCAATTTTCACAATAATATCATCTACAGAACATAAATTCGGCTACCAGTATAGAGCATAAACCCTCAAACACACACCTTCAGAAACATTTTAATATGCACTGCAGAGAAATGGGGTTTTCTTTGGCAGAATGTGGAAAATTAGGCCCTTGATATTTAACATCCTAACCATGATCACATCAATAAATCCACAGAAATTACCTCAAACCACTCAAATTGCTTTAAAATGAGCAATTTTAGAAATTAAAACTAGTACTGAAAGCTTGTATCTCGGTTACACATTAACCCTTACACATCACAACAGCAAAATGCAAAAAAGGTGTTAATTAAATATCAAACTATTTGTATGCTTCTTGAACACAAATTTTCACAGGTCTAAGGAAAGTGAAAGCCCTTCAAATACTGCTACATGTAATTTGAGAACCACATTTCTCATTTATCTTGAGAAAGGTTAAAGAGTTCAGGAATCTGCACATCAAAGGGGATTTTCATGAATAAATCAATACACGGAAGCCACCAGACACGGATTATTTGCTCTGCATAGTGAAAAACTATTTCAGTTGACCAGAGAGCAGGAGTTTATTTTGCAATAAAAAAAACGAAAAAAAAAACTGGGTGAACTGCTGCAAAAAGCAGCGAAGTGGGGAATGTACATCATTTTCTTTGACACTGTTACATCTCCATACATTTTTCGATTTTAGAGTACAGGTTAAGTAAGAGACTTTACAACTAGTTGTATTGGTTTAGTGGATATATAGCAGTTTGGTTTATTTTATTTTTTTCCCCTTTTAAAATGAAACAACCTGTACATCACGTCTACTGACACACAAGCGAATCTTTCATTACACTCATATCAAGAAAGCAACTAACTGGACGGCTTTATTACTGCAAGAGAGCCTTCTTAATATTTATTTATAGAGAAATTACACTCATGCTGTACAGAATATAAAAAGAAAAAAGGCAATCCCCTACTTTAAAAAAAAGAAAAGAAAATTAGGCTGTATATGGGACAAAAAAAATGTATAGCTTTATGATATATAAACACAACATGTCTAACAGTGGTGACAAACTAAGTGACAGACTTGTTATACATGGCTTAGACAACTTAACTGAAAGACTGCGTTCTGAACTTAACAAATTCAATGTTAATATAACTGACGCATATCGAGTTCTATAATGGGACAATAGCCAAACTGCCTAGAACGTTGGAACAATTGCTCATACCAACAAGCAAAAAGCTCAGAAAACACATACATTTTCCAACAGTGTGCATACAGTTATGAATGCAAAAGATGTTAGTGACTAAATAAAATTTAAAAAAATACAAAAGCATTAAACCTCTCAGGGAAATTTGTTTGAAATTACCAACACCATTTTTGACACAATGTGATGTTTTAAAGTTTCAAATTAGAAAGGGTACACAACAAGTGACACCAAGTCCAGTGCTTTGTGCATGCTGTATAAAAGGTGGTATTAATTTTCACCATAAATTCCAGGCAGCTGAGAGCTTTTTCTTTACTTTTACCCCACTCAACTCACTACTTACTACTCGCATTGATTTCCTCACCTGATTCCATTACCCTAATTACAATGGGGTAAGCATGATAGCTTGACTCCAGAGGAGACTCCGGCCCTCTCTTTTGTGTTAAAGGATCAACTCCCTAGATAAAAATGAAATAACTCAAATGTTCGTGGAAATGACATGTGTACTCAGGCTCAGCAGTAGATGTGGGATTGATGACGGAGGGTTACAATGTTGGGGGCTTAAGCCCATACTTCCTGGCCACCTCGGTCTGTGCGTAAGCAGCGTCACAGAGCGAGTACAGATGAGCCATCTCCATTTCAGACTTAGCAAGGTTAATGGCCTTGTTGAACATATCTATAGCCTTGTCCAGGTTGCCTCTGTGGAAAAAGAATTGTCAATTTTAGTATATTCCGCAGCTTCTAGATATGCAATTCTTAATTATACACTAGATAAGATGTTACAGTCTCAGACTGAACAAAATACAGTGCTTTGCAAAAGGTGCCAGGGGTAGCTCAGTGGTTAAGTAATTGGACTACGGTTCGGAAGATCCCAGGTTCAAACCCCACAACCACCAAGTTGCCACTGTTGGGCCCTTGAGCAAGGCCCTTAACCCTTAACTGCTCAGATGTGTAATGAGATAAAAAATTTAAGTTGCTCTGGATAAGAGCGTCTGCCAAATGCCTAAATGTAAATGTATTTACACCCTTTGAACTATTTGGTACTTTCTCACGTTACAACCACAAACATTTCATTGGGATTTCCTTCTACATCACAATTATGTGACACTTTGTGTTAGTTTATTACATGAAATCCCAATAAAATATGTCCATCTATGTGTGTTTGTAACATAAAATGTGGAAAAATTTAAGGTGTACTGTAAATGCGTAAACAAAAAAAAGGTAGATCAAACTAGGACTGGAATACTTTAGATCTTTAAGGACAGACCTTTGAACTTCAATGGTTCCCATCGTTTCATAGGCGAAGTCACATTTGTTGTCAATCTCAATGGCTTTACTAATCAGATCCAAGCCCATGTCCACATCCTGCTTCCATTGGAGCTGCAGCAGCCTGTTCATACACAAAGATTTTTAGTGTTATTTAAAAGAAAACTGCACCTGTAGCACACACAACATAACTGAAGTTAAGTTGTGTTGTCATCATAGACAGGAACAGCCATGTTTTCCTATTAATATATATAGTATTAAAAAAAAAAACCTGCTCACTCAAAATTCACTGTCAAATATTCAGTCAAAGGTATTTGCTTCCAAAGATTAAATATCTGTATGATTTATTCTCTTAAAGAAAAACTCCTTCCTGGTGGAGGATAATAGCTCGATTTATTAATTGTGGCAGAGATAAAGTTAGAGCGAGCTGAAAAGAGAGTGGATTTATAACATGTAAGATGATCTAGAAATGAACAGTAAGACCGGTTTTCGTAAAGACGTTCAAGCCGTCTGCCGGTAGCCTTAAGAATACGGAGCTCAGGGGTATACCCAGGAGAAGAGTGAGTGGCGAGGACATTTCTGGTCTTAGTAGGAGCATGCTGCTGTAGGATTTCAGAAATTGTAGAGTTCTAATTAGATAGTATCACAGATGGAGAAGAAATATCAATGACATCAGAGAGATTCGAAGAGACAATAAAAGTACAAAATAATACAGTATCAATTGTTTTCAAATTACGGTATGAAATAACAGGTTTAAAGCATTTAGAGTGCATAGGCAGATTAAGCCTAAAGTCAAGAGGTGTCAGAAGCAGAAATAGAAGTGATATCCCTCCTTGAAGTACTTAATAGATCAAGGGTATGACCACAAGTATGGGTAGGAACGCGAACATGCTGTGTCAAATTAAAACATTAGAAAACAGACAGTAATTGGGTAGTGTTGGGGCAAACTGTATCAACATGAATATTGAAGTCACCAAGCAGAAGAATAGGAAATGACAATAAGCAGGCAAAAGTTAACAGTTCACTGAATTCAGAAAAAAAGCTGGACAGGGCTTTAGGAGGACGGTAGAGTAAGATGATTGTGAGACAGTCAGCTTTCAAAACCATGTATTCAAATGAATTTGTATTGTGAAAAGCAAGTTGTTTCAGACGAAGACTGTCCTGGTAAATGACAGCAAGACCAGCCCCTTTGTCGCCCCTATGGTCATAGTCGAGGTCAGGTAAGATACTTATATCCATCAGGTGCAAAAAGATTTAACTGAATAAAATCATCCGGAGCTTGCCAGGTTCCAGTGAGAAGAAAAATGTCAAGCTTATTGTCAGTGAGAATTTCATTGAGATAAGGGGCTTTGTCCGATATTGACCGACAGTTCAGAAGTGCAAAGTAACAATGTACAGAATTCAGATTTGCAGTACGATGTTGAGTACCAGTGAGATAAATTAGAGAGCGATGAACAGTTCGACCAGCAGGAAGTTGTTTGGAAGCAGACAATCTATGGTTAGTCCAGATGCACGCAAGGGCTTCAGGCTTAGAGCAAAAGGTACTCCTGAACACATGCCATGAGCAGTGGATGTACGGTGGGCGCTGGAGAATCCCTAAACTCAGACAGTGTTCATAGCTCATAGCAAATATAGCTTTGTTAGGACATTATTTGTCTGTGTCATCATAAGCCCATCACGGAAACTGTAATTTTGAATTTGTGTTACGTTTCCTGATGTAATTCAATAACTGCCCTTCCTGAACGTTTTCACTGCATGTGTAAAGCGCTGACTGATGAAACTGATGACAGCAAAAAAAGGGGGGAAAGCTATTTACTACAGCTAATAATTATAAAAATTTATTACCCGCTCTAATGATCATGTTAGAATGCCTGCAGACTGGAGGAAAAAGGGAAACATTCTCCATTTTGTTTAGGACAACAAGACAAGCGACATGAAGATTTCCCTTCACTGCAATGCAAATATATACCACTATATGTCTACTATCTCTACTATCAATAAATAATATATTAATGTTTAAGAACCAGACGTGTTTTTAAAATGCAGTGCAAACAGATTAGGCTAAAAAATACAAAAATTTCCCTTTAAAACCTATATGAATTAAATGCTTGTGCATTAACCAGGTAAGTAGTGATTAAGTCACATAGCTGAACACTAACCCTTTATGGACATAGGTTGTGGCATTATCAGGCTCCAGTTCGATACATTTGTCATACATTTCATCTGCCTTTCCAAACTGCTGCTGGTCAGTCAGCGCCTAACCCGGAAAAAAAATAATAATAATAATAAATTAAATACACAGTGATTTGTCAGTGCGCTATAATGCTGTATTGATCAGTACAGTACTGAACATACCTGGGCATAAAGAGCATACCCTTCTGCACACTTTGGAAACCTTCTGATGACATCCTCGAAGCCGTCCATGGCTGTCTGCACTTGAGACGGACTGTTTCCAGTGTACGCCTGTCTATACTAAAGCACAGAGACAAAAAAAAAATAAATAAATAAAAAAAATTACAAATCGGAAGAAATTTACCTAAAAGACAAGGGGAAAAATTTGTGCCAATACAAGAGCATTTCATAATATCCAAGTCATAAATGCTTGATAGAATGCCCATAGAACAATATATACATTTGTTTAATACTATTAGGCAATATATTTGGTTAAATTCTTTCAATCACTTTAACTTCTTTCAGGCATATTTGCACACACCCTGGACATTTCTATTTAGATACAACTTCTATTTATATACAACTTCATTCCAAACAAAATTCCATAATTCTATATTTTCTATATTGTACAGCTAGGTTTTTCTTATTTTTCACATATTTTTTCATATATTGTATCTTTTGTATTGTACAAATATTTTATTCTTTCTTAGTTAAATTTACTTCTATTTTCTTTTTCATATTTATTTCCTAATAATAGTCTTTTATTTTAAGGTCACAGTCGTCTAAGCATTTCACTGCATATCATACTGTGTATGACTGTGTGACAAAGAAAATTTAAATTTGATTTATCAGTCCATAGGCTGAACGTTTAATGCTCTTGAGCACCCTCTACTGCTTACTTACCAGGGCAAAGCATTTCTGTGCCTGTGCCAGTGCAGAGTCAGGCCTGAGCAAAATACATTCGTCAAAGTCAGCCACTGCCTCCTCAACCTGGTCCAGCAGGATCTTCAGCTGAGAGATTACAGGATTGTTAATAGTCATTCCATTCAAAGTGTTGAAGCAGTGCTCACTAGGTTACAGAACAAACAAGGGGGAGGACAGGCAAATTTCTATTTGTATTCTAACATTTAACTGGGTATATTTATTAAGTCTTATTGTGTTCAAACTGCAATCCTATCAAAATAAAAGAATGTTAAATTACCGGTAACCGTTAAATTGTCTAATAAAACCTTGATATAAATAACAATTAAAAGCTGTTTATAGGAGTCAGGGACAACGTAAGCCAATGTTCCAGTCCAAGAATGCAGTGGTACAGTACAGTACAGTCATGCAAAAGTATAAAAATGACCTCAAGAAGAAATAAATAAATAAAAAATCTACAGCTAGTTAAGAAAGGTAAAGTATCCATGACGAAATGTATAAGCAGTATACTTGTCCCCTGTGGTGATAGACATCTGCATTCCTCTCATCTATTTCAGCAGCCATGTTGAAATCTTGGGTGGAGAGCTGTGGCTGCTGCTGCTGCATGTACATGCTGCCACGTTTTATCAGAGCATTTGCTCGCAACTGCAATATATAAAAAAGCACAGATCAACACCTTTTAAACACACTTCAATCGAAGCACTGCTTAGTGCCCTTGTAAATCCAAATGCATCGCAAGTACCTTGACATTGGCATCCTGCATGTTGATGACTCGGTCCAGGTCGGGCTGGGCAGCGGTGGCGTTGCCGATGAGCAGGTAGAAAGTGGCTCTCAGCAGCAGAGCTTCAGCAGTGTGTCTGCCCTTAGATTCAATTTCCTTAGTGCACTCACTAATGATCTTATCGTAGTTCTCTTCTTCTATGTACTGCTTGGCCTTCAGATAGCCCGAGCTGTAAAAATGTAACAAATGATATTCAATAATGCTTTTAAAAACACTACAAACAAATTAGTTTGAATGATTACGGGTGCTTTAATCCAATACTGATATTGATCTAAAAAGTTGGATTGCTATTAACTTGGATTTTCCTCAATTCCTGTTTTGATCCACTTATCTAAGAATGTGTGTGGTCCTAATATGATTATTACCTTGACCATTACCTATGACATTTCAAGTAATCTGACAACAGAAGCTCACAAAGTCACCATGGCGCAAGTATAAGCCCATATTCGGGTCTTGACTAATAATCCGAGAGTGTACTAAAAATGGAAAATTGCTGTCCATTCACTCTGGATATTGTCATATGCATAACTCCTATATCAATTATTACCATCCAGGACCGCACTGTACTAAAGTGTTGGAGCAGTATCAGTTTAAATTTGCTATTTATTACCATGTGTTTTATACTCTAAAGGCATCCATTTTTCCTGTTAACTGTTTAACATACCTTGGCATTAAAACAAAACTATGCATTAGGACTGCACAATTAATTGAATTAAATTTAATTTGTTTCACGAATTTTAATTCATTCATACACACAATCTCGTTTCAAAATGACGGCGATTCATTTGCATGCATTTCCCTGCATTGAGATCACGTCGCATTTACATTTACTTGACAACAATCCTAGATGCTATAGTATGCAATATACACACCTCAGAGGTAAAATCTTACTATTTCTTTATAATCCTACAAGTGGTACACTCTAAATTCAAACATTTATCATGTGTCGTAAAAGTAAATTATTTGCTAAATGTGTTTAGAAATAACAATTACAGTGGAACCTCGGATTACCGAGGGTCACATGATCCCAACTGAGCCAATGTTTTTTCTCTCTCTTGCGCTGCGGAATTGTAGGTAAGCGGCTCCACTGCTGGGTCCAACACACACACTCTCGCCTTTACAGCCCCCCTCCAACCCCCTCCTTCTCTCGGCTTCCCACACACATACAGACGCACACTCTCTGCCTTACACAGAAACTCTGCTCTGTCGCGATTCTTGTCAAGGGTAAAGTGCAGGTTACAGACAGAGACCCAGACACAGAATTTACTGTTATCAAAAGTTTTACTGCTCAATACAAGTGCAACAGTTTTGAAACTTTTAGTTCTGAAAGTTAAGTTGCAAAACTTAAAGTTTGTATAATTATTTATTTCAATGTGTGCCTTAAGTTTTTTGATACTTTAAGTCATTTGAAATACCTTTTTTTAGTTTTTGCATTAGAAAACCCACCAAGAACCTGCAAACTCCATGCACACAGAACCGAGGTGGAAATCGAACCCTCGATCCCAGACGTGTAAAGCCACAGTGACAATTACTACATCACCAAGTCACCTTATGTATTTCATTTGAGAAAAAAAAAAAAAAAAAAGAAAAACCTCCATGATGGTTACCTTATGCTGATATTAATTAGGATGATATAAACTAACGCATGTGATGATAAGGTTCTGTAGTTGGCTGAGTGTCCAAAAAGCATAGGTGCTATTAATTTGTTATATTTTATTATTTTTTGTTACCATTCTATTTATGTTCAACAGCTTTTAAGTTGTTTACTTTAAGGCCTCTAAAATAAGGGAAAGGGAGAAATAATTAATCCATTATTGTTACAGGAGAGTCCTGTGTAGACAGCTCATGTCTTTTACTTGAGTGCTTTAAATGTTTTAGTTGAAAAAACAAGAATCATGTAAGAGAATCGTGATATCAATTCCCATGCAGAGGTTAGGCCCTCTCTCTCTCAGGTCTCTGTGCTCTAGACCTCAACTTCTTAGCAAGCTATGATATGAAAGAATTTCCCTGTATTGTAGTTTTATAATGTGATGATAAAAACTATTTTATTCTACGGTATCCCTTTATTTCCAAATAATGCAGAGAGTTGACTCAATCACTATAAGCTAAAGACACGTACTCAAGAATTAAGTATACTGTACATAATAATAACCACATTTAGAAAAAAAAACACAAACATCAATCTCTAGAACATGAACTCTGACCTCTCTGTGACCTCAGCAGCCTCGCCCTCATTATCCTTGTCCTCGTCTTTCTTCTCTCCCTTCTGAAGGGGTTGCGATATGATGTCATCAGTGAAGGAGCTGAAGTACGACTTGATAAACTGAGGTGACGGCATTAAAGGTTCCCGGTTCTGTATACAAAGAGTCCGTTATATACCGAGTTATAGACTGTATATAAAGAAAAGACCACAAACAACTGTATTATTAAAATGGTGCGACAAAACAAGCTCCAGAGGTTCTGACACTACTACACTATTTTTTAGTACTGACTGCTGTTTTATTGAAATAGCACAGTTTAACCTGTACTAACAGCCTAAACGGTATAAACTGTATGGCTAAAATATAGATGGTGTCCCCTCCGCAAACTCAAAGTGTCACCTTGTATTTTTCCTTGGCTTTCTCTTTTCCCAGCTGTTTCAGCACTTTGTCTGCCAGCAGCATGCTCTGTTGGTTCTGGAAGGCTTCGAGTATACATACAGCTGTCACATCTGGAAGAACACAATTAAAGGTTACAGGTGCATGAAATGTGTCCTTGTCTTAACTATTATGTTCTAGGACAGTGCTCCTCACCCACCAGGCTACTGCTGGGCCGAGAATGGTTTGGTACCGGGCCACAGAAATAAAGAATATATTTCCGTCTATACCTCTTTCCCACACTCGTCTCTGTATTAGTTTTGTTTGATCGATCATCTGGAGATCGCTAGTTCAATTCCCAGGTGATGCTGTGACCACCTGCAACGGGGGGGCCTGGAGAGAGCTAATTGGCCAAGCACTATCAGAGGGACAGGGATGTGTGCGCCCACATCAATCACAGCTCTAAAGACAGTCATGGATGTCTGTGAACTCACGCAAGAGGAAGGAGCAGACAGCGCTGTCTCCCCCCCAAGTGTGTTACACCGCCCAAACGGTGAGTGAGTGAGCAATTTGAAAAGATGTGGTTGGCAGGCATCAGGTGGTTCGAAGAAAACACATGACATGTAATAGTAGCTTTGATGGAGGAGTGTCCTAACGATGAATAGGACTAAATTAGGGAGAAAAAAATACCTAAAAAAAAAAAATTATAATAAAAAAATTTCAAAAAAAACAAACATCTCTGGAGAACTTAATTAAAAAAGAGACAATACCCAGTAATGAGACAGCAGAGAAGACTCTGCAACTGCCAATAAGAAGTAAGCTGCTTTTTATCGCAACAGGTGATTCACATTCTCCAAGCCTACTCTGTACAGATGATATCGCCTTAAAAGTGTGATTGAGACAAAATTAAGGCAGAATATCCTGAGATCGGCACAAAGCATTGAAAACCCTGCATTCATTTTTTAAAACCTATCTTTTTGAAGCGGGCTATCTGCCTGGACAGGAATACACTTCGGGTGTGATCGTCTTCCATCACTCCTAGAGGTGAACGTCCTGTCACAGGGAAATGTGCTCTGGGCCCACACTGATTTTGCATTATGGCATGTTACATCTATTCCACACTTCATTAAGAGTGTGCAATGGCAGGTTCATAGAAAACTGTCCTACATAAAACTGGTCTGTAGGCCAAAAAGGTTGGAGACAACTAGCTTCAGAACATTCACATTGATTTCAACTTGGAGAACACTTGCGAAAATATTGACTCCCACCTTCCAGACACTCCTTTTTGTTGTCTAGTTTTTCTAAGGCCCTGGCGCGCCTAAAGAGAGCTTTGATGTAGCGCGGGTTCATCTCGACGGCCTGAGAACAGTCCTCCACCACTTCGGTCCATTTGCCCTGCAGTCACAGTAAAAGTGTCAATCAGTTCTGTAAAATACCTAGAAGACATTTTTCTTTTGACAACTGTAATATACATGCATCTAAAACAAACCTGCTGCTCGTATGCTGCAGCTCTGTTCTGGTAGAAGGTGGACAGGTCACTCTTCTGTTCTTTCGGGCACAGAATGATGGCCTCGGTGTAGCAAGTGATGGCCTGTTCATACTTGCCAGCCTTGAAAAACTTATTCCCCCTGTTCTTAGCACCCTGCGCCTTATCCAGAGGGCTCTACACAAAGAGAACAAAACACAAGCATTCCATGTCCATTAACAATAATAAAAAATAAAGGTAATAATATAGCTTTTTATTAAAAGAGCAAATGCAGTCCATTTTAAATCATTATATGTACACAATAAACTAATTTGAGTACTCGTTTTATCTCCATCAGCTGGTATTATCTAAACCTCATGTAATATTATCCACAACTGACTAACTAACTACGAGTGTCAGAGGTGGTGACCAGAAGTTTTAAATTCTTACTGGCATTAAAGTAAAACTGGCCAAAAAGGTGTGGAGAATAAACCATGGAGGTGGTGCACAGTCCTGAGAAACTTACGAGATTTACTTTATAGTTCCACTTTAGAATATCAGATAACTTCCGGGTTAAAGATAAAATCCAAATAAAGTAAAACGGAAAGCTAGTGTGCTAGAGTGCACAATCCCTTGTTCCCTATATCAAGTAGTACCCTTGATCAGGGGTTATGGAGGAATTTAGGATTTAACCTTATGTTAGAAACTAATTAGCTTTGTAACTCGCATTAGCCGTAAACAGAACACACGAATGCTTCAGAGGCAATTACTAAAGAAAGCAAGTGTTATTTAAGATTAAATAACGTCATTAAATGTGTTTTCTCGCTGAAAGTGTGATATGCCGCTGCCGAATAGTGTAATTAATGATTGTTAGAACACATGTACAACCATTCCATTTATTCGGCTGCTCTTATTGTTTTAAATTTTTTCATATATTCTCCATATTTTTTTATATTGTGAATTTTTGTGTACAGTTATTTTATTTTTGACTTTTATTTGTATATTTTTATTTTATTCTTCCCTAGTTAAACTTACCTTTTATTTTAATTTTTTATATATTTATTTCCTATTCCTATTCTTTTATTCTTAGGTCACGAGCAGTTGTCTAAGCATTTCACTGCATATCGTACTGTGTATGACTGTGTATGTGACAAATAAAATTTGAATTTGACATGTGACACGGAGTGGTGTGTGTGTGTGTGTGTTTATATATCTTTTAAGTAGAGACAATAATGTTTATATCGATATACGTGTGTGTTTATATCGCTCCTATCCTAAAGTCCCCACCCCTTTTCTCCCTCAGAGATCTGCACCATCTCCACATGGCCCCGCCCCAGTCACCTTAGCATAGCCCCACACTTTGCACTGAACTCTATTTAATCAATAAGTTATTTAAAAAGAAGCAGACAAGTCTCTCAAAGTATCAAAAATATATATATTTATATCTCCCTAGTAAACTACCTCATCACATCAGCAAGGGCGATTTAGGTTCCTCTGCAAAAACAAAACATGGCACTGAAGCACACTGGAGCTTTTACTTTTCTGGTGGGCTAGCTAATGGATTCCTTCATTTGGTTAATTGTGCCTTTGGATTACATTTAAGGTCAAAGAGAGATAATAACGATTTTTCTAGTCAATGCTGGAATGTCATAGCTACTAACGTCTTTAAAATGCTCCTAAAGCATGAGGCAAGCAAACACAGAGCAACGCACATTACGCAGGATAGCTCAGAACTTATTTGCTTTTGGTAACCCTTGGACCGCTGAGTGACTCAAGATTAAAAATTTACCTGAAGAGCACTAAAACTCTGTTGCACTGGAGCATTTTCTCTTTGCTTGACGTTACAGAGATGCCATGCACTACAACCTACAAGTGTAGCACGTTGATTATGTTTGTAATCGTATTTCTTTATCACTTCTGTCTGTGTAACCGCATAGGAACACATCTGACAGGTTGAGGACACTCATTTACAGCACGATTATATTATTCTTGGTAATAAACAGATGAAGGCAATTCTATGGGATTTATTGAAAGCTCCCCCGGTGCTTGTTTATGCACAACCTTTCAAATGTGGAACTTGTATTACCTTGAATTATGATATACACAATAAAGGTAAAAAGAATAGAAGACAGGGAAGCTAAAACATTACTTCTGCTTATAAATATGTTGAAGAGCTTTGTGTCAGTAATGTTGAAAGTAGCTGATTAGTTGCAGAATAACAGAACACAGTTACGAGAGTAAAAACTCGCTTTATTTCTCTATATAATCTCCTGATACAGTAATGTACTTATCCTTGCGTTTCATTAGTGCATGGATTCCATCAAGGTCGAATGTTTTCTAAGTAGATCAGAGCCATGCTGCTGTACTGCCTGCTTCATGTCTAAAACACTAGCCCCCCAAGAACTCATTTAAAAGCCCAATAATGTGGAAGGGAGGTCAGGACTGTATGGGGGTTGTGGCAATAACTCCCGTCCAAGTTCCTGTAATATCCTGTATGAGGTTGTGCGTCGTCCTGCAAAAACAGAACGCCTTTGGTGATCAAACGAGGCTGTTTTTTATTTTTTCCCCCCTTAGAGTGTCCCACTTGCTGAATGCTCACGGGAACGACTGCAGTAGACTCTCAGCCACCTCAGCCCTGTGTTGTCATTCTCAGACATACAGCCTTCTTCAAAAAGTTTGCAGCATCCGTTGCAGCTAAACGGCAATCGCTTTCCTTTATTCATGAGAAATTTAATCACAAGTCCCAGTTTGCCTTAAACTCCCCTCTTAGACAGGCTAAAATGTTCCCACTGTAACTATGAGATTTTTTACATTTTTAAAAAACTCTTTTTCTTTTCTCTTTATTCTATTCTACAATTGTTAAATACACTAAATGTTGGTCACAGCATGTGTGAAAGTAAATCTGTACATTCCTCCATCTTGAGGGAGAGCAGTAACCTAACAAAACCCACATTCAAAACCAGCTGTCCTTTTAATGCTATTTGGGATTTAACCACAGAACCTGTAATTTAACAGGGCTGATATTCTAAAGCAGAAATATAAAGAGAAACTTATGAGATTTGCAGAACTGAGAATTTTGCAATTACCTGTTTGGCTACAGAGTACCAAAGAGTAAGAATATAAAACTACTTTGACTCTGTAATTATACTGAATGCCACCCACCAGTTTTGCCAGGTGTGGAAGGATATGTAAAAAAAAATAAATAACTGGTCAAATAAAGAAATCATAATCTGGACAAAGAAATCATAATCTATTGATAATAGATTGTGTTTATGGAACTGTTGTATAAAAGCAATAGAATAGCAATCTAGTTACGCTGTTGTGTTGGTTGTCATCATGTACCCCGGTTGTAAGTACGAGGGTACCGTCCTCCCTCTGGTGTGATATTGCTTAATTGTAAATTTTTCTAAATACAAACTGATTGCAGGTTTAAAATAAAGCTGTTATATGAGATCTGAGGAAATGTCAGGCCAGGCTGGAGTGTATTAACTCATGAGGTGCAGCTCGTTCAACTTTTAACTCATATGATTTGTTTTTAAGCAAATTGCTGAATTCTAAAGCCTGAATTTCCGACGTAAAAATTGCCTGGATGCCAAAAGTATTTGTTTAAAACCATTGTACGGGAGCGATGTGTCTACTTTGGAGTTCAGTGTAAAAATTTAATTAGGAAGGAATAAAATAGCACTAAACTAATCTGGACATGCATGGAATATGAATATGATTTATGGCTCACAGTGAAGGAAACATTAACCGTCAGTCTTCTCCTGCAAAGCAGAATTTCACTATCCACCTCTACAACTACATAAGAATAAAAACTAAACAGTTAAGAACATAAAACTGCTTTTTCCCCCCCAACTAAACCTACAGCACACAGCTGTCTCCTCACCTCACACACTGCAGAATGTCACTTTCACTTCTAGCTGAGCTAGCCAGCTAACCTGATTAATAAATGTGCCCTTTGTAAGCTAGAGTCGGTGTTCACAACGACTTACTGCAGAAATAGTGCACTGAATTGGCAAATTTATTGCTATTATAAAACAGAACTAGAACAAAATAACACCAAAATAAGCGAGAAATGAAACAGCTAGCCCGAGTAGCACGCCTGGGGGTTGGGCTAGCCTGACAGCGTGCCTCTGGACGTGTCTCAAATCACATCACTCCTTCCTAGTCACGCGCACTACGCTCGGCAGAGATATTACAGTCTATTTAGGGCACTACATATAAATATGGTGGCTATTCGGGATGCGACTAGCCATGACTGTCGCGTTAGCCATGACACGACCGGAGTGGATTTGTCAGTCAGGACCTTCTAGAGCACTCATAGTACTAGTTTATATCTATTCTGCAGACAGCGGTTAGTTACCATGTTGTCCTGCTCGCTGCCCTCGGGAGTTTTCCTCTCCTCATTACGCTCACTCGACTGCTCCTTGCCGCGGCTCCGACCCCGACTCCTGCTCCACAGGTACGCGGCTCCGACCCCGAGCACGATGGGAGTCCCGACCAAAAGCGCCAGCTGCCACCGGGGCAGTCCGGACCCGGCTTCAGGTTCGATGGGCTTTGAAGCGGCCATCGGTCCCACCATGCAACTTACACACACTCACACACACCGACTTTAGGAGGCAACGGAAATCGCCGAGAGGTCAGAGAAGGAACGAAGGCATTGTGGGATACTGGAGGACTCTCGACAACCAGGGAGAAACGCAGCTTCCGGAAACTTTTTTTCTTTCCCCGCGGTTGATTAAACTAGCTTTCAAGCGCCACCTACTGGATTGGAGTGTGGGTGCCAACGTTTAAGCAAAAATAATAAAATAATAATAATAAATTCGCTTCTTATTTTAATAAAATGGCCGAATAATAATTATTATAATTATAATTAAATCCCCCCGGGATTTGGTTTGCTTCTGATAATGCTAATATTAATTCCCGTCTTTTCTCCTCACAAGCACCCATAATAACTTCCGGAAACAAACAAACAACAACAATAAGAAGAAGAAGAAAAAGTTTTTAAATTAATACTTATTTGTAATTTGTTTTTTATGTCATGAATAAACAAACATTTCACGTTATTTCACGAAAGCATGTCAAAAATAACGGTCCAATAATACATATACGGTATCATATACAACATATAATCCATTAGAAACTTCCAGAAACATACAAACAAACAACAATAAGAATAAATCTTTATTATTTTTTATTATTAAAAATATATTCTATATGTAGTTTGTTTTTAATGTAATGAATAAACCTATTTCACAATACCACATTCCAAACATCTTATACAACATTTCACGTTATTTCACAATAGCATGTCAAAAGTAAGTGATATTTTATTCTATAAATATCATAGTCAATATAGCTAGTGTAGCGGTAACTGATTTTAATGGTTATCATTTTAATTAACAAGTATTTTTTTTTTTAACAAACTGCCAGCGAATATTGTGTTGAAAAAGAATAATTAACAGGTGAAGAATTTACTGTACAGGATTATGGAACGACATGTTGAATTTTTATGGTAAACCGCCAGATGGCGCCACTGGTTCGTATCAGTTCTGGGCTTTACTGAACATCTTGTGTTTGATGTTTTAATGATTTCGCTTGTAAAACTCTGTGCATAGCAATATTCCATCTCAGAGCATAAGTATATACATTTACGCATTTATTCACCTTTAGTAACAGTTGTATCCTGGTCATGAGGTTATTGTAGGGGTAGAGAGCGATCTGGTGAAGTTTTGTATAAGTCCTAGTAAAATGTAAAATAAAATTGACAAAAAAATGTTGACAGATATAGATATATACATATATTTTTAGCATTAATATTTTTTTAATTAAGATTTCTGTATGACTTGTGCAGATTAAATGGCGGATAACGACACAGAGACTGTGTGGAAGACAACTGTTATTGTCAGCTCTTCCCTTCAGGTGCACAGAGCCGACTCACTCATCATTAGCTGGTTGCTAACTAACCAACTTTTCCTTGAGTTTGTCTCCTTCACCCAGATGTTTCCTGTTTCAAAGCTTATATTTAAGACAAATGTTTTATCTAACGTTAATTTATTGTGTTGTCTTGTCAGAATAATGAGATTTCAGTGCTGCTTTCAGCACAGCAGCACCTAGTTCGGTACTCAGACAGTATTGAAGCCGGTACACTGGTCTTTCCTCTCTCAGGTAAAATTAAAGCCAAGATAAAGAGCATCAGTCAGACACACACTATATAACAAAAGTATATGGCCAAACCTCCAATGACGTTGTATCCAAATACATATACTTTGATATGGAGTTGGTCCCCATTTTGCAGCTATAACAGCTTCCACTCTTCTTGGAAGGCCGTCCACAAAATTATGGCGTGTTTCTGTGTTTCTGTGAATTCGTCCCCATTCATTCTGTAGAGCATTTATGAGGTCAGGTATGTTGGACGAGAAGGCCTGGCTCACAATCTCCGTTCCAGTTCATCCCAAAGGTGCTCGATGGGTTTGAGGTCAGGGCTCTGTGTGAGCCAGTCAAGTTCTTCCACAACAAACTCATCAAACCATGTCTTTAAAGTCCTTGCTTTGTGCACTGGGGCACAGTCACACAGTTGGAAGCATAAAATTACTAAGATGATATGATATGCTGAAGCTTAAAATTGCCCTTAACTGAGGATAAGGGGCCTGACTCAAACACCTGAATTCAATAATTACCAGGTTTGGCCAAATACTTTTGTCCATATATTGTATCTTCCTGCTTTAACACACTCATCCCCAAAGGGCTTGTTAAGACATTCCATAGCGAGAAGACACCCTAAACAAATAATTCCCCAAGTGAAGTTCAGGATGATAGACTACAGTTATAGAGATGATCACAGTCAACCATCATCAGTGTTCAGTATATGCACAGTACAAAAATAAATTTGGGTTTATTATCTACATTCTAAAACAATACTGTAGCAATAGATCATTAAGTAACAACAACAGTCATTTGTTATTTAATGACACAAAGGTCAGCTGTTCTGGAACAGTTCTTGCAATTAATGTATTGTGAAGTGCATTTGCAAGCACCATACTGACTCTCATGAAGACCATCTCAGGGAAGTAAACCCGAATTTACTCGAAAAAGCCTGAAAAGTGGTTCATTTAAATCAGGGGTCGGCAACCCGCGGCTCTGGAGCCACATGTGACTCTTTCATCGCTCTTCTGCGGCTCCCTGTGGCTTTGGAAAATTAATAATAACTATTTTATTTAAATGTATTTTTTAAATACATTTATTTATTGTCAGTTTCTTAAATGTAATTATAAATTTGAAGATTATGGTAATCTTGTGACATTAAGATAAAACGTGTTTTTTTTGTCTTTTGTCGGTCATAAACACCGCCGGCGACAGCCGCCAACACTTGATTTATTGAGCTATTCAAGACCAGGTTTTATTCAGTTTGACAGCTGACTGCACGCTCCAGTACACGTTATAAAAGGATGACGGCACGCAGAAGCAGATAGCATTTTTTTTGGTTTGCTGCAGGTGTATAATTTAAGTTTAGCTTTTTATTTCAGAAATACACGTATGATTCAAAAAGACATAGAGTTTTGTGGCTCCCAATGTTTTCCTTTTGTCTATTTGAGTGTTTAAGGTTGCTGACCCCTGATTTAGGGTTGCCAGCTTCAAAAATTACAGATTAACAGCAGCTCATTCATTTTTTATGTAACAACCTCAACAGCAACCTCATTTCCCCTTTCATCTGTTCCTACCACTCAGCATTTACATCACCAATATACTAATCACCGGCCTGTTCATCATTTGTCCCTGTTTCTTGATGGTTCATGCATTAACTTGGATGCTTTGTTATGTTCGTAGGACACTGTGTGGCTGAACAAGCAAAAAACATTGTTTTAAAACTGAACTGAAAATGGAACTATTTGAGAAATAAAAAATCCTCAAAGTAGGGTCCGGAAACCTCCGATTTTATTTTCTTTTATTTTGTTTTAATAGTTGAAATCACAACTCATCGTTAAGTTACTGTATTTAAATCTAGTAACAATTTCCATAAAATGTGAGATGTGAGATGAAAATTTAGTAATTAAAATTTTTTTGCACATTTATAAAAATAAAAAATAAGAAATTGTAAATGTTTACTGATGGACCAAATATTTAAATGCATTTAAACATACTATACTTGTACAATGAATTTGTGCTAAGAGGTCTGTGGATATATATATATATTTTTTTTAAAAGTTGCACAAGTTTTGTAAATTCCTGAATATTGCTTGTACACGCTATATTGTTATAGTTCAAAATGTTTGTTTCTGATAATTTTTTCTTTAACCTGATGTGATTTTGAATTTCATGTACAGGTGTGGCGTTCTTGCTGATCAGCCCAGATGAGTTTCCTGAAAAGGCTGATCCTGAAGACAATTTTTTTCAGAGGATTGGAAAGTTCATCCAAGTCCACAGAAACAGCTTTTTTTTGCTCCAGACATCAACATGTGGCACAAAAGAACTGGAGATTGTGTCTGCAGTGCAGCACAGGTGCATAGTATGCCCTCAATCATAAAAAAAAAAACTCCTATGAGTATTATATAACATAATGAAATGAATCATTAGTCATACTGAGTACACGTATCATCGGCTGCATTCTGATTTCTCTGTCAGATTCTTTGGCAGTAATCTCAAAGTCTTACCAGTCATTAGTAACATGGATGCTGTGACAGGAATGCTGACCATCGCTAAAGTAAGTAACATCACCCTGCCTCACACTTACTTACATCTTTTATGACTTAATTAAAATATAAATATATTTTTACATTAGGTAGTATGATATTTTTTTATTATGCTCATACAACACTCCTCTCAGTTAACTGGTCAGGCAAACAGCTTTATGATAAAATGTTAGATATTGTTTTATTTTTATTATTAAAGCCTAGCATAAATTGTCAGGATAGAGAGCTGTTGCCTGAAATCACCAGCCGTGCGAAATATTACGAATATCAACAACAGAAAGGTTTAAATAGAAGAAATTTTGTGTTTCTAAATGGCCTAAGTCAGAGCCAAAACCCAATCTGATATAGTAAATATTACTGGTAAATAAATCCCAGCAATATGGATCTAAGGAGTAAGACTACTGCTGTTGTGAGCCCAGATAGCACCTGAATGTGGACCACTTCTGGCAAAAAAAGAAAATAAAATAACATAATAATAATAATAATAATAATAATAATAATAAAAATAATAATAATAATAATAATAATAATAATAATAATAATAATAATTATTATTATTATTATTATTTAAACAAAATTCTAGACAGGTTTAAAGACATGCTTGCTTTGTATTTCTTTTCATTATCCCCCCCCCTATTTAGTTAATAGATTTTAACTAAAGAACGAGGTTTTGCACTACAGTTTACCGCACTATGAGTATCTACCGAGCATCACATGATCACAACTGACCCAGTGATGAATCTGTTTAATGACAATGCAATGTCACAATTTTTGCAATGAAATCCTCAAAAGTGTCATTAGAAGGCTCCTTGTTAAAGGCACACAAAAAAGGTTCAAGCAGAGAGCAAATTCTGTTTGTTTGTGTGTATGTGTGTGTGTAAAAAAGTCTTCCTACACAACCCCCCCCCCCTTCCTTCTCTCCTCTCTCATCTCTTTCACACCACTCACGACTGTTTTCAAAGGTAAAGTGTAGGTTAATTTGTTTTATTTTTACTTTACATTTTGTATTCATTATTTTTATAAGAATATTTTTATGAATATGATTTTTGGGACAAATCATTTGAGTTTGCATTAGTTCTTGTGAGGAAATTCTCTTTAATGTATGAGTGCTTTGGATTACCAGCATATTTTCTGTTTTAACGAATTATGCTCGCAATCTAAAGTTTACCTGTACTTCTTTAATATTTAATACACACTTTTATTTCTCCAGCCCTTTAAATAATGAATTTGTGTGTTCAATACCAACATTAAACAGACAGCAATTTTTTGTGTTAATTGTTTAGGCAAATTGAAGTTTTTAGGATGACATTTTATGTGTAATTAATGCAAGACTCTACTGTAAAAAAAAAAAAAAAAAAGAAAGATATAATTTTTAGACGCTAAGTTACATTTTTAGACCCTGGTCAATTACTGCATGGCGCAGTGTTTGCTGGAGGCAAAACAACAGAAACTTGGAGGCATCAGCTACCAAAATGAGTGATGGCTCTAACTTCTGCCAAATGCCTAAACTTGAAGTTATTTTGCATACTAGGTTTTTTTGCAAGTAAAAAACTTTCAAAAGGAAATTTAGTTAAAAAGATAAGATAAAAGAATCAGACAGAAAAAAATGCTTTGTTTATTGTGCACACTTCACATCAGCATTGTGTGTTGTGTTCATAGATATGTGTCTAAAGTTTTGTCACGCTACCTAACATTAATTCGAAATTAGAGAACTAGGAGGAATAACGTTAAGCGCCTGAATGATGATGCATATCATCATATCTGTTGAGTAATGAGAAGAGCATCAGTAGCATTTATTGTGCAAACTTTACTGTGTAAGCTCAGGTTACCACCTTAATTATCTAGATAACAAACTCTAATAACTAAAGTAGCCAAACCAGCAAGATGTGGCTAAAGAGAAACTGAGAGTGTAAATAATTAGAAACCTATAACTTTGTCTTGAATGAACATGTACAAGACTTAATTTAATAGATGAGCTGTGGCTTCACAGACTTATCAGTTTGTGGTATAAAACAGTACAGGGATGTTTAGTCTTGATACCTAATTCAGTCACATCCTCCACCTACGGAGTGAGTGTGTAGGAGTTGCTAAACCTCTTAATGTTAGCTTTCTCTAGCAACACAATGTGAGTGATCGTACATAATCAGATAAACTTGTATTAAACTTGTATTTATTAAATTAAACCATTAGTTAATAAAAAAAAAAATAAAACATTCTTCTGCCTCCTAACACCAATAACGTTATAAGTGTATTTGTCAAATAATCATGCTGGTTTTATTATAAGGTTGTCCGAGCTCAAAGTGCAGTTCTGTTTTGCAGGCCACCAGTAAGCCACAAGTGGACAGCGTGCGGGAGCGGATGCATTCAGCTCGAGCTCACATCATCCAAAAAAGCCTTAAAACTTTGTTGAAGAAAACAGACATTTTTAAGGCTATTTAATTTTAATCACCTTTATTTGAATCCAACAAATAGAGCCCCGAGTTTCATTTAAAGATAAAAGCAGCAACAGCACAAACACAGGCCACACAGCCCACTTCTACATCAACATATTAATAACTGCAGACTATTTTACCTCCAGTCTATTTTCTCATACAGCATCTGCAAATACTTTTATTTAACAGTGCATGCACAATATTCTGTAATATGTATAATTCATGTGTGTTTTCCTTGGTGTAAGTAAACAGCTTATTCTTGGCAAATCCTGATTTGAGTAGTCTTATTTTCCAAGAAAGGTGAAATAAGATTTTAAGTTAACAAGTTAAGCCAGACAGTACATCACATTGATCACACATGTTGTGTGTGTGTGTCACGTTATACTCTCTCCTCTTGGATTTCTTCTATTCGGATGATGAGACTC
Source organism: Clarias gariepinus (assembly GCF_024256425.1). Taxonomy (NCBI): domain Eukaryota; kingdom Metazoa; phylum Chordata; class Actinopteri; order Siluriformes; family Clariidae; genus Clarias; species Clarias gariepinus. Next base: position 12,606,495 of record NC_071105.1, on the reverse strand, counting down.
TCCATCAGATCATATGTAACCAGTGCACACTGTAGTACCTATTAATTACATTTAAAAAATTATGTTAATTTGTTATATTAAGGCATTACTAATTTTAACTCAGTATGCAAAGATTACTACAGTAGGATATAAGGAGACAGATTATTTACCTTTTCCTGTGCCTCAGAGGGCATCTCACTCAGTGGTTTGTTCTTCAAAATCATGGGTTGAACTGATTTCTTTCCTAAGACTTCTTTCAATTCTAAAGGGTGAAAAATGTTTGGAGAAAAACGTTTATTATTATTATTATTATTATTATTATGTGAAAGACTTTATAATAAAGTAGAATAGCATGCTTTTCAAATAGCAGTGCCACCAAACGTGCAAACCAATAACCACCGGAAACATCATTTAGCAACAGTTTAAACAATAATTATATTTTAGATTTAGGTTAAATGTAAAAATCTCTTACCCTTAACTTTAAGCTTTCTGTCCTCATGATGTCTCTTAAGTTCAGACCCATAGTATGATTTTGACATGCTGAGACACACACGCAGTATTTTTAAGTAGCTCTCAGCAATGTTACAAAGGTCTGCCCAAATACCTGTCTGGAAAGTAATACATCAGTAATACATTGATCATCATAGTCCGAGTGCTTAGTTTTAAGTTTTACAAATGTACAGTATATTTGGGGATATTTATAAAGTACAGACTTACAGGTTTGTTTCTTTCTCTAATGAGCAGATATCTTAGAAGATTTAGAGACACCATGACCCTATGATATAGGAAAAAAGGAGTTAAACATGTACTGTGCACTCATCTGTCACTTTAAGAAGAATTTCTGCACTTTATGCAGTTATCCAACCAGCCAGGTATGACAGCAGTGCAGCGGATAAAACCACAGAGATACAGGTTTAGGGCTTTAGTTAACGATTGCATTAAACATCAAGGTAAAAAAATATGTATATATCATCTTCATGAGTTTAACCGTGGCATGGTTGTTGGTGCCATGTGGGCTGGTTTGATTGTTTCATAAACTTCTGCTCTCCTTGGATTTTTACACTCTACATTCTTTAGAGTTTACATAGAATAGTGTGGGGAAGAAAAAAAAACATCCTGGGAGTGGAATGGATTGAAACATAAGATTTCATTCATTTTAAGCAAAAACAACAATATGAGGCTGCCATGGGCTGAGACTCACCCTAACTGTTGGTTACTTTGCTTGTTTGCCAGATTTCAGAAATAACATATTTGAAATCACATGTTGCACCCAAATCGGCCAAAGGTTAAAGTAATTAATCAAAGACAAACTATTTAGAGCACTCCATGTCAATCACTCACTCTGGTCTTATTTAGGAATGACACAGGATCTGCCCTACGGTGTCCACCTGCCTGCCATATGCTCTGTGCTGCAGGATCATGGCTATTTTCCTAGAATCATCAATAAATAATTGTCAGGGGTAAATGATATCATGTGAATAAAACATCTCTCAAGGTAGAAGCAGGTGGCATGCACGGATTATGCCTTCCAATTTAAGTCTCTGGTTTTACAAATTAGCATATCGACTCTGATATTTTACATTGCAGTACTTATTATTCCGTAATTCTAACTATAGCTTGACAAGAAAGTGGTTAAATACAAATTGCTATTTGTTATTAGATATCGTTACATTACTACACTGATTCTGAACATGAATTCAAATGTAAATTTGCAATAATTCCCATGAATTTATTGGTAATAAAGACAAGAAAGGTTAGGGTTAGGTGCAGGGTAAGCATTCGTACATTGTCCTTTAACTTCATCATTATTATCTCATTTATTGTCTTTACCACTTTATCCTGTATACAGGGTCGTGATGGACCTGGAGCCTATCCCAGGAGACGTAGGGCACAAGGTGAGGTACACCTTGGATAGGGTGCCAATTCATCGCAAAGCACACAGTACATAAATATTGGGGGCCGCAAATTATACTATTCTGAGTGTCATTGTTCTATGAGAAGAAACCAGACATCCCAAACTCCATGCACACAGACCGAGGTGAGAATTGAACCTGGACCCTGGAGGTGGAAGGGCACAGTGCTAACCACATTCTGTTGTCACATAATATTACAGAGATTATACCTGACCAACTAAAGCAACCCCAGATCATACAAAACACTGGCTCCAGAGGCTTGTACAGTGGCCACTATGTCCGAGGCACCACTTCATGTGCTTCCCTTTTTACCATAATATACTGTACCAAGGGTCACATGACTTTGTCCATTGCTCCAAAGTTTAATCTTTATGCTCCCTAGCAAACTGAAGCCGGTTATCTGGTTAGTCTCACTACAGAGTAGTTTTCTTATGGGCACACACCCATCTAGTCTGAGTTCTGGGAGTTTTCATCTCAGTGTTTATGTACTGTATGGAAATGCTCTTACTTTCACTATTAAACATAGTTCTGGTTTTTACTGTAGAACTTTTACTATGTACCTTCACCAAGTGTTTAAGTCATCTCCATTCATGATTTTTTTCTGACCACAACCATGTTGACAGTTCAGCACTAACGTTCGAGGTTTTATTAAATCTTCATGCAGCCCAATCATTTAACTCTTCGGCCATGCAAGGGATTTTTGTCAAAGTAATAAAAAATGCATGTCTCAGCTAGTCACAATCAGATTATTTAGACTGATGTGTAGGTTAAGAAAAATGAAATTAACAATAACATTTTAAATCATAAAATAAATTATTGTGTATAATAATAATTGATGATAATTATTTAGTTCATGCATTCATGACCTCCAGACTGGACTATTGTAATGCATTACTAGGTGGTTGTCCTGCATCCCAATTAACAAGCTACAGTTAGTCCAAAATGCAGCCGCCAGGGTTCTCACTAGATCCAGAAAATATGGTCATATAACCCCAATATTATCATCCCTGCACTGGCTACCTGTTCAGCTTAGAATTCATTACAAAATAGTACTACTTACATACAAGGCCTTAAATGGTTTAGCTCCCACATACCTAACCAGTCTCGGTAGATCACAAAACTCTGGACTTCTGGTAGTTCCCAGAATTTTAAAATCTACAAAAGGGGGAAGGGCATTTTCATATTTAGGTCCAAAGCTTTGAAATAGCCTTCCAGACAGTGTTCGGGGCTCAGACACAGTTTCCCAGTTTAAAAGTAGACTCAAGACGCATCTCTTTAACCTGGCATACACGTAAATCATCCCATAACCTCATACTCCAGTACACCTATCCTGAATGGCAACTACGCTAATTCTCTCCATCTGTTCTGTACTTTTCTACCCATCCCGAGGTATCTAGAGATTGTACCAGCTTCAGTAGACAAAGGCCAACCCTGTGAGGATCCTGAGGCATCCAGAGAAGGACCAGCTCCAGCTCCAGGATTCTGCTTTATTATAGTTGGAGCTACACATGATGCTCCTGTGCTCCCAGTGATCCAGACCCCATCTGCCCTCTGCACCTACTGACTCCCTGTGCTGAACTGAACTTCATGTGAATTTAAATAACTTCTGTTATATTAAACTTTCAGCTGCATAACACACATGATGTTATATCATCTCTATCTGTTATCACCCAAATGAGGATGGGTTCCCTGTTGAGTCTGGTTCCTCTCAAGTTTTCTTCCTATTGCCATCTCAGGGAGTTTTTCCTTGCCACCGTCGCCGTCACCCTTGGCTAACTCATCAGAGACATTTCATTCATCATTCATTCATTCGTCTCATTATTATCTAGACACATTTTTCTCTCACATACACACTTCCAAATATTTTCTTTTCTAAAAAAATCTTTCATTTTTGTGAAGCTGCTTTGAGACAATGACCATTGTTAAAAGCGCTATATAAATAAAATTGAATTGAATTGAGAAATCTAATATTATTGTTAAAGCCTAGACAAGTGGTCGTTTTAACAAGTGGTAATTGATGGTACTGTAGTTGGTCTCATTCCAACACTCTTAATTGTGGAAGGCCAAGGTTTGTATTGCACATCTCATCACACCTTATTATATCTTTATAACACAAATAAATCTTATGTGAAAAGCCATAGTTTATGTCCTATATTTGAAAAATATGATTAGATTGGCATTTAAAATGATTGAAAAAGCATTCAGGAAACAAGCCTTTAACTTTCGCACCTGTCCATTCCATGCAGTAAGTCCGTCTCTGGGCCTTGATGTAAACTCAGCGTGTCCCTCAGAAGTACTATCAGTAATGTCCCCTTAAACCAGCTGTCCATCTGTTCTGACTACAAATACAGTAGATATCAGATCATGGTAGAGCAGGAAATGTAGCCCAAATCATGCAATGTATTCAATATGGTTTTGTTTTTGTAAAAAAAAAAGAAAAAAAAAAGGGTCCCTTCCTATTTGCATATTAACGTGCTTAGTGTCAGCTTATGAGAAGGCGTTAGCTTGTTGGTATGTTGCTCAAGTACATCTGACAAATGTAGAAGTAAAGAAATGCAAAGGATTACAGATATATAAAGGATACAAATATATCAGAAGTTTATTGTAAAGTGAATAAATGAATGATTTTAGGGTATTCATTTTTTGCTTGTCCAAGACCGTTATGAAATCTTTGTAATCTAGAAAGCTCCATTGTTTCTTATTACTTTATAAATCTATTAGATTTTCTATTTCGAATTTTAGAATGAACTCTGATTTTGACTCATCAGAAATGACCTGAATCTGACCTTGCTTGAATGCTCCACTTGATTTCTGATGTTTGTGAGAATGACACTTTCCACCCCTGCATGCTGACTGGTTTTCATTGTGCATCTGGAAGTGTAGAATATGTACTATTATTCAGTTTACTTTGCTTCAGCATATAGTTTCAAACACTATGTGACTATATGTGCAGAGAAAGTTGAATTTTAGAAATACCTGAAGAATTTATGCTTTGTTTCCCCATTTAGTTTCTCGATAAAAAGCTGAAACACCACAAGAGCTTTTGATCTCTGAAAAGGCAAGACAGGAATTAATACATTTGTGAATTTCTCAGCCATCAATGAAACACGTGGTATAACAATTAAGCAGCGATCACACTACACTTACCAAGTGCTGGATAGGACAGTCAGTCATGATTTGAATTAGGTTCTATATCATAAAAAGCAAAAACAGATACATAAATAGATTATAAAATGTTTACTTATTACTTTTATATAAAACTCAGTGTTTTAAAACATCTTGGGTTTAGAAACAATCCACTAACCGAGAATATTACATTTGTACTGAAAAAGGTCTAGAGTGAGGTTTTACAATGTGTTAAGACATATTTAAATATGATTCATTATTGATATGGTGAAGCCTTCTTTAAAGTGACATTTATCTAAGTTTTAGTTTCTTGTTGTTGTTATTGTAGATTTTTTTTATGTCTTACTATTGTAACTCAACACAACATTCATTATATGTCAATCATCATTAGGTTTACTTTGTCATTAATTGATATCAATTAGTCAACTGTTCAATCATTAATTGATTAAAAAGTTTCTTTGGTAGCTCAGTGGAGCTCAGTGAATTCCAGTCTGGTCCATGTGCGGTAAGTCCAAGCATTCCTCACTATTAAATATTCCACACTCAAATGTTAGTGGTATTATAACAAATGAAAGCCATTGGGAACGACAGCAACTCAGCCAAGAAGTGGTAGGCCACGGGAAATCACAGAGCGCGGACAGCGGATGGTGAGACGCATACAGTCGTGCACAGAGGTCGGCAACTTTCTGCAGGGTTAATAGTAACAGATGTCCAAACTTCATGTGGCCTTCAGATTAGCTGAAGAACAGTGTGTAGAGAGCTACATGGAATGGGTTCATATGGCCAAGCAGCTTACATCACCAAGTGCAATGCCAAGCATCAGATGCAGTAGTGTAGAGCATGTCGCCACTGGAGTGGTGGAGATGTGTTCTCTAGAGTTCATGCTTCTCTTTCTGCCAATCTGATGGACGAGTCTGGGTTTGGCGGTTGCCAGGAGAGTCTACTTGTCTGACTTTAGTGCCAAGTTTGGATGAGTGAGGGGTTATGACGTGAGGTTGTTTTTCAGGAGTTAGACTCGGCACATTAGTTCCACTGAAAGGGCCTCCTAATGCTTCAGCATTCCAAGACATTTTAAACAATTTCATGCTCCCAAAATTATGGCAACAGTTTGGGCAACTTCTTGTTTTAATATGACTGCACACCAGTGCACAAAGCAAGGTCTATAAAAACATGATGAGTGAGTTTGGTGTGGAAGAACTTGACATTATTGCACAGGTGAGTCCTGACATCAACCCGATAGAACACCTTAGGGATGAATTTGAGCAGAGATTGCAAACCGGGCCTTCTCATCCAACATCAGTGTCTGCCCTTAGAATGGCCAAAAAATCTCTTGAACACACTTCTAAAGTGGAAAGCCTTCCCAGATGAGTTGAAGATGTTATAACTGCAAAGGGGGCGGGGCCAAAACCAAATAGAATTGGATGATACTCAAGTTCTTATGCATGTGAAGGCAGGCAAGCGTATACTTTTGCCAATATACCGTAGTGTACTGTATGTGTTAATTATTGAAAGTAGTGATGCGGGTTTAAAAAAAATTCAAAATTACTCAAAAAAATCCCAAAAAAATCCCAAAAAATCCCAAAAAAATCCAGCCAGAATTATTCCGAAAATCTGCGCACCTACCAAACAACATTCACAGTAAACACTCAGTGTTTAAAACCCCCCAAGGGTGTTTAAATATATTGTGTTTTATAATGATGTGCAGTGATTGTCTTACTTGTGTGACTGTATGAAAAATCTTCTGCTCTAGCAACTCAACTGTAAGACTGTTGTCTGAAACTCCCGTCAAGATTTTAACATACAAATCCTATCCGAGTCAGAAAGAGTCAAAGTGAGATACATTATAAACTCATTTATCACCTCATCACCATCATCGCTGATCACACAGGATGTTACGCTGACAAGTTAGTATAATCTGCACTGCTGCATTATGACCTCATCTTACCAAACCTTTCAAGATCCATGCTTCATCTTTTCTGTAGGAGAAAAGCACAACCAGATTATTTAGTGTAACATAAGACAAGCCTTTGTTACACAAAAAATGTGGGAAAAAAAGACTTTTTACCAAATTACCTGCTCAATAAAATGCTGATGTACTGCACGTTGCATTGCAGAACAAACCCTGGGCTAAAAGTGAAAAATAAAATTAGTTACAAAAGGTTTTAAACAATATGTCATGTTTATCATGAAAAGAATTGTCCACGTAAATGCGCATTTAAAAAAAATCAAAAGTAGAAGTCAAAGGTACAGTATGTTTAGCAGGTAAGCAAAAATATTTCCATGCAAACAATGTCATGAGAAGTAACAGATTTGGGATTAAACATCTGTACAGCCATAAGAAAAGCACTTCTTCGTGAGACAAAACATAAAAAAGCTTAGATTGGACTTAAACCAGTGGAAAAAACTCATGTGGTCTGATAAGTTCAGACTGACCCTATTCCAGAGTGACTGGGACTGTGTTTTTAAGTATAGTAAACTGAACATATACAGTAGATGCATTATAATATATATATATATATATATATATATATATATATTTTTTTTTTTTTTTTTTTTTTTTTTAATTGCATCCTACCTGAAGACAGCAGGGAACAAGTCAATTGCAATATGCTGGACAAAGAGCAGGTAGGCCAAGGAAGCCTTTGATTCGGCCAATTCATCTTCCTTCCTTCTCAAAGGGTAGTAGAACAGGAGTTTGGGCAGAGGCTCATTGATATCTGATAGAGTAGTCTACAATGAGAGGCATGAATGAAGAAAGTAGAAAGCCCATTGCTTTTTTTTTTCTGTGGACACATTTTGTATAGCTCACCATAATCCCTGTGGCAAAGATCCATAATTGGGAGTTTTGTGATGTGTGAGCCTCCCTATCAAGCTGAGCTTCAAGGAGAGGTTCCCTCAGACTCTCCATGCAACTACAAACAAAATGAATATGAAGTGACACTACAGAAAACTAGTAGCTTGTTTCATTCAAAGAGGGTGGATACGCGAAAAACAGCACACATTTTTTATTATGATCATTTATTCTGAATATTCTAATAAAAAAAGTTATGAAAACCTACAATTTCAGAAGCACAGTCTTCAGTCTTGCATGATATGTGTCTGTCAGTGGACTCTTTAAATCTTGTCGTTTGACTTCCTGCACAAATGGCTGCACAAAGGTCAGCAAAGCAGCGCAGCAGCAACCGAGACCGTGCTCGTCTTCCTCTTCCTGTTTGCGCATGTATGGTACCGGCAGCTTCGAGATCTGTCTGTGCAGAGCATCTAGGGCCAGGCTCAACATGACAGGCTTTGAATCACCAAGCCTCATCAGCACTGTGTGAGGGGGTTAATATCAGACATATCAGAGCTGTAATTACGTCTGGGGACTGCAGGGGGAGGCACCTGCTATCATTTCCTGTGTACGTGTTTTCGAACCGGTAAAGTTCATGGTCTTTTGTCTAGTCACTGTAAGACGGTTATCACTGAAAGGTTTTCTGTCAATAGTTCAAAGATCTTGATGTTATTTCGGAATTGGGAAACCTGCCTGCACTAATGTTTGTCAAAGATATGAAACAATCATGCTTGAAACTGCTAGATCTGTGAATAATTAAAAATTTAGCTGCAACAAGTGCTTGAATACCTGGTTGAATATGTTGCATAAGCAGAATGATGGTGTCTGCAATTACATCAGGATCAGTTTCCTCAACTTGCCTGAGCAAGACGTTCAGAACCTCGTCCGAACTGCAGCTCTAAAGGAGACTAACAGTGTTTCAAACCACAAATCAAACAGCGTTATAAATCAGTCACTTCCGATCACTGTGCTGTACGTATGCGTTACTTACCTGTAAGAGGTGTTTGATCACAGCCTGACAGTGCACAGAATCCCTCTCTTTCCTCACCACCTCCTTAATCAGGGGCCCCAAGAGACAACTACCCATTGACCTTACTATGTCCTGAATGCACAATGCCAAGTGATCAGTTAAACATCATTTTCAGACATTTGTTCAGAATCTTCTTTGTGATTAATCTAGCACTATCTCTTTGAGCTGGCTTTAATTCAAATGTGAAACTCGTTAACATATAATGTACCTATTTAAATACATTACTGTTTCTATAGTGACAGTTAACACGCAGAGACATGTAAAGACATGGCAAAGACATAATCTAAAGTAGTGAAAATGATTTTACTGGACAAAGAAAAATGTCTAATCATTAGTAGGTTACTACTTTTTTTTGGTCAGATGTAGTTTAACATTTGTGTAAGGAGTCTCCAGTGTCAGATTTGAGAGTCAGTAAGTTTTTCACCGCAGTACAGTATAGTCTCCAGGACAACGATCTTTACACTTCCTGGTTTCAGGGTAACAAGACAAGCCTTTTTGTCTCATTGAATCACGACAGACATTGAAAGAGAATAAAAGAGGCTTGTGAGGAAACAAGAACTGTTTATAGTTGTTATGACATTCAGGTAAGTAATAGTAGGAATTAACTTGCCTCATGAGGATGCACAGTAACTGGAAATGAATCAACTTCGGGGTGCTAACAGCAGTTCTGCTTCATGTCTGACTGCACTACACCAACCTTCCTTATTAAAGCAGAATTCCCCGAAGTGAAATATACATATATTTTTTTTTACTGAACTCACAACAACCCTGGGTTAAGTGGTTTAATGCACCTTGTGCAGAGATTTTCGCTTTCTGTAGTAGACATTTCAAATTTCACTTCCCTTTGTACATGCATGATAGAAGCCATGTTTCCTGTTCACTGTTATACCTAAACATCTGACACTGATTTTATTTTCAAATCTACACAGAGAGTGGTCTATGGAATGGACTTTTAAGTTCTGGTTATAAACCCAAATGCTCCTGAGACTTCGTAGGAAATGAAGAGAACAGTAAAAGGAATGGGTGAAGCAAGGGCACTTAATGGAGCACTTCGTCTAAGGGCTACCAGTGGAGCGAGAAATCTGACTGATTTTCCACCAAACTACATTTTTTTTTACACCCAAGGGGTAAAGAGGCCAGCCAGTTAGGAATTACAGCAAAGTGATGGTTTTGTAGGAACAACTACTTCCTGGGGTTCACCATCCTCAGTGGGGCAGAATGATGGCAGAGTTGAGACAGTGATGTAGTAACTGCTAGTGTCTTGGGAATCTAAAATTGGAAAGCTGCTCTATATCATTTTTTTTTTTTTTCTGATATGTGCCGGGCATGGGGTCACTTCTAAAGTCTCTTGATTTTGAGCAGACAAAATGCATTATTCGCAGTCATGTGAAAATGTACTGTACATAGGAGATTGATACAAATCTTTTTAAGCAAGACTTTTGCATAATCATGTCAGCATTGCAATTAACAGAAACTTCCATATTCACCTGATTTTTGTCACAGCTGATAAAATCAAGCAGTTGTGCACTGTCACCCTGAACAATGCACATTTGACCAACGTTCAGAAAAAGTTCATGATCTTCTGGTTTCAAATCTTTTACCTGGGCTTTTCTCTGAAACAGAAGTTTGTTTTGTTTTCTTGTTATTTAAATTCTTATTCTTTAAAGAATTCTTTGATTAAAGAGATACTTTACTGTACTTTGATACTTTTACTGTACTGTAAAATAATGCACATCCAGTTACATTGATTGCTATTCCTGGGTATTTTCAACAGAGCACAGTTGTAGGAACAGTTGTGATAAGTAAAATGTAAGCAATGGATAATTACAATAATTCAATAATAATTACAATAATAAAAATAAACAACTGAATAAATACATATTACAATAAAAGAAAGTGATTTGGTTTCTACTCTAGAATTTATGAAGCTGTTAATTCCCCATCCATATAATACCCCAACATGGCATTAGCTACCAGTCTGAACTTTTTTATGGTCCTTGGTAGAACTGAACCTTTGTGTGATGTCACCATGGTTGATGTGGCTTTCATACAGTAGTACAGTACTTGGTGCCATAGCCATAAGGCAAAGATTACCCATAAAATACAAATGTATAATAAAAACTTGGAGGTTCGAATCTGCCCTCTGATCTGTGTTTCTGGAGTTTTATGCATGTGTTATGCATATGCTTGGTGGGTTTCCTCCAGTTACCTTCCATAGTGCATTGACCAGCAGTGAAGATTGATTGGTGATTTTAAATTTCCCATGGAGATTGTGGGTGCTTGTGTCCTAAGACAGGTGGCCACCTCATCCTGGGTGTACCCATCCTTGTGTGTTAAAAGGCTCCAGGCCTTCCTCGACTCTACACAGGACATAGTGATATAGACAATGGATATATGGATGGACTATACCCTACTTTTTACAATCGCACTTTCATAATATCTGACATGTGCTTTTCTCATGACAAAGCCCTACTTTCACTGTATAGCAAAGGACTTACATGTGTAGGAGAAAACGTTGACAACAAATACTCCCCACTCTTGGAAAGAAATACACTATATTGGCAAAAATATTTGCTCGCCAGCCTTCACAACTTGAGTAATATCTAATTCTTAAATACAGTTGAAAGCAATGATGAGTGGGTCCAAGCACCCTGCGCCATCGCCATCCGGCACACCACACTACCTGTTTGGCTTTTAAGTGTGTTAAGACCTGCAAAAAGCCATCGCCACCCGATGTGATTCGTCACTCCAGAGAACACGTCTCCACTGCTCTAATCTAGTGGCTACATTCTTTACACCACTGCATCCGATGCTTTACATTGCACTGTCTTTACATTGTCTGCATGCCTGGGTGCTCGAATTTTACCATGGACATGATTGGGACACCTGAATTTAATGATTTGGATGGGTGAGTCTCAAATACTTAGTATTTTAAATACTGCTGTGATAAGCAGTCCAACAACGGGCTACCGCTGACCCAAATGTGCTCCGTAAACTTGTTTATATCTGGTTATGATCTGAATATCACAAAGATGAGAATAGATGCCATACAAAAATGCACTTTATTGTATCAGATTATTATAGATGACTTGCTAGTTAATCTACTGAAGGATGTAAACTTTTTTTACCTATTTTCCCATTATGCTTGTATACTGATGATATTCATGCATAAATCCGGAATATTAATTTTCAGTGTTAATTTTCACTATAGCTTATCATTAAGTATTGATTTTTAGGTAACTTTTGCCCCATGGGACCAAGTACTATATTAGGCTGAATTTATTATTACGTATAATGTTTTTTGATACAGTATGTACAAGAAATGATTTATTACCACGTTCTAATCTATTACATTCTAACTGCCTCCCAATTCATTACCCACCAATTACCAGTTACTTACCGTACTGTATAATAATAAATCAATTTTAATTCTAACAACATTTAATTCGAACTGATCTCTATAAAACTGCCAGTAAAGACATATTCCTTTACTTTCATGTGATTTGCTGCTCACTCACCCATCTCTGAATTACATCATCTAGTTGATTTGCTGCCATTGTTGAGTATCTGTCCTGCCACAGCCTGCCCTCCCACAAACGGCCTCAATCAGCTCCGGATTAGTTACTCTCCCTCTCTGCTCTTTGATCACAGAGATTTTTTAGAATGATACATACACAAAAGAGTCTAGGAAGCTATGAAGTTGAGACTGAAGTGTATAAAAGGACGACAGCATGGAGAGCTCACTGTGTAAAGCTCTTATTAAGCACAGTGTATGGTAATAGGATTACACCGGAGAAATCTGACATGCACTCAAGCAGGACACGTTTCTCGAAAGCTCGAGAGAAGACGCACTCGACCTTAAATATTCTTCCTGATCATTTGAGTAATCTACTTTTAGGTCCACGATTTTTTTAAATTAATTTCTGGACAACGTCTTGCTTTTTTCTGACCGTCATTACAGATGATACAGAACAGACTGACTCACACTAGTTGTCTCAGACACTGGTTATTTAAACATGTCATGCCATGCAAATATTGAAAAGACATCCGTGATTGCTTGGGTTGTGAGTCGTTTTTTGCACAAAGCCTTAATCCAACATTTCTCCAATGTATGAAACGTGATACAGGCCCTGTGTTTGACTTCCTGTTCAGTGTATGGATAGAAGACCCTGATTTTAGCTCAATGGACGAGGACAAGGTTTGAGCACTAGGATTTAAGCCGCAGCTGGTTGGATGGTTTGCTCTGCCTATTGCTGTGTGATGAAAAGCCGAACACAAAAGGCATAGTGCAAACAGAGCGTATGGAAGAGCGCGCCTGTCGCGTGTCTGCCTCAGATTTGCTCCGGCTAAATTGGAGACTGCTGATTCAGTGTTTTGACAGCAGGCCGTGATGTTTATTGGGGGTAAGGAAAGAAGTGTGTCTCTGCTAGACAACGCTGACAGATCTATAGGCCTGGTGATGTCAGATGTTTGACGTTTCTCTTGTTGTTTCCACATTGTTTATTTGAGACGCAGCGGAAATGCATTTGAAAAGCATGTACAGACTTTACACTGCAACCTGGACCTACTGTATATTAAGCCTGGATTTGTGTAAGTGTGTGAAAGAGGGAGAGGGGGAGAGAGTACACCGATTAAAAAGGGATCACTGATACATTCCCTATGTTCTGTCTAGTAAATACTCTTGTGTGTATATGTGTGTGAAACACTTCATACAATCCAACTGCTTATTGTTCAATATGTGCTTTACTTAAAGCATGTGTTAAGTAGCAGACCTGCATCAGGTCAGCGCTATCGCATAACCATGTATTTTTTAATAGGCACCAGCAACATGACAACACCTTCGTAACCTGATTACCTGACACACACACTGACCTTCCAGGCTCAACTCTCTAACAGCACTCTGGAATCTGTACGCTATTCAGCACATGTGTATTTATCCCATGGTTATTTTTTGATTTCATTACAAATCATCAAGAAATCTATTCTACAATTCAATTTGAAATCATGTAGTATGCAAAATATGTGTTTTAATCTTTAATCTCTTTCATGACATCCCAGCTAATTTGAAGCACTGTGGTCTTTGTCTGAAATTGAGGTCGTCTGCCAAAAATAATCTCCAGTGCCCAAAAAAGAAAGTGTCCTGTTTAAAGCTCTCTCTCTCTCTCTCTCTCTCTCTCTCTCTCTCTCCCTTCTCTGTGACTCTGTGTGTTAGCGTCACATGTCCTGCTCATTGCTTTACTGATGCATTTTAATCTTTTTAATACAATATATGCATTATAAATCATTCTGAGGATTGTATTCATGTTAAATAAAGTATCACAACTATGTTGTGAACAGGAAAATACTGTACAGTGTTATACTCTACATGGCAGCGGTTGTTACACTGCAAAAAAATCTTACCATCCTACCAAGTGAATTTTTAAAAAATCTAGTCAAACCTATGTATAATTTGTAAAAATATTATTATAAGATTCTTATACAATATATAAAGATTATTATATAGAATAATATATTATATACATTATTGTTTCTAATCAAATGTTATGAAAATTGCAAACAAAAAAATGTCCTAGTATAGTAATCGAAAAGATATGATTTTGCAACATTTTAGGAATTTATTATTATTTTTAATTATAAAATTATCCACCCAAAACCAAGACAGTTTTGCTTAAGCATTTGTGTAAAAATAAGATGAAAAACCTTATATTCTTTTAAAAGAGGCTGAGAATGGAGCCAATCAGAAGCCACAATCAATCACATTTGGTTAATTGCTTGATTTTTGTCTGCAAACAGAAGTTGGGTTTGGTTCGTGTTTAGTTGGAAAAAACCTGCAGCTGCAATTCTATTGATATTTTTTTTAGTAGCTCATTTATAACACAGGCTAGGGTCAATCATTATCAATTTATTTTCAGTCCAAACTGATCGTGAATCTCTGCTTTATTGGATAAGAAGAAATGTGAGATGGATCATATTTTCTTGTTTAAATGCCTGTACAATTCGTTCAGTATGAATAGTTTGTCTTTAACAAAATGTGGACTAAATCTTGATAAAAATCTTGCACTTTTACACAGTTTTACAAAGCTGGGTGTTCCCACACATTATTCACTAGCTATTATAAAATATTCTGAAACCACAACAAAACTGATAAGAAAAGTATGAAGTTACAAGAATGAGTTTGTTTGAAATGTTGCACACATCTGCAACACAGGAAGACATGAAGGTGAATTTATGGTGAAGTCAGTGGTATGCTCTAAAATTGCACGTTATTTCATGTAAATGCATGGGGTGTCATGATCCTTGTGAGAAAATCACAACTGAAAGATGAAACTGTCTACTCTGCATGTGAAAGTAAATTGTATAAAATAACAACAAATGCAAGACACCTGAATAAAGTGTTTTTGTTGACACTGCTTGGTTTATCATCAGCAAACTCTGGTCGTAGCACTTGACCTCTGTTTAGTATCTTGTGGCCTCATTTAATTGTGCATTAACTGAACTGTTGGAGGAGAAACTTGAAAAATAATTCTACAATAACAGGATGTGCTGAATCAAAAACATATAAGTTTGGCCACACCTTCTAATTCAATGTTTTTTCATTTAGTGATTTTTTTTTTTACATTCCAGAATAATACTGGAAATTCCCAGTAAATTTTAACTATGAAATAACACATATGGCATTTGGTAGTTAACCAACAACAACAGTCAGAGCACCTGAGCCGACTGATAGCAAGAAACCAAAAAATCCCAGGTTTTTATTTAGTAAGAAGTGAAGACTTTATTACTACTTCAATGAAAAAATCAATAGTATCAGGAAGAAAATAATGGAGGTTCAACCTCTAATAGCATCTCATAATCCAGTCCAGTCTAAAGCTTCACATTAAGATTTTCAGTGCTTTACAGGTATAGGATAGAAGAGCTGTATAAACGTATCACCTCGGCTAAATCAACAACAAGCTTGTTAAACCCAGTCCCAACCAGATTTCTAAAATAATTTATGCATACAGTTGGAAAGCCACTTCTAAACATTATTCATTCTTCATTATATCTAGGTCACGTCCCTTAACCTTTCAAGTTGGCAGTTATTAAGTCGCTTCTTAAAAAATCTAATTTAGACCTCTAATTTAGAATAACAAAAATCCAGACCGATTTCAAACCTTCCGTTTATATCAGAAATATTAGAAAAAGTAGTATCAGCTTAAATATGCACATTCTTGCAGGAAAACAATATCCTCAAAGAATTGCAGTCAGGTTTAAGGCCCCATCATAATACAGAAACTGCACTAGTTAAGATTGCAAATGACTTGTTTTTAGCTTCGGACCAAGACCACTAGTCTTACTTGATCTTAGTGCTGCATTCGACACTTTAGATCATAATATTCTCATAGATCGCTTACAAAATCACATAGGTATTCAGGGACAGGCAATAAAATGCTTTAATTCATGCCTGTCTGATCGATACCATTTTGTAGATCTAAATAGAGAACTGTCTGGTGTAATGCCAGTGAAATATGGGGTCCCACAAGGGTCAGTTTTAGTTTGTTCTCAATATACATGTTTCCCTTTGGTAACATCATTAGAAGAAATAGGATTAGTTTCCATTGTTATGGTGCTGATACACAGTTATACATCTCAACTAAACCAGACGAAATACCTAAGTTGTCTAGACTAACTCAGTGTGTCCAGGATATAAAAAATTGGATGACCAATAACTTTCTTTTACTAAATTCAGATAAGGCAGAGATATTACTTATCGGCCCAAAAACCAGCACACAACAGCTTTCACAATTCAGCCTGCGTTTAGAAGGATGTACTGTTACTACCAGCTCAACAGTGAAAGACCAGAACGTGATATTAAACAGTAACTTGTCCTTTAAAAATCATATTTCCAATATCACAAAAACAGCCTTTTTCCTCCTTAGAAATATTGCCAAGCTCAGGAGCATCTTATCCGTATCTGATGCAGAAAAGCTAGTTCATGCATTCATGACCTCCAGACTGGACTATTGTAATGCATTACTAGGTGATTGTCCTGCATCCTCAATAAACAATTTACAATTAATCCAAATTAGTTTAATAATTTGTCCAAAATGCAGCCGCCAGGGTTCTCACTAGATCCAGAAAATATGGTCATATAACCCCATATTATCACCCCTGCACTGGCTACCTGTTCAGCTTAGAATTCATTACAAAATAGTACTACTTACATACAAGGCTTTTAATGGTTTAGCTCCCACATACCTAACCAGTCTTCTGATATGCTTTCATATTTAGCTCCAAAGCTTTGGAATAGCCTTCCAGACAGTGTTCGGGGCTCAGACACAGTTTCCCAGTTTAAAAGTAGACTCAAGACGCATCTCTTTAACCTGGCATACACGTAACTCATCCCATTACTTCATACTCCAGTACATCTATCCTAAATGGCAATTAGGCTAATTCTTTCCATCTGTTCTTTATTTTATGACCCATCCCAAGGCATCTGGAGATTGTGCCAGCTTCAGTAGACAAAGGCCGACCCTGCGAGGATCCTGAGGCATCCAGAGAAGGACCAGCTCCAGCTGGATTCTGCTTCATGATGGTTGGAGCTACACATGATGCTCTTGTGCTCCCAGTGATCCAGACCCCATCTGCCCTCTGCACCTACTGACTCATCCCTGTGCAGAACTGGACTTCATGTTAATTTAAAGAACTTCTGTTATATTGAACTTTCAGCTGCATAACACACATGATGTTATATAATTTCTATCTGTTATCACCCAAATGAGGATGGGTTCCCTGTTGAGTCTGGTTCCTCTCAAGGTTTCTTCCTATTTGCTTCTCAGGGAGTTTTTCCTTGCCACTGTCCCCATCACCCTTGGCTTACTCATCAGAGACATTTCATTCATCATTCATTCATTCGTCTCATTATTATCTAGACACATTTTTCTCACACATACCCACTTCCATAAATTTCTTTTTAAAATTTTCTTTTCATTTTTGTGAAGCTGTTTGAGACAATGACCATTGTTAAAAGCACTATATAAATAAAGTTAAATTGGATTATTTTAAGACATAAAGTATTGTCAAGTGCAAAACCCATCAAGCACCATGATGAAACTGGCTCTCATTAAGACCTTCCCAGGAAAGCAAGACCAAAACTTACATCTGCTGCAGAGGAGAAGTTCATGTAGAGTTACCAGCCTCAAACATCACCAATTAACAACCAGCACCTCAACACCTGTGCGTGTGTGTGTGTGTATGTGTGTGTGTGTGTGTGTGTGTGTGTGACACAGTCTGGACTGTGAGGGCCCAAGTGCTTTGGTACCTTTTTCTTTTTCCAGGTGGCAGGATCGTGAATTCATATTGAAATTCAAATACACTTTGTTTATCCCCACTTTGTTTAAGGCACACAGAAAAGTACAGAAAAGAAAAGAAACCACAAACATTTGTACATCATGACATTTAGGTGGAATGAGAAAGGCCAAGATCAGTGCAAATATAACTGTTGTAGTGATAATAAATGGAATGTGTGTGAGGGGTGTGTATGATTAGTCACAATGTCGGTGACTTTGTGGATGCAGCGTGGGGTGTAGATGTCCATGATGAGTAGCAGACACATCTAAATAAAGCCTGTTAAACTGTTAATTATTGCATGTTGTTTATGTCCATTATCGTATTATTTTGCAGAAAGAAATAAAAATCAGGAAATACCATGGAGTTAGAAGGTTACGAGTGGTTTTTCCACTTTCACGGATTTTAAGTGGTTACATAGTAAAAGTGGAAACCATATTATTCAAAGAAAGCAAGTTTGCATTTCATAATTAGAACTAGGACTATATACTTAAAAAAATATCAGTAATAAATTAAATTCTTCTTATTTTTATTTCACGCTTGCCATTTCTTAAATTCAAATATCATATTATCAATATCAATATCATCATATTGGGGTTTTTAATGTTTTTTTATAGTCAGATAAATTTATAGATGCTTTTTGGTTACATCATATCACATTTGGCAACAATTCAGTCCAAACGTTCTACCCAAGATTGTTTCTTGTGTTCTTGTGTCTTGGGTTTTTTCTATTCAAGGAAGATCTGGCACATTTAGAGGCCTGAACTAAACATGGGGGATTTTAATAATCCCTACACTGTAACTGTCCTCACATGACATCCATCAACTTTTTTTTCTTTCTAACACTGTCCATAGCATGATGTCAGTCACATCTGTTTATCCTTAAAACTGAGCATTAACATGAACTTTGAATGTAAGAATTCCAGGTAGGCCTCTGTGCTGTCACATCTAGGGACCACGTTTAAAAAAAAAACAACAGATCCATACTTCCTCAAGAGCACAACTACAACTGAAGCCTGCGTGTCCGTTAGTGAATCGGCATTTTGATGGCAGGTACTAGTGTTGACTTGTTCCCAATCAATACATACAGAGTGGGAAGCTTCAGGTGCAGCCTGTTATCTGAAGATGCTGTGTGTGTGAGAGATCAATATCCAGGCACTTGGTTACCCCTAGCAATGGAGCCCCATCTCTCTGGGCAGCTCCCCGTGGCAGTAGAGGCTGGGATGTTACAAGTGAACAGCCTGTCAAAATGATTTTGTCATTCCATTCATTCTGTGGTATTTGGAGATGCAGACATGCAGCAGTGAGGGGTTCCTCTGTCTTTTTCATAAGTGATGGAAGCTTTTAGGGTTGTTTTCCCTCCCTCCATCCCTTTGGCCTCCCTTTTATCCATCTGAGTGCATGCACAAGAGTTATATCTAACAATACTGTACGTCTCAGGTCAGTCAGCATCCATCTTGTTCATCTGTTTAATTGGAACAATACTAATGTAATGTTTTTAAGGATGAACAGGAAAGGGCTTGTGCACTGTGTCTATTGGAGATCATTTGTAGACTAATAGGATATTTTGTTCTATATGTCACATGCACCTTTATACAGTCACATCTGTGCATTTACAGTACAGAAGAGTCTCTGACTAAACCGGGCGGCGTGCCGCTTAGAAGAACTCTGATACGACACCATAGAGCACAGATCAGGTTCTTCTTGACATCATAAATGTTTCAGAGGAAGCAGAAGCGGAGTCTCAGCTCCAGCGGGGAACCCCGACAGACAGGATATGTGTCCTGTGTTCATGTTTTAAAAAGATAAGACGATTATTGCATTAATACTCATGATGATTAATCTCCCACAAAGTTGCATTGTAAATAATCACATTTTTTTTTAGATCCTACATATTATGTTCACATCTAACGCATGTGGTTTTATTTCTCCAGCTGATTATTTTACATTATTTATTTGTTTTTAGACGTTCGGTTTTCACATGTGATACATGCCTTCATGTGTGATTGCTGCCATAATCACATGTGAAGTACACAAAACCTACAGTTTCTCCATAAACGCTGCTGTTTAATCAGAATCTGTTTTCTGATACGAGATGTTGTGTTTATTGAACAGCGTTGTTCTGTTCATAGCTCGCTGCCCATCAGAGGCTTGAATAACGACAAAAGTACAACAGAATCCCAGCTGTTCATCTAGCTGCATCGCTCAGTACCGCGACTCTTGTGTTGCAGGTCAGGGTCTGAGTGAGCGGGTGCGAAAATGTGGAAGTGTGTTTGTTAAATTGAGTTGTTTTCTTTTTCTGCCAAGCAGGTGTCTGGTTATGAGAGACGCAGACACATGAAGAATGAAGGCGTTTAGCAGAAGTTCTTGTTAGCTCACACCACACGTGGCCTTCCCCAGTTCCCTGAACAGACATTAGTACAGGCTTGAGCAAGCTAACATCCGAGCATCAAATCATTCATTAAATCAGAACATCAAAAGCAACTTTACTTGAGCATGAATTATTTATAATATCAAAAAAAAAATCTTTTGTCATTTTTTTTAAAATCCTGGCTGTATCTCGCTCTCTCTTTCTCTCTTTGATATCACCATATGCTCGGCTTGGCTTTACTCGGCCTGTAATGGATCTTATGAATTTTTCAGAGAGATTCATAGCTTCCATCATCCCTGGTTAAGTCGATTACTGTATCACTGAGCATTCTACTTTTTTCACCATCTGAAAATCTCATGTTATTTTATAGAGAGACAAGATTGAAACTGACTAAAACACTGCTTTAATGCTGAGCTGCTAAAGCTGTTTCTGTGTTCAACCTAAAGGATTAAACCACCTAATGCATCTGAAACACTTGACTGCACCAGGCTTCAGCGTCTCCATAGTACATCTCCATGGCTTTATATGACAGTTTTAAAGGGGCAAGACGGTTGGTGTTACGGGAAATAAATGTGGTTTAGCGTTTATAGCTTTTATAAACAGCTAAACTCCCTGATCCATTTTGTCATGTACAGTAGGATCTGTGGCAAGTGCTTTAGTTTTCTTCTCTTTACTGTAGAAGTGTAAAATAATTGCATGATAATTTATCGCCTAAATCAGACAGAATAATTGTAGAGAAGTTACCAGATCCAAGTGTCGTAAAAATCAAACCAAGATTTTTGATAATGCAGAATAACAAAGGTACCGTTATTTCTTTATATAATCCCCTTCCACACTGTCGCACCTATCACAGAGCTTCACTAGTGCTTGGATACCATGATGGTAGAAGGTTTTCTCAGTATGCCAGAGCCATGATCGGAATGCCTGTTTCATATCAAAAGCCTCCCAGGAACTTCTTTAATGGCTCAAACATGTAAAAATGGCTTGTACCAAGGTCAGGAATGTACAGGGGATGTGGCATATAGTATATAAAGTAGGGATATAGAGTGACAGTTGATCAGTCAGTGATATGTAATGTTAAATGAAGCAGATAAACATGTCTTTAGTCTTTCTCGGCCCCTGTTTGAGCAGCGGGTGGGACTCCTTGCTGAAGCACAGAAGTTAATGGAAACGCTTTCAATATTGGAAAAAAAAAAAACTGAGGAAAATGTCTTTGTGAGCTCGTGTCTCTTTGTTGTGGTTATGTCCAGTGATTTCATCCTCCTTTATTCCCCTTCCACACACACAAACACACATAGACGTTCTCCTTATCGACCACCACTCTAGCATTTTACATCAGGGAATATGATGGATGAAGACAGACTTGCCTTTCCAACAGTCCTGACAACAACCAGGAACCAACCGACACATTTTATTTCTTTTAGGTTTGTGTGTGTTTGGCATATCATGCTGATATCAGTACTGTATATGCAATATTATTGTTATTGGAAGTCATAGTTATCATTAAGCTCTTCTGAGAAAAAATGTCCGTTTTATAATATGATTTCGGTAAAACTGCATGTGTGTGTGGGAGGGGGGTACGGAATTACTCTCTTCACTGGAACTAAGAGGTCCTTCGTGGGTTTAGCATGAGAAGGCCTCTGCACATAAACATTTATGAGTGTCATAAATGTACATCACATGTCCACATACTTTCTTACATAGTGAACATCTTATATGGTGTACATCTAGATACGATCATGATAAGTTAGATATTAATTATAATTATGTGAACATGTTTTTTAAAGGTTTAACGGTGGCCTCGCACCTCCAGAGTTGAGGGTGGGTGTCACATCTTCAGGTCTGTGTGTGCATGTTCTCCCCATGCTTGGTGAGTTTCCTCCATGTACTCCGGTTTCCTCGCACAGTCCAAAGACATGCAAATTAGGCTTAGTGGAAGTTCCATATTGCCTGTAATGTGTGAGTGTGTGTGCGCTTGTGCCCTGTGATCAACTAGCACCCCATCCAGTGAGTACCCCGCCTAGCCCCCTGAGTCGCCTGGGAGTGGCTCCAGGCCTCCAATGACCCGGTACAGAAGAAAGAGAGTGAATTAAGAGTAAATTAGTGAGGTTTTTTTACATTAAAATACTTCAGTAAAGGATTATAAGCAGCGATAGACAAAAAAATAAAACTGTCAATATTTTAATTGCCAACTCTTTGTGTGTCATCTGCCACACTTCTTTTAGAGACTTTGACAAATTCTTTTCTGGATTAACTATTTCTGGTAAAAAAAAAAAAACAAAAAACAAAAAACATTATCATAATGTTTATAAATGTTTGTAAACATATATAAATGTTTTTATATAATATTAATATTTTTTATTGTTACATTTTTGATTAATTAGTTAATCTTAAACTTGTTTTTTCTACTGATGAATATTATCTACCATATTGTAATTCTCCTGTATAGTAAGAAATAAGTAATTTTGCTCAGTACAGTACAATATATACACGCACGCCATATGTTCCAAACACTGCTTATCAATCTATACATGTCATTTAGTGCAGAGAATCATTCTCTCAAACCCTTCGCTGCTAACCACATAAGACTCTTTTCTTTCTCCCACTCGTTCTTCTTCTCTTTCCAAATATCATGAATAATTTGTGGCTGAGCTGCACTGCATGATGACAGCTGTGCAATAGTCTTGCGGGCTGTTTTTCAGATCAAGTAAATAATGAATAAAGCCCTACAACAAAAGCATGAATCTCACTTCTATTTACCTGCTGATGAACGGCAGAGGAGGACGAACGGAGCTACCTAGATTCAAAATGAGATGCTGGTTCAGGCAAATACTGTATATCATCGAAATACAATTATTAAAGGATACATTTGGGGATTATTTAGACACTAGAATACTGGTCACTGTCTCGCTGCTGGCTAATGTCTCAGATATAATTAATCATAGACTCTAGAGTCCTGTGGAGTCTCTTTATGTCCATTTAGTCTTCCTAAACTGAAAATATAGTGTCTATCATCATTATATACAGTATCATTTATTTATTTATTTATTTATTTATTTATTTATCTGGCAGTTGTTTGTATGCAAAGGATGAGCGAAGAAATACAAAAAGATGTTAAAGAAGTCAACAGTAATCCAGGTGCTACATTTTCAGTAGCCAGTATTAATAAAAAAAACACAAATGGAAAACATCTTACTGAAAACTATATTATTCTCATGTCACACACAGATCTATCAATCTCATACTACAGTATTAAGGGTTCTTTTTGTGCACCAGTGCCTGTAACCCTCCACCCTCATTAAATAAACCCTGTTATCTTTATCCTCTCACAGATTTGACTCTCACGCTCATCATCAACCAAATGTTGGTCGCTCCAGGCTTTACACTGGTATAACACACAGCTCTATTGTTTAGATTCACAGGTAGTATATATATTTTCATTTGGAGTCCGTTGATTGATTACAGTATTGTTTGCACTGTGCAAATGTTTTACTGCTTTTCTTAAAGTCTCAAAAAACAGCTTTTTAAAAAGACCTTTAAATTTTTCATGTGCTGGTGATATAAATTATAAATTAATGTTAAGCATACAGTAGAAAACAGGAAGTTCTGGTTCATGTCATATAAGGGTGATAGAATTACAAGCCGTTGTTTATAGTGTTAACTCTCACTAAACTGTGTGTGTGTGTGTGTGTACGTGTGTCTTTATGTGTGTGAATGACTTGTTCTGATTACTATGTCAACTTATCAATTTGGCACTTTTTCTATTTATATTTGATATGCCTGGAGGCACTGTCTTAAAACCATCACCAGACTAATAGGTCCTTTTGAGGGAAACAGGACTGGAGCTGTTAGTGTGCCTAATGAGCCATGCCAGACCTTACACACAGGACCTGGGACACTTCTCAACACTGCTACTCGACTAGACCAGGTTCTCCTGACATCCTTGTAAAAGAAATCTTAGGTGTGTTTTTTTTTAGCTGTCTTAAATGTAACACTGATTTTCTAAAGAAGATGCACTTTGTATCACACCGATTCAATATTACATTCCATAAACCCACTTTTTCACTCTCTATACTGCTTATGCTGTACAGGGTCGCTGAACCCTCAGGGACACAAGCACACACACTCACAGACACACTATGGGCAATTGGGAAACGCCACTTAGCCTAATCTGGATGTCTTTGAACTGTAGGTGAAAACCAGAGCACCTGGATGAAAAGCAAGCATGGGGAGAAAACCGGACTCAAACCATCAACCCTGGAGGTGCAAGGCCACACTGTACCTTTTTTGTTCTTTTACAAATACTGGTTTTGCAAGGAACAAAAACCAACAATTACAGATTTTCCGCTTAAACATTTCTATAAAATTTGAGTGACATCCTCGTCCTCTACAACAAACATAATCAGCATTTCGTAGCTTTTAAATTAAACGAAACATTAAAATGCCATTTATAATAATGACAATTATTTTATAAACATTTACTTTTTTATTTTATCACAATCTGTAGTAGCATATTAATAATTACAAACTGCTAAATTTATAACAATATTGAATAAAAAAATATTTTTGCCAAATATAGATATCATGATTAAATAAATTTTGAAAGCAGGTTTATAAACACTGGTTGGCAGATAAGCAGGTTGATAAAAAAATATATATATGACCCCAACTGCTTCTGTGAGATTTAATCAGATTCTGTTAGAAATGTGTCCTTGTGATTGATCTAAGGATGGCTTTGCTGTGTAACCTGAATAAATGGTGTCTTTACTTTCGATGACACGGTGGGATTCTTAGGTGTTTTAGGTGTAAACAAAGAGGCTTAATTACTGTCATCCCATAACAAAGCAGTCAAGAGCCTCCAGTAGACATCTGTTGCTTCCCTTCAAAGCATTCATTCATGCTGAGCTGATCCAGGGCACTAGATGTGTCTCACAGGCCTAAAGAGTGTTTTGTGTAAAATAAATATATGCTGAGTCCTAAAATACTATTTAGTTCTGTATTTTAAGGGGATGTTTTTAATAAATAAAGACCCCCATAGTCTATCTGATCACAAAAACTCCTAGTTTTCTTTTTGCTTTTGCTTTTCTTTTCTTTTCTTTTCCAGTGACATATTTCAACATAAAGCCACACTGTAACTGTTAAAGGAAAAATTGACACATCATGCTGTACATGACCTACATGTATTCTCATCCATGAGATGCGTCACATCCCAGCCCGCACTACAGAAGGTCGCGTGATGATGTTAAGTGGGCGCGGGATTCCAGAAACCGAGACTTTTTTTTTCGTTCACATGCAGAACTTTAAAATAGATCACTCCGACCACAGACAGATGCGATTTTGAGGACTAAGAGTTTAATGTTTTAAATTTCTTAAATCATCATGGAGAAACCAAAAAAGGACAAAATAAAATTTTTGACAAACATTAGTTGTCAAAAAATTAGTTGTGGGCTTTAATATACAGTATAAAGTTAGGTTTATGTAACAAAGGTATATGCGCGAATTGCATTTTGCTTTCTGTATACCTACTACTACTACTAAAAAAATAATTTATAATAATAATAAATATAGCTAATAATAATAACAATAATAATAATGGGTGTTCCTAAAATAGGCCCGCTCACTTGTATTATTATTA
Organism: Clarias gariepinus; assembly: GCF_024256425.1. Taxonomy (NCBI): domain Eukaryota; kingdom Metazoa; phylum Chordata; class Actinopteri; order Siluriformes; family Clariidae; genus Clarias; species Clarias gariepinus. The sequence continues at coordinate 12,580,284 of NC_071105.1, read as the reverse complement.
TTATTATTATTATTATTATTATTATCTTCCCTTGACAGACATTTACATTTACATTTACATTTAGGCATTTGGCAGACGCTCTTATCCAGAGCGACTTACAAAAAGTGCTTTAATGTTTACAACATTGGATACATACTTACACTGGGTTAACTAGGTTAATAACTAAGTACCATTAGTCAGACTACCTCTCAAATGTATGAATAGGATTTTGTATTTGCTGCATCCTATTTTATAAGTGTTATATCCTTATTGTCTCCTTTTTAAATACTATAAATAGTGCTTTTGTGTTGTTTTATTGTATTTTTTTAGTAATATTTTTAATTGTACTTTTGCGTATTTGTTGAATCTTATTTTATAATATTGCATTTTTTATGGTTTTGCCCCACTCCTAATTATTTGTGTATGTTTTCGGCCAGTGCTTATTTGTCTAAGTTGCTGCAGAACTGATATTATTATTATTATTATTATTATTATTATTATCGGTGGTGGTGGTGGTGGTGGGGGTAAAGATAAGATCTTAACTATACAGTGTGAAATGTGATGCGAATTTCACAATGTGAATTTTAGTTTTAAAATACGCAAAGCAATATTTGCAGCTGAAAAGCATCTACTTCTAATGATTACAATACAAAAAATCACGAAATCAAGCTTAATGAGCGTAAAGTGCTTAAAGAATTATTTTTTTTTTACAAAAAAAGGCATTACTTGATTGCAAATAATCATTTTAATTCAGCCAAACAATAACTGCAAGTTAAAATAAATAATGTTTATATTATTTTTTTTTTTTAAGAAAAAAATATATAATTTCAGCTTTCAGTTATACATTTAAATAGGTTTATACTGCAGATGAGTTTGCAGGTGTATAACTCGTGTAACTTAATGAATAACAACAACAACAATAATAATAATAATAATAATAATAATAATAATACAGAGAGCACAAACACATTTCGGGTAGGCGAGTTGAAAGGGTGAAAAATATTTATGAAGTCAACAAATCAGTCAAGGTTTATATAATACACAAACAATCTTGGTTTGGATGAAATCTCGTGCTCATTGTAGTGCGTGTTTTGCCAGCACAGGAGAGCAGCATGACGTCACTGTGAGCGGCGCTGATTTCGCGCGGCTCAGCTGATGTCGCCTCTGATAGCTGTGTCCTTTCCCGCGGCCGTTACTGGCTACACCGCCTCCCGGATTGTTTTGGTGATAATATTTTGGGTTTCGAGAAACACCGCCCTTGTAGCATGGGGTTTGGGTGAAGCGCTCGTGACTCGCACGGTATCACATCACAGCAAAAGCTCCAGTGATGCGCAACTTAACCGGGTTTATAAACGTATAAAGCAGGACACACGTGAAGGCTATATGGGTTATTTCAGTGTATTAGGTGGTAATTGAAGTTTGCAGCTGTTATTTTAATCCTCACTTGAGATTTTGCTGAGCATGTTGGTGCTGAATCTTGCCAGACCTGCTGGGTGACTTCTAACTCACAATCTAGACTATACACAAAGCACAAACAGCATTTTGGAAACATTAAAATCATGGAAATCTCTTTAGCCTACACTATAAACATTTGCTCGGGAATCCCCTGTCAGCTATAGCTTCTGGCCTACAAAACAAAAACTCCCAAAGTAGACTTAACACCCACGCTCTCAGAAGCACAGGTATAAAATTATACTTTTCTTTATCATCAGCATGATCATCCAGTGACATCCTTTGTACCTTTATCTGTCACCTGGAAACATAAATAAGGCACGTAACTGAATTGTGAATACCACTTGGACCTTAAATACCAGTTATAATAAAAGCTACTTAAAGCTTTAAGACTTATCCTTGACTGTGACCATCCCAGCCACAAGGCCAAAATACAATTCGGTACCTTCAATTTCTAGGCTGTATGGACACAGAGACTCTGTATAGGGTTAATAGGAACTCAGTCAAAATGTTTTTTCCTTGGATCATAACTAAAGAGATGGAATAACTCCATGCAAAAGTGTTCTTATTAATTGCAGCCTCCAATAAATTTCCTTTTATTGTGCCATTAGGCATCATTCAACCCTGGATATTTTGCCATCATGTAAGCCAGCGTTAACAAATGCAACATACTGTCCAGAGATGTTGACTGAAAATTTCCTACAAGTTGAGCTGATTCATTCCTCATTTCAGTCCATGTTGTGTCTCCTTGTGTCTCCTCAAGTCCACTTTGCGCTGGAAGCCTTTTCCACACAAATCACAGCCAAAAGGTTTAAACCCAGTATGCTTTCGACTGTGCGTTATTAAATTTGAACTCTGACTGAAAGCTTTGCCACAGACTTGACACTTGTGAGGCTTTTCTCCTGTAAAATAGAAAAACAAATATATGTTCACTTTTGTTTTAACACCTCAAACCTATTCCTTTGGTATTATGTGACACTCTAAACATAGAGCATATTTTCATACAAGTTTCATATGATTATGTTATAGTCTAAACATAGGAATCATTGACAAGAATGAGATCTTCCAGTAGTCCCTATTTTTAGCATTATCATATGAAACTTGTATGAAAATGGATAACAGTCTAATATATTTAAAGATCTATTCAATCAATTAGATTTATTAGACTGGGTATAAAAGACACATGCAAGGCCACCATGAAAAAACAATCCCACTAGCATTTCTGTTTATAGGCTAACTGAACTGATATTATGGATAAACATCTTATAAACAATTGTTAGATAAATTTAAATGCCAGTTAATTTTGGCTAACATTTTACAGATGTGTATATTCTGTTATGCACCCTACAACCCTGCTCCAAAAAAAACAACAGTGTGAGGTTGGCATAATACAATTAAAAAAAAAAACTGAAATTCTAACATATATACTCTCCTATCCTATACGTAGTATGTTTAGGAAAACAAAATATGTGTGTTATGGTTGTTTGTGTGAATTTAAACAAATTTATTTTAAAAAATACCCTTCTATGATAATTAACCCACCTGTGTGAATAAACGTGTGTTTCTTCATGTCTGATTTCTGATGAAACCTCTTGCCACAGTACTGACACGGGTAAGGTCTTGTATCGGAGTGGATGAGAAGGTGTGTGGAGAGAGTAGATGATCTTTTGAAAGTTTTCCCACAAATTTTACAATCAAAACTCCTCTCCTGTAAAAACAAAATAAGAGGTAATGTAAATAATAATAATAATAATAATAATAATAATAATAATATATGCTATAAGCACCGAAATGGAACATTCATGCTGTGGGTGGAAGAACAGTTACCTGAGAATGAACAGATCTGTGCTGCTCCAGGCTGACTGCATGACCAAATGTTTTTCCACAAATGTCACAAGCAAAAGGTCTTGTTCCACTATGGGACCGCCGAACATGTACTTCTAGTCCATGTGGTGTGGAGAACACCTTTGATGCAAAAAAAAAAAAAACACCACTTGATTAGCACACACTGTATATTACCAGAGGCAATTGCAAGACATATATGCTAGTATTTTATAGAAAGCTCAAGGAACTTCAGACACTTCAAACTTGGTTGATGCAAGTATGGTTAGAAGCCTGTTTTAAGTTTCTACAGGTTATGAAATAGTACACACTCAAGTTGTGTGCTGTTACCTTGCTGCATTTTATGCATTTGAAGGCTCCATTCAATATGAGACGATTGCATAGCCCGGCTGTGGCTGTTTTTATCTCAGGTCTGCGAATTTCCCTGTCTACGTACAGTCCAGGGGCAGCAGTGGGCCGCTCGAAAAGGTTTGTAGCTGACTCATAATTGCCATAAATACTTGTACTGGATCCTCTTTCACCAAAAAGAGAAGGTCCGATCACTCTTTCTTCATAATAGCTTAGGGACGGATGATGGTGATTAAAGTTCTGGCGGACCAACTGTCTCATATCTGAACCTGAATAACTGTTGCTCCATGGTTCGAAAGGCACCGCAAATGGCTGGGTTTCATCAACACTGGGTGAAAATGACTTCTCAGAGTCTGTCGAAGAAAAAATTAGAAAAAGGCGTCAGTATTTCTTCAATCCTGTTATCGTAGAGGTTTCCTAAAGTCATGCATTATAGAAAGATTTGAGTGGATGTTTAAGTTTTAATGTAGTGAAACATAAACACAATACAGCACACACATACAGAGTATAAAATAATTAAATGGGGTAGTTAAGGATGTGTGCTAGAATAATATAGTTATAAACTTCAAAATTTAAAGGACACAATTTTCAACAGGAGACCTTGTTAAAAAGATACTTTATTATTATTATGATGATGATGATGATGATGATGATACTTTTTCAGTTGCATTTTCTACTTGGTGTGCAGCTATTACAAGCACCAAAATGTAAAAAGCAGAAAAAACTATTTTAAGCTTCACTTTTTGCATTATTTTCCCCCTTCACCCTCCCAGAAAAGGATGGTAAAGTAGTCCTTATTAACTGTACACTGTTTTTAACTTAAGCATCAGGTCTTTTTAGTATACTTAATAAAGTATAGTAAAATTCTTATCATATATTTACAGTAAAATTATAAATATACTTAGTAGTATAGAGTAGTATGTCAATCTGTGTATGTGAATCTGGGCCTCTTCCAGAAACACTGGGCACTCTTTATTATTATTATTATTATTATTACATTAATCAATTTTAATTGAATCATCATTATTATAATAATACCTCAACAGTATTCCCTAGTAAGTGTGCAGATCGATAACACAGAGATCAAAGGTGAGAAATTAATTTCAATGCGATAAAAAGGAAAACACTTTCAGCTTCACTTCCCTCTAGCCTGTGGTGGTTTATAAACTGTATGTACGCACAAACCACTTTGGGTAAGTGTTACTATAATACCATAGACACAGACAGGCTTGTACCTGGTGATGCAGAGGGTGACGGAGGTCTCCAGCTGTCCTCATAGTCTGACGAGCGATCATACACACTGCTGCTGCAGCTCAGCGGAGAGCGCGAGAGCACAGCGCGAGAGCCCGCGTGCCTCAACGCTTCCGCCGCCTCTGCGCTCCCAACATCCACACACACCTCGTCTGCGTCTACACTCCTACTGTCTGTAGTGTGTACCACAAAGCGACAGAGAGAGAGAGAGAGAGAGAGAGATGATAGGATTAAATAAAAATCTGACGTTAAACAAAAATAAGATCCTATTGGGAAAATCAGGATGCAGGTTCAGGTGGAGGGAATAAAGCACTCAAACTGTGTTACTGTTTCTTAAACGTCTCCATGTAAAGGAGATATTAACAAATTTCAAACTCAAAAGTTTATATTATATCTTATATTATAAGGCAGAACACAAAGATCATTTAATTTAATTGATTTAAAGGAACGCACTCGAATGTACAGCAGTGGATGTACAGTATTAACACAAGTTCATCATAAGTGAGAGATACGATAGTTTGTGTTTACATAGACAAGACAATCAAATAGAGTTTTTGTAATTTGAATTTTGTGAATACAGTTAAAATAAAAAAAAATAAAAAAAATAATTTCCCTTGTAAAATGATAATTTTGAGACGACTTTGGTCAGAAGCGTTATGCGTGTACTCAAACGTGTATAAAACAACACTAACAACAACAACAACAACAATAATAATCATAATCATTATCATCATCAACATCTTCATTATTTAAAATTCATTATTCATCATCCAAAATTCAAAAAAAAGTTTAATTTAATTAAAATCTACAATTCCTCTTCTCTATAAGTCAAAGCTTAGAAAATAAACTGTATTAACATTGAAATGATTTATGTAATCATATAATAAACATCACATTATACATTATGACAATATGAAAACTTACATCACACCCTTTTATAAATAGTCATACAGCCTAACTCTGTATCCATATACGTTCTAGCAAATATGTAGATATGTATAGTTTTAAAAGTTTGTTATTGTTATTTTTAAAATATGTATAATGAAAGAAAATACCTGCGCAGATGTGAGCTAAAATCGTCTCGACTTTGTTGGAGTTGTCCTCTAAACTCCTTGGCTGGTGGTAGCTGTGCGCCTTTTTACTCTTCACCAAGAAAGACCGAGGCATTTTCTCTTCTCCCTTCACTCTCTTCTTTTTCTACAAACAAAAAAGCAGCAAGTGGTAGTCAGTGCGTCTGAAAGTCCGACTGACAAAAAAACGTGAAGTCGTGAAGGGAATCAGCTCCCCTGTCAGCCTATAAGGAACCTTGATAGAGAAACGCGCATGCGCAAATTCATTCACCCGTCTGCCAGGTGTTGCACGCGGACAGGTGCTTTAAATGAAAGCCAACCATAAGGGTTCCTGCGGTCTTTTTTGTTGTTTTTTTTTAGAGGATGAGGGGGCAGGAAGGGTTCGATGCTGAATAAATGAACATGAGCACTCAGCCCCATAGGGAACAAGGAGCAGAGCAATCAGGATGAAATGATACACTGGTTTTATCAATGTGCTACTCGATCTGAAGCAGCCGCATATGAGGAGGAGAGGAAATTCTGAGAGACGACTTAAATACAATCCAATGTCTTTAGGTCTTTAGCTTTAGGTTTAACCAAAATATCCATAAAAGGTTGGACTAATCTGTGCACAAAAGCTGATTTGAGATTCAGTTTCGTTTTTTTTAATGTAAAGACAGATGAACTAAAACACTGAAATATTGCTTATATACATTTTCAGTATATAAGTACATTCTTAAAAGAAAACAAAAGAAAACAATTTATAATTAATGCTCGTGGTGGCTCACTCACGTATACACTGAGCTGAGTAAAGTGTACAACGCATACTGGATTTTTTACTCAATCTATTTTATTCTTGAATAGATTTCATACAAATAGACATAGGTTAAAAATGATTTAATGGCGTAGAGGTAGATTAACACATGCACATTCTATTATTTACGTCATACTATATTGTATTTTTTTTAGGTTACTGGGAATGTGTAATTATTTGTTGCTGAAGTAACACACACACACATACAAAACACTTTTCTAATATATACAAAAAGTCCAATAGGCTATAATTCGATAGGATATAAATATCACATACAAACTACAAATGTGTCTAAGCGTGATTTAACAAATGTGCATTCGTGCATCAAAATCATATTCAACTGATTCTTATCGCGTAGAGTCAGGCTTTCTTTATTCGTCGTATCTTTTTTTTTTTTAATGAAAAATACAATCCGCCAAAGCTTTGGGTTGCGGGTGCACACACAGATGCACTTGCACTGCACTGCACCGCCCTCTCGAGTTTCACGCCTGCTTTTTCGCAAGCACGTGCAGGTGGAACAGAGACGCCTTGTTCTCAGTGTGCAGAACAGGGACGCCGGTGATCTGCTGTCGTGAATCTCCCCCCGCCAAACACACACACGCTTTATCCCCCTACATCCTCATGTCAGGGGGAAAGTAAGAACAGACCCCTGCACAGAGCCAGCAAAGCAAGTAGCCAGTTGATGCTTTCTCACCTGCTGCACTCTTGCCACCTTTGGTGATCTTTTACTGTAGAATTATTAAATAATTCTTTGCATCACGGGTTTTTAGGTCTTCTCGTGGAAAAGGTGTTGTGGGTGCAACCACTAACCTGTTGATCGGTTGCATGTACGAAGACTGATAACGACCTCTGTATGGATAAGGTGGAGGTATACTAACTTGAATTTACATTTTGCACAGAGATATCTTGCATATGTTTTTGAAAATGTGAGCATTAAAATTATCTTGCAATAGGCAAATGCTGCCAGTGATGCAGACTGACACAGCATGATGCGTCCAGGCCTCGATTGCGTTTGCGCCGACAATTAGCTAACTCTTCAGTATCTCTGCGCGGGCCCCGGCGTTATCAGCGCGCGACACGGACTATAGTTAACTGCAGCCGAAATCGAAGAAATCTAATCTCAGACTCCAATCTTGGATCTTGCAGAGAGGTTTTAGATTGTGAATTTGGAAATGTCTAACCATCACGGGGCAGGAAATCAAAGCGCAATGTGCTCTCCGTTGATTAGACCCGCGCGTGCGCGTGCAACCGCAGGGCATCCGGACAGGATAATGAGCACAGTTCACTAATTCAGGGTTTTGTTTTGTTTGGTTTCTTTCTTTTTATTTCTGCAACGAGAACAAAACATAGGCTGGTTTTAAAGGGAAAAAAAACTGATATCAAATCTCATTCACGAGTTTATAATAAGATTTTTTTCATTCTTTTTCCTTTTTTCTTTCCTTGTTTTTTCATGTATTAGGATGATTATTTCTCATATGAAGCAACATTCTCAGCAACATCAATTATCTGGATAAGAACCCAGATGTGAAAAACTGCAACAAACTGTTGTGACATAAATAAAAGCAAGAAAATGAATGAATATAGACATTAAACATAACATCTTGTCATGTGCTTAGACAAGAATATAATATAATATAATATAATATAATATAATATAATATAAGCAGAGAGTAACTAGCTTGTTCTATAATAATAATAACAACAACAACAACAACAACAATAATAATAATAATAATAATAATAATAATAAATATAACAATATTAAGAAAATAAACTACTACTAATAATAATAATGGTAATAATAATAATAACAACAATAATAATAATAGTACAGATAACACAAACAGGTTTGAGTGAGTTGAAAGAGTGCAAAAGTCAACAAATCAGTCAAGGTTTAAATATTTGCATGTGTATATATATATATAACTTGTAAATAAAGATATATATATATAACTTGTAAATAAAGATTTTTAAAGTGCATGATTATCTTGCAAAATATGTTTTAAATATAGCTAACTTTTAAATATGGATTTTTAAAGTGCATGTTCGAGTTTGATACAGGTGAGTACAAACTCTGAATCGAGTCGTGATTTACTGATCTCGAAGCTCTGATTGCACTGCAGATATCACCGCTTGCTTCCAGATACCCAGCCTGCTCCAGCCAATTCACAAACCACACCACACAGAGAAACACACACACACACACACACACAAACACACACAAACACTGCAAGCTTACCTGCTGTGATCCAGTGTTTCTGTGATCCTGGAGCCTTGGCTGTGTGTCTAACGCTGGTGCTTTGAGTTTACACCTCCGCCATGTGCTCTGTTTCAGTCTGAGCTGTGACAGAAGCAGAACTTCCTGAAAACGTTATTTGTAACACGTTTCATTTAGGGCTTAGGGTTGCAGCGTCGTCATGACGACAGTCCTTCGTGCTTTTTGAGAATATGTTACCATTTTGACATTAAGAACACTCAAGACGAAGCCACTTTACCGAATGACTTCGGCTCGGTCGTAGTTTGGTGTTTTATGACTTGATAGAGAACTTACTGTCAGTTTTAAAGGTCAGTCACTACAGATATTAATACTGCAGCACTTTTGAGTTCTCTATTCGTACTTGTCAGAAGATGTTGATTAACGTTCTATAAAAGTTGCTCTGAAAGTAGTGCCGACTGGGAACCAAATCACGTGTTTATTTTAAATGTGCTCCTTTTAATCGATTATTAATAGTTTCTACAGCAATCATTTCAATTCACACGTCATCATTTCATAGCAAGCAGCAGCTCTGACTGAAGCTGTAGGACAGATCACAGTTCCACAGGAATGTGCGGATTATTATTATTGTTTCTATAGTAACAACTAATTTACAAGAGATTGTATAAGTAGACATGGCAAAAAAAAAAAAAAATCCAAACCCAATTATAAACTGATTTTAAATTTGTTTAACAAAAACGCTGCCTGTAAGGAGATGCTTACTTAACATTAACAGAAATAGTTTACAGCTGTTAAACCTTCTGAAAAATGAAAATCTTTAGAAATAAGGCTTTGCAGTTTTTCAGTAACCTGATAAGCGGCATATTTATGTCTAATTAACTTCAAGAAAAAGTTTATAACTGCTTAAATGATGGAAAATAATGTCATTAAATATTCTAGAAAGAAGTCTACAAATGGTACAACTTTTAAATTCTTTATACAAATACAATACATAAATAAACAATGATTGGCATGTTGCTGTGATTTAAGAAAAAAAAACACTTTAGGGTACTTTAAAACGTTAAAAGATGCATACAGGTTTAATTGTCACTGCTTTCTTTATATTCAGTCCTGTTTTTGTTCCAGAATCACAAATTCAAGCAAAGTTTCAAGCTTTTTTTTTTTTTTGGGTCACTTGAGAGCATTTGTTTCATTTTTAGACAGATGTGTTCCTTGAAGGTTTAAGCACTCGTACTGTATCAAGTATTTGAATAACACGGTTCGCCCAGTCGAAACATGACTCATTTCATAATCTTGATATTAGCAGCTGGTGATTCTCCTAAAGAGCTATTCCCAAGGTTGTGTGTTATTAGTGAAAACCGTGAGCAACTCACTGACATTCCTAGACATCACAGTTGTAATAATACCATGATCACGAATTCCTCATTCTTAGAAAACTGTCTACCACCATTTTTGGTTTCTTTAATTAATTTATTATTACTAACTTTAGAATTATTTTGTATTTCTACCCTTCAGCTTAAAAACCATGGGCATTTTTACATACTGAAAATATTTTCGTCACAGAAACCACTTCTACAAATGATTTCGGAACTCATTTTCCAGTTTCATACAGGTGTACTGTAATGTGTTTCTGCGTATCTTTACTGTTTTAACACTTTAGATTAACTGTCAAGAGACTGTTGCAATTAGTAAAACTTGTCATAATACAGAAATAAAAGGCTTGCCAGAATTATTTGTTTATTGCATGACTAAAAAAGAAACCACTAGTGTAAGTAGTAATGTGACAACTCAACACATGCAGGAGAAACACTTGCAGAACCGTAATTTCAACGACGATATCAAAGCACAAAAATCCTTGAGTCAAAAAAAAAAAAAAAGGTTGGAATTTGCTAAAACAAAGTGCTATAAGAAGGCGGTCAGGTTTAGAACATGGTGTGCATGGATGAACGTGTGCTCAAAAAAAAAAAAAAAAGAGCGAGATCATTAGTGTTATGGCAGGAGATATGGAAAGCTGGTTTACTTCTTCACCAAGAACAGAATAGCAGCAGAACAATTGCTAAAATAAACAGAAAACTTTGTAGAGCAGAACAGCTATATGGTAACTGGGTGGCACTTCACTAGACAGGAGACTGATCTATTTTGTCCTGATTTTGCGAGAACTAAAAAGTTCCATATATACACACTTGAGAATGTCTTTATACACTACTAATATTAAAAGGGGCCATGGCCTGAAATGAAGGGGTGTAACATACAAACCACAACATACAGTTCTTTAACTGAATCGATCTGGTGTTAATTACTGACTACAGCATAGATCCAAAACAACTGTCAGTGTCTATGTCCAGTACTTCTGGAGATCTCTGTATGTTCTGTGCAAACGTGCGACAAATGTGCTTAACATGAATGAGGTGACCAGAACAGAATTACTCCCATGATGACTTCAGTCTCCTGTTTGGATTGAATTTGCCTTTTGTGAACCTGCTCTAAAATGAAGTACATGCTTTTTTTCAAACATGCTTAAAAATGACAATAAAAAAAAAACAACAACAATATCCTTCCAGTCAACAGAACAATATCTTGTGATATTTTGAGAGTATGAATCAGGTTAGAAATCAAAAGCTGGATACAGTACAGTGAGAACATAGAAGTAAGCCAGGTGCTGCATTCAAACGTCTCCCAAAAACAGTGATTATGTCCCTTTGAACTGAATGGTACACTGTACATCCAGGATATGAAACTCACTAAACACACATACTTTCAAGTCAAAATGAAGATGCAAAACAACATGTACATATACATATATATACAGATGTGAGATCTTTGATAATCAGATTTTTACATCACGTCAAATGTCATTAGATTTACTGCATGCTATGGATAAAAAAAAAAAACTTAAAAAAAAATCATTGTTCTTGTTGGTTGATATGACACTAATCAGTTTTTATGTGCAGGTTTTATGTTATGTTCACGTGAACTATAGTGTTGCTAAACCTTTAATGTTTCCCTTAACATGACGGACACCCACGAAAACACAACGTGGGATTCTGATAATTCTTAAAAAAAAAAAAAAAAAACTAAATAAAAATTAAAAGAATGAAGATATCTTATAATGCATAAAATACTATACCCCACATATATGACTTCATCTCTAGTAGAGCAAAGTGTGGTGTAGAAGAGTCTGTGTAGTCTTTAAACTTTTAATATTCAATCTTGTGGCATTAAAGAAAAAACGACAAGCCACTGAATTTCTTGCCAAAATGCAAAGACAAGTTCTTATATAAACATCTGGCTCATTTTGGCAAAAACAAAATGAACAAGCAGATGTGAATAAAAAAAAAAAATTCCAATTCTTAGTTTGTACAGATTTCAGAATTTCTTGTTGCATATGAAGCAGATGGCAGTTTCAGATCTGGATGCAACTATGAACTCTCAGGTGTGACTTTCCCGTTGCAGTCCGCCGTCTTAGTGTCGGTGGTCACACAGTGGTGCTCTTATGGCTGCTGTTGGAAGGCACCGTGAGCCTCAGACTCTCTCCGTCCTCATCTGGCTCACTGTCTGTGTCTCCCAGCTGGGGGTGGAGTGTGATGCGTCCGCCGGCTTGACGGGTCGGCACGTTAAGTGGTAGCTTTACGCCGTCTTCATCCGAGGACTGGTACGACTCGTCGTCCCCTCTGTAGTGATTGACGATGTGGATTCTATCAAAATTGGTGAGGCCGGGTAAGCCCCTCTGCCCTTTTAAACAGCGGATCTGTAAAGAAACCATACACACACACTTCAGAACTCTCAAAGACAGGGGACTACTGGAATACAAAAACATCCTTCTCATGCAAAGCTTGTATGAAAATACCAGGATGCGCTTTTCACAGTAGAAACAGGTAACGATGTAGGCATGCTACCTCATGCTTTTTTTTTTTTCAAAATGTTTATTTAAAAAAAAAAAAAAAAAAAAAAAGGCCTGGTGAGGACATGGCTGAAGCAAACCCCGTAAAAAACGCAACAAACGTCTATGTTTTATGACTTTGACCAGTTAACAATGCAACAAGTATGCTGTGGGAACTTCATGGTCTTCATCGCAGTGTGGTCCTCAAATCTGGAACTGAAACCCTGTTTTCTGCATGATCAGTGTACCCGATGATGCAAGTATTCATAGATGTAAGGCAGATCATGCACAGTAATAGAGATGTGTGACTGATGCTTATATGACAAGAGTCTCATATCATAATTTTTCTCCTGCAGGGAACAATACAAGTACAACTAACCTGGTGTTATATTTATCTCAGGGTAATAGATTCCTTACCCTTTAATTATCCATCATATGCACTTTAGGCCAGAACAGATATTTCTAGTCACGTACATACTGTATATGGGGGCATGATATCTTGTACTATAAACGCTCTGCTGTCAACTGACTGAAAAAGTACACACTGTGTTCAGGCTTACATTATGTTGACTATACCAATCTCATTAGTGAGAAGGGATAGATTATATAAGTCATGCCAAAACTAACATGGTTGGAAGATAATCCACATCATAGCTAGTCCACATCCACACGTCCTAACAAAGGTCCTGTGAAGCTTTGGCCAAAGTCTCACAAATATTTTAGGAGAAGTTGTGGATAAAGAAAAAGAGTGATGATGCCTGCTGATGCAAGACGACGGAAAGTGATTCATATGAGTCACCTATACTTCACAGTTATGTGACACAATGACATAGCTAGTGGACGCCTACAATATAAAAAACATCGACTATACAAGCCAGTTGTCCATGGGACTACATTCCCAAGTTATACATGAACTGTAGAATATAGCAATCATACCCCGCACTGCTCCTTACAGGGGAGAATAATTTAAGCGAGGCTGCTAGTCAGAGCAGCATCGCAGCAAAACTACTTCTGAATACGAATTCGGCTGTAGGCTACCACAAATAATAGAAAGTGCCACCTTGTGGTGCTATTTGGCATTGTCGCGTAGCCACAATACTAAACGTCCTAAAGTTACATTATATTGGACGTTATTAAATTACAACAATTTTAACAACAACAAAAAACCAAACTAACATTTATAAGACAGTTAAACAATTAGTGCACGTTTCTGCTTTATTAAAAAAGGCGCTGTGCAAGTTTGGACAAATGGCTCAGAAGGAGTTCCAATGAGTGGTTCAGATAACCCTTATGTGTCGCCTTTGCTTAGCAGGAAAAGATAAACTGTACAAATTGCTGTGGTATAAGGGAAACAAAACGCATATTGAAAAATAACTGACTCAAATATTTAGTTGAAACGCCTTTTGCTTTGATTACAGCACATATTCGCCATGGTATCTTTACGATATTTTCAATTGTCGCATTAATTTCTCTCCAATATCTTGTATTGACGCCACAAGTCTCATCTGCGTCAAGTCTTCTCCAGCTCATTCCCAAAGTCTCCTAACAGGGTTAAGTTTGGAACTCTGGTAGTCAAAGCATTGCAAATCTCTTTTACAATTTGAGCCTGAAGAATCCTGGCATCATCATCTTGGAATAGGGCCGTACCATCAGGGAAGAAATCCGATCATTCAGTATATTCAGGTGATCAGCTGAGCAAATTTTTTTCGGGGCAGATAACATTACTGAATCTACGTCTGACTAACAGCAGCAACCTCAGATCACAACACGGTGCCCCACAGGCCTGTACGTTAGGCACTTGGCAGATGGGTGCACCACTTTATCTGCTTCTCTTCTTACAATGATGCAAGCATTACTCTGTAGTGCTTTTTTTTTTTTAAAAAGTATTTCTTATTAAGGCATTTCAACATTCAAACTACATTTCTTCCTCAAAGATAATGGTTCTTCACTATCTTTCCAGGTTTTATTAACGCATTGTATAGCTCTTAACCCAATTTTACCAGTTTCATCAATATCCTTAGTTGTTTTCTTTGCCTGATGTTTTCTTTGCTTGATGCCGATAGTTTGATCTTTCAAACTGAGTACCATCTTTGCCACAACCACAGGATATGTCTGCTGATATTGTTGTTTAAGAAATGAGACACTGAATCACTTAGGTGTAAATAACTTGTTGCCAGCTGAACCAGATTAATCACTGCAGTATTTATCCAATAGAAGGCCTGTACCTATTTGCTTAGTTAAATCTAGGTGGTGGCTTTTTTTTGGTGAGGTAGTATAACTGTGAACTTAAAAGCAATAATAATTTCTTCTGCAAATGCTGAAGTGCAGTTTCATAAGGACATCAGCTGGTAATATGTTCCAAGCTCTTTTCTAATAATATACAATAAAGTAATCTAGAACTGCATTTATATTATTGACTTAATTAAAGGTTTACATTTATTACCAATTAAAAATAAAAATGAACAACTAGTGGATACAAAGGATGTTTGAATGTAGGTAGATACCTATGAATTTGACTCAACTTTAATCAGATATTTATCTTGTTTAAAAAAAAAAAATAAAAAAAAGATGTTTGTATTTATTTGGCGGAACATGTTTCTTCTGAAGTCAAAGGGTTAACTAGCTGACTCAAATCAGTCACACTGATGTTTTTTTGCATTGCCTTGAAGTCATGATTTTTCCTGCAGCAATGAATGAACAACCTTAATGGGGGAGGCTTTCTATGCACAACAACTAATAACCCCTGACACAATTTCACATCACAGTGATCAGGAGCAGGTTTAGAGATTTGCTGTCAAATTGTTTCGCGTAAAATGTTTTACCTTGGTAGGAAATGTATACGTCAAAAAAAAAAAAAAAAAAAAAAAAAAAAAGACAGACAGACAGGGGCTTTTTAATCATACATTATATACTACCATTATACTTCAGTGCTACAACTTGTGATTTTTCGTGCATGAAAAATGATGCATGTATATGTACGCAGCTCAACCTATAGATATACATAGCCTCTGTCTATTTCTGCTGTGAGAAGGAAGTGGCTTGATTCTCAAGCGCACAAAAGATGACTGCAAAATGCAATAACATGTCCTGCTCTTGTCTGCAGCTAATTGTAGCCAGGAAGTTTAAAAAAGAAAATAGATAAATAAAGAATAAAAAAAAAAACAGCACATAAAATGCACAACGTAAATGCATGCATGTCTGGAAATCAAACAAACAAATCAATTAAATCAATAAAGTTAAAGGTTGAGTGATTAGGAAACCGACGGAAATGTGGGTTTGGATTTTCTGTGGGGTGTAATTCACAGATGCTTAAAATACACACACACACTTACCTGAAACACACTGCCTCACCAAGACAGACATGTGGGAAGAGAGGTATTCATGGGTATTTCAAAGCAACCGCAACACCTCATGTGTGACCTCACACACTCATTAAACATCTTAATGTGTAATGACATTTTTCATAAAACACACTTTTCTTGCAGCTTATGAGAACTTTTCTTTCAAGTGGATTGAAAGAAAGAGGAAATAAAGATACAACGAAAAAAGAGAAACCCAGATAGAGACAGAGAGAGACAGAGAGAGAGAGAGAAGATGAATAAGCCGGAAACCAGCAGCAAAGACACTCTGTGTTTGACAGCCTGGTCGTGTTAAGAGGTTATGTTGAGGGTGTATAGTTTCACTTATTGCAATACGGTTGATAGGAAACCTCTCGCTCTTTAGCAATTACGTGATTTAAAGCATAACCAGCAGAAACCTTTTTACACAGTTTATATCTTAGACATAAGTTTTCAGGACTGCAGGAATATTTCAATATTTGCTTGCCAAAAACAGATCGACTAAAACACCAAAGAATGATGTCTTATTTTTGCAGAGATCTCTAGTGCAGACCTTATCACAACTAAGATATTAAAGTAGAACAACAGCTGAAAAAATCATTTCAACTCACAAAAATGTTCTTACACCATTGATGCCTTTTTAGCTGTCACGAAAAATGAATGAAAACCGTGTGTGTTCAAAATAACAGGTTGCATTCAGAGGCAGGAAGCCTATTGAGGTTTCTTTCTCTGGTGGGTTATTAAACATGGCACACAGAAATCCTTCACCTTATGTACAGATGTAGGACAAGCGGTGAAAAGAAGACAGAACCATCGGCAGCCTATACATGCAGATTAACTTCTGTTGATGTCTTTGATAGAAAGTTGTCAGAAAAGACATCAAAGCAGTAAAGCAAGACCAAAACTTACCTCTGCTGCAGAGAAGTTTATTTAGTTACCATTCAATAGATTGAATAATCACCAATTAACAAAAAGAAACCTCAGATTAGAGCCGTATTGAAGACTTTACAGAATCTAAACAGCAGACACATCTCAATATCAACTGTTGCATATTTTGGATGCCTTTATCATTGTTTTCCTGATGTGGAAAGAAATAAACATCAGGAAAGACCATGGAATTAAAGGTGTGTCCAAACATTTGACTGGAGGTAAATAATTTAAGGAACAGAAAGAGTTCAGGTCTCGATCCTATCTAGGATCTGTGATTTAAAGGATCTGCTACAGATGTCTCCACCAGCACACCTTCATAGATCTTCGAGTCCATGCCTTAATGGGTTTAAGCTGTTTTGTATTCACAAGGGTAGCTACAGTACACATTATTAGACAAGTTTAATGTTTGGTGTATTTACTCCATTCATCTAAACTCTTTCATCTAAACAACCTTAGGAATATTGAGCATAACCTGGCAAATTGGCTTTTTTTTTCTTCCTTTAAAGCGTGTCCATACAACCATACAACGCAGCAGGTCATGTGCTACATGCATAAGAAGTTTGTACAGCTGTGTTTTCGCTTGAGGTTTATGCTTGGGCACGGTTGGCGATCACATTGATCTGCATTCATGATCTCAATAGTTAAAGCAAGGGTCAAAAGTGTTTAAGAATGGTACGTATAGCCTAGTGCATTGCTTCCCATTGCAGGGAGAACACTATAACGTGCAGTGTGTCTTTCAGGAACAGGGTTGGAAACAGCTGAGAAAGAAAGGCATTGAAGCAGTTGCATTATGTTCAAAATAAAATAATCTACTATCTAATTCAAACTGCTAATTACCATTAGCCACATTCGGTTTTCGTTCTGGCTGAATGGGAAGAAACCATAACCCATATTTCTATCGTTCTTTACTTTCTAACCCCCTCACCACAGACATCACATCAGCCGTGTTGCTAGGGCATAAAGCCACAAAGTATATCAATGCTGAGGCAGGAGTGGATATGAAGAGGAAACAAGTAGCTTTCTGGGCTAAGGCACCCTTTCTGCGCTTTGTTGATAGGGATTCGAAAGGAACTGTCTGAATGCTTTTGTATGCTGCAGTTTAACCACAAGCCACCAACCTTTTGTTTTTCAAGAAGAGGTAAAAAAAATCTGACTGTATCCTCACAATGTAAATAAATGACGCAGTTTCTGTTTTCTGTTCTCCACTGTGCTCGCTCGCTTCGAAGATGGTTGTGCGCCTTCCAATTATGTATGTGTATTTGCCTGCAGAACGAGTCTTAATAAATGCTTTGCTTGTTAAACCCATTTCTGACACAAATCCAGGAGTTGAATGAGTCACACTTCTGGGGTCATGCCTGTACACAACACAGGTTTATAACCGAAATGCTTAAAAAACAATGCGGCGAGGTGAGAAATGCAAACACACCTAAGGGTGAGAAAAAAAAAGAAGAAAAAAAAAAAAAAAAAAGATTCCTAGATAAATCTTTTATTTTTTGTTGTTTTTTTTTTTGTTAAACGACACTGTATCGACGCACAGATCTCTTTTAAAATACAAGGTTGAAGCCTGAATTAATTAAAAATAATAAAACGAATAATCATTAGATATTTAATATATTGTTTAAAAAAAAATTTTTACCCAGAAATGTCGACCAGCTGGGTGGTAAAAAATAAAAGTGCAGGCTATCATGTGTGCTATGAATACATTACACGCTAACTAAGCTCGGTCATATCAAGATAAAGCAATCATAAATTTCCTCCCAGAGGTGGAGGGAAAAACAGATTTCTCATGGTTTGACACGTGGCACAGCGTATAGATCATTCTAAGAGGACATGACATATTCCCTGGTACAGAACCCTGCCCAAGTACTGACAGCCCTTGTAAATATAGAGGACACAAAGTTTAGGAGAAACCCAGTAGCTTAATGTCTCACTGTAATACTTTTTTTGAAAAATCAAACATTTATAATAAATGTATTCAGAAAAATGCTTATTTTTGTTGGAGCTGACAGAAAAGTCTTTTGCCTGGCATACTGTACCTTACAAAGAACCTGTTGGCAGGGAGGTGGTGTCACCTGAGAGGTGGTGTCACCATGAGATTGTGGTTGTGGAGACTTGGTAACCCAAAAATTTGACTTGTTCTTGTAGTTTACCAACAGTGATTCATAAAAAATAAAAAAATTAATTGTTATACTATTTTGGGGGATAAAAACTTGGGTCCTCTTCCAAGCAAGTTAGTAACACCTCCAGTCGATGGCCTCCTTTTTTTTTTTATTATCGCCGTAGCGGTAAAAACAAGCATTTTCAAGCAATATCGTTATATAATTATAGCAACATATTTTTTTTCTAAACATTTCCTGACTTAAGGTAAAAGAATTTTCCCTTACTTAGTTTTGTTTCTCCTTTCTTGTTTCCAGTGTTGATGAATGACTAACTTGGGTACAAATATGACAAGACACACAAGCCAAATCCGCTTAAATTAGAAAGTCATGGAATGCACTTTGAAAGTTCTTCCACACTCCAATTAACTCTAAAATTAACAATTTAAATGAGAAAGGTGCATTCAGTTGTGTTCATTATAATTTCCAGGGGGTGTCAATAATTGTGGAACATTAAGTTTGAGTTAATAATAATTATTTCTGAAGCCAATGAACAAATTCATTTAAATTTAAGGACAGGTTTTTCCTCAGTGTGGGATGAAGCTACTTCAGGAAAAGATGGATTTTAATGAACCTTTTTTTCTGATCTTTACAAGAGGTGCAAATAATTATGGATGGTCCTGTAAGACCAGTTGCAAATTATTTAATGCTCTTGTTAAAATGTTGGCCTTTTACTTTAAGCCTTAAAAGTAAAAATTTGAATCCTAAAAACAGTCATAAAAAAGTAAAAATTTAAATCCTGGTAATTCTAAGCTGCCATGCTTTAAGCGAGAGGAATAGCACACTTTCTTTCTCCTGTCTGTCACAGTGGCACGTGTCAGTTGTGGGTGTTTTTGAGCTCATCCGGGTGGAAGGGGGGCGATACCACTTTGCTTAGTATGTAAAGCTCCCCTGTGATGCTTCGTGGGCAGCAGTGTAGAAGTATACTTTATAGAATAAATATAGAAAGGACAAATGAACGTCCAAATTTGTTTAATTAATTAATTAATTAATTTTATTGTTGTTGAATAGTGATTATTATCCGATCTGACTAGTCCCTTGAATTTAATCACTTAAATCCAATCTTTAGGAGAAAGTATTTTATACCCCTGCAGAGCATACCCACCATGAATATCACTTAAAGCTCCAAAGGCTAGGCTCCTACTTGGATTAGCAAAGAATGAATTATAAAATCGTTGTGAAATCATTGCCACAGATTTTTGGATCAACTTAAAAGATATAAAAATCAAGATGTTTAAATTACTTAAATAATCTCAGAACTTTTTTTTAAACTAAGTACAAGAACTGAAATCGTTCCAGATGATGTTCTTTCAGGCCAAAATGCAAATAAGTACATACAAAAGCCTAGTACCGAACAGCGGGGCGTGTGCGGGGCAATTTTAACTGCCAAAGTGCAGGAAACAGCATTTTGCAGGGCGTAGTTAACACTTCTAAACACCACTGCTGGAGGAGCTCTGAAATTTGTTCAAAGTGTTCGCAAAGCCCAGGAAAAAATAAAAAGCAAAACCACCAAGACGCTGGCAGATCAAAAACACACAAACAGTTAGCGAAAAAAAAACAAAAGAGGTAGCAGTTTACTGCAGTGTATTACCTTAGACGTCACGGAGAGTTTAAAGCAAAAATGTTACGCATGTTCCGTTAACAGCGCTAATTAAATCTGTGCAACAATTATAAAAATGATGATAAAAAAAATCCTTCTAATAAATTCCCATATTTGTATAGTGCTTGCTGAGTGTAATCTGCACCTCACCTCATGTCTGAGCTCTGCTATCTGATCTTTGAGGTCTCTGATGTACTGGCTGGAGTCCGTGTTGTTCAGCTGCCCCTGTACTCGGCCTTCTTCCTTCTGAAGATGAGATTCAGAGAAAAACAGACATTGTTTTAGTCACAGAACAAAAAGCATCAGTTACAATATAGTGTATAATGTGCACTTTTACAGGGATGTGTTCATACTTTTATGCTGTCGTCTGAAATGCTCACAGAGCATCGTGCATGATTTTTAAATAATTTACCATAATTAATTCTGGCGAAAAGTATTAAAATAAATGAGGGATTCGTTGTTTAAATTACACTAATTTCTTAAGTAAATTAGTTAAGAAGAAGAATCTTTTTTTTGCTATATATTTTGCTATATTTGTTATCATTTGTTCTATTCTATTTTCACTAGCTCTTCAGTTAATTAGCAAAACTCTTTAGCCAGATAGGCTCAATATTATTAGTGAAATCAAATGTTTTGTGTTATCTTAATACTTAAGATGATTAAGGTTTTGACATGTAAATGATAAAATGATGAAAATAAATAAAATGATTTTTCCCAGTTAGGAAGCTGGGGTCAGAGGTCATGGTTAGCCAGGGATACACCGCCCATGGAACAGACAGGGTTAAAGGCCTTGCTCAAGAGCTCAACAGTGGCAACTTGGTGGTGCTGGTGCTCGAACCCCTGACCTTCCGATCAGAAACCCAGTAATCTACAGCTTTAACTGTCTGAGCCACCGCTGTCCCACTAACACTTTTGGTCACCACTGTATAATTGATGATGCATTAAGAGACTCATGTGAGCTTAAAAAGAAAAAAAAAAAAAACAGCGGGGAAAATGAAGACCAAATGTTAAAAGATCAGTTCTGTCATCTAACTGAAAATCATTCACTGTACTAACCACAAAATGTGTTATATTTTCTGGTCACAATCATTATTGTTTTATCTTCACCAACACTATAAATTAATTTAATGTAACAAAATACAATTAATAACCTAGAACACTGAACTCCAGATTTAACACGTTACAATTTGAGGCCTCAAATCCTTTTCAGATCACAGCTTTCTAATCTTGAGACTGGTTTGCAGAGGAGATTACATCATTTTATAAGAAGCTCCCCAGGTTTTACAATCATTTTCCATCTAAAAGTGAAAATCTGTGGCATGTTCACTTATGAGCTAGGTAGGAGTGCAGACACAGAAAGAGTAAAGCTCGGCTAGCACAGCGTTACTGCGTCGTGCTGACAGCAGGCTGAACGTGTTTATTTAGCTCCTGATTCCTTGGGGAAACGCCTAGCTGCGGTGTTAAACTGCCACACGTGCTGTTTACATTCCACACATCTGCAAAACCTCGCAAACAAACTGGAAGGAACTGCAATATTCTGCCACACAAAACGAGAGAGAGAGAGAAGGAATGGGTCAAAAGGGGAAGAGGAGAACAAAAGAGTTGAGGCAGGGGCGTGAGACCTAGCAAATCAACACGCACACAAAAACAGCCCTGCATTAGAGATCTTTTTTTTTATTCCTGCGGTCTGCACTAAGAGCCGAGTTTGCAGGCTTCTGATAGGCTGGAGACGATGAGGGATCTGAAGCGCCAGTGTTCCAGGAATCTGTGTTTTTCTTGAGGTTTGCCTCCCTCACCCCCAGGTGCCAATGATAAGGAAGAGGCAGTTAGCAGACTTCCTTACACTCAGCTGCGTAAAGTCAGCAGGTGGCAGGCTGTGGCCAGGGACGTCAAACAGCTCTAAATAATGGCTTCCTCGCTTAAGCACCCCCCAAAAATACAACCTTTGAGGCTGTTGTTAAAAACGTTAACCCCCCCCCACACACACACCCCAAAACAAACTGTAACAATCATGAGAGGTTCAACCTGATACTTTAATAAAGTCATTGCATTGTTATTGTGTTACCTGAAAGCCAATGTTCAGACATAAAAGCACATAGTGCCAAAAATGGCTAGATTAGAGCAAAAAGATTGCTTCTTAAAATACCGTCAAGTTGCAAAGTGTTATTACATCACCGCTGGAGTCACAGCAACCTGTTAAGCTCCGTCCAGCATAACAAACCATTTTCACTATTTTTGTGGGACGAATCTGGAAGCGTAAGTAATAGAAGTGCTATTCCAACGCTTAGGGTTACATATTGAAACAAAAGCAGTATCATCCATGAATGAAAAAAACAATGAAACAGCCATACTACAGCTTTCACTCATTTTCCATTCATGTCTGAGAGCAAGAAATGGTTTTGTTGAATTCAGTTAAATTCTCACAGACACACAGACGCAACTCACGGTTTTTAAATTCCACATGTTTTCCATTAGTCATTTTCATATTTCTTTTGCGGTTAAGTTGACCAGAGAACAAGTGCACAGATCTCATACGCGCCAGCAATATACTGAGCATTACAATCAACAAAGACAAAGCTACAAAAGCAACAAAATTTAAAGATAGAAAAACGCAATCAACACTTTCTGACTGAACACATTTAAGAACATTTCAAGAAAACTAATTTATACCACAGCAGTTGGGGTGCAATGATTAATCGGCAAATGTGGGAACATTTAACTTTTAACAGCCACAAGAATCTGGGAGAAAGACACTGGCCATTTTGTGAAGGATGTGAGAGTCGGGTTAGTGGGAAAGTATTTACACCTGAAGAGAATGTGGATAATTACTGACTGTGTTGCTGTGAGACGGCTTTATATTTTAAAGTTCTCCTCAACTAACCTTTTTAAATGAAATTCACACAATGTTTAATGTAACTGCCTCATCACCTTTCAGTGTCAATGTGATGTTCATGTTATGTTTCAATATATGTAAATATATCCGCATGTTAAAAAGGGAACCAGTGATAATAAACTCTATATTGTTCTATTTTACACTACATAGACATTTTAAAATCATTTGAAATCACAAGTTATGCATTTCGAGACCCACCCACAGCTATTTCTATAGTTTTGCCAAACTGAAGGGTTGAACAACGATTATTTAAAAAAATTTGATATAAACAATTATTTATTAATGAAGCAAAGGACACTTTGCAATGATTTTTTACCGTTTTTTTCTTATGAGTAGGGAAATTGTGGGTTATAATCTCATAATTGAGGGTTAACCGCTGCGTCGCTAGCGGTTAACCCCTCAATTATAAGATTTTAACCTGCACCCCCATCCTGTGAGCTGTATACTTTCACAATGAAAATAATTTTAGACATGCGTATAATGCTAAATTAATATGCTCAATACAGAGACTTCTGATTTGCGAAATTTTGAATGTTCACGGGAACGACTGCGGTGGGCTTTGAGCCACCTTGGCCGGGATTTTTCGTTCACGGATGTACAGCCTTGCCAATATTTAACTGCAGCTAAGAGTCACATCGCTACACTGTTATTCAGGTCTTTTTGGTTTTACACTTCATTTCACAAGAACCTTCTTCACAAGTCCCGTTTTGACTTAAACGCCCCTCGTACGTGTGAATAAGAATAAAGGTTCCATGTGTTTTCTTGCAGGACAGCGATCTACATTTCTGAGAAGAGCATTGATAAAATGTATGAAGATCGCCCACGATAGCCAGCCTCTTATTTAGCTAAAAACAAACTGTTATAAGTTTCAAGACTGAAGCTGAAAGCATTGTATTATTCCCACGCTGGCCGTGGAAACTTATTGCGATAATACAGTTTTATCGTGACATGCGACTGTGTCTCTTTCTCATTAGCTATCTCAGTCTGCCTCATTATGACCCATCTATGAGTTTTGATTTCCATGGTTGGTCTGGCACAGTAACACACTTTTTTCCTTTTAGACAAGAATATTTTTACTATCCTGCTTTTATCGAATTCAAATTGCAAAGTTTTATTTTGTAGTTGTGCAGAGTGAAAGAGAACAATCAGATATTCACTATAGAAAACCCCTGGTTATTTATCAGATAATGCATGCAAGATTTGGTCAGATAATATATTCTCCAAAGCAGTGGTTCTCACAGTAGGGTGTGGTGAGTCATAGCGAAGAGTTCTGTGATTTTTTTTTTTTTTTTTTTGCCAGTGCTGTAGTTACTAATCTCATCATTAACATTAAATTCTTATATTTATTATTGGGTTCTTACAGATGTAATTCTGTTTGACTGGTTTGTTAAATTGAACAAGTTTAAACCAAACCTCATTAACGTAAAAAAATTAAAAAAAAACTAATAAATATATATGTTATTATATCATAATAAGGCCTAATAATTTCTGGCAGTCAAAAGTTAGAAAAGGAATAGACAGCTCCTTGGCACCAATAAACAATCAGAATATTATGGCACTCCTTTA
The DNA here is from genome assembly GCF_024256425.1 of Clarias gariepinus. NCBI lineage: Eukaryota > Metazoa > Chordata > Actinopteri > Siluriformes > Clariidae > Clarias > Clarias gariepinus. Next base: position 12,554,971 of record NC_071105.1, on the reverse strand, counting down.
CAGAATAAATTGATGGGTCTATGACATTTAATTTGAATATGTACATGGCCATAAAACTTTTAAAACCACTTTTCTATAAAGTCTCTGTCGGCCAATTCAGGGGCAGAGGACGAGGATGAGGACGGTCTATTGAGGAAGATGATAACTGAGGCACTGACTCAAAAATGAGTCAAGTTTATACAGAACTCATCATTACTATTAATGCTTTAACGCTAACATTTAACATTACCAGATTTATGTCTTTCTCTTAATGACGCATTTGTGGCTCGCTTGGTAAATCCCATTTTTTTTCTCGCTTATTTCCTGTCTGGTGATGAACGTACAACACACACCCTATATCGCTGCAATTTAATTTGCACAAAGGCAAAGCCAGCTGTTTCGTTAAAATATTACTTCTGAGAAAGACTTTGATCTTGCTTTACCTGGCACCAGCCGTGGTACTTTCTGATAAGTTTATTTAGATATGGGGAAAACCCAGTGTAAAGTACTGTTGCTCTGAGTCTCTTTTGCTGCTATAGAAACACGCAACACCTTTAAGGGCCATCCCAATAAGGCACGCTGCGTACCTGTTTATTGCAAGTACGTGTGTATGCAACGGTGCTTCTTTTGAAACATTCAGAAAAGAGTAGCTTTATACTGCGGTCCCGCTCTCTGGACATCGAACTGTCCTACCCATAGTTTATCTCTATATTTAATCCACAATGTGCTGTTAAATCTCTGTCTTATGTTTAAACAAGTGCACGCAAAACAGCAAAGTACAAAGTCAGCTTTGATTCCAGCTCAGTGAGTATCTGAGCCTGATAGGAAGTGGTTTCGCATATGGTAATGAAGATAGCTAAGCTGTGGTCTCAGAACGGCCATGCAAAAGCAACAACTTTACCCTACAGCAACAGAGGTGCAAAAAAAAAGTGTTATTTTCAGGCAGCAGCGTGATGCGTATGCTAAAATGACACGCCAGCAGCGACTCTGCTTTTGGTTGACGTTGTCGAACACTGACTAAGAAAGGTTTTGTTCACGTGTTTTTAGATTTGCTTTTTTTTTTTCTTCTTTCTGTAAAGACGTAGCTTCGAAATGAATAATACTGAAATTAAACCAAACCAGCGTAAGCAGACACAGTTCACGTACTACGTTAAGAGATTTCTAGAACACCTATAAGACTACCTGTCCCATGTTGAGTTGGTGTACTGGTGCCAGACAGACATGTCTGAAGCTAATCTTTCCAGAGTGAAACCTCTGAGGTGACTCAAACTCTGCACAGACAAATTCAGTCTGTAGTATTTTCCACTGGTGGTATATGTGGCCTAAATGTGGGTGAAATGGTAAGAGAATGAGCTGAACGAGTCTTGTGGCTTCAACCCTTAAAGAACATGTTGCCTTAGAAGAAGCACAAGAAGCTTTTGTCACATATAGACAACATCACAGTGAATTTTTTTGTTTGTTTATTTGCATACTGTGGGTCAGAGTGCAGGTTTGGCCGTGTTACAGTGCCCCTGGACCAGGGTGGGGTTGAGATCCTTGCTTTAAGGTTCAACAACAGCGGCAGCTTGGCAGCGCTGAGATCTGAACCTTCAACCTTCTGATCAGTAACTCCGAGTCTTAGGGTGTGCATCAGTAAGCAAACCTCACAAACACTGAAATCACTACACCTCATCTGACTTGACTCTTAATAACCTTACGTGTTTAATCCCTTCTCAGCACCTCATGAATCTATGGCATCAAACATGGGAGTACTTTAATAGATAATATTACAGCGTAGCGACAGAAGACGTCTCACACTTAGACCCTCTTTATCGCTCTCTTTCACTTTTCTAATAAATCCAAAAGCTCTGCACCAGGCCTGCTAGTAAATTTACCAGATTGGGTAAACCAAAGGCTTATCCCCACAACTGTGAGTGCATAAAACTGTGGCTAACCAAAACCACAGAGCTACATCTCTGAAACAGTTCTGAAACAGGATGGCAGTCAGCTTTCAGAGCAAACCTGCCTCGGAGCAACCATGCACACATCCAGCCCTTAAAACATTAGTATGAACGCTTGCAAAAGAACTAATTTTCCTACTGTGATGTGGGGACACAAGAAAAGAAAATAACCGTACGTTGTCACTCTTTCTCACCAGATTTTTGACTAATAATGATACTATGTCCTGCCAGATCATAATGGCAGAAGAGATTGAGTGTAAAAATGTAAAATACTTGTGCTCCTTTGTAAAAAAAATAATAATAATAATAACAAAAGCAATGTGAACAGATGCTTACAAGAACTCTTTGTAAGTGGCTGGTAATTGTCATCTCTATTCCTCCTTTACCACTATTTTACTGTAACTATACCATCTCACCGCAAAAGTAAAACTAGATTCTGGGCACATCAGCAGTCTGTGCTCAGTTAGCTGACATGAATAACAGGCCACTGGCTGCTACCGTCCCAAACCAAAAGCCACATCTGTATAATATTGAGAATATGTTCCCATGTTAACCGACATTACCATATTGCGGCCAACAAAACTGAGAGGAAAAAAAACAAACCATTGCACAGTGCAAGTTTCAGGATTTCAGTAGCAAGTTTCTCACGACCCAGGTCAAGGATCAGTTTGGAAATAACTTGTAGACATGCACTAATGACAGAATTACCAACATCTAACTACTATAATCAGTAAGTGATGCTATTAATTTGAATGTTTAGAGATGGTTCCTTTAAATAGCGATGTAGGGGACAGCTAAATTTTTTTGGTTTGAGTTACACTACACGCTTATTATTAAAATGATCTAATGATTTCGTCATGACTTCCCACTTTACACAAAGCATGTGTTCATGGCTTCTTATTATATGCACGTTTCCCCCGTGATGTCAGTGGCTACGATTTCCCGGAAACCCAAAGCGTTACGGCTTGACTGGTAAAGCGGCAATGATGAACTTACAAGTCCATCAGAAAAATCAATGTCTTCTCTATAACATGTAATATACTAACTGTTGAGAGAGGCATGGAAGATATTAGGCATTTACAGAAGATCACTGCATGTCCAGAACAATTTAAAGAATTGTTGGAATTGCAACTTTGAACAAGAAATATGACCGGCTATGCCACAGTACAAGATTACTACAGTTCAACTATAATTCTACAATTTAAAAAAATTATAATAAAATTGAAATTTAAGGGATAACATTAATCCTCTTTACATCCTTATGTTGGTAAACAATCATGTAAAAGCTCTCTTACTCAATAGTGTCACTTTTGTCGCTTATCTGTTAAAGCTAAATTCTACAGCAGGATTTACCCATGGTTTCCTACAACCCAGCAAACAGAAAGCGCATGCAAAACACTGAGAACTGTGTTGACAGTTTGTGTAGAGATGTGTGCACAGATTTCAGATTTTTTCCAAACAGACAAAGGGAAGTGAATGCAAAAAAAATCACAGTAACATTTGTGTGCACTTAGGAAAAATAAGCTTACTACAATGCAATACAAGCCATCTTTCACCCCAACACAAGGGTTATTGTCTAAATTATAAAAAGTAAGGCTTGAGTACATGGTGGTGACCAAAAGTATTAAGACAGCATACTGTACGCCATGTATTATATTTCTCCCTGTGCACAAAACTCATCAGTTCTAGTCTATCTGACTGAAGAGTTAATTAACTTAAGAACCTGGTTTTCAGCTTCTGGAGCCATGGCCAGGGTCATCTCCAGACCTAAACCCAAGAGAAAACTTGTAGGCAATGGTAAAGAAGGCATTATCAGTCAGGAAACTGTCTTCTGTACACAATCTTCAGGAAGCAATTAAGCAGACATGATGCAGCAAGTGACAGCCGAGAGAAGTCTTTATGACTCTGTGCCCAGCCGGATCCAGCAGGTTTCAGGACTTCATAATAAATACTGATTGCTCTGTAGTAATTCCATTGCATTAAATAACAACTGGTTCCTATTCTATAATCTTGATTGTCATTATTTAATAAAAAATAAAAATATCATTTTGGTGACCACCAAAAAATAAAATCCTTGATTTTAATTTATCAGAACTGATGATTAATTTTCTAAAACGGCAGCACTGACAATATTATCCTCATAAAATCAAAATCACAGATTTAAATGTATATGCTCTTGTTTGCACACTTGCACATGCACTTTTTGTTTTCTTTTGCTTTTTTTTGTATAATTCTTAGATAGTTTGGCCTTAACGAGTCAGTGTTGTTACACTGGAGAAATGTTGTTTTGTTTCACTGTGTACTGAACTGTATATGGTCGAAATGACAAAAAAGGCCTACTTGACTTGGCTCGACTTGATATTTATGAGCACCTAATATATTATTGTTTAATCACTGTTAAAAGGGTTTCCTAGGTATTCTTACAGGATTCTAATGGGGGTAACTCCTGATTTTGGGGGTGAATGAATGATGAGGAAGGTGGATCACTAGAACTAAATTATCTCATGGACTCTGCGATTATTTAACAATAAAGGATTAAATTGTTGTTTGTGCTGTTTATTAATAAATGTACAATATGTATCACTAAAAACGCGTGAGGTATATATAAGAGGAATAAAACCTTTCAGGAAATACCGTCAGGAAACATAATCTTTCAACTCTACTTCACGACAGATTGCAACACATCACAGCAGCATTTCGCTGATTACTTTCCTAGAACAGCATGCACGGTCGTGCTTTATTCCAATAAGAGAGGAGCCTCAATACTAAGTTTTTACCTGAATCTCCAACTCGGAGATCTGCTGCTGGAGTTCAGCCATGGCAGCCATGTTATCGGCCTCTCTTAATCTCACTGCCATCACCTCTTCTTTATTCTGCTAGACACAGAGAGAAGGGGAGCGTGTGAGAGAAGGAGGGGGATTATCTATCTGGTACAGAAGTTGAAAACAGAACCCACTAGTTCCTCTTTACATGACTGGATTTGCTGATTGTGACCGTGGATAAGATCGTTAACACAAATGGTGAAATCGCATGACTTTTGCAAAATGTGCAGATACACAGTCTGATGACTGGGTTCAAGTGTTACAGGAAAACATTTCAAGATTCAAGCCGTTAAGCTTTTTTTTTTTTTTTTTTTTCTCTCGATATCACACTACAAGACTTCCACACTCCCGAGATGGTGTGAAGGATCAAACCTGAAGGTTGCCGTCCTTACCTTACACTCAATCTCTGCCTGCTTGCGTTTGGACTCCTGCAGCTCTGAGTGCAACAGTTTATTCTGTGTGCTCAAAATCTGCAAACGATCATGCAAACTGCGGCTCTCTTGCTCAGCTCGTCGCAACTGGTTGCTATGGATTTGGTTCTGTAGGTAAACAAAAACAAAAAGTTTGACTTTAATGTGTTTCACTTGCTTTCCCCATCAAGACTTTATTCACGAAGGGAAGAGAAAAAAAAAAAAGGGCGAAGGTTTGAAGATGGTGCTTAGATGCAGTGCAACACTTTAAATATTAACCTTGTGAACCATGATGGAGAAAGCTCTTAGGACACAGAGCAGTAACGAATGATGAGAAAGTCTGAGAACTGTCAGCGCCATGAGATGGCAGCAATTTTGATTTGTGTTTTTTCTAAAGAGATTTCAACATGCACCTAACTGGTTGTTATTCATGTGTCATTTTGTTGTTGCTTCCCTTGTTAATACTAGACGTTAATTCTAATACCTAAAACCCTTCTTGGACCGATTCTGCCACGATTACTTGAAAGAAATTTATTAGTTTATGATGATTTAGAAAATATATTTCTACAAAAAATATAATAATAATAAATAAGAAGCATTCTGACAGGGGTGTCAACTCCCCTCACCAGACAAAAGTTATTTCAGTTTATCTACCCGGACTGAAAACCAGGTAACGTCACTGCCTAAACATAGAGAAAAACTTGCCACCTTCTTCTGCAACAGGAAAAAATGAATCACCAGATAGAGAAGCACAATAACATGCCATTTACTAGATCACTGCATGCACACACTGGCATATTTTACAAAACTAGTAAAAATGCAGAAGTGACTACAAACCAGGATTAGTAAAAATGATTCAATTTAATATTAGTAATCATAACATGTACCCAGTATTAGAAATACAATAATAATTCCTGGAAAAAAACACAACGTTAATCTACATATAAATATCAAAGTGACTTCAAATCTCTTCCTGATCTATTCTAAAAAGAAAAAAATGAAAACGAAACTCTGCAGCATGCGTGATTTAATTTCTCAAGTTAGAAGAGTACGGCTTTTTTTTAATCTATACAGTATTGCATCTCCAGCATAATAAAGCTTATATCAGTTATGATCTGTCTGTACATTTTACTATAAGGATTTACAATTCTAGTCCAAGTCTAAAAGCCTAAGTCTAACCGTCGAGGCTTTTCTTAAGACAGCAATATAAAGCAAATCTAAAAGAAAAATTACACCCAGTATGCTGACAGATGTTATAGCATGAGACAGACATAAAACCTTAAGGCTGCTCTTATATGCTGTTGTAATATAAGTTTCCAGAACTGGAGCAATACGATTAAAAAATAGTTCCAGTTATGAATTATCTATTAAATTTTATATAACTTTTTGCATATTTTGTTAACTTTCCTCAAAGATTTTCTGGTACCCACATATGATCAAGCAGAACATGAACTGGGAATGCATATAATTATGTACCTAAGACTCAAACAAGAGCTCCAAGACTCCCGTTATGAACTTTATAAATCCATTATAGACCATGTCTAAAAATACACAAATTGAATTATAAATTGAAATGTTTTGCCTACATCAAGTAAAACTGTGATAAAGAAGACAGGTTTTAATGATGGAAAGGTTGGGCTGGTCTCTTCTCAGTTTAAGATTGACTTTGGTCGCCCTCTAGTGGCCATTCTATCCATTGCTGAAATAATCTGACCTACACAAGCATGTTTGTTGTGCCCCTTATAACCCATAAAACTCAACTCAGAAAACTTGGCAACTAAATAATACAATTATTCAGCTATAACTGTATATGAGGCAAAATGTGTGCAGAGATGTGTAATGAAATGCCCATCAGTTTGAATATCACCACATCCAGTTAGCCTGCCTGCTCCATCCTCCGCACTCAGTCATTTAACACACAAAATACACGTCATAAAAGAGATTTAATATTCTCTCTTCACAAGTCACTGTAACACTGTGCTGCTGAGAACGATCAACAGAATTTATGCCATTATTATTTTTACTATTGCGCAGCAGTAATAAGATCTCTATGATGAGACAAATGACGACAAACTTTGTTAAGAGAAAGACACCTGTGTCTCCAGTTCCAGCAGTCTCTGCCTGGTCTCACGGAGCTCAGCCTGGACCTCTGCCTCTCGTAGTCTCACACTCATTAGCTCATCCTGAAGTTCGTTTACAGAGTTCTTCCGTGGACTGTCCTTCCAGCGGCCAGCTGTGCGTGCCAAGTGTCTCTGCAGAAGAAAACACTCGGTCAAAAAGGATTTCTCCAAACAACAGCCTTTGAATCAGTAGCCACTTAGCTGTGTTTCTCAATCACTCACTCATCATCTATACTGCTTTATCCCGTATACAGGGTTGTGGGGGGCCGGAGCCTATCCCAGGAGACTTGGGGCATGAGGACGGGATCACCCGATCCATCATAGGGTCAATTTTGGGAACGTCAATTAGCCTAATCTGCATGTTTTTGGACTTCGGGAGAAAAAGCTGCGTTTATGCACATTTCAAATTTTTATTTAAGCCGGTGTGGCTGAAATGGAAAAGAAGTTGCACTGTTCGAAAAAAAAACATAATAAATTAAACTAGACATAACTGGAGCATGCTCCCCATATACTTCTGTATGAATGGAAACATGACTGTCTAGACTCATTTGAAAGAAGGTGTTTGTGTGTACGCACAAATCTGGGCAAATTTGTTAGTATACTTTCATTAAAGAAAGAAAAACATTGAAATAATTGAACACGGATAAGGCTGATCCTGTGTATACGCCCATCTTTGGCAGGCGCTAATGAATAACGATATCATTCGTCATTTTTATGAATATTCTTCATATTTATTGTGTACTCGTATAGTCTGAATCAATCTGTAAACTAGCCTGGACAAATTAAGTAAAGAGACCTTCAACCTAATATTTGCCTGGGACGATCACTGCAATCGAGTGATTTCTGTAGCTCTCAAGACATCCACACCTGTCGAAGCGGTATTTTGGCCCACTCGTTATGAGCAAACTGCTTTAGATGTCTCTTTTTTTTTTCTCTCTCTCTGCATGTTTCAGCTTTTTCCATAAATGTTCGACAGAATTTAGATCAGGGCTCATGGAAGGCTATTTCAGAATAGTCCAGCGTTTTGTTCTTAATCATTCTTGGTGTTTTTACAGTAGCTGTGTGTTTTGGGGAACTATCCTGTTGGTGGACCCATGACCTGCGACAGAGAGCTTGCTTTCTCACACCAGGCAGTAGGTTTGGCTTCGGATGAATTGATAGTCTTAAGATTTCATTTAAAATGAGAAGAATAACCGAGCCTCCTCAGTGTTTCACAGTGGGTACAGTAGGGTTCTTTTCTTTGGATGGCTTTATTTTTTGGATCTGTGAACATACAGCTGATGCGAGTCGGCAAAAAAAGATCCAGTTTTGTCTAATTATCCCCAGTTAGGCTTTTTAATGGTTTGCTTTTAACACTGGACTTCTCTCCTGGGTCGTCTTCCATTAAGCCCACTTTTGCTCAAACAGCAACGGATGGTGATGCTTGATTCTCTTTGGAAGTTGCCCTTGGCTCTTTGGTCCATGTTACACATAATACCAAACAGAAGAGTAACTAATTTTCACCATTTAAATACTCTGACTAACTGATTACAAGACAGAAACCACCTGGGATGCACTACGGACATCCGAGTTATGAATTTCCGTAGATACGAACGGTCGAAGTAGCTCAAGTGTATTGTGCAAAAAAAAAAAAAAAAAATAGACACTGCAGTGCATCAGATCCCAATATTTACTATTACATACAATATTGTTAGTGTGTAAGTAAATGTAGGAGAAATGAGTCAGCCTCACCGGTTTCAGTAAATCAAATCAGGAGCACAATGATAGAAAATGTCTGTCCTGTAAAGCTGTCCTGATCGTGACTAATCCTTCAGAAAATGCTCAGCAAAACTGAGTTTACAGTCCAATACAGTGGAAAACAGCTTTGAGACAAAACGTACTTTGTTTATTCGTGTCAAAGGTGTATAAGACTCACTTTGTCGGACTTACGAACAAGTCGTACTTACAAACATGCGCCTGGAACAGAACTCTGATAAGTCAAGGACTACCTGTAGTTTGTTTTTTTATTCTTCTGTTGAATCACAATTCAAAACCACGCCTGATTTCAATAGTTAATGCCCTTTATATTATAATTTATTAATACATTCATTTAATAATTTTTTATCAGTGTCCACAGTTTTCTTCCTTTAAGAAAAAAAGTATCAACAAATGCGTGTATATACCTGCCAATGCTCCTCCAGATCTCGTACTTGCTGTCTCAGCTCTTTGAGGCCTGTCAGGGCCTCAGCCTCCCTTATCTTTACAGCGATCAGCTCCTCCTGAAGACGCACCACGTTACTCTCATCAGGCAGTGACGCGTTCCTCTGTAGCACACACATATACAGTAGCTCAATTTAAAACACGTTTCCGGAAAATGCATAGAGCTCGTCTCGACAGTGAACCAGTTTTGTGGTAAGGGAAATGAACCCACCTTCTCAATGTCGAGAATCTTGTCCTGCATCTCTTTGAGGGCGCACTGAGACTCGGCCTCTTTGAGCCGAGCCTGGACCAGCTCCGTCTCCAACTGCAGGATGGACTCCTCTGTGTAGCGGGGACTCGGCTTCTACAGGCACAGAGATGGACAGCCCATGGCTATATAAGAGAGTTTTACTTTTAAAATACTGAATTTGCACACGACTGCGTGATGATGTAACAATAACCATCTCAATCAAATCCATGGCTGCATTCAGCTGTGAGTGAAAAAAGCAACACTCAGGGACTGATTAAGAACCGAGAGTCTAACTCCTTATGCAGAAGAGATGCGTGCTTTACTCCTATTCCCAAGGCTCTAAAATCACAAGAACAGAACTTCAACAGCAGCATGTATGACTAAGTTATTTAAATAAATGATGAGATATTATTCTGCAAAAACACATAACGGTTAGTGAATCCCAATAGCTCACGACAACAGTGTATTCTCTTAGCTTATAAATTTTTCTGAAGCTATTAGCCGAGTAGCCGAGCTGCTCAAATTATATCTCCTAATCACTACAACTGGCTGGCAATGCCTGATTCGGCTAAGACTGCACTCAGGATGTTCTCTGAATGTTTTCGCCATTGTACAGTATATCCTCTCTTTCTCTGAGCAGCCGGCTCAGGCACATCCAGGAGGGGGCGCTGTCTGTGCACTGTCCTTACCGCAGGCTGCTGCTGTTGTTTGAGCTGCCTGATGCTGCTTTGGGCCTGCTCGAGCTGCGCGCTGGTCTCCTCGTTCTGCTGTTTCACAGTGGCCAGCTCCCGCTTGATCAGATAATTCTCCTCTGCCTCCTGGGCTCGCGTCACCTGACCCTGACGCGACCGATCGGGGACAACAGACGGGGTGAAGCAAGTAGCTAGTTTTGGGGAAGTTATTAAGTTGCATGGCGGAAAAATTATTCTGGAGTATCAGCATGCTGTTAGCAACTTTTTTGCAAAGGTGATTTTTTTTTTCCTCGAGTTGATTTAACAAATCTATGGCCTTATGTTTGTCAAGTAAGCTGGTTTTATCAGTCACCAAATTAGAATGTTTTCAATTGTCAAAGTATAAGCGCATATCATTTGATTAATTTCACAGAAATTTATTGCGAACATGCAAAGCCAAAAGAAATAAAGAGAAGAGTGTATGCATAGGGAACTCCTCAAGATATCATTCCATTTACTCGGACTTTTGTTATACTCTGTTGACTAGGGTGTTGGAAAAGTTCGACAAACAATCAGTTCCCAACAGTTGTCCAAGTAAGTGGAATGGTTTAAAAATATAAAGGCTAAAACTGATTTCTTTCCTTTAAAAACACAAGGCAGAAGGAGAGAAGAGTGCCAGAGGTGAGAGGAGTGTAGGTTATACCTGGATCAATCTATCTGCCAAGGAAGCACTTTCCTACGAAGAGAAAATCCATAAAGAAATGCATAGAAAGAGAAAGACCAAAGGATATTACAACAAGTAAAAAAAAAAAAAAAGGTAACTTTAGACAGACAACTGTTTTTTTTCCACCCCATGTTTCAGATTGTTTCAGATTAAAGAGCGTATTTTAATAAAACAAATATGTGGGCGACACTGGAGCCCATTCCATTCCAGTTTGAGTAAGACAGGGTAGAAAAACAACAGTGTGGGTATAATGATATGAGTGTGAAAGCATGATAGATGTGACAAAGACAAACTGTGATCCTATGGCAACCTCGAGTGTGAGGCTGGAACCAGTGCAGGCAGAAAAGAAGCAGCAAGAAGCAGTGGATGTTAGATATGCACGGTGAGAGCCATGCTCTTTTATAAACGCTTTATCTATCCAGGGGATTAAAAATAAGTACTGGGAAATCCTTGTTGTAGTTTCGGTCAGTACATGGATTAACAACCATGTCATGCAGGACATTCGAAGGAAAGGACGGGGAGATTAGGCGATTTTATTTTTTTTGTTATTGTTGATGGTTACTTATAGACCAGCATTAACTAACCAGTCTTTGCCATTTGCATCATGCGTGGCAGAACGGACAAGTCTCAAGCAGCCACTGACCCGGCATCCGACAGTGCGAGTGAATGCTCTATTCAAAAACTGTTTCGTACACTAGTTTGTACATAACCCGCCAGGGTTCCTGTGCAGCCGTCCAGTTAGTGATACACACAGATTAGTCTTATCTGTTTCACGCAACACAGTTAGCACATCCCAAAAGCCCAATCTTTCACTGTTATACACGTTAGCTTGTCTCAACAGATCACGCTAGGTCAGTCAGTAGCTACGGTTATTCGCAAATACACAGCCAAGTTAGTACATGTGAGCTCATGCGACGTCAGCATGACTCATGAGTCATAAGTGAGAGATGAGGTCATGTGGGAAGCGATCATGATGGCGATCGTAATCATGACAATGTGACCAACGGTTTGATGGGCAGAGTCTGGCTCGGCCCCAGTTTCATTAAGCTTGTACAGTAGCTGTCACTCACTTTCTCCAGAGTGTCTATCCTCTGCTTCAGCAGCCTGTTCTCTGTTCGAAGTCTCTGCAAAAAGAGAAAAACTTATGAGTCGAGAAACCAACAAACGTAACCAAGCACCCAGAACCAAGCGGATTCTATTTTCTGTATAAAGAAAGGGGGGCGGAATGACATTTTTTAGCCAAGGCTGTTTCTAAGAAACCAAATCACAACCTTTCCATGTAGGCTGAATTTATCATTTCCACCCTGGAGTCATTTTTTATGATAATAAGAATAATACTTTTCCGAAACCACTTCCTAAATATTCTAGATCTTTTCATCAGTAGTTTCCAAACGTTTTTTGTGATTTCTTTTTTACACTATCTTTGGCATTCGTGGGGTTTTGCTGTAAAGTCCACATACTGAGGGAACTACTTTTGATGAAGAAAAAAGGGGAAAAAAAAAGTAGTAGTAGTGAACCCATAAAACAAATGTACAAGTATTACTTTTTATGACACTGTGACATTATTTGTGCTTGAACAGATCAGTAAAATTATATATATATATATATATATATATATATATATATATATAAACTGCATTCAAAAGCAAATGTTTTGCATCTCCTAGAACACTGCTGTAGTCTCACCTTTATCTCCACCTGCTCCTCCATTTCCTTGGTTTTTATAGTAGTGTACTCCTTCTCTAACCTACAGACAGATTATTTATACACATTCAAAAACAACCCAATTACAGCTACAACAGTTCAGCAAAATCATATTTGAAGAACACTCACTTTTTCATCTTCTTGGCATTGTACTTGACCTGATAGGCGACCTGGATTACTTTGTCTGGTCCGCTGTCCAACTGATGAGGGATGACTTTCTGAAAGTACTAAGAACAACAGAAATGTGATAATTTTATTTTATTTTTTAGCTTTTACTACTCAACCTTCTATATGAATAACTAAATATTTACATTCCATGACCGATACCTTCACCTTTTTACAATTACATAAACATAATGTAAGGATGAAAGTTTTAATCTTCCTTTTCGAGTAACTACATACAGTACATGTTACTGCAGACCCAAGGAATAAAACATAAAAGTGCCAAAATAATGTTATGACTAGCAACCCACGGACATGCTCTTTTCATTGCCAGATTATGAACTCAAACACTTGCTACACTTGATTGAGCGTTTTACGAAGAGAAGGCAAAGCATGCAATTATGTGTAATAGTCAGCAGGTGGTGATATTACCGCTTCAAATACTACGCACCATTGTGGTTATGTAATGCAATGCCATGCACAAACGTAGTGAAGTAGAAAGTACAGATACTTGTTGTAGAATGTTGTAAGTAAATACCTATCCACAAATAAAACTACTTAAATAAAGTACAAGTAACATGAGCAAATGGCTACCCATGAGCAAATGTCAGTAACCAAGGTCATGAAATGTAAAACGACTTTGCAAATAAACTTGCTTACACCAAGAACCCATGTTAGTTTACTTTAAAGAGAGGATCGTGGACAAAAAAACATGCATTATCTGATTTCAAGTATTTGGCCTAATAAATAAGCCATGTGGAGCGTGTTTCTGACTAAATGTACAAAATATTTGGAGTAAGTAAAAACAATCATTTAGCTAGCACCAGTATTGCACTTTATTGACCTTTGGTTATTCCATTTGTACAAGGAAAGTTTGCACAAGTCCAACAAATAAAGATTTTATTATATATGGCTTATCTGAAATGGTTTTCCAAAAACTAAAAAAATAGTTTTTACAAAGTTTATAAATTGGGGAGGATATGATGATGGAAATATGTCATCATACACGGTATTATTAGAACATCACAACCTCACTGCATGTTTGCATCACTGATGCCAACAGCATTTAAACAAACACTATGAAATCCTATTAATAGAAATGCGACCAGTTATTTTAGGATCATATTTTCTTTAAACAGTCTTTGAAGTGCACAGAAAGAAAACACTTTACACTGTCCAATCAATCATGCAATTAAGGTTAGTTTCACTTTGATACTTCAAAGAAACTTGGAACAGCTCTTTTTTTTAATCCCATTTTGAGTGCATTGTTTATCTTCTTGCATACCAAACTGGCAAATCAACTTTTTAATTTATTAAATAAAAGCCAAATGAGGTGCATTCACGTCAATACGGGACTTTTCATTGTGCATCATAAGAGAAAACAATTATGAGAGTAATATAAGCTATAATTGTTATAATCCCCTACCACACTAATGTACTTAACCCAGTGTTTCACTAGTGCGTGGAAAACCTTAAGGTAGAAAATGTTCTCAGTATGTGGGAGATATGATCAGTCTGTCTGGTTCATGTCTGAAACACTAAGGTTTCCAGGAGCATAAAACAAGAAGGAATGGTATGGAGCGAGGTCAGAACTGTGCAAGGAACGTGGTAATAACTCCCTATATGGTTCCTGTAATGTGCAAAAGGTGATCATCAATGATTTAACAGTTCCTACAGACATATGCATCTTTTCTGCAAGCTGGCAACAAGTTATCCATTGATTGACAAGGATGAGATGTTCCACTTGCTGAATGTGACTGCAGCTGGTCCGAACCACATCAGCCAAGTTTGTCATCCACAAACGTACAATCTTCTTTAAAACGTTTGCACAATTCAGATATTTTACTGCGGCTAAGAGTCTCATCATTTAAGTTGTCTGAAAATGTTAATCAGTTTCATTCCTTCATTCACGAAAAACTTCATCACAGGACCAGGTTTGATTCGAACATCCATCATATATATACACAATGTCAAAAATAAAATAAACCAAGCGCAACAAACCTGTAACATCCCCTCCATGTCCAACTGAATAAGCTCTGCTTGATTCATCTGAAGGATGGCCAGGCCGACTCGAAAAACTACCTCCAACCCCTACGGTCACAGGAGGACAGAAACATCTTCAATAAGAGTCTGCAATAAACCCTTCCATCCAACAGGGGGCACACTTTACTAACATTTTAACACTTAGTTCCATGAGCTTTACAATATAAAGCAGTGCACAACCAAAGAAAAAACACAGCAAACGTGAAAGTAGGCGTGGGGGAATATTAATAATGTCTATTCAATTATTCATACTACATACTCATCTGCATAAAAACAGCCTGTATGATGTGTGTACAGGTTTACTCACCTCACACATAAATATATCGAAGATTCTTGTAGCAACAGGGAGAGGAAAGGAGGTGAGAAAAATGGTGAGAAACCAGGATGAGGCGTACATGGAGGTGTGGAAACTCTGGGCCTGGAAATGAATGTGCAGCTCAGGCAGCTGCTCCTGTTGGGAGGGAGAGAAAAGAAAGGAGATTAGAGCCGGTGCGAGAAGAGGACGCCGAGCAATCATCAGTCTTTCTCGCTCTCCCAGGGAAGTGCTTGTATGTAACTGTAGCAACATTTTATTCTCCTGAGGACATGCATCTGCAGAACAGCTGTATTTGTAGCAGCGTACAAAATACTCAGTGAAAACATCAAAACCATGTTTATATTTGCATCACCTACTGTATGCACCATTAAATGGAGCAAGAGGCTCATGTTCCTGTGTATCTTTTGCTTTCTAGCATTATAGCAAATTATACATATAATAGCATATTGCAACACAAACAAAAAAATCACTAATCTATTGCTTATTTGATAAAGAACACATTTAAACATCAGTTCCCATGTCCTGCCACCGATCCGCAATCAGATTCAAGTCTGGCTTTCACCGAGCCGCCTTAACACACTGAGTTTATTGATTTTAAACCACTGGATCACAGCTTTGGCAGTATGCTAAGACTCATTGTCCTATTAGAAGGTCACACTCTGCACCAGTGACAAGTCTCTGGCATACAGGAGCACATGTTCTTTTAAGATTGCCTTGTATTTGGCTCCATCCATCTTATTGACAAGCCTGACCAGTTTCCCATTCCCACCTGATGGAAATCACTCACATATAGGCAAGGGTGTCTAAATGATTAAGGCTCAGAGTTACTGATGAGCAGGGGTAGTTCAGCGGTTTTGATCAGAAAGTCCCAGGTTCAAACCCCACCACCATCACCAAGTTGCCACTGTTGGGACCTTGAACAAGGCTCTCAACCCTCAACTGCTAAAAACCGAATAATTTTTCCTGCTGTAGTGTATGTGTGACAAACAAAAAGGCATCTCCTTAGCGCTACCAATTTTTTACCAATAAACTATGCTTGTGCTATATCACTTTATAATGCTTTAACGGTGGAAGAGATTAAAGGAGTGAATACTTATGAAAAATATAAATATACTTTATATAAATAAACTCTAGTTCTTTGAATTCCATACACTATATTCTAGGGTAGACATATTGAGCCTCCTGTGTAAACG
This sequence comes from Clarias gariepinus, assembly GCF_024256425.1. Classification (NCBI taxonomy): domain Eukaryota; kingdom Metazoa; phylum Chordata; class Actinopteri; order Siluriformes; family Clariidae; genus Clarias; species Clarias gariepinus. Next base: position 12,538,459 of record NC_071105.1, on the reverse strand, counting down.
TGGATTAAAAAAAAAAAAAAGGTTCTGTCTCTCTCGGGTTATGCATGGAGTGTGTAAAGAACATAAGATGCTTTCACTACTTACCTGAATCATATATTCAAACTGGTACATGCAGAGACCCAATTCTGCCATGCTGGGTTTGAACAGTTCCCTCAGACGGTAATCCTGCATGAGCTTTACAAACACGCAGAACGCCTCCTCTTCTGGCATCTAACAAAAAAAAGAACACACGTCTCTAGATTTTACAACATTTACATTGCTATGTCTGGGTAAATTTACAAAAAATAAATTATATAAAAGACATACAAGTTGTACAAGTAAAGTACACTTTAGCCCAGACATGGTACATTTAATGTTGCATTAGTTCTTAGTTTATTCTATTTAAGTTTTATTATAGTGGTCACCTGCATGAGCAGCAAGCCGACAATGAACGCGCTGCCCTGACAGTATCCTACTTCCCTGTCCACCAGTGAGTAGGCCTGAAACAACAGGAAGTGAGCCCAAATGAAATGAGTTCAAGCCACAAAGCAATTCAGAACTCTTTAAACCAGATTTAAAAGAGATAGACTGCGAAATTTTAAGAGCAAAGAATACAGTTACACTTACATCTGTACAATCACTGACAATGGAGATTAATTAAACCCCCCAAACATGCATCAATGTTAACTTATTAGACAAAATATAGAATTTTGTTTTTTTTAGGAAATATATTTTTTTACGGTGCCAATAAAGTTAATGAGAAAACCCAGACAAACATAAAACACATTGAGCATAAATGTTTTGATTCACATTTAATTGATGAAAGTGGATGCAAAACTAATTATTTTATCAATCGTTTACACAAGAATTAATAATAAGTCATTTAGGAAAAAAATCTTCATGTCTAATGAGAGTTCATGTGTTCCTATGTACAATGTACTATGATGGATAGACTAAACAGCTTATTTATGTCGTCAGTACACACACGTTTAAGTGAAAATCTTTAGTCAAACTGGTAATCTGTTATATACTGAAGGAAGCAATCTAGGAAAATGATTACAAAAGTTTCAGCATTACAAAAAAAAATGTGCAAATCTGAAAGGGTTATTTAGTTCAGATTAGCATGACTTTAACTTTACTACAAAATGAGAACCAGCATTTCTCTAGTATAGTCAAATCTACCCCTTCTTCACACTGTGTCGAGTTAAGAACCGAAAGTGCGTTTTTCCTGAATCAGCTGGAATAGAGGGGAAATTAGAGAGGAACTAGGCAAGACACTGTCAGCAGACAGCAGAGCTTCAGTCAACAAAACAAAAGATAACATGATGACACTAGGAGTTGTGTGGTCTGTAAAAAAAAAAAAAAAAAAAAAAAAAAAAAACATTTCTAGTGCTTGTTAAAATGCAGGACTCGCTATAAAAAGGACTTTTTAATGCTAATCGATCAAGAACCATCGTGTCCATGGGTGCAGAATTTTTCCAGATATTATGTTCTTGTTACTGTTAAAAAGCCAAGCTTGGTTTGAAAAAGCACTATGTCAGTCTGTAATACGGTTACATCTGGACGCATAGTATACATAGACTTAATAGCTTTTATTATAAGACCAGGATATGATGTGATCAGATGTGGTTGACAATAAACATGTTTAGATTAAAATAACCTGGCAACCCTGGTGCCAATTCGTTGGTCGTTGATGTATAACATGATTCCTGTGATAAAGTCAATGACTGTCTCCATGCTGATGTCCTTGGTAGTGCAGTTACAACGGCAATACTTATACTCACTGGCCATCTCATGACATACACACCTTGCTAGTACGGGGTTGGACCCCCTTTTGTTTTCAGGACTGCTTTAATTCTTCGTAGCATAAATTTTCTGGAAGATTTTTTTCACTGTGCGACATGGCATGTTATCCTATGGTCATGAAGGAATAGACATGCTTGGCAATAATACTTAGGTAAGCTGTGGCATTTAAACAATGCTCAATTGGCAGACGACGTTCTGAAGGTTCGACGTGCTGAATCCAGACATGCTCTTCGGCATACCTTGGTTGTAATGAGATGTTATTTGAGTTGCTATTGTCTTTCTACCTGCTTAAACCAGTCAGGCCATTCTCATTCTTAACGCATTTTCCCCCCAGAGAACCCATTGCATGAAAATCCAAGTAGATCAGCAAATACAAAAATACTCAGACCAGCCCAACAACCAGATCACATTCAAAATCGCCTTTCTTCCCCATTCTGATGCTCGGTTTGATCTTCAGCAGATCGTCTTGACCATGCCTACATGCTAAAATGCTAGGAGCTGCTGATTAGATACTGGCTCTGACAAAAAGAGGAACAGGTGTACCTAGTGAAGTGCCAATGAGTGTCGATTCAATGCTGCGTGAGACCTAAAATGAAGAAAGTTATTTAGCTTATTCTGGTATACTAAACAGCAGCTGTGATCAGGAGTGGCAGCAAGTGGCAGCTGAGAATAAAAGCAATTAAATTCTGAATCAGTAAACCAAGTTAAAACAGCATACCTTCATGACGTTAAAGAGCACCTCCTGGCCCAGGCTGTCTTTCTCCTTGAAGAACTCGTGCTCGGGGTATGTACGGGCGATGTCTCTGCGGATCAGCTTCTCGCAGGGCGACGTCATCTTCAGCAGTTCCGAGTACTGGTCCTTTATGGGCAGATTCTGGGCGCTACAGAGAAGCTGCCAGACTATCGCCCGGAAGTGATGCGGGATGCCCTTCCTGACCAACTCCTGGAGGTGTGAAGCAAAAGACACCATTGACACCACGGACAACATGAGAAGTGAAAAGCGATGGGAGAGGAAGTCGGTTAGATGGTTTTCCTCACTGTAGAACGCCACTCATACTTTTTTGTGTAAGGATCTTGGGCGAGTATGATGATAATTTATTAAGAACTTGTAATTATTTTACCACGTGAACATAGTTAAGTACGGGAAACAGTTTTATAATGTTTGTAAATACTGGCTGCTTCTTTTTTTTTTTTTTACATTAGCTAGGTAATACCACTGAAACCATGGCAACCGTAGCAAGCTCGAGTCAGGATACAAAAGTGATTCAGATGATGTAGGGCAATTTTTTTTTTTTTTTATTATTATTAAATTTAATAAAGCTCCCAGTATGAATGCAGGTTTGGCCCTCTAATACTTATTGTAGCGCTTCTGCATCCTGCTGTTTGCCAAACACTGTCTCTCTTCCATGATAATGCAGTTTCATGCTTCTAAATAAAGTATAGGCTGGTCTGAGATGCTCAGCAGTGGCCCAGAGTTTTCCTGCTGACATGACTTTATTAAACTAACGTAGAGGATACTGACTCAAACTGCGAAAGATCTACATCAATCCAATAAAAAACTGCAACTGAAGTCCACACCCACACACATACATATCAAACATGCACACAGGTGGACAGACATGCATGCAGACACACTCTTGTCTATACAAACACACTAATTGCGCAGACACAAACTCAGCAACTTTGCTCACCACACTGGTTACATCCTGACATTTCTAACACTCAAAGTCTGCAAGTTTATCAAAAATGTTAGATGACTCAAAAAACTAATCTTATTCACAGATTTCAGGAGAAAGGACAGCGACGATGAAACAGCCCTAAACTGTCCCAAAACCACGCTCGACACAGATCCAGTGCTTTAGAGCAAGAGGATTAAAATAAAGCTGCAGTATCACTGGTTCTCTGAAGGACATCCCTGGATTACTGATCAAGAAAAGGTTTTACTTTTTTTTTTATTTGAGCCAGTAGAGCTCTCTCAATATTTATTATTTGTAGACGTACACCCACACACAGAGACCAAGAATCTGATCTATAACCAATGCCATGTTCCATCTTAACCTGTCTCAATGTTAACCTTCATCCCAGGGTACCTACTACTCATAATGCATCTCCTGTACTAAAAATATATCATACTTTATGAGAAATCTACCTTCTTTTCATGTATTTATCTACTACTAATTAAAAAAAGTAAACAAGATAAATGGCCGTTAATTGAGCGAGGTAAGTAGATTTGCTCTTAAGTCATACTGCTGACAAGAGCTGACAAAACAGTGCAGTTGCTGCAGAACTCATTAGTCAGGTTATTTACGTCTGTGTGAATAATCTGTTGTTTTAGGAGCTTAGCTTTACTATAACAGCCATGTTCACGTGAAGTGTGTCTAGGTTTGTTCTGCAAGCTCTTGGTTTACTTGAGCATATATGAAATATTATGGGTGTGCGAATATGTACATGCAAATACTTTATTTGGAAAGGCCTTATGTGCAGGACCTAAATGAACAGGAAAAGTTTAAGTTTCACAACTGACATGAACATTTAAATGTGTGGCGTTTATGCAAAACATGTTGCAAGACAATCATTTATTAAGCCACCAAAAAAATGAAGCAAGTTCTACCACTAATGTGTGGCACAAAAAAAGGTTTTGCAGATGTACAATGATCAAAAACAAACACAATTAATAAAAATGGAATCTTTGCGGTTTTACCTTTAGTTGTTTCTCCTTTTTCTTGCGCACATCGTCCCACTCGTTGACGATGCGTCCCCATAAGATCCACGAATCCTCCTCCAGGTGCGAGAGGTTGGAAGAGGCTGAGGAGCTGGACACCAGCGAGGAGCCACTGTTCCTCCGAGAGCCGTTCACCGAACGCAGGGATTTGCTATCAGTCTCCAACAACCTGCAGGAAACGGAGCACCACCAGCGAGACAAAACATGAGGGTTCTGTGGACAAGGTTTCCATGGCTGTTTTAGAGTGAATGATTTCCAGAGACGGTAACAAAAAGAAGAAAAGATAAATGGCATGGCTGAAGTACTGTAGTCGAGGTGTTGGACTGCTTTTACACACTCAAGTCTGCTTTCCTGAATGTCTTGAATTTTAAGGGAATTTTAAAGACATCATGCATCTAATTTAAAATTGGTATAAACTTGTTGAAAAACGAAAAAAAAAAAAAATCAAACCATCACATACGATAAAAACAAAGAATCACCAAAACCAGTGCAACATATAAAAGGTTCTCATTTGTACCAAACAGAGTTGGGTATAACACGTTACTGTGTGATTGTGTTACTTTTCCTGATAACGCAGTAATGTAACGCATTATAAATGCATGTAATTTGATTACAGTTACCAATGTCAATACACGACAATTACAAATGTAGTGTTTAAAAAATGTATCAAAATGCATTTAAAAATCACGTTTTGCGCGGCAGCATCAGTTGACGAGCATGCGCTGTAATCCATTGTCGGAGAGATTTATAGTTTTACATTTAATGTAACAGATTCGCTAGGGGTAGGCCTACATACACACCTATGTAGGGAGGCGCACGACACCTTTTTTTTTTTTTCAAGTAACTTAAAAGTAACGTACGTAATTGATAATCTGAATACTTTTTACATGTAATAATCAGTAATGTAATCAAATTACAATTTTAAAGTAGTAATTAGTTATTTGTAGTAGATTACTTTTTTTGAGTAACTTCCCCAACACTACCCCAACACTACCCCAACACTACTACCAAAGATTAAACATCCATCCACTACGAAAAAAAACAACTGAGTCAGATTTAGAATGTTGCACCAGTAAAATAAAGTTCCTTCCTTTTGGGCAACATTCTCACTCAAACCTCTACTGTAAAAAGTAGCACTGTCTTTACTGAGAGTTTTCTATGAAATCTGACCTTTAAAAAAAATAAATATATAAATTACAAATCAACTGACAGACAAAACATGAGCGGATAAGATTACAGTTCTTTCAAAATGCATTTACTCGACATTAATCAGCGACTACTTTGTCCCTTGTAAGAAACAATACTTGATGGAAGGAGGAATGAAAATGAGATCGTTTGAACTGGTCCTTAAGAACTTCTTTAAAATAGCCTTTCAAATCCCATTTGCAGGAAGAGAATAAGAGTTTATGGAAGATGAATTAAATGCTTTGGAGAGCGGTAAAACAAAACAAAAAAAAAAAAACAGCAGCCCAGACACTTTACAAAGACACTTGAGTTTATCATAGCTCCTTGGCAGATAAGTAAAGCGCTGAGCAAAAGTATTAAAAGACCATGTGCCATGTAGTAAAGTTCTCTCTGTGCACAAATCAGGTGATGTCACTGATTCAATCTCGTTTATCTGGCTGGAGAGTTGTACTAATTTAAATCAGTAGGTTTAGTTAATGGATAAAAATACATATATGGAAGGACTTTAAGCTTTGTGAAGCTGGGGCGTCCACCGCTGTCCAAAAAAATGGCTAAAACTAGGGAAATCTCGAGAGAACTTCTGGGGCAAATTTTTGAGCTTCAGGATGCGATTAATCAGACATGCATTGAGCGAGTGACACCAGGATATTGCAGAAGTCTTTTTGACTCAGTATTTAGCAGGTTTTAAAGAATAAAAGACTTGATATTGTTTAAAGCAATTTCATTGCATTAAGTAACAAATTATTCTTATTGTCTATATTGTCATGAAATACAAAATTTTACTTTTTGCCACCACTGTACAGTATGTAAAAAAAAAAAAGGAAGTCTCCTTACTGACTTTCTGAAAAAACTTTTAATTTACTTTCAGACTTTTGGGGTCTGCCATTAGACGGCACGCTCCTGGAGCAGACAGGGTTAGGGGCCTTACTCAAGGGCCCAAGAGCGGCAACTTGGTGGAGCCAGGGCTTGAACTGCTGACCTTCTTATCAGTAAGTCAGAGCTTTAACACATTGAGCTACCCCTGGCTCCGAAATTTATTATTTACCCTCGTCTTCCTATCAAGGGAAGTAAGGCAAAATAAACAGCGCAAAAATGTCAGAGCTATCCTGTTTACTGCACCGCTCACAGCTGAAGAACTGACCAACAGCTTGTTGATTTTTGTTGAGGTTGGGGCAACATTAAAACATTTCTTGGCGACCAAAGCATGCTTTCTTACACAGTATAGTCAGATGTACAGTATTTTTGATTTATCCACTTTTCCACTCCAGAAAATTTTCTACAGTTCAAAATTCCTTTAATGAATTGAAACACACTGATTTATGTACACAAGCATAGCCCTAAGACATGACATGTCCAGGTAACAGGGTACTACTACTTCATGGGTGTATAAACTTAATATTTCAGATATAAAAAGACATCCTGGCTTACAATCACTCAAAACTGCAGGTAAACATAGTATGTGTAGCTAGGCCTGAGTTTACAAGGTACAAAGTCACGTCCTACAGTGGTAAAAATGTCAACACACTTCTATAATAATAATAATAATAATAATAATAATATATTACGTATGCAAACAGTCTTGGCTCCAGAAGCTCTGACATTTTGTGCACTTTTCTGGTCAGAGCCTTCAGCATGTTCAGTCTGATTGGCAGTCTACACGTCTATACACGAGTTTTCAGCAGGGAAACAGACTCCCAAACACCATGACATATTGTGGACATCTTGCTTTAAAAACCTCATTATGTCCAAAAGTATGTGGACACAATCACCACGAACAGATGCGCATCCCTCTGCAAAACCTGGGCATTAATATTGTGGATCTACATGTAGAACTGTTATAACAACCTTCACACTTGTGGCTGTGGGATTCTGCGTATGTTAGGTAGTTATGGCTAATCGGTTGATTTTAATAACAGACCAACAGGTTTTTGCGTGTGTAATTTCTTCCCAGTGCTTATGGGTCTCCTTCCGGGTACTCTGTTTCACTCTCCCCCTTAAATGACACTGGCGTTTCTGAATCGCCGTAATGTGCAAGTGAGGGTGCGCGTGCTTGAGCCCTACGATGGATTGGCACCCTATCCAGGGAGCGTAACCTGCCTAGTGCCCCGAGTCCCCTGGGATAGGCTCCAGGCCTCCCACAACCCTGTACAAGGGTAAGCGATCTAGAGAATGAGTGAGTGAGTGAACTGATAAGGCAGAAAAGCCAACACTAATGTTTAAAGGGCCACACAAACAGGTAGCAGGTTGCCCTAACAGACATGAAAGCTATTAGTATGCAGCTGAATTAGCTCACAGTGCATACACACACACAGAAATCTGATCTCGGAAAAAAAGAGCAGGGGCCAGCGCTCCCTAGCTAAGAGTCCGGTTACACATTTGATGAGAGGCACTGAGGGCGACAGAACTGAAGGAACCATTGAAGGTTGCGAGTTGAATGTTTCAGTGATCTCAGACTCAGAGTTCATGCAGGTCTTTGAGAAGTGGAGCACAGGTTACTGCAGATTGTACTACAATAACAGTCATACAGTATGTAGCTTCTCGGGTGAGATATTAATTATTTAAAAGTGTTAGAAACATGGTTAATATGCACTTGTAAAAGGACTTTTAAATCCTAACATCAAGTCTATAAAAATATCTGTTAAATCTTCATAAATGCACTCGCATTTAGTCTTATCAACTCTCTATTTTTATGGTACTTTGACATGGATTTAAAAGTTCTCAAGGACTCACAAAAAGGAAAATGACTCTAAAGGCTTATAATAGCTGTACATTATATTAATGAGTCTTGGCTGCCCATGAACCCATCACCGGTTCATTGGTTTTCCTTCCTTGGAGCGCTTTTGACCCGTCATGACCGTTAGTGACTGAGAACATCTCACAAGAGCTGCAGTTTTGCAGTTGCTCTGATTCAGTCGTCCAGTCATCGCCATTTGTCCCTATTGAAAGTCACTTAAATCCCGTCCATTTTTTTATACCTCAACATGTTAAATTGCTGTCTACTATACATCACACCTGCTTCCAGATGTTATTGTAACAAGATAATCAATGATATTCACGTCACCTCTCAGCAGCCATAATGTTATAGCTGATCGGTGTATTCAAAAAATTATGAGCAACTAATATCGAGATTAGTCAAAGGCATAAATATGCAGATTTGATGGATGACATCAAATTGATGGTGTACACTTTCATAATGAAAAGCCTACACATTTTCCATTTATGTTTATGGAAGTCTAAATATTGTTTAAATTAGATTTACCCAGAGTAACAGGTTATCATTGTACTGTAAATCCACTTCGACTTTGCTAAAAGTAGCAGTATTTGGACCTATAAGTAAAATTTGACATGCCAGGGGCATCAATGGGAATTCCTCTTCATCCAAAACGACTGGTCTAACTAGAACAAAAAAGGTACTTAAAACTGGAATTTAGCTACTAGAAAAACCATGTAACAATTCCAGACATTTGACCTTGCTGTGATCTTGGGCCTGTTTAGCTCACTTTTATAATTTCATGTAACTCCTACAAACATTTACCCACACTTTGCTCAGGTATCATGCGAGCGAGAATCTCAGACAGAAACCTAAACAGCCATGAAAACCCTGCCGAGTGACTGAGGCTTAAGCCTGTACATTTTGCACAATAAGAAACTGGGACTGTAAGCTTTAAACCCTGGCAGTCTGCAGGTACAGGCGTTTCTGTTTGTGCTGACGATTTCAATAAGGAGGTCAGCTGCATGACTGTTGTGGTGTGATACAATCTACTGTCACAGTTCTCCAATCAGTTAAGAGTCGGTTATTTGGGAAAGCCCTTTCTGATGAATCAGTACAACTAAATACAGTCCGAAGTTTAAAGAAAAAAAAAACAAAATCAGATTGTGCTTGTTACAAGGGGCATTCAAGATAAAATGGGACTTGTGATGAAATTTCTCATGAATTAAGACATAAAATGGACTAACATTTAAAGAAGACTTCAGGCACAGTACGACGATGAGACGCTTAGTCACAATAAAACATCTGAACGGTGCAAACATTTTAACGAAGGTCGTACATCCCTAAATGACGATCCCGGCTTGGCGGCCATTGCGGTGGTTTCCATGCACGATTACTGAGTGGAAAGCCCAATCCTAGAAAACACCACTTGCACATTACAGGGACTCGGCAGGGAGTTATTGCCACATCCCTCGTACAGTCCTGACCTCGCACCAAGCCATTTCCACATGTTTGGGCCATTAAAGCAGTTCCTGGGTGGCCAGCGTTTCAGACTTTCAGGATACCTTGATGGTATCCAAGAACTAGTGAAAAGCTGGGAGAGCATCAGTCTAGAAGGGGTTTATATACCTGTGTGTGTGTTTGTATATATATATATATATATATATATATATATATATATATATATATATATATATCAAAATTCCTGAATCGATGATCAAAACACCCCACATATTAAACCACAGCTTCATCCCTGAAATCCAATACAAATGTATTCAATTAAATAATAAATCCTCAAAGACATGCTTCAAAGTCCTTTAGCATTTATATTACACTCCATGCAATAAAAAAAAGACGCATTTCTTTTTGTTTCGTCAAGTCCAGAGTGCATTAAACGTGGCTTCCTCTACAAATGATTCACCCATGGATAAACAAAGCACAGTTTAAGGTTTTTTTTTTTTTATTCTGAGTCAAACCAAGTGGCTGAAGATCTATCACGAACGCAAATATGTTGCATTTTATCAGCAGGAAGAAAATTATGTGACCAAGTAAAAAGGAAGCAGAAACAAACAAACCGTACAGATAAGAATCGACTGATGTTCAGTATTTTGTCTGACCTTGGAGAAGAATAGAAAACAACAAGCATATCATCATAGCGATGCAGCGTTTGATCCATGTAGCCAATACTAAACAAAAACACAAACAAACCCTTGTACTGCGATGGTGCAGTCGCTGTCGTGACTCTGTGCCATTGTCAAAGCGCTGTCATGCCATCATGGTAAAACAGCACTGTGAACTGGGTTGTACTGGGGAAAAAAAAGTTAGACCGTTATCACCTATCGAAGAGGTTTAAAGAGAAAATAGACAACGTTCTTAACTTACTGACACTAAAAAACATCAATTAGTCAAAAAGCTATGCAGTTTCATGGAATTTCCTATTAAGCTTACTGTATATTATCAAGATTTGGAGTTGTTTAGGTTCTTACCAGGTCGCTTAGATTCTCATGCTGCTGAGCTGTTGCTTTTAATGCCAAGAGCCAACACAAACTCTCTCTCTCTCCCCACACACAGGCACACACAAACTCTTATCTCAAAGTTAAAAGACCTTCAACCTGTCAAGGTTGAAGGTATCTCACAGTCTAACATGTCTATCATAGTCTTGTGCGCGCGCGCGTGTGTGTGTGTGTGTGTCTGTCTCCGCACATGAGTCTGGCCAAAAGAAAAAAAAAATGCTTTGATTACGACATTGTTTTAATAAGCTTGTTCAATTTCACAACATTTATTTCTGTCCAGAGCCAAATTAATTTCTCTCCATGATCTCGCATTGATGTTTGGAGAGTTGGACAGCTGCGTAAGGCCTTCTCCAGCCGTCCCAAAGATTCTCAATGGGGTTAAGGTCTGGACTCTGTGGTGCCCGATCCGTGTGTGAAAATGATGCAGCATGCTTCAGGGGGGGAGGGGGTTATGAAATAAAAATCTTCTAAGTAATCTTCTTAGTTGTTTACTTTGCTTGACACAGGCCAATAATTTGACCCTTCAGAGTAACATCTTTGCCACAACAATTTACATTCACGCCATTTGAATGTGAAATCATATTAAAGATGAGATAAAGATGTAAGTCGCCCTTACACAGATCTTTTTCTCCATTATACATCTAAGCAGTTGAGGGCTTAGGGCCTTGCTCAAGGACCCAACAGTGGAAACTTGGTGGCCTTACGAAAAAAGGAAAAAAAATTATTATGATTATTAGCATGATTATTTTCCTTTATAATTTAATTTGTATAATTTATATAATTTAGATTTTTCCCTCCGGTGTCCTCTTTAAAAAAAAAAAAAAAAAAAAAAGATTATATATATATATATATATATATATATATATATATATATATATATATATATAGAGAGAGAGAGAGAGAGAGCAAATGTGTACTTTTAATGTGTACTGTGTGTGGGCGCTTCGCTCAGCATATCTAATTTACCATAATGACTGATCCTGTCCTCAATCTTCAGAGGAGATCGTGACACAGAACACACTCTGCACATGCTGTGCTCCTCGATGAGGGAAAGAGCCAGAGGAATCTAAAACCCCTTACTTATGCTTTATTACATTTAAAATGTAGACGATTAAAGACTACTAATACAAATACAGAGTAAACACACAAAAGACAGATTTTTTTTTTTTTCATAACCAACTAGCAAGGAGCCCGTGTATTCACACTTAGAAAGGCTTGTGTGCTGTAGAGTACGTTTGCTTCCCGTGTTGTTAAGATCATTGGAGGATGCAGCTCCAGTACTCTTGACACAGTCAAATATACATGTTTACACTATATTTGAGGTCTAACTGCTGGTTTCAGATCGCTACGCAGTCAGAGCTATGACTAACGCGTAACTTTTGATAACGGCACTACCTCAGCACTATCAATCCTGCTGTATGACTGCTGTATCACTGTATGACTCATCTGTGGTTCAGGGTTTCCCCAAATACACTCTGTGTACTTCCCAGGGATTTCATACCGAATTAAAGCTAGAGTGCAAAGAATTTCTGTGTTAGAAATAACCAGAACACTACCAGGCAGGGGAAATCAATTTCTCTGTAATATGATGTTACGGGGCAGTTAAGTCACCCAGACGACGCAGTAATATTGACTGTGTTAGCGGCGCGATAAAAGAAGTCCACATACACGGTGAGTGACAGGACACACAGCCAATAGAAAGAGAGACAAGACAAGTCTAAAAAAACAGATGAGGGAGAATGCAAAAGAACTAAACAAACAGATGAGAGAGAATGCAAAAGAACAAAAAGCCTTTTTCATGTTGGGAGATTTCTTCTCCATCATTTAAACCCAGTTATACTATACTAGATGTCAGTATTCAATTAAAAGTTTATATATATATATATATATATATATATATATATATATATATATATACGTACATACACACACACACACACACACATATACATACACACATACACACACACACAGGAACATTAAAATTGTTTATGATTTTATTGCTATTTTATCGATTATCGTCATCCCAAGTCTCTCGCGTATTGATAAGAGGCTCCCTGACGCCCGCAAATCATAAACAATTACCCAGAAATCTAAAGTGTCCACTAAGAAAAGTGGCAGGTTCACTTGCTGTAAAAAAATAACACATTTCTAAATTCTGTAACCGTTCCATAATCAATCAGCAGTTTCGATCGATGATCAATTAATAATCGTCTAACCGCATAGTACGATGCTTCCTACACTGTTGTGTTTCGTCAAAATCAATCCCATCACATTCATTATTACTGCACCCAGGGTATGTTACACATTTACTTTTAAGCATTTAGCAAACGCTCTTATCCAGAGCAACTTACAAAGGGTACTTTGAAGTTTCCGTCACTGGCTAGATGCTTACACTGGGTTACTAGGTTACTAACTAAGCGCCATCAGTCAAACACAGTTGGGAAAGTTTTTTTTTGTTTCTTTGGGGGGCGGTGGGATTAGTCCAAGTACATATACATACATCCAAGTACTTTTATTATCGCATTAGCATCTGTTACTGAGTATATTAATTATATTAGTTACAAACATTCCTGTGCATTCTTATTGTAGGTCAATTAGTATTTATCTATCTGACCATTTTGATTTATACACATTCACAATCCATACAAACTTAAATAATTCTTTTGATTGTATAAGGCTGCTCTGCGACAATGACAATTGTTAAAAGCGCTATACAAATAAAATTTAATTGAATTTACCATCGCAGTAGGGCTGCAATTAATATATCAACTATTTTGATAATTGATTGATCTTTCGATGATTGAAACGATTAATCGGGTTAAAAATGGCACATTTACTCAATAGCTCTTATTAAGCTACCAACTTTTAAATTTATAGTGAGGTTGTTCGTGCAAGTCTTAACAACGCAGATAATAAAGATGAAGACATCATTTTATTTTTAATTACTTTTTATGAGCTTATGAGTAGAGAGTTCAATAGCGTGAGAGAGAACGCGAGTGCAGCACTGTAAAGCTAGCCATAGTGCGCGTGTTTGAATTTCACTTCAAAAGGTTAATTGAGGAACTGGAAATAAAAACCTGCCAGCGGAACGTCTCTCTCTCTCTGTTTGTAGCGGCTGTTTTGCTTAAGTTAAGAGTGAAATGTTCACACTTAGGAGATTTTTTGCTTGTGAAGGTGTTTGCCATCATGCTATTATTTAACTCACTCCAGTCAGAATCAAGAGCGATGACATCATGAACGGATCGACAATTAATTTTGTTGCCAACCAAATTGATTATCAATTTTAGTCGCAACTTAGATCTGTAATGCTCTGGACAGATTTTGCATATGACGCCCTGCATGTTCAGTTTTGCACCAGTAGTATAAGTTTAGCTGCTTCTTACAATTTTAGAGATGTAAATACCTTGATTATATCTTCATCTTCTTCCTTCAACAAAAGCTTAGGACTGTATTTTAAACCTAGTGAACGGTAGTGGACCTGGATACATGGTTTATGATGCTGCAGCAATGCTGAACGATCGTGCAGTCCCAGCGATCACTAACTGGCTGACAACACCTACAAGATGTATGAGATTGTGAGAAGTTGTGTGCTTTCATCTGATATTCAGACAGTGTGACAGTAACACTGATGTGCACAAATTAAAATCCTATAACGTCTCTGTTGGCTGTTGTGCAGCTTCTGTCATCAGCCTAAAGTGGATTATTTTTCTATTAATGCACCCCATGAAGAGTATTATTCGTTAAACCACAGAGATTTGCCAACTTTCATTTATAAATTAAGGACCAAAAAATAAGTTATTTAAATGCATATAAACAGCCACTCCCTTCACTGCCTCTTTTCTCCCTTACGAAGATAAAAATCCAACAACACAGCTTGGCGTAAAGAGCAGACTCTCCTGTCTCAAAGACATTTCTGTCAAGATTACAAAATACTGTCTCAACGCCACGTCTCCTTCCATAAATGTTTAATGAACCTCCCCATCACCATATACACAGTTGAATGTTTTTCTTTCTTAAATGCATTTTCTTAATCTGTTTATGATGACTAAATTGATGGGATGCATCTGCCATACAAGTTGCAGTGAACGAGCTAAGTCCGTTAGTAAGAAAACACCAACACATTCTATCAAGTGCATGAATATAAATTGAGTATTTCTGCTACAGTTTCAGATACGCGTTGTAACTAAAAATGAATCCACACCTTCAACAACGCTAAAAAACCCTCAGACACTTTACTACATCTTTCTATATTTAGGATGGTGTTGATTAGATGTCGAGCTGACTCCAGTGTGTTAACTCAGACGATCAACACTACATGCGGCAAGAATGCAGTTTTAACACTCAGCGGCTGTAGCCGAGAACGTCTCCTCCCTGCGGCGTGCGCTATACTGCGAAGAAGATGCACTAGAGCGGTATGAGTGCAGCAGGTGGATAGACCTGCATTAATCATGATAGTTGTGCCATATGAATAGAACCCAGCTGGGGCAAGGGCTTCCTCTGCATAGCTTGGGTCAGAGGGCAGATGGCCTGAACGTCATGCCTATAGAGACATCAGGGCAAAAAAAAATCAAAGGTCAAGCCAGGTCAATAGACCTGATGCAACTGGATGAACAAAACAGAGAATGTTATATTTTATGGGATGAGAAGTGTGGATATTCCCATCCTTCTTTTATAAAGAACCGCATTATGGAAGACCTGATTCTAAATTCCTACACACTGCACTTTATACTGCTCTGCAAACATTTTCGACATTAAGTTAGCACATAGCCTAAAGGAAAACATCGGTCACTCTTATTAACATTAGGCTAATTTATGCATCATGAGCCAAATTAAAAATGCCAGCACTCATTTTTACATTATCTTCAATGTATGCTGCTTGAATAAGGGCGTTATTCGGTCATTCCATGAAAACCATGTCCATGTTACACTTTGTGCAGAATATAGTAAAGTAATTCAATTGATATTTATCGTATCCATTCATTTTCTACCACTAGTCCATGTCCGAGGCGTGGAGGTGGCAGTCTAAGCAGTGAAGCTCTGACCTCTGTCTCCCGAGTCACCTCCTCCAGCTCTCCCACGGGAATACCCAGACTCTATAGTAGAAGTTTAGTAATGACAAAACGATACACTACAGCCATGATCATCACACACTACAGACAATCTGAAAAAGCCAATCAACCTAGACTGCATGTCTTTAAAAGGAAAACAAAGTAGAATCTCACTACAGAAAGCTAAGGTGAGATTCGACCCCGAAACCTGGAGGTGCAAGTCGACTTTTTGTGATGAGAACGCTGAATACAAGAACAGTCAAGATTTCTTAATGCATACAAACTGCTTGGATGATAGAATCGACTCATCTCACCTGCCAACGTTTTCTCTCCCGAGTTGGTAGCTTTTATGAAATCCGTTTCTGCTCTTTACTGTAGCTGATAGGATCTCTTAAACCAGAGAAATCCTGCTAAGTGTGATTTATTTGTACCGTGTAACTGACAAGTTTTGAGCAAGGTGTTGCAAGCAGCCATGACGCAATTTTCTTATTAATTCATTCACTCATAATCATCTTTTAACTTACTGGAAATGCACTATGTGTATGTACATACACTGAATATGCATCCGTAAAACAGACATTCCAACCACATTAAAATCAGATCTTAAGTCGTCACGTCTATTTACACGGAAGTGCTTATCCCAATCTTTACTGTATCTATTTTTAGGTGATAACTCGGTCAATCGTTTTATTAAATATTTTTTACTGTTATTTAACACTCGATGTTTTTTATTAATTGCCTGTATGATCTTGGGCGACTAGAAAAGCGCCTATATAAATAAACTGCTTTATTATTATGATTACAATTATGATTACTGAATATATTAAGGACATATTGGATACTTATTACCACAAATGCTTAACTTTAGAATTCACTCAGCTGTCCTTACATTGTTTGTTTTTTCCTGCTGACTTGCAGATTATTGAGTGTGTAAATGTGTGTGATAGTGTGTAAGGCCATTTGGTACAACCTCAATGCTGGTGGTTCTCAAACTCGCTCCTGGAGGACCACCTGCTCTGCATATTTTAGTCCTTTCCCTGAACTTCTGCTCTTATAACAAATCTGTGCTGTTCCTTATGAATGATAGAAAAGTATCATCAAGTGTTACAGGACAAGCTGAATTACTTATCTTCATTGACTACAACCACAATGAGAACACAACGTGTACTGTATACCTCACACACATGCACAACACTTTTTGCATGGGTGGGGCTGTTGTTTCTGTCTCTTATTTCCACAGGAAACCCACTGTACATTGTGCAAGCCTGCTGCCTTTCCCACTTCATCAGTAAACATATACCCAAATCTTATTAACTTACCTGCCGGCTTGACTACGCTGCTCTGTCACTACTTTGGCAAAGACTTTTTCTGATCAGCACCATCACCTCATTAGCACTTTAACTATTTCTGGTTAGTTCTAATGCCTAGTATGTAAACAGCCAATCATCTTCACCTTGACAGCTGTATTTTTAGCACTATTCTCAGCATTGTTTCGTATCACGCGCTGTGAGCACGCATCTATACAAATGATGAAGTCTGCGTGCTTCTTGTTGGATTACCGATTAAGGTTTAAAACCTTAATGCTGCACTTTTTAATTATTTCATGCATTTCTAAAGGAAATGGGCACCAAAGCACACCGTTTAAAGGCTAATAACATTTTCCTAATAATACATACGTTTGTGGATATACTGTACGCAGACATCAGTATGTTCAAATATTTCTTAAAAGTGATTAAGCTTCAGGTCGTAACAGCAGGAAATATTTTAGTTAAGGATCCGGAACAGCCATAGATCAAGACTGATTATGAGTTATTAGTGATTACTAAGGAGGTAAAAGTGTGATGCAGAGACGGCACAAGTGAACTACAGGTGCTGAGCCATCTTTTATTTTTTTATAGCAAGACAATTTTGTTCTTAACTTTTCTTACTAACAATCATAACCATCACTGCTAGGTCATGTGTTTGACAGCCCGCAGCATGGCCAGATTTTGACATTATTAATAAACAGTATGTTATTATCGAAACTATATGGTTTCATGAGCCACCTCATTTCTTGATATTTTTCTTCTTAACGCTCTTGTTTGTTTAAGGTAGTCTTGAGGAATAGTTCTCCAAACTTCCTGAAGAACCATCTGGTCTTGGTTCTTGTTTTCAGTCCAGTGTTTTATTTATCTGTTAAGCCACACAGTGACCTATGCACCACTCCAGCATGAACACCATCTCACTTATGGCATGAACCAGTGAGGAACAGGTGCGAGATGATGACAGATGATCAGGCTGGTGATTAGTTACATAAACAACTAATTTTAACTTTTGACTTTGCAGTCAAGTTTTATTCATAGTTCTTTAATTTAATCTACATAATTTAATCAAATATTAAATATTAAAATAATGAAATTAGTGGTAGCACAATAATGTATACGTATATATGCTAAATCATATGAAAAGCACGATTAGACGCCATGATGTTTGGTGATGCCTTTACCTAGCATGATCTTTGCAAGCCATCAGCCGTCATTAAAAAGTACCTTTAAAAAAATTACATCGTTCTGATAAGTGTGCATTTTGCTAAAGAATCAGCCACAGAACAATCTTTTCCAGTGCTTGTACCCAGGCGGACCTTCACACGTCTTTTACACTAAAAGATTAACATACAAAGTGCTCAAACTATTGCCTAATTTTTACAGGGTTTGTGTTTTTTTTCCCCCAGAAATAGTGTATAGTTTCTTTTCTTTCAACTCCTTCTTCCTAGTAATTCTAAAACTGTCTCGATGTCTATGTCAGCTGGCACATTTACTTTTAAGTTTCCTTTTTGAAAGGAATAATATATATATATATATATATATATATATATACATAAAAGTGATCAGGATTGGGGCCTCCGAGTTCGATTCCCGGGTGATGCTGTAACCTCTCGCAGCCGGAGGTCTAGCGGGAGCTGATTGGCCGAGCTCGCCCAGAGGGGAGGGATGAGAGGTACTTAGTGCTTCCACATTAATCACGGCTCTATAGTTAATCAAGGGCGTCTGTAAGCTCACGTAAGCGGAGGGAGCGGATAGTGTTGTCCTCTGAGTGTGTTATTCCGCCCCCAAAAGGTGCGTGAGCGAGCAGTTCGAAAAGATGCGGTCGGCTGGCGTCAAGTGGTTCAGAGGAAACACATGATAGTCTTTGGTCCTCCCAAGTGACTGGTAGTAGTAGCCTTAATGTGGGAGCCCCCTAGTGACGGGGAGGAATTGGACACGAATAAATTAGGGAGAAAATCGGAGGGAAAAAAAAAAACAAGTGATTAGGACTGACTTATCCATCATTACACTACCACAACCCTGGTGTGTACACACATTATCGCCATTGTTGTTTTATATATTTTTACAACACATGGATTGTCATTTGTCTCCCTTCAGATATTCAAATTAATGTCTGACATTACTGACGCTCACTCCTACACAGTGAGGAGTCATCCGTCGTTATCTCTGCAGTCATTTACCTCCCAAATCCTTGTTCATGCCAGATGCCTTCCACAACCATCTGCACTCTCGCGCTCGTACATCCGCGCACTGATATGTGCAGATACAGAGGGCTTCTGTACGTCTGCAGTGCTCATGCATACCAGACACACAAATGTATGTACACACACACACACACAGCATTTCACAGCAGTTCCTAAGCGTCTGTTTTTTCATGAATACACAAAGAGACTGAAAAGGGACAAAAGGGAAAGCGGAGGAGCAGCTATTGATCCAGCGTGTAGACAGTGCTGTGCTGTTCTCACTGACACGGACAGCACAAGGGTTTTACACAGCAAAGCCTCCACAACCTTTACACCATGTCACTGCTCTCACTGTATCAGGAGCACTCACTCTGTATTCGGTCGACACGGGAAGAGCGTTTCACGATTCACATGAGGAAGTGAAATGTACACTACTGAAATGATCCCTATAAAACCACAAATAAGAGTCTGTAAGATATGCATTTTTTTTTTATGTACTAAAACGTTAAATCTATTAAAAAATTTAAAATAAAAACATATTAACAAAAATACATTTTCATTTAGCTGGTTACTCTCATTTAAAAAGATGAAACTGTGTACATATAATGTGGTCAAAAGTTTGTGGACACATCACACCTTATGCATGCTTGTTGAGCATCTTAGCCCCAATGTACACCCCTTCTGCTGCTATAATAACCTCTACTCTCCTGGCAAGACTTTCCACTAGATTCTGAAGCACGGCTGCACGAATATGTGCTCACTGAGTCACGAGAGGATTACTGAGATCAGGCACTGATAAGTGAGAAAGCCTGGGGCTCAGTCACCGTCCCAATTCATCTCAACAGTGATCACTCGAGTTCTTTTATTCCAAACTTTAACTTTAACATGGAACGGAAAAGGGACACGATCAGAGTCTCGGTTTAAGGAAAGGGAAACTGTAATGCTACATCATACAAAGACACAATACAATCGTGTGCTTTTAAACATGTGGAACTGTTTAGGCAAGACCTAGATATGGGTGTGACGGTCACGTGTCCACAAACATTTGGACTTGCTGGATTACACAGGGGATTTCCAAGCAGATCCGAAGAACTAGATAGTACAGAAACACCAAAAATGTCAATATGATGTTACTTGCAAGTATGCAATCCCGAGAGACCTTTCTTCTCTTAACAGCACTCAATTCTTCCGGATAAACATGTAGCCTCGATGAATTAGGAAAAAGACTCAAAGAGCAGTAAAGCAGGATCTCTTACCTGTTTTGCTCCTCGAGCTTGGCGAGGAGTTCCACTTCATCCGGGCTAAGCTGGGTAGAGGACGGAGTAGAGGGAGAGAGTCCTGGCGGGGACAGTGAGACGGTGGACGAACCCACCGCCGTGTGCAGGGAGGATGGAGAGGCCACCTGACTAGCCATCTGACTGACCGTGTGCGACACTGAGTTCTTCACCCATGAAAGAGTCGAACTCAGCTTGCCGGCTACTTTGTCCGTCGCCACCTGCGGAAAGTGAAAGGTTATATTTAAGACGCGATTCCATTATCTGAGTGCAAACTGGAGTCTGTAACTTTGTTAGGAGCTATATAAAGAGCCCTGGGATACATTTAAGCATTCTCCCAAAGTGAAAAACAAGCTCTGGTACTTAGGCCAAGCAGATTATGGTTTTTTTTTCATTAGTTTAGCGCAGACAAACAGTTTCAAGAACAAGAAAACCAAAGTCTATTGAAAACATGGGATTGGGCATCACAATGGGGCTCTCACTTTCCAGTAGACCAGTGGACTATGAATTTATGAATTTGTTCATCCAAACAGTGCTAACCACTACACCACCGTGCCACCCAAACATGAACAGTTTCAGGGAAATTTTTATTTGTTAAGCCAAACGATGACCTATGAATCATTAAAGTATTAAAAACCATCTAACTTAAAACATGAACCAGTGAGTAACAGGTCCAGATGATGTCAGATGATCAGGCCGGTGATTAGTATACTGGTGATGCTGAATGCTAAGGGGTCGGAATTGACGAGACAGGAAATGAGGTTGCTGATGAAATTTTAAATTGTACCTTTAGGCACTTTAGGCAGAAAAAAAAAAAAAGAATTGTCCCCATTTCTTTAATTTAGTCCACATCATTTTATTTAATTTAATGTGCATGTCGCAATGTGAATGTTTAATGCCTTTACATTTTGTGAAGCTACTTTGGGACAATGACCAGATAGATAGATGAATGGACAGAGAGATAGATAGATAACCGTAATCCATAACACAATAACACGGAGATGTTAAATCCTGTCCAGGTTCCTAAAGCGGACTGTCACAAGTGCGTAAACTTCAAACAGAATCAAGTCAGAAATACAAAAACAAACTTCGGATCCATTAGCATGTCAATTATCCAAATGATGTTAAAAAGAAGAAAGTCAATATTTAGCGTTCATGTTACGGGCTTGGCATCTCTTCAAGAGTACTTGCTGAATAAGGACTTCATCAGGACCGCAACAAATGCAAGCACAGCAAGTTACAAAAACAAAGACAGCTGGAAGTCAGCTGGACCTGGGTCTTCCAACACGCACTGAAACACCACTGGCATAGGAAACAACTGTTATATAAACATATCAACTTCTCCTAACAAAGAAGATAGTTCTGTCTGGAGTAAAAGAGTAGTAGACGTCTAGTCTAAACGGCTTGCAAATCTGTCATGATGAATCAAACTCCAGCATATTACTCAAGCTACTTTTAATCATTTTAAAGGATTTGCATGCTTACCCAAAGAGCGCGTTGTTCTTCAGCAGGACACCCTTAATCAGTAATTCCATCAACGCTGAAGAGCAAAGAATCGCAGAAAATAAAATGGGTTTAAATCAACAAGCCACGGTCAATCCAGGATGTGGACACCGAGTATTCAGTCCATCAAACATCTACCTGCCTGTCAGCTGAGATTTTAACCATATGACAAGCACCTGATCGTCACGGTGTCACTTCAGATCAAAGTGCACTGCACACAGAGAGAGCAACCTGAGACGGCTTTGGATGATTAGACGACGTGCACAACCATCAGCCTCGGAGCTGCAGCTGAAGTTACTTTGAAGCTGGAATTCACCTGGTAGAAGAAAGCCCCAGTGACGCGAGCGGTGTTACCAGTTAACATGCGCATCGTGCCGGTAACCTCAGGGGAAGTGTGCCTCTTCAGAGCCACTTTCTTATGTGCAACAAACACTTCTGTGAATCCAGAGTGAACCAGCTTTCATTTCCGGAGTGATAGTGAGAACTACACACGGTGAGTTTTGTGGTTGTAAAACTCACTCAGGAGACAAGAGTGCTCGCCCACTCGATCCTGAGAAACCATGGACCTTCCCTCGGCTAGGATCTACTGTACCACTCCCTAGCCACAGCATGCTACTCACAAAACAGAGACGGAGAGAGAGAGAGAGAGAGGGCAAGAAGGAAGGATAAAGAAAGTGCGAGAGGTGGAGCATGGACAGGAAGCAAAACACAGTGTGCAAAGTGCAGTTAGGAAGAGAAGTACAGCACGGGAAGACGCATTATGCAATTAGCAAGACGTCAGAAATTAAGTGTTCAGATGTACGGTATAGAGCTGCGAAATATCAAGAAATAGTGTAATTACTGCTCATTATATTAATATTATGTCTTAGTACATCAACAACAAACTCTGACTGGATGCAGGACAAGTTTTCAGTTTTTACTGAATGCAACACTTGTTAACAGCACTATATACCATATATTCACCTGCAGGAGTATTTCCAAGGATCTCAATGTAAGGTTTATAGATGTAGGAAGCAATTTCAGGTCACTAAATTTCCAAATCTAAAATTAGCCCCCCCCACCTTTAGAATAGAGAAAAGAAACCAGGGGTGGGCGAGCTGACAAAAATACCACATCACGATTTGATTCAGAATGACTCACGAGCCACAGTCCGATCACATTTATTTGTCATGTAGGATTTTAGGACTATATTTTTTATTAAAAACACACAAGCATAAAAAACATGATTTACACATCAAGAGTACATCACCTCCTAGTGTTTAGAAATTGGTTCACTTTATAAAAAAAAATAAATAAATAAATAAAAAACATTCTGGTTTTTAATACACTTAAAGGGGTGTTTGTGACTCAGGAAGTCATAATGAGGAAGACATTCAATACCGCCGTTTTGATAGATATCATATTCTTGGCCAGGTATCACATCATGTTGTCAGTGGTGTTTAAAAATAATAAAATGCTTGTTTTCTCATGAGAAGAAGGTTTTTTAAAATTCATTTTTGCCACTGCTCATATCTGTCCCTGGTGTTGTTTGGGTTTTAGCACACTCTTTGTTCGGTGCTTTCTTGGTGCTTGAACAAATTCGTCAGGGTTTCACCAATGAACCATTTGTTTATGCAGCGGTTTTATATTTTGAGTCACCAGCTCCCGTGTGTTATGAGCCAACTGACAAAAAAATTAGTACCACAATACACACTGGCACATGTGGCATTATTCAGTCAATGAAGTAACTAGAGATTTCTGGCTGCATCTTCCAGCAATACAATGAGCCGATCATGTATCCAAATCCAGTGATTTAAAAATAACGATTTAAATAAATCAAGCTTTTGACATGGTCATCCCAATGCGCCAACCTAAACCCCATTGAAACCCGGTGGACTAATTAACGCCCGACACTAATAACCTCAAGCATGCTCCCTATACATCATATCTCTTGATGATGGCATGTGCAACAAGTGACTAGGAAACAGACATTCACACCACTGACATGCAACACAACAAAAGAAACACTGAAAGAGAGAACTGGTAATAAAATAGGACAGGTCAGTATGGCAGTCTTTGTTTTTATTCTGACCGGTAAACAGTGTTGCATGTAAACAGTCACAACTTCATGTTCGTTTATCTAAAGTAGAACAAAGCTCAGTTTAGCCAAAAATATAAATTTTATAAAATAAATTTTTCCACTGTTTAAAATCTACCATCCATGGAGTGTAAACTGTGCTCATGTGGTGTTTCAGGGTCAAGAAAAACATAAAAGTGGATAAACTAAACTAAAAAAGCTAAAAACTCCAAATGTTGGAGAACAGAAGGATGTGCACATGCTCTGAGATCAGCCTTATGGTTGTCATGGTTACAGAGACTCAGCAGCAAGGTTCAGGGGGAAAAAGGGTTCCCTGATGGAAGTTAACCTGAGAGACTATCAAAGTAAGAAATGTTCAAGAAAAAAAAACAGCAAAACTTAAACCCTGAGGGGGTCTTTTATATTACAAGACCAGTAACTTATTCATGGCTAAAGATATCAATGTTTTGTATACTGCATAGTGTATGTATGGACGTATGGACGTATGGATGTATGTATGTATGGACGTATGTATGTATGGACGCATGAACGGATGCATGTACGGACGCACGTATGTATGGACGCACATATGTATGCATGTACGGACGCTTGTACGGACGCACGTATGTATGGACGTACGCATGTATGGACGTACGCAGGTATGTATGTATACTGTATATGTGCATTATGTCCATCCAGGATTCCAGCACCGAGGTGAACATCCTAAAACGGTTCAAAAAGCGTCTTGGAGAGAGCGTGCAATACTCGTCGGTTTCCAGTGAAACTGTTTTATATTTTACTATAATACAATTTTGAAAAAAAGAAAACGCAGGTAGAATTTTTTTGCATGAAACACGTAATGAATGTTGAATTTCCTTTTTAGTGAGTAATTCATGCTTGGGATATCTGAGCTACAACATATGGAAAAATATGTGGGCACATCCAAGAAAGTGTTTTGTTGGCATGGTAACATGCTAGCCAGCTAATATTTGTTGAATGTTCTCATAAACAAAGAACTGTACAGTATAGTCAGTGTTGTAGCTCAAGCCAGTTAATGTGTGAGTGTTGATTGTTGAAGGTAAATATCGCTAAAAACGAATCTAATCTAATGGTTATAAAGTAATATTTACTGTTAATGGTAGGCAGACATGCCGAAATGATGTCATGTGATTCCTAAGCCAGTGACATCACAACAAGACTTTTGATTCCACGATTACAGCCAGGCAGCATTATTACTCAGCAGTTTGACCACTGTACCACAATGAATACTTGGTGTTGGTGTTTGTAGTCAAATCAGAAATACGGTTACATGTCCCCTAAACCAGGGTAGAAAAATAAATTACTCATGATGATTTCAGAACAAGCCCAAATTATCATAAGGAATGGGATATAAACTACCAGTCAATAGTTTGGACACACTTTCTGACTCCATGGTCTTTCCTGATTTTTATTTCTTTCTACATTATAAAACAACGCAAAATGTACAATAACCTCCTTTAAACAGTTGATATTGAGACGTGTCTGCTACTGCTGCTTATGCTCTGTAAATCCTTCATAACGATTCTAATCCGAGGTGCTGTTTGTTAATTAGGGAGTTTTGACACTGGTAACTTTCTAAACGAACTTCTCTTCTCCTCTGCAGTAGAGGCAAGTTTTGGTCTTGCTTTCCCGAGAAGGTCTTCATGAGAGTCAGTTTTTATCATGGTGCTTGATTGGTTTGGCAAATGCACTTGACAATACAGTTCTTGCAAGAACTGCTCTGGGACAGCTGACCTTCATGTCTTAAATCAACTGATTTAGTAACAACAACAATTACCTAATGCCATATGTGTTAATTCAGCAGCATGGTGGCATAGTGGCAAGCCATACTGTCGCCTTGCACCTCCAGGGTCGAGGGTTTAATTCTTGCCATGCGATAGATTATACCAATAATAAACAATTTTTTATAAGGGAGCAATGAGTAATGTGGTTAAAAGTAACATTTGAATGTGAATGAGAGTAAAGGAATGAATGCGATATACTGTATCGGTACTACAGTGTAAGGGGAGTGTTTATGTCTTCCTGCCCCCTTTACAACCCTCATGGCCTCTCAGCACCACAGCTGTTCCAGGACTAGACCGGAGTGCATTTACACAGCTGTCTTTGGAGTGTATACACAGAAAGAGAGAGAGAGACAGACAGAAAGATGCTGCAGGACCTCAAAATCATACCTAATGCTTTATAAACCAGGGACATGCCAATGTGTCTTGCGTTTAAAAAATATATATTCCCATGATGGCAATTCCTAATACATTTGTATGTCAAGCTGAACTAATCCAAACATGTTCGATATTTAACTATTATGCATATTTACATAATCCCTCTACTATGGCTAGTTTGAACACTATTACAACACATGACAGGTGAAACTAAGTTTAGTTCAGCAATCTTACAACATGACTGGCACGATAACAATGGCATCAAGCACTCTTATGGGAACTAGAGAGGCACAGTGTTGAGAAACTTAGCATACTCATTTCCTGATCAGCTTGTCAAAACTTCACAGGTTCATTGAGGCATTAAACAAGCATTTATCCCAACTATATTACCTGTAATAAATTGCAACCTTTCGTGATTAAATAGTTGCACGGGTCCATACTGCGACTCTGGTCCAATTTTTATCGGATAAATTGTGCAGCACCGTTTATGACACAATAAACCCAAATTATAATTTTTTTACAAAATAAACAAAGAATGTTCATTTTCTTTACGCATTTTAAATAAAAAAAATCTTATCAATCGATGTAAGCAAATAATTAAAAAAAAAATCCTTTAAACTTTTTTTCCCCCCATATCAAAAAAATGAAAATGTCAGGGCAGGTGAGGAAGAGTTTGGGAGAGCAAAAATACTATTAGTGTAAGAGAGAGAGCTTAAGGGGGCCAAATTATAATTTGTGCAGACATTTTAAAAAAATAATAATAATAAATGAATTTAGGAATAGGCCCAAATATAGCACCATAGAGACACAGTAGCATTTTATTTCTCACTACGATGGTTACATTTTGCAATTAATCCATGATTCACGTGTAAATCAACTCCAAGCTGTTACAGCACCAGTTTCCAGTGTGCTGTTGTTTGAGTGATCGTTTCTATGGCGCAAACTATTAAAACATTCAGTACTGCACTATTAGATGTTGAAATTTATTGGGTGTGAACAAGAAAACACTACTGTAAATAAGCAACAGACCGTTTTACAGAAATCCAGATGTATATTTAGATTTCTGATCAACTAGTCAGAGGCGACAGTGGCACGGAAAATCCCCTGAGGTGGCAGGAGGTGAGGAGACAAACTTGGGGCTGACCTCTTTTAGGTTTAAGCAGAGATTTTAAATACATCTTCAGTAAAATAACCAGTATTCAGAAAGTGAATAGGATTTTCAGTTGGGATGGGAATCACCAGTCACCTCCCGATACAATATCACGATTTTATAAATATTACATTTTCCCCCTACTTAAAAAAAATAATAATTTAATGAGTAATTAAATGCATCCTATTCCTCAGAACTTAATTAATTTAATTTAAAAAGTTCCATTGTTAGTGAGAAGCACATATCTACAGCATCGGCCATAATTTTTTATTTCCAAGCAAACTTAGCAAATAATTCACTCCTACCACTTGCAATGAAAATAGTACAGAGTGTGCCGCCTGTGGGAGGGTTATAAGGAAACGGTAACGTTTTATCTCCTTAAACGCCTCCAAAGTTTCAAAACTCAACTTGACAGCGAGCGCGTGGGTGAGTGGACGCGAGGACGGGGGTGCGTGTGGCTTCTAACACGGGCACGCGGAGATTCTTCCGCACGCGATTTTCAAGGCTGATTAGCGCAAGGGTAAACGCGAGTTTAAAAATTAACGGCTCACAGATTTTGGAGAAAAGGAAAGATCAGAGGATTTTAACATGCACAAATTTTTTGATAACGTTTCTACCTGAGGCTGATCAGCCAATCACCGGTCATGAAATCTTTATGAATGAAGGAGAAGTTTTACAACTTTAAACGTAAATATCTGTGGATTTTTTGGTATTAACACAAAGTTATGCGCACTGTGCTCATAATGCGGCACATTACTAAAACTGGGGCGGGAGTGTGGATCAGGCAGTGACCGTCTGTGTGTTTTCGCGTTTT
Organism: Clarias gariepinus; assembly: GCF_024256425.1. Classification (NCBI taxonomy): domain Eukaryota; kingdom Metazoa; phylum Chordata; class Actinopteri; order Siluriformes; family Clariidae; genus Clarias; species Clarias gariepinus. The sequence goes on along the minus strand of NC_071105.1, from coordinate 12,510,011 downwards.
GTTAGCTGGGAGTGTGTTGCATTTTCCACGCTCCCTGTTGGAGCTCCTGGGTGGAGGAACAGTCACGCAGCGCCAAACTGAAGCTAAAGTAATAAGCCACCTGGTGCTGATACATTTAGCTGTATGTGAGGCAGACAGAAACTCAGCAGACCGTGGCAACAATGGAGCATAATTACACACAGATGCCACTGCGCTTCAGCAAATGATCACATGATCGCAACGTCTCTGATTAAAGTTGGGCAGTTGATGCTCAGCATGGACCCACACCTAAACGTCCAACCCGGTGCAGAAAAACAGGAAACACTAGCTAAGGTTATTAGACATACACCCTGAGCCTGACCCGGTTCCCAAAGTCAAGGGCACAGCTTTGATAAGCAATCGCACTGTGTGCTTTCACTGCAGAGATTTCGCATTTAGCCGAGAGCAGAACCTTGACCAATGTAAAGCGACAGGCATGGAGATTACTAAAACGCTAGTGTACAAAGAAGACTGTCGTTATTGCAGTCTGTAAGGTTGAAGAAGATAAACAGGCTCTGCTTTCATATCAGGTTTAAAGAAAAACTCCACCCTGAAAAACATGAAATGTGTTTGGGACTCACTGTAAAAATGTCATGTTAAATTGTTGCATAGTGTTGGACTGTGTTTGGGGATGATATCAGCAGGAGGATATCGCTAACTGTGTTCCTGTTAAACATCAAGAAAGTCAGGTTTTGCTGCGTAAGCACTATTCTGCTCAGTCACTGATTCGAACTTTGTAAACTTATTTCTGAGTAGACTCAAAGATCAGTAACGAAACACGCTCTACAAAACAGCCATACCGTGTTACAGCGAGGCTTCAGCTTGTCTAGTTAGCGATCTATAGGACGACCAGCGCAGTGGTGTTGGTGACACTATTAGCATGAGAGACCCAGCTTTTGGAACCTGATCTGTTTAAGCAGATAAAAAAGTGAGGGATTTGAACAAACTGAGGGAATCGAGTGCTGCCGCATTGCTCCCTACATATTTGTCAATCAATCAGAGTGGAGATTAAAACAGAGAGCAGCGCTTTTGACTCAAAAACATTCCAGGTGACTAGAGCTGTGGCGCTGATCTTTAAAAAAAAAAAAAAAAAAAAATCCCCCTGCTGGTTGTTATGGATTTTGCTCCAGCTGTCCAAACAGGCTTCACAATAAAAGAGCTGCTGCCTCAGAACATCCACCTTTCAACAGATCGATATACACACACGATCGGTGTGTGAACTTTCCCAGACATGAGCACAGACATAACCGGCCTAGCACAGTCTCTCTGTAAAACGCTGACAATGTCTTTGTTTCTAAGTTTCTCCAAAATACCTCTCTGAAGTCAAAGAGGCTAGTACGTGAGATAACACAGCAGTAAGAAGGTTTAGCCATCTGACACTCAGCTAAATTAATCATTACGATGCTGAGCTAGTCTTACAACTTGGCATCGCTCCATAAAAACACTGTTACTTCAGCAAGGTCTCTGATAAAAATAAAGAAAATAAAGAAAAACACCAGTGGTCGCATTTACTATATGATGATAAACACGTTCTGCCGTATCGGTTTTGCAGTGAAATCCACACTTGGTAGAGGCACAATGGAGGAAACAAAAAGAACTGCAAGTTCAAATTCCGGCATGTCACTGTTAAGCACTCGAGCAAGACCCTTAATCCTCTACTTACATTCTTGGATTGCATTCTGCCTCATTTTGTATAAAAGTGTCTGTTGAATGAATAAATCTACCAGACAGGTCTCTAATGAGAGCAGAATATGTGCTGTGAGCATGCTGACTAACAAATTTCATGCTCTGTAGAAATATTCCCTGAAGCATAATCAGCAACCAGCATTGCCTTTACACTGTGGGATCTTGGCTAAAAGGAGCGAAACTTGCTTAAGCACTTCCCTATAGACTTTAGAGAAAACCGGAGATCAGCAGTTCCATGGTCCTGAAACAGTGACAATAAAAACAATTATTTTTCACAGCGATTTACAAAGTTGTTATTGTTACATATATATGTACATGGTATGTAAACAATCAACACTCAGCATTGCATAGGCAGGATTTTGTCAGTGTGATCCTAGACATTCCTAACCTAATCCCAGACATTCTTCACAAGCTGCCGGTGTTACTGCAACTGTTTTGTTGGGCTCTTGAGCAGACGAAGACAGAAAAAATTGCCTGGAAATTGGATCAATTTATATTTCTTAGATATCGGGCTCTAGTGGTTCCTATCGTCATGGTCAGGGGTATGTCCGAATTAAGTTGTGAGGATCTTTAACGTAAAAATGACCTACGTCTGCATGACCAAAAGCCATGACTTTTACGGCTTCAGTGTTTCCCTCACGGGTGTGAAATATAACTGCGGTGGTAGCCAGAGGAGAGGGTCGGCGTTACAAAAGTTGTGTACTACACACTTTACTTAATAAATACATATGACGCAATATTTTCAGTTTAATTTTTGATATTTCTAATTATTTCACATTTTAAGAGTTCCAGCCCACTGACCCGCTCCTCCACCTAAGAGTAAGACACGGTAAGAATAGTAAGAGCTAAACACTTTTTGGTATACAAAGATGGCACTGTTTGTCAGAGCAGCCGTTAAAAACCAGAGGATTTTCAGACATTTCTTTTAAACATATACAGCGGTCAGGATTGTGCAATATAAACTGACATCCTTTTTTCACACCATTCAATGACTAAATTTCATTTCATTTTAACTGCCAGTATATACACATGACTGAGCAATAAACTAGTCAATAAAATTAATACTAATGTTTTGGTGACATGGTTCCCATATTCCAGTAACACGTTTTTAAAAGTAATGATCAAAGAAATGAACTTTGATTCGACAGGATATATCCAAAAATGCACAGTTTGATGTCTGAAGGCTCCCCTGTCGACACGCACTGGTCGGACTTCTAAATAAGTTTTTCTAAAGTGTCACAGACCGATGCTGCGTTGCCGCACGGATCCGTGCCGCTTGATTTTAAAGGTTAATTCTCCCGGCTTTTTTTTGCAGGTGTGAGCATCAGTACGTCTTCTAATTCTGGTGTATTTACTGCCTCTTAGTACCCCACTCTCACGGTAGCAGAATAAACAGGTACAGGAGCGTGAGCGCGAGAGATTAATCTGGCCAAGTATACCCCGTATGGGAAACACTGGGCTTGATGGCCCTAGAAACGCTGTATCCCATATCTGAAAAGGGCTAATGAAACAGAATTGCACATGCCAATTTATTTTTACAATGGAAAAATATGTTTTGACACCTAACTAAGGGAAGTTTGCTGGGAATTGGGTGCTTTGATCTATGTGCCCTAAATGTGCCATGTCCAATTCAGCTAACTGACTGAAAAACTCAGATTATCATGGGAAGCAAGAAGGTGCAATGTGTTCTCGGAGTAGAGATGCACAGCAGGACAGCCTTCTGTACAGGCAGCTTAGCCAATCATCTCTCTCTCTTTCTCTCTCTCTCTAACTCCTTTTGCGTTTTCGTCATGGGCCATGAACACTTCCCTAACTAATTATTACCATTCAACTCAAGTTAACCTCATCCTTTACATACATATACACACACAACACTCTCTAAACCAAGCGAGTAAAACAGTTTCTCCTGTACTCACAAAGGGTCTTCCCACGAGGCCAGATGGCATTTACTCTGCGATTATGTGTGACTAAAGCCCTGATTTGCAGCTGCATGCTTTGTTATGGAATGAGCAAGACTTCTATCATGCTGCGTTCATTAACACTGTCCTCTGTTCAAACCTGCTGGACGCAGGAATGCCCTCCATCACAAGTGGAGTCTTAACCAAAATCCTCAGCATGGAGCAGAAATCCAGGGTGCAGAGACATTCTCCCCGCATCGGTGTAAGAGAGAGGCAAAGACACCGGCGGAATACTAAATGAGAGAGCATGGAACCAAGCACTAGGACAGTAGAATGGGCAACATGAGAATGGCCAAGGCATTTGTTTTTTGGAAAGCCAAGACTGGACAGCACTAAAAGCACATGTACCAATTTACTTGCTATTCATGGATACTTGAGCTAACACTAAATAAAAAATAAATAAATAAATAAAAACATATATAACCCCTACGAAATAGTTCAGAAAGGGCGTTGTTGCTGTTTCCCTCCTGTCTGGCACGAATGAATGAATTTTCCTTCACATTTCATGGTCACATGGCAAGGTGGTGAGCAAGAGAATTTCAATCAGCTCAGCCTGCCAGGAAAACATTCAACTCGTATTGTGGAACCGCAGAGAGCGAGAGAGGGTGAGGAGGAGAGAAAAAGAACGAGGGAGCAAAAATGATCATGGGCACAGGAAGACAAACTGATCCCAGGTGCTGCTCGTGTTCACACTGAGGAATCTGACGCTAAACAGTTGCTGACAATTAAACATGGCTGGCTAAGGGTCTTGTTACAAACCCAAAGTCGAAGGCATTTGACTGGACAAGAACAGACAAGACAAGCTTTTCTGTGTGGTCTCCAGTTGCTCTCCTTTAAACCACTAAGACATCAGACGTAAGACAACAGAGCCAGACGTAACGACCTCTAAAAACACAAACACGAAATTAATATGTCCAATTCTTCCAATCTGATTCCACTCTAATCCATATATAATCATTATTGTGCACACAATTTATACAACAACAAATGCTTAAATTGACAAAGGATTAACTAAAGAGGATGAGCCCTCAGTGCAGACACGATCAGAAAAATCCTATCAGAGCGTAGATTCAAGATATGGGAATCATTATTTGCCACCAACAGAACACATACTTACTTGTTAAATTAATACGGTTTGGATTAAACTCAAATCAAGGGATTAATAGAGCGGGCTAATAAATATAAGAATAAATATAATAAGATTAGGATTCAATTATTTGTCACATGTACTTTACAGCACAGTGAAATTATTTTTTCCCCACACATCCCAGTTAGGAAGCGGAGGTTAAAGCAGCAGAGTACTGGATCAGCGCCCCTGGAGCAGATAGGGTTAAGGGCCTTGCTCAAAGACTGAACAGTGGCAGCTTGGTGGTTTTTAGGCTTAAACCACCAACCATCCAATCAGTAACCCAAAGAATTAACCGCTTGAGCCACCACTTTCAGTTGTGATTTCCAACCATCAGGCCTCTGAGGGGCACAGTGGTAAAGCACTCGCTCTATCATCCGGAGATCGCGAGTTCGATTCCCAGGTAACCTTTCACAGTCGGCGGTCTCTAGAGAGAGCTGATTAGCTCTCTCAGAGGGGAGGGATGAGAGGTACTTGGTCTCTGGATCTACAGCCAATCAAGGGCATTTGTGAGCTCACGCAAGTGGAAGGAGCGGATAGCACTGTCCTCCGAGTGCGTCACCCCAACGGTGCTTGAGCAAGCCGTTCAAAAAGATGCGGTCGGCTGGCGTCAAGTGGTTCGGAGGAAACACGTGTTAGTCTTCGGCCCTCCCGACTAAGTGGTAGTAGTAGCTTGATGTGGGAGCCCCCAAGTGATGGGGAGGAATTGGAGATGACTATATTAGGGGGAAAATCAGGGGGGTTGGGTAACATCCAAACTGACAGTACTCTACTTTGAGATGCACTGATTTAAGGTTTCCTTCCGTGCAAGAACACAATAAGTTTTGTCATTAGCTTCAGCATCTGAGTTAAAGAGACCAATCTAGGCAACATATTAAGAACAAATCCATAAATTTAACACAAGCAAACAAAAACAAGCCCAAGGTCACAAGCTTGATTTTGAGTTAAGGTTACAAATTCTGGGTAGATTTTCTATCTTCCTAGCAAATCTCAAAAACAAACATCATTACCAATAGGTGGAGCGGCTACGCTTGTGTGTGAATGTGTTCCTGCCTGCATCAGTGTTCTGGGGATATGCTCCTGATGCATCTGATCAGGATTTAAAGAGGTTACAGTCAACTAGCAGAATAAGACAGATGTATAGTATGCACTGGTGACAATGTGGCTCACTGCCATCTTGCACCTCCAGGGTCCGGGTTCGGTTCCCGTCCCTTGGGGTCTGTGTGCATAAAGTTTGCATGTTCTCCCTGTTCTTGTTGGGTTACCTCAAACAGTTCAAAGACTGCAAAAAAGCTAATTTAGCGTGCCTGTAGTGTGTGAATGTTGACTGGAGGTCCTAACACGGTTCTAAAAATGCAAATAAATACGCTGGTTCCTTGATGTATGGATGGATGGAAAGTATACACTGTACTGGTTTAAAAGGACAAATGTGTGCATGGCAGGGGCGACATATTATACACTGTCAAAAACCTGAAAATAGGTGGAAGGAACTAGTTAAATTTGGTAGAATTGAACCACTTTACTTCAAACCTATCAGCAGTCTATTAGGCTTCAGCTTGTTATTAAGTCCTAAACATGTTAGTGTGTCTTTACAAGTTAACACAATTCAGTTAGTCCTGGATAATTAAAAAAAAAAAAAAACATACAAGGACAAAGGAGTGTGTTAGAGCAGGAAAAAACACTAAAACATGCCATGAATGGAGACAGCACAGGAAAACACAGTGGATAAACACAGCACGAGATGTAAACACACTAACGCGTGACGTTTATTAAAGATAAGGCAAAGCAAAGCTGCATCATGTGTATAAAAGCAAGTTAAAATACACAAATACACAAACACAGCTCCAGCTCTACAGTGCAACAACAGGCAGCCATGCACCTCCCTCTGAGCTACAGCAGCACAGCCTAGCTAAAGAGGGGGGAAACACACACACACACACACAGAGACAGCTCCAGCACTTTTACCTTGGAAGCTTGATGGTCAATCCCGTCCTTTAGCTAAACATTAACTTCCCCTCGAGCGAAGTGCACGGGCATGATTACCGCGCGCGCGCGGGCCGTTAAGGGGGTAAAAGCAGCGTCAGCGGGCGCTTCTCACACTGGGCACGAGCTCAACAACATCCATGGAGTTCAAGCAAGCTTGCTAGGCAGGAACCCGGAGTATGTCTCTCTCTCTATGTGTGTGTGTGTGCATGCGTAAATGCATACACAGCGCCGACAAATGGGCCAGACACACGTCACTGCGCTGGAGCTGACCGCGCATGCGCATCGTGTTCTCTAGTCAAAGACTAAATGCTGCCATCTGCTGAGTTGTATAAAACTCCTGCAGCACTCTTAATGCTTTACTGGTTGGGCTTGTAATCAATGTTTAGAAATTTGTGAATGATTTTCACATCAAATCAAATACAAACTCATTTTTGTATTTTTGTTGATAGTGTGTGTCCTTAAAAAGCTCCAAAAGCTTTCCCTTAACCCTTACTTCTCATTTAAAGAGTAATTATAAAAGGAAGAATGAAAGTGTCAGTGATCTGGGTTTGTATGCTGTATCTGATATATCTCAGTACAGCTATAAGGCATTGAAAGGATCCAGGTTCAAACCCCACCACCACCAATTTCCCCCTGTTGGGCGGGCCCTTGAGCAAGGCCCTTAACCCTCAGCAGCTCAGATGTTAAAAATCAGATAAAAAGGCGTCTGCCAAATGCTGTAAATTTAAATCTTGGACAATGCTACACTTTCAACTTTGTGGCAACAGTTTGGAGAAGGCCCTTTTTTCTATTCCAACATGACTGTGCCCCACCACACAAAGCAAGGACTATAAAGACATGGTTTGATGAGTTTGGTGTAGAAGAACTTGACTGGCCCACACAGAGCCCTGACCTCAACCCTATTGAGCACCTTTGGGATGAACTGGAACAGAGATTGCAAACCAGTCCTTCTCCTCCAACATCAGTGCCTGATCTCATAAATGCTCTGCAGAATGAATGTGCATGAGGCAGTGGGAGAAACCATGCATAGACCGTGGAACTTTCCTTTGGTTGAAAAAGGAAGGGAGTTTGCATTAAAAAAAATTCAGAAGTGACTATTAAACTTTAATTAGTATTACACATTGCTGTTGTCTTGACGTGGCATGGTGGCATGATGGTAGGAACAAGGGTTCAATCTGTGGTTCAGGTATGTGTGTGTGCGCTTGGTGGGTTTCCTCCAAATACTTCGGTTTCCTCCAAAAGGCCAAAGACATGTAGATTAGCCTAATTTTGTGTGTTCTTTTTTCATATCCCAGTTCCACTTATGCACATCTGTATTATGCAGTATACTAAGCTCTTCTCCTGAATGAGGTACTACATGAAGATTTATGCTAAAATCTATGAAACAAGTGAAGACTTAGAACTGGGTCAAATAAAATATATTTATTACAATTAACACACACCAGCTTATTGTATCATCATCGCTGCAGCCTCGCAACCCAGGGTTCATGTTTGATCCTGAGCTCAGTTTACTGTTAGTGGGGAGGTTTACATGTTACTGTGTCTATGTGGCTTATCTTTGGTTTTTCCTCACCTTCAAAAAAAAAATGTAACAGTAGTTGGATTGATGGCACAAAACTGTCCCCTAGGTGTGAATGAGCATGTGGCCGTATGTGTGCATGGTGCTCTGCGGTGGTGTAGTGGGTGCATGCGAGGTGCTCTACAGTAGACTGGTGTCCCTTTCTGGGTTTATTAGGCAGTTACTGAAGATGACTGGATAAATTTTCATTTGTTTATTCATTCTTTCATTCTTTCTTTGTTTCCTTTTCTCTTTTATGTTTAGTAACCAGTCTATTCATGGAACACTGGGTGTGAGGCAGAAAAGAACACTATAAACACATGTATTCACATCTAGGGGCAATTTAGATTAGCCAGGCCACAATCTAATGGGTTTTAGACAATGGGAGGATACCAGAGAACCTGAAGAAAACTGATGTAGACATGGAAAAACATGTGAAACTCCATGTAGACAATGGCTTAGAAATCCTAAATGCAAAATCAGACTTGATGTTAACTAAAAACGAGAGACAAGTTCTTTTTATAAAAGTGTTTAAGCTAGGTTTACTTTTAAAAAGACAAAAGTAAATATACAGGAGGAATATATACTGTACTTCTAAAACAGTACGATAGTCCCAATGGAACGTTTTCAGTCCCCTTCTATTTTTCCATTTTAGTTGTTTCACACTCAGTGGTATATAATTATTAAAAAAAAACTGAAATATGCAATAATTAGACCCATCGTTAGTACTTGATTAAAGCAGCTAGGCCTGTCAATAATGCCACAAGCTTAATTGGCACACCTTTCTTTTGGACGTTTCTTCCAATCTTATTGGTGGAATCATTCAAGCTCAACCAGTTTGGATGGGCAGATTTGGTGCACAGCAATTTTCAGGTCTTTCCAGAAATGCTCTGTTGTGTACCGGGCTCTGGCTCAGAGTTATTCTGAAGCCAATTCTGTGTTTTCTTGATAGTATGCTTCAGGTCATTGTCTTGTTAAAATGTAAACCAATCACCCCAGTCTGAGATCGTCAGCACTCTGGAGAAGGTTTTCCCTTTTTAATTTATCTTCCTTTTATACCAGGAGAGTCAAACTGCATCCAGAAAGGGCTATGTGGGTGCAGGGTTTTATTCCAACCAAGCAGAAGCTACAGCTGATATTTTATTGAAAACCAAGAACAGCTAATTAAACAGGTGTGGTCTCTGCGCGGTTGGAATGAAAGCCTGCACCTACATGGCCCTTTTTGGATACAGTGTGACACCCCTGTGACACCTATACTTATTAGTCTCCAAGTTGCCTTTGGTCATGCAGTCAAGGTCCCTACACCTGACTAGAGTCGTCAGGGAAAGACGTCTCCACAGCATGATGCCACCACCACCATCTTTGATTGTAGGGATAGTTTTCATAAGGTGTAGCCCTGCCCTTTTGTTGAAGCCAGAGGATTTTGTTTCTTATGCTGTGAAAGTCTTTCAGGGTCTTTTTGGCAAACTCCCATCAGGCTGCCATGTACCTTTTAGTAAGGAATGACCTTTCTACCATAGAGACCTAAATGATGAGGCACTGCAATGATGATTGTCCTTCTGGAAAGCTCTGCCATTTTAACGAGGGAACTCAGACTCTCAATTATAGTGACCCTTGGGTTACCAAAGCACTTCATCCCCAATTATCTCTGACTGCATGGCCAGACACGGGAAGACTGTTGGCTGTTCCAAATCTATTCTGTTTAAGGAAGGTTGGAGTGTGTCATGCAACTGGGCATTTTAATTGCTGCATTTACTTGTATCTTTCCCCAGATCTACAGTATGTCTTGACACAATCCTTTTTTACAGGTCTTTCAACCTCATGGCTTTGTTTTCATTAATGGTGACACTTTATATAGACAGGTGTGTGCCTTTACTTATTATGTTTAATGAATTGACTTAGCCACTGGTGGACTCTTGTCGAGTTGGAGAATGATGTCATTGACCATTGATAGGAGTGGGATGCACCAGAGAGCAATTGCAAGTTTCATTACAAAGGGTCTAAATACATATATAAATGGGAGATTTCGTTCTTAATTATTGTTATTATTTTTACCCCCTAATCAACTGTTTTTTTTGTTTTTTTTTTATTGTCATTGTGAAGTATTGTGTGTAGAAAAATTTTAAAATGAGTATGGAACATAAGAAACTGTGAAAAACCTTCAGTAACTTTCAGAAAGAGTCTGAAAACGTCCTATCTGCACTGTATATAAAAAGGATACATTAAGATCAACAAATCCTTTTAACTTTATGCTTTTTTTTATTAATATAATTCCTTTTAGTGCAACCCGTTCCTAGTTAAAAAAAAATGGTGCTTAAGGTACAGGCTTTGCTTAGATCCGAAAGCATTTAGTAATTTTGTTTACTTAGACACAGCCACTAACCCTCTGCTTTAAATGACGTGGTGCACTAGACTACAACTGCAGTGTGAACAAAACTAATCACCGCTAGCTTCCTCCAGGCTAAATACGTAGCTAGGAGCTTCCCACTCCCACCTGCTGTGAGGATGCTCTTTAGCGGTGGTCCTTTATCAACTTTAGCTTCAGCTACCTCTCTAACCAACCTATCAGTTGACCTCAATACCATAGACATTGTAGTATAAACGTAATACATAATAGTTTACCCTTTCCTCTTTCACAGATTAGATAGTAGCATAGCATAGCATAGCATATTGAGCTTTTATATTTAAAGACTTTACAAAGTAAATCATAAAAGATATGGTTGTTAATGTTTCAAAATATGATATTAGAGCTACATTCTGTAAAGCATTTAAACCTACATACGAAGGTGATTTATACCATACGAGGGTGATAGGGTACTAGGATCAATCTTAATATATTTGTACTAAATAACATGAGAAATTTACATATTTATTAAATACATATTAAATACATATTTATTCTAAAGGATGAAGCATTGCACCTCGGTAAGTGTTTTGTTAAGTACATAGAAGGGAGTGTAAAGTTCAGGTGAATTTAGAGACTTGGACATTTCTTCTGATATATTTCATAATCTCATATATATATATATATATATATATATATATATATATATATATATATTTATATAGTTTCATCTTTTCAAATATAGGTCCACCTTTTTAAACTAGTAATAAAAATGAATTAAAAGGCTTACCATCAGAAGAGAAACATTCCTTTAGGTATGCTACCGATACTGCTTACAAAAGTGAACTCACTGATAGTTGTGATTTAGTTGTGGTGACATAGGAAACCAACTTTTCAGGTTTTTCATGGAAGTGCTGACGTTGATCTCATGGTGGTTATGATGTTAGGACACACCTACTCTTTTCTGAAGAAGAATAAGTGACGCAGTCTTATGATACTGTATGTTTGTGTTGCACGGCTGCTATTTTAAGCTCATAAAAAAAAATAATAAAGAGGAAGAGCGTTTTTGTCTGCTTAAAGCTGAACGCTTAGGTATATGACTGCGTAACCCAACTACGCCAAGGACTAAAAATAAACAGTGGGAAACTAGAACAATATTACAATCTTTTATTTCTATTTTTTTTTAGGTTCTAATATTAGAACAATGAAGGATTATGTAATGATATTATTTCCCACTTAAATATTATGTGTAAGCTCTGTGGTTAATTAAGGAGTGTGCGTAAATAAATACAAAACCTGTGTGCACAATTAATTATAACTAATTACAAAATGTAATAAGGTACATAATCGGTGGTGAAATAAAACAGTGTGCATACTGTAGTAAAATTAAACATTTACATTAGGCAGAAACTTTTATCAAAAGCAACGTATGTTTTTATCCCATTATACATTTGAGCAGTTGAGGGTTAAAGGCCTTGCTCAAGGGCCTTGGTGGCAACTTACATTTACATTACATTTAGGCATTTGGCAGACGCTTTTATCCAGGGCGACTTACATTTTTTATCTCATTATACATTTGAGCAGTTGAGGGTTAAGGGTCTTGCTCAAGGGCCCAACAGTGGCAACTTGGTGGTTGAACCTGGGGTCTTCCGAACCGTAGTCCAATGCCTTAACCATTGAGCTACCCCTGGCCAACTTGGTGTGCATGGGGTTTAAACTTGGGAACTTCTGAACTGTAGTCCAATGCCTTAACCACTGAACTACGCCTGACAAAGCGGCTGATTAAATATAATAGTTTATATTACTTATACTACAGTCTGCACAGTTTAGTGTAACAGTGAATATAGGGGTGTGCACAGTTCAGTGTAACCGTGTGCACAGTTAAATATATGAGTGTGCACAGTTGAGTGTAACAGCATGCACAGTGAAATATAAGAGTGGGCAGTTTTATGGAAAAGTGTGCAGAGTTAAAATCATTGTAACAGTGTGCATGGTTAAATGTAACAGTGTCTACAGTTTAACGTTACTGAGTACACAGTTAAATGAAACTATGCATGGTTAAATGTAAGAGTGTGCATGGTTAAACATAACAATGTGCAGGTTTCATTGTAACAGTCTGCACAGTTTTGGCAGTTCTGGAGCATTCAAAACCCCAAAATCTCAATGAACTGAAGGAATGTTGTAAAGAAGAAGAATGGGCCAAAATTCCTCCACAATAATGTAAGAGACTGATAAAGTCACACTAGAAATGACTACTTCAAGTAATTGCTGCTAAAGGTGAGTCAACAATCTTGGAAATACTTAGTATTGCCTACATGTTTTTTCCTTTTTGGCTTCATTCTTCTTTTTCCATTGTAGGTTAACTGATGTCTTCTCAGTGTATGACTGGGAGGATGTGTGTGCTTGTACCCTGCAATGGGCTCTCACTGGTATAATCAACATCCGTGCATGCGTGTACTGTTTACTATAACACTGTGACCACATGTGTGCGCATAAAACATTCTTTTTTTTTTGTGTTTGTATGTGTGTATGTGTACAGCACGTGTCTACTGTTTATTATATCACACGTGTGTGCGCATGGAAGTCGTCCTTGTAAAGCTAAAGCAAGTCTCATTAAAGAGGTTAAAGATCCATTTTCTCTCTCTCTGTATCAGCGTACACTTTGTGTGCGCGCGTTATTGGACAGCGTGTTATCCTCCCCCCCCCCCCCTCCTCTCGCCTTCACACAAACACACACACACACACACTCCACACAGAAACACTGCTCTGTCGCGATTCTTTTCAAAGGTAAAGTGCAGGTGAATTTGTTTTATTTTTACTTTACAGCAGTGATTCCAATAGTGTGTGCACACGTGAGTGTCATTAGCGATGTTCCTTGTTCATTTTCCCAATAAAACAATTTTTCTGTTAATGTGTGTGCGTGAAACTCAAATAAGAGAGGAGGAAGGGTTACTGTGTAAGATGAGAAGAGGGAGAGAATGGTCTTATTTCTCCTCTCCTCTTATTTTAGTTTCACATACAAACATACACATACACACACACACACATACACAGCACGTGCGCGCACAAGCATACAGTTACACAGCGCATGCGTGCACAAACACTAACGGAAATGCTTATCTGTCAGGATTATTTCTTTTACGTTTTTTTAAAGGTAAAGTGCAGGTTAATAGTTTTATTTTTACTTTATATTTTGTATTAAATATTTTTATGTATTAATTTTTTGGGGCTGTGAAACAAATAATTTCAGTTTCCATTATGTCTTATGATGTTGAGGTTCTCTTTGGGAGTGACAAGGATGGATAGGATTAAGAATGAGTTTATCAGAGGGACAACCCACGTTAGATGTTTTGGAGATAAAGTCAGAGAGGCCAGATTAAGGTGGTTTGGACATGTTCAGAGGAGAGATTGTGAATATATCGGCAGAAGGATGCTGAGGTTGGAACTGCCAGGCAGGAGGTCTAGAGGAAGACCAAAGAGGAGATTTATGGATGCAGTGAGAGAGGACATGAAGTTAGTTGGTGTGAGAGAAGAGGATGCAGAGGATAGGGTTAGATGGAGGCAGATGATTCGCTGTGGCGACCCCTGAAAGGGAACAGCCGAAAGACAAAGAAGAAGATTATGTCTTATGAGTGAATTTGCTTTGATTTACAAATGTCTTGAAATACGAGCCCACTTCCGGAACCAATTATGCTCTTAATCCAAGGTTCTACTGTAATAGTTTACAAAAATTAAACACACTTTAATTCAATAAATTCAGTGTTGTTTCTTTGATTATTATTTTTCTACATTATACAACAATCCTAAAGACATCAAACCTATAAAATAAACTTAAATACAGGTACAACTTCACTTGTCCATTCAAAAAATTGCAAGAACTGGATCAATTGCAGTTGAAAAAAAACATCATGCACTATGATTAAACTAGGTCACATGGGTTCTGTCCCAGGAAAAGAGACCCTCTGCTACAGAGGATACTTACAGTACAATAAGAGTTACCAGCCTCTTATCACAGCGCTTTAATTTACCACACTACAGCTTAAAGCCAACATAAATGCTGAAATAGACACATCTCAATATCAGCTATTTGGTGAAGATTACATTTTTTGGGATACTTTTAGTATTGTTTTGGTACTGTGGGCCTGCTTACCTTCTCTATGATTATAGGTTATATAATGTATGCAAAAAACCTTTGGTAGGATATTTCCTTTCTATGCCAAAACCAAGCAAAAATTATATTGTTTTTCGTTCCAGTGAAAACGATATTGATAATAAGAAATAAATTAGAAAATACTGTCGTATTTTACATACATTTATACAAAGACTTGACTTGAATATATATATATATATATATATATATATATATTCAAGTCAAGTCTTTGTATAAATGTATGTAAAATACGACAGTATTTTCTAATTTGTTTGTTTGTTTATAATATACTGTACTTGTGAATGTGTAATTTATTGTTTTCCTAACATAGTTATAAATACATATAAAAACTAGGGAAACGTGAGATGGCAGAGAACATGAGGTAAGAATCACCTGATTTTTGTGTAAAAAGGTTCAACTCTGACGTTTCACTCTGCTGCACGTGATGAATGTTTTATGGCTGCTGTCAAAACACATCAAGAGATTATTTTGACAAGTGCTTCGAGTAATTCCCCCCCTCATCACAATCACGCTGTACACCGTATCACTACAAAATCTGAGAGAGAGGGAAAAAAAACATTAAAGCTATGCAGTAATCAACATGACCCAGGTTTGTTTGTTTGTATTGCTCTGTCTGTTCTTTTCTTCACGACAGCTTTTAGTTTTAGTTTCCTTGTCATTATGTCTCTGTCAAATGTCTCTCTCGTTTTTGTTCCTTTAGTCACACCTTAGATCAGGAAACTCAAACAGTTACATTCTTTGCCCGTGCCACCGTGGCATTTTGTGAGCTTCTAAAGTGGCATAATCTAAAGGCTATCCATTTTTTTTTACACTTTTTTTTGTTGTTTAAAGTATGTATGACAGTATAGTAGAGAAAAATTATAGTATAGTAATATATACAATTTAACTGCCTGCACAATTAGGTGAGGCCATGTTATATTAAATATAAAAATATGTAGCATTAACTAAAATGGGAGTGTCTGTGCTAAGAACATAAAATCTTTATTCTCTCATCACTTTATTCTTGTCTATGGGCTCCAATACCTCTTTTTTTATTATTACCTGTAATGTGCGTGCAAGTAAGTGTGCATGCATGGATATACCCGCTTGTGTTCTGAGATGGACTGGCACCCCATGTTTTTGCCCCGAGTCTCCTGGGATAGCCCTCTGTGACCCTGCACAGGATAAGCGATGTAAACAATGACTCTCTGAGATATATGCATTTATTTCTATGTCAGTCTATCATTACATTTACATTACATTTAGGCATTTGGCAGACGCCCTTATACAGAGCAACTTAGATTTTTATCTTATTATACATCTGAGCAGTTGAGGGTTAAGGGCCTTGCTCCAGGGCCCAACAGGGACAAGTTGATGGTCGTGGGATTTGAACCTGTGACCTTCAATCACACAAAATCACAAAAAAAAAAACAGGCACACAGGGTGGTATGAGCTTATTTGGGACTTTTATATATTTGATGTCAGATCCTAATACTTATTTGTGAAACTGTATAACACACATACAGTGATGTTGCTTATCCAAGTCAAAGAATGTACTGCACAATATTTAAACTGAAATTATTTTCATAAAGATTAACAAATTCATCATGACCGACTATATACAGTATGTTTAGACATTGTTTCCCCTGTAATAGTGTTACTGCCCCGCCATGCCCACATGATAAGTCTTTAAAAAATTCCATTGTAATGTAACAGTCAGAGGTTTAGTAATATGACTACAGGGTAATACCAAATAATACCAAGTAACACCACATAGACAAGGTGGCACTGAAATAACAATGGGCTTGGCTTCTCCAACTACACTTATGAAAAATACACAAAAAACTCCAGTGATGTGTAAGAAATAAATAATCAAAAAATATTTTCCAGAAAACATTATGTAACCACAAAACCTTTTCCACCCCCTCCCACTGTGTCTGAAAAAGGTTTTAGGGGAAACATTGTTAGAAAACTAGAGTAGATCTTGGTGATTTAAAAATAAATAAATAAATAAATAAATAATAATAATAATAATAATAAACAATAGTTGGACTGGCTACACACTGTAAATGAGTGTGTGAATAGTGCCCTGTGATGTACTGGTATTCTATTCTATAGTATAAACTGGCGACACGGTGGCTTAGTGGTTAGCACTGTCGCCTTGCACCTCCAGGGTCCTGTGAGGGGCCTCAGGATCTGTGTGCTTGGACTTTGCATGTTCTCCCTGTACGATAGATCGGCATCCTGTCCAGGGTGTAACCTGCCTCATGCCCTAAATCTCCTGGGATAAGCTCCAGACGGTTTAGACGGTGAATGAGATAGTGTGAATACATGTGTGAATGTTGGTGGAGGTCCTAGGACTGTTGTAAAAATGGAAATAAATATAATGGTAATGACCACTGGCCTCCATGGTCCCAATTTGAATGGAGGGACAGGAAGTATTACCATATAATGAATCAGAAAGCAGAATGAGGGCGTTGTTTGGTGTTCATGGAGGGATGGGAAAGTTCAGAAAACCTTACAGATGGGGAAAAGTTAAGAGGAAATCTAAATTGAGTATTACAGTATTTTAGCGTCTATACGTTGTAATGACCTCCTCCTTGCCAATAGGGGGCGACGAACACGTTTGTCTTTGAACGAACGCACATGTCTGCTTCGCGCACCGTGCGCGCGTGGTATTTACCGCGCATGCGCAGTCGAGTCTTCCTTTTTCCAGTGCAGCGGAGTCACTCCCGTGTGTTGTTTGACTCCTGGCTCCGGCTTAGGAGACTAAAAAGTCTGCAAAATGGTCAGTACAATCACTCAATACACACAAAATAAGATTCATCGGGTATCGCATGCCTGTCCTGTTGGCTATTGTTGATAAGAAATGTTAAATCATAAAGGATGGGGGTAGATTTTGTTCTCTTCCGACCCTTGTGTTGGTCTGTTAGCATGGCCTAATCTGGCTTGTCTTCAGGCTTTCCTGAGCTCAGAAATAAACCTCAGTGCTTCGTACGGGCTACTTTTCAAACAGAAGTTGTAACAGATATGTGTTAGAAAAGCGACACGTATTATAGGGTTAGTTATATCACAAAAACAACACGTTTGTACCCCAGTCCTAAGGCTTAATGCTAACCCTGCTAACTGAATGTTGTTGCCATTGTGCAGGTTCTGTGCAGTGGTTTGTGTCATGTTCTGTATGTAGATGCATGTCAGTCTCATGTTGTGCCATTTCTTAACAGGGATTCGTAAAAGTAGTAAAGAACAAGGCCTATTTCAAGAGGTACCAGGTGAAGTACAGGAGGAGGAGAGGTGAGACTTGGAGCATGTACTCATGTACTGATAACGACATCAGTCTTGATATCTTTAATGCATGAATGCATATCTTTGCTGTTTTTCATCACAGAGGGAAAAACTGACTACTTTGCCCGCAAACGCCTGGTTATCCAAGACAAGAACAAATACAACACACCCAAGTACAGGATGATCGTCCGCTTCTCCAACAGAGACATCGTCTGTCAGGTGAGTTGGTGTCAGTGTGTAAGGTCCTACTTGCGCCCTACTGTCACCGATGCCGTGCAACTTCAGATGCATTCAACTACTGAAACTGTTCTTAATTGAAAATGTTGTGCATTTGTGTATGATATCCCAGATGTTTCTGGACCCCGCCACGTCGTCTGTGTAATTTGTCAGTGGGTGTCCGTGCTTCTCGTTCGATCTGTGGCGCTTCATCTTTTTGTTAAAGTTGGCCAACATTGTTTGTGTGTGTGATGTGCTTGCCATGGTTTTCTTCGGGAAAAGTCCATCGTGATCTAGCCATGAGTTCATTATCGATAATTCTTTTTTTTTAAGTCCTCTCACTTGGCGAAAAGATATCTATATCTACATCCATCTATCTATATTTCTATAAGTGTATGTGGATATACTTGGGCGAGTCTAAAATTATTGCACTCTGATCATCTTAAAAGTTCTGTTGGTCACACTGTCTTATCAATGCATTCTATTTAAGGCTACGGTCTTCCCAGTTACTGCTGTGCAGATGTGAACGAACATGTTTGTAACTGCGGCGCGAGTAAAAATGAACACTCCACTTGTGATTTGCATAAAAGAAATACGCATGTAGTGATTTTATTTTTTTTGTAGTCTCAGTGTATACCTGGTGCTGTTCGAATCGAATTTCTCATGGAACATCTTCTGTCGTGAAGTGTCAATAAATGGATAAAGTTGTTCAGAGAAGGTCGCACAATTTTAGGCATCAGGAAGGACCCAGACACAACAGTTCACGTCCCCAGCTGATGACAAATGGCTGCACGCTTCTGCTGACGCTGTCAAAAACTTAGTTTTGCTGTGTTAAAGCATCCAGCCTCTAGTCCTTATCTTGCTCAATGGACTTTACCTGATTGGTCCTCTATGGAGACAAAGATTCACTTCTTTTGAAGTTATGAGTTTAATATATTGTGTTGTATACATACGTGTTTACAGATTTATGCTAAGAGTGCAAACTTCTCAAAGAATTTGTGCTAGGTTTTAATTTCCCATGTGTTGAAGATTATAAAGACTTTTTTGGGACACTTGTCTTTGTGTAGGTTATAAACAGGTACAGGGAGCTTTAAGATGCTTAAGCTGTAGTGTAGATGAATTCAAATGTCGATTAACATTCTACAACACAAGCTCCGACTGCTCTTTCGCTCTTAACTTAATTTAAAGGTTTACATTAACGTGGTGAATGCAGATAACTTCTCATAGATCAGTACTGGTATACTGGACCCTAGATGCTCTCAATTAAAAATAGATTGTAAATGTTTTGTGACTTGGAAAATGAGTCTCTTTGGTAGTTTAACATTTCTTTAAGGAATCTTCAGTGTCAGTCAGTAAGGTGAAAAATTATGGAATACCTGTTTATGCCGTCCATAAAAAGTGATGCATTTTGCAAATCAGTGTTAACTGTCCATTATGTAATAATTAATGCAACAGCATTTAATTGTCCATTATAAATTTTTTTACAAATTCTAAGTGGGGAGTAAGACACTTTGGGATGTACCGTTATTAGAACATCACCTTCTCATCAAGCTGCATCACTTTCTGTTGCAGGCTTGCGAATATTTTATTACTTGTGTTAATTGTGCAAACAAAAATAAATGTATTTGTCTGCACTCTCTGGGGTCGAAAAATTCTTCTGTCTATATTACACAAAGGAACGTTTATCCGTCAAAACACACGTGTGTCCAGAGGCTCTGAGATGTCCAATTGATTTAAAAAGACAATTACTTTTTTAGTGCTTAGTTAACACTGTAATACGATAAGGGTATGACAGTTGTTGAGGCCCTTTGCAGGTCCTGTAAAAAATAGTATAGCTTGTTGGTGAAATAAGGTTTACGAGTTGTTGTACATCTAGCTTTCCAGCTATGTATTCTGGTCATAGCATGACGGTTTCCGTGGGTTTATTAATGGTTTTCTGTTCAGTGTTTACAAGATGCATTTGATCAGTGAACAAAGAAGAGACCAGTTTGATGCACCTGGCCATACAAGTTATTTAGGCTTCTGGGTCCTAATTTTTGTATATTGACTCTAATTTTAACCATATGATCGTTTTAAAAGGTCATGTTTTCTTGTTGTACAAAACCCTTTATTTAAAATGTTTGTTGTTCTTGGACTGTATGTTCAGTAGTTGGTTATTTTTGGTATGCATGCTGGTGGTGTTAGCATTTGCATCAGGTGGATGGTGGCAAAAGTTTCTATTAGACAGTAAGTGAATATGGTGTGCCATATGCAATGAAATTTCTCCCCTAAATGCCATTATCATGGAGAATGTATGATTTGCAGGTAAACAAGCACAAGACAGATGTCGTGTCAAACATACTTAAAGACTCTAATTTTGAGAATTTTAATAACTGAACTTTGAATTGGCCAACAGCCTTCTCATCTCTTTGCCATCTAACTGTGAAAAAAAGCGTTGGCCATAACATTATGTACTGTTGTATTTCGGGTAATTAATCTAAACAATGTGCCTTTAAGCTAACAACGATGCCTGTAGAATGGTAATGTAGCACTCAAGAGCATGTGAGAGAGACGGGATGAAAGCAGAGAATAGAGATCGATTGTAATCGATTGTCTGATCTCCAGTGTGAGACTATGGACACAGTTGTACAAAGTACTTTAAATTGATGCCCCCCCCCCCCCCCCCCCCTTTTTTTTTTATTAATTGCAGATTGCCTATGCCAAGATTGAGGGAGACATGATTGTGTGTGCAGCATACTCTCATGAGCTTCCGAAGTATGGTGTCACTGTGGGTCTGACAAACTACGCAGCAGCCTACTGCACTGGACTGCTCCTCGCTCGCAGGGTAAGACCTAATTCACTACCTCTTCACTTTGTTATTCAGATTTTAGTTTTTATACAGTAGAAAAAAAAGGCTTGTATGCATTTGCATTAAAAGACTCCTTACACAGGATGTGACGGAACAATGAATTGAGTTTTTGTATCTCAGGAGTTTTCTCTTTAGTCGCATTTTATTTATTTATTTTTTTTAGGTCTGCTGGTAATTAGCTCATACCCACATCCTGGCTGTGCCGTTAAAGTATTTTAGCTTCAGCACAAATTAGCATCAGCTTCTTTTCTTTCTCCCTTGATTTCCCTGTTTTTTTTTTTTTGTCATTAAGCCTGCCTGCATGGGGTTATTTTTTCTAGGTGACATCTGTAGTAATGCTTTACACGTCTCTTCTGTAGTTCTGTGTCTCAAGCCATGTTGTACCCATGGTAGTGTTTTATATGCATTAGTAGTTTAAACATAAAACATTACTATATAATAAAAAATATATATATATATCAGTAAATATTGTAGATGATAAATCAGCAAATGCTGATTTCTAGAGAACTGAGACTGGCATGATTAGGAAGGTGGCTTCTTACCCATAACTGTATAACCTCCAATTTGCCAGTCTGATCAGTTTCTTCTGATTGAGATTCCAATGCTATTATGGGGGAAAAAACTTATTTTTAACATGAAGAATAATTTATATAACCAATAGTTTGTTTGGATAAGACTGAAATTAGACCGCTGCTGATTTGTTCAAATAAACTTGGTAAAAGTTTGTCTGGAATATTTTTGTATGCAGGAAATTAAATTCCAGTGTTGGTAAAAATCAGACCTAACTAAGAGAAGCTCTTGTGAAGGGTGGAAATGCTATTATTAATCAGTGGTGA